>NC_051075.1:38465832-39086457 GCF_004664715.2 Peromyscus leucopus | reverse complement strand
CTTTAAAATATAGGTAGAGATACGATATACATCTTTCCGCTTGGGAAATAAGTAAGGATTTTGATAAGTAAAGTGCTACTCCAAACACATCACAACAGCAGAATGAGCCCAGTGAAGAATTAACTGTTGGTCTGTTTAGATAAGAAGTACATCCAGTCAAAATCAACTGCAATTACAGAACTTCAAAGTCAAATCATTTGGCTCAGCCACATTGGTTTTAATCTCACATCAAAAGCAGCTGTGTCTTAGTTGGCTTATAAAAGGAAAGCAAGTCTTCCCAGCCAATATGAAGCATGGGAAAACAAGGATAATATTTCTTGAAAACCTCAGATAAATAAATAGTGTCACACTGTGAAACACACACAGCAGTTTCAGAATTTTTTTTTTAATGTAAGCTGTCTTGAGAGATTATGCTTTATGGAAGAAGAACAGGTGTAAAACCCAAACGGGCACATCCCTTTTCATTGATAAGACTCACAGAAATGCATATTCATGAATGAAACAGCCAAAACCAAGACCCGTTCCTGACACTTGAATGGGGACCCAATTTAAGAGGAAGCCCCTAAGTTCAACCAAATGGATTCTATTCTCTGGGATTTCATGAAATTCGAACTCTAGTTGAGTAGATCCTGGGTGGGGCTGGGTCATCTGTGTGCCTCACATACTTGCCGACTCCAGCTTCTGGCTTGTGGACTCACTTTGAGCAGCAAGAAAGTAGAACTTTTGACCTTTGGGTCCCTCCCACACATCCATCACTCCTTGCCAAAAGCCTAGCTAGATGAAGTAAGCCACTGTCTGTAGCCCTGAAGGGGGTAAGGGCTATTTTCATGTGTTAAATGACCTCCCTTGGGGCCAACACAACAATATAGAGCAAAACAAAACCAAGATTTTAATTGCAGAGACAGGCTCATTAGGAGCATATCATTAGAGAGATTTCAATGGAAGGCAACTCAAAAGGGTGAACTGGATGCCAGAGCTTTTACCTGAAACTTATTTCCCAGTGAAGTTTGGTGAGGAGAGGGAGAGAGGGAGGTGCTGGAACCAGCTGGTGGCCAAAGTCATTATCAGCTCTGTCTTCCGGAGACTGAAAAATCAATGTGAGTTTGTCCAACAAAGGGGCCGCTTGGAGATGGGTTCGGCATTTAGTGCAGATCTGAGATTGAAGCGGGGAGTGACAGTGTTCCTGCAGAGGTCCAGTGGGTGTTTGAAAAGCCCTGGTACTTAACCTTCTAACAGAAGCTCCTCATCTGTGTGATGGGGGAAAAAAAAATCACAGCACATCCTTCCAGCGATGGTTGTGAGAATTAAAATGAATTCTATTAAGGGCATTTTATTAGGCGACAGTAATTGAAAAGGATTCCGACAGCAAGTCCTGCAGAAGCGCTGTCTAGGCTGCTATTATATAACACACATTACATTGATTTCAAATATCGCAGGTCAAGAGCATCAGCTATTAAAATATGCCTGGCATCACTGGGAGAGTCAGCCATTGAAAACTGTCCATCAGTGTAAAATTGCTGACAATTGCCCTGCTGGTACATGATCCTTGCGGAAGCGGGGAGGAGGCGGTTATTTAATTTCACACTCAACAGAAACAATAAATTGGAAAAAAGAAAAAAAACTCATCTGAAGAGAAGATATTAAGTCTGCGTGATTATAAAAAAGAAATACATGTTTTTTCAGCCCACCAATTGGAGACTCACACCAGCAATTTCTTCTAAAAAAATTAATATTTTGATAGAATTACAATTTCTGAAATGTAATTTAAAGTCAAAGTTCTCGAAACCATCCCCCCAGCTAAAAGTCCATAGTAGCCCATAGTGAATCTAAAAAGAGTGTGGCTGTGCAGTGGGGTGGTAATGTATAGTTTTTCAGGAGTTCCATATATTAGTTAAGGCATCATTCAGCTACAGCATTCGCCTAATCAATATAATAAAAATCTGGGCTCCAAATTTCAGAAGACCTTTTGACAAAAATACTTCCCACTTGCCCCAAGGAAAACTCATTTCCAGTAGCAAATGAGGCAGAGAATGTGAACATGTCATTTTAAAGGAACTAGCCTGGAGTGACGGACAGCATTAGGAGCTGGAGATGGGCAAATCACAGGAGCTCACCAACCAGCCATCTTCCTGTTCAGTGAGAGACCCTGTCTCGTGAATTAAACTAGACAGAGTGCAGAGATAGAGGGAAACATCCAACATTCTCTTCTGGCCTCCAGTGAGCATGTGCATTCACACACACACACACACACACACACACACACACACTGGGTTGCAACTGGAAAACTGTAATCCCTAAAATGTATCTCAGTGAAGACAGGAATTTTGTCCAATTTGATGGCCTCTGAAGCTGTAACTCCCAGGGCAGTGAATGAAGGAATGACCCTGTCCATGTAAATTTGACCACTGGACTTACACCTCTCATCGGCCAAATAAGGGACCGGAACTAAATGTGGTCCTTTTCCATTCATTCATTCATTCATTCACTGTCATCCTTCTCCCACCAACGGTCAGGAGTTTGTGGGGGTTGTCTTGTGTCAAAGAAACTTCACTGGATGGCCTTATCTAGTGTAAATAAGTACTAGATTGTTCTAGAGACTGGCTTCATATGTGTCATACAGGTGATATTCGAGGTACTAATCTTTATTACAACTGCTTTCCAGCAGCAAGCACTGCTTAGCTCTATTTTGAGGCTGGGCAAGCAAAGCCTCCTATACCCTGGGCATTTTATGCTAAGTTATGTACAAAAGGATGAAATGCTCCCTGACTCTCCAAAGGAACCTGAACTTCTTGTCACAGAGTGAGCCCTTTTCTGGGGTGAAACTGTTGGTCCCAAATGAAGGCCAGGTCCAAGGACCTTTCCCAAAGGGAAATAAGATGCTCTTCTGCTAGGCAGCCAAAGACAGTACCACAGGCTTGCTCCACCTCAAGGAGCTACAGCATCTCTCATGTGCACACTGCTCCTGCATCACATCCCAGGATCCTCCCAGCATCTTTATCCAGTCACATCCCCATCATATAACAAATGCTACATCTTACAATGGTTCTCAGCCTTTGGTTTGGGATCACACAAGGGTCAAATATCAGATATTTACATTATGATTCATAGCAGTAACAAAATTAGTTCTGAAGTAGCAATGAAAATAATTTTATGGTTTGGGGTCACCACAGCATGAACTGTTTGAAAGGGTCACAGCCTTGAGAAGGTGGAGAACACTGCCTTAGACGCTTTTCTCCACTGAGCTTTTTCCTAAGAGAAATGCTATTTTTATTAAATTGTTTTCACTCATTAGCCTTTAGGTCTCTCCAGTGCTTAGTATCATATCAAGTACATGCTAAAACCTACTAGAATAAAGATACAAATGAGTTAAGTGTTCAGCTTGACTGGGGGCAACATGAGAAATTTCTGGGATATCCAAAGGATCTGATTGTGTTGAGTTTGTATAGAACACCCATAAAAGAAAAACAATTTCTAAATCAGTTGACATCTTCACATTACCAAATTAAATTAGCCCTTAGGCTGCGTGTCACACAAATGCATGCATGGCTCACCTCATGGTAGCTTAACAGCAAAAACCATGTGCCCGGGGTCATTTCTAGCCCGGGTTGAAATATCGATCCTTCAGCACCCCAGCCTTGCAAAAATTACTGTGTCTCTCCAAGCCTCCACCTTCTCTGTGAAGGGATGTGGGGGAAGATGAAATGAGACGACCCACAAGGTTTTATCTGAGTTGTTGGATGGATGAAACGAAAACAGAGTGTCAGTAACATGTTCTGAAGGTGCTCATGTTTCTTCATATAATTCCTCGTGTCCTAGAATGAGGAATGGCAGCCACGTGGAAACTCGTGACAATAACGGTTCTCGAACATTTTGTGTCCTGTGACCACTTCATCCCCTCATCTTGCTCATCCTGCCTGGGGCTTGCTGTTTTGTTTGTGATCATCTTACAACTAAACAGGGAGCAATTCGATAAAGCATCACTAATAAATTATTGACCTGCACCAAAAGAATCAGGAAAACCCCAGGCAGGGCTATCTGAGCATCTTGGAAGAAAAGCAAAGGGACCTGCTGGGGTCAGGAGGCTGCTCACCTTTACTTTGACTTCTCAGCAGGCCTGGAGCCTCACTGATAGGGGCCTCCTGATAAGAAGTTTCCCAGCATTCCCCTTGTCTCTGGGACAATGTGACAGTTCAAACCAGATCCAGACGAGACAGAACACGGAGTTTGAGGGGAAGATTAGTAAACTTCAAAAGCTTTGGAGGACTTGATAAGCCAGGGTGGGGGTGGGAATATTTATTTAAAAGCTTACAGTCCCTGAAAATATTCCATCTGAGCCCCTCAGTCCCCCACCTTCTTTCCCCTTGACCTTTTGGTGACCTTCTCTCAGCTCTTGAAGCATCTTGCCTTGGGTCAGCTGCATTCCCAGCCACAATACCAATTTTTGCCTAGTTAAGTTTCCAGAGACACAGCCTCTCCTGGGGTCCCTTGAGGGTTTAGAAAGAGAAGATCAACATTTACACTGGTAAAATACACTCAGCTGTGGAGAGGGCCTAATCTTTTTTACAACCCTCCACGGCAGCTGTGCGGCCTGACTTGCTCCTCCCCGGCTCTTAGGCTGCTTGGAGAGAGTGGCTCATCCCACATCGAGTACCAAGACACTGGACCCCAAACTTGGAGAAAAAAAACTGATGGAAATCATAGGTGTCTCATAACCAGATTGGTGCAGTGAGTCTCATAGGATCAGGAACAGAAAGCAAGAGAGGAATACCATGGAGAAAAGGTTCAGAGATGGGTGATTAGGACAAACTCCTCAGTGATGGGGAGAGGATGGACTCCTCAGTGATGATGGGGAGAGGATGGAGTCCACAGTGATGGGGAGAGGATGGACTCCACAGTGATCATGGGGGAGAGGATGGACTCCTCAGTGATGGGGAGAGGATGGACTCCACAGTGATGATGGGGAGAGGATGGACTCCACAGTGATGGGGGAGAGGATGGACTCCACAGTGATGGGGGAGAGGATGGACTCCACAGTGATGATGGGGAGAGGATGGACTCCACAGTGATGATGGGGAGAGGATGGACTCCACAGTGATGGGGAGAGGATGGACTCCACAGTGATGGGGGAGAGGATGGACTCCACAGTGATGATGGGGAGAGGATGGACTCCACAGTGATGATGGGGAGAGGATGGACTCCACAGTGATGGGGGAGAGGATGGACTCCACAGTGATGGGGGAGAGGATGGACTCCACAGTGATGATGGGGAGAGGATGGACTCCACAGTGATGATGGGGAGAGGATGGACTCCACAGTGATGGGGAGAGGATGGACTCCACAGTGATGGGGGAGAGGATGGACTCCACAGTGATGGGGAGAGGATGGACTCCACAGTGATGGGGAGAGGATGGACTCCTCAGTGATGATGGGGAGAGGATGAACTCCACAGTGATGGGGGAGAGGATGGACTCCACAGTGATGGGGGAGAGGATGGACTCCACAGTGATGATGGGGAGAGGATGGACTCCTTAGTGATGGTGGATAAGTTGAATTCCATAGATTTTGAGAAAGGCAGGAGACTCTTCACTGGGGGTCAAGGGATAAGAGGATAGTCTTTCCTGGCATTTGTCCCTCAAATAAACCTAACTAACCTCCCACAGTCTCTTCTTTTCATCTTTTTTTTTTTTTTCAGTGCTACACAGTAAATACAAGTTGAGTCAGTCTGGGTCCAACTGAACCTTGCCACAAATTGGAAGCACACACAAATGCATACCCAACAATGAAGAAAGTTGTGGCTTAAGAAACAAACAAACCAGAAGATCTTTAAAACTACAGCTCTGAAGTCACTCAGAGGTCAGTGTTAAAAATGCTTTAGAAAAAAAAAATGAAACAGCGTTGCATAAACAAATCTTCCCCCTTTTTTCTCAAAAACAAATTTTTTAAAACAAGGCTTCAAAGTCACCCTCCCTACATCCATAATAAAATTTTACATTGTTATCATTTAGAACACTGCTTGCTCACCTCTAAATTCTGTGGCATGATCTGTGTTTTCTCAGTATAAGAGTAAGCTGTGGGTCTCTAAGTTCAAGGCCAGGCTGGCCTACATGATGAATTTCAGGCAGCTAGGGCTACTTAGTGAGATCCTATCTCAAAGAAGGAGGAGGAGGAGGAAGAGAAGGAGGAGGAGGAGGAGAAGGAAGGGTAGAAGAAAGAAGAGGAGAGAAAAGAAAAAGATCGGACAATGAAACAGTTGAGAAGAGATCAATACAAGGCAGGATGAGACTAAGACAATGTCTTCAAAACAGGGACCTAAGTACTCTATAAATATCTCTAGTGTGTCGGATGAGAGTTGGAATATTATGGACTACCTGGACAAATCTTCAAAGCATACCCTAAAATTAACAAGGTGCAGAAATCACACAGCCTACCTACTGCTATTTATCAGTTTATGGACATGCAAACCTGACTATACTAGTCAAGGTAAGTATGAGTGCTTACGGACCCATATCCAAAATGCAAATACACAACAAAATATAAATGCTGAGTCCACGGTGGTACTTCTCTCAAGAAAGGAAGTGGGTGGAGGAGATACTGGGGACACTCGGCCTTTTAAATCTGCTTCATTTCTTTTTAAAATCGATGTGAAACAGAACTCTCAAAAAAATTTGAGAGGTTGCCCCGAGCAGCGCCCACCTTTTTGTTTTGTTTTGTTTCATGCTTCACAGCATGCCTGAAACATTTCAGAAAATATTGTTGAGACTTGGGCAAACGGTTTCAAGTGAAGCAGCCAGAGGTTCCTGGAAGGACTTAGGTGGGCTTTGTGGGCCAAGAGATCTGTCTGACCCCAGCTCCATCCTGTCCTCGCAGCCTTCGGTGGAGAGCGTGGGGACTCCACCCTGTGTGAAGTCACCCCACCCAGTGGGCTTACAGAAACAGCCTGCAACGCTTTTGTCAGGAACTCAAGGGAGGAAATGGTATTTAACAAGCCTCCCTCAGACTAAACACAGATCCTTGCAAGCCTGGCCTTCAACTGCCACTTCCAAATGGCAAATGGTTTTCTCCCCAGCACTGACACTTGGGAGCTCCAAAATGTGGGGTACAACCATTCACCCCGCCAGGTCTTGGTGACCTGATCTAGGCCTAAATGACATCTGACATCCGAGTCTCAATAATCAGTGGCTCTAATCTGAGAACGGAGGTCATGGACCAGATATAGACAGGCAACATATTTCATTCACCAACCATAATTTAGTCTAGAGATGCAGGTTATCCTCACCAGATCTGTTCTGCCAAATGCACACCTCTTGTTACCCTCACCAGCTCTATAGAGCTCAAATCACCATGTAGACACTCTTGCCAAATTAAACATCTCATTAAGATGCAAACTGTACCTGGGAGTGTAATCCCACCTTCGAGTCCACCCTCTTCTAATTCACACAGCTACTGTTAACACAGATGAGACTGCTGAGTCCTAGAAAACCTGCATGATCTGCTCAAAGTGACACTGTTCTTATGTGGAAACCCAGCCTTCAAGACTCAGTCTTCAAAAGTTCAAGTTTAGACTATTTCAGTGATGTAATTGTCTCAGAAGCAGTAGGCGGTGGGGGAGGTAGAACAGAATCCCAAGAGAGCAAAAGTAAAAGATCAAAACTGTTAAGGGAAGGATGGACTTAACCATTATTAGGTTTATACCCACAGGGAGCATAGAGAGAATGAATGAGGCTGAAAACTCCATTCTTTATCACTTTGCCTGAGAACAGTTCCTTTCCTAACTATGAATTTCAAAACTACAAAGACTGATGCAGGTTGAGAACAAGCTACCAAGGTATGCATGACAGCTATTACATATGTAATAACATGCAGGTTGAGAACAAGCTACCAAGGTATGCATGACAGCTATTACATATGTAATAACATGCAGGTTGAGAACAAGCTACCAAGGTATGCATGACAGCTATTACATATATATTTCCTCTCTAAATCTTCCTACCACAAGACCTGGCACACTAATTATACAAGAGATGATTGTATAAATGAACATTAGAGTCATGGGCACCATATGTGGACAGTAGATAGCAATAAAGATGAAGAGGATGATGGCCACAATGGTGATGATGATGATGATGATGATGATGACTGAATGCCCAAGGTCACGCTGAAGGACCTTCTGAGTCCCCTCATGCAACCTGGCAGGCACCTCACTGTGCTGCCATTATTCGTGATCTTTTCACTGCTTAAAATGGTTTCAACACGAACAAATTTGCTTTTCCTCTGACCAAAGCGTTTGTTTTGTTCAAAAGGCATTGACAACAAATGTCATCATCCCTGTCCCTCTCCAAAGTCCCTGGCTGTGTCCCTAAGACAATAGCAGCTTCATAGCAGAGGCTGTCTCCAAGCTTCACCCCACTGCTTTAGCAACCTTACGAACATGTAGAAAGTTGGAGAAGGGCGTGGGTCAAGGCTACTGCTACATGGGATGCAAATAAAATAGACGCTTGAAATAGACACATAAGGTGCTCACAGTCCTTTATGCCTTTTTAAGGGACTCAGTTTCTTTTTCTATTTCCAATGTCCTAATATAAAGCAAATGTTCTCTTGCCCAGGATTGTCCCTTATAGAAGGAGTTGCACTGTAATAGATTCCTTACTAAAATCTTAGATAGCAACATATTCTCTCCATGGATATTCCAAACGGAACACCCATATCTAAAGAGTCAAAGCTAACATTTACAATGAGAGAAAAGATGAAACATTTATCTTTCTGGATCAGATGTTTGTCTCTTGGGATCTGTGTTACCATACTCCGAATGATTGTGTCCAACTCCATCCATTTATCTTCACATTTCATAATTAAGTTTTGTCTTAACAGCTTAGTAATATTCCATTGCATAAATATACCACATTTTCATTATCTACTCATCAATTGATGGATACTAGGCTGTTTCCATTCCCTAGCTATTATGAGTAGAGAATAATGGACAAGCATGAGCAGGCATCTTTATGTAAGACATAGAGTCCTCTAGGTAAATACTCAGGCATGATATAGCTGGATCATGTGGCAGTTCTGGTGCTAGCTTTTTAAGGAACTGCCACACCAATTTCCAGGGAGGGGCGATAGATCCCCAAACATTACAGGATATGGACAATGCCATTAGTTACCCTCTAGTACTTGATGGTAAGACCCTATTTGCTGAAGACGCCACATGAGTCATAGAACATGGAGCTAGAACTGACGTGGAAGCTTCATCCCTCCTGGATAGCTTTCACAGAGCTTGAAGGTGTTGTGCACACTACCAGAAGCAAAAAGTAATCATTAGTCTTACATATCTGTGAACCCTGCAAGATACAGTAATGATTGCTCTAGCAAGACATGCCCACTGGCACAATAGTGCCAGAAACATCATGTGGGTAACCGGCCACTATCTGGTTGAATTTAAGTCCCGCTCCATAAAATGAAACCCATACCTGGCACCACTGTCCATCCAAGAACTTGTGGCTAAACAAGTCATAGGCCCTAGAGGAGAATCTACTACCGTTATTCTGCTAAATGAGATAGTATTCAACTGACTGCTAATGACTTGTGTATTAAATGAACTCCTACTATATATCTCAACCTTCATCAGAGAAGCGTCTATTTGCAGTTAATGGTGGTTAACACAGAGACTTACAATTGGCCAAAGCACGGAGAATAAAAAGACTCCAGAATTCCCAGTCCTAAATGGAACATATATACTACTATAAATCTATACTACAGCCCTTCCTCCCAAGGCTTAGGATCATTGCGGAAGAGGGTCAGAAAAAGTCTAAGATCCAGAGTCGGTGGATGACTACGGGGAAACACTGTCTCCAGACCCAGCGGAGAGCTTGCGCGTATGACCTCACAGCAGCTGTGACAGCATGCCTGAGGCCCCTGCAAGCTGAAGCCAAACCCCAACAGGAAGAAGGGGGTGCTCTCGAAGTCTCACCCCTAGCAAAGAGGCTGTTAGTATTTGACAGCCGACTGAAGAGGGAGACTCAGTTTTCTGAAGAGTGTAGCCCTAGTAAATCGATCGCACTCCAGTGGGTGCCGGGCGTTCATGTGAGCAGCACAGATTGGACTTGATGGGAGTTTTAAAAAAAAAAAAAAACACAAAAGGACAGAGAACAGCATTTTGTGGGTAGGCAAAGGGGAGGTGGATCTGGAAGGAGTTCAAGGAGGCCATAAAATATAATCAAAACACGTTGTACAAAATTCTCAAAGAACTAACACAAAACTCTGTAACGGACATGGGGCCTGACACAGCAGTTTCAGTGGTCATGTTCAACAGGGTTCAAAGCCACCGTGTCTCCAGCAGCCCGGAAGTGGGGATGGAGAGCCCACAGAGCCATGTGAGTTCACTCAAGTAGGAGTGAGGAAAGAAGCACCCCCAGAAGGATTGCCTAAAACCTCTCCCTGACGCGGAAAGTTAGAAACAGTAATATTTCTATATTAATATGTCACTTTAGGTACGTTACTTTAAATATAGACGGCGCATCTTTGTTAATAAATTGGACGTTAGCTGACATTTATCTATGTTCCTATAAGTACGTTTAAAAAATTTTTCAAATTGGCCAAATGCTTTTCTTGGCTTTAATGGCTGTGTATTTAAGTAGATGCCGTGCGCTAGTGGAGCATCATGGGGCTTCATGTAAGAGCAAAGACGAATAAATCACTCAAAGCTTTTTAAGGAGGGAAAAGGGGCAGAGGCAGAGGAAATCGAGAGAAGAAAATTTAAAATCAAGAGTCAGTTTTCGAAAGTCTCACTGTCCGTCAGCTGCATTTGGGATCTGACTCACCCCCCACCCCCCACCCTACCCCCTTCATCCCCCACCCTACCCCCTCCACCCCCCACCTTACCCCCTCCACCCCGACCCTGCCCCCTCCATCCCCACCCTGCCCCCTCCACCCCCACCCTGCCTCCTCCACCCCCCACCCTACCCCCTCCACCTTTCCACCCTACCCCCTCCACCCCCCACCCTACCCCCTCCACCTTTCCACCCTACCCCCTCCACCTTTCCACCCTACCCCCTCCACCTTTCCACCCTACCCCCTCCACCCCCACCCTGCCCCCTCCACCCCCACCCTTCCCCTTTGGAATACATGGTCCAGAAGGCTCCTGTTCAGGCTGCTCTTGAGGACGGCTGGTCGGAAGCAAACCCCCCTCTCCTCCAGACTCCAGCCAGCGAGGCCTACAGAGGACATCGGATTATGTTGTTTTCTTTCCAGTGTCCCTGAAAGAGTGAAGAGAGAGCTGGAGCCACGAACCGTTACAGACAGGAGAAGTCAAAAGAAGGAAAACTTCTCCGGATTTTGACTCTATATTCCATGTCAAAGACCCCATTTCCACCCCAAACCATAGACTTCTGAAACAAGGCAGAGAGGGAGCATGGAGGCCACACCTCTCAATCTATGAAGAGTAGGACAGTACCCTTAAACACTCTTTATTTGTGTTCCCAAACAGAGGAATTTCCTGTAAGATCTCAGAAAAGCTTGGCAGCCATTGTTCTCAGGCTAAGTAAAAGCAGCAGTCTCATCCCTATTGATGCCCAAATCAAGGTAACTTGAATGATCATAATGCCCGCCCGGTGCATGTCTGGGGGACTGCTGGCTCTGATTTGAAGCAGACATGTGCTCACACGTCGCTTGCATTACCACCTCCACCAGAGACCTCTGCACCCCCCTCCCTGACTCCACGTCATATGGTCACCATCAAAGGTCACCACAATTGGAAAGCCATTTGCAGGAAGTAAGCAGACCACAAATCACGCAGGAGAAGGGGGCTGTCAGACCCAGCACACACCCCAGAAGTGAGCCCTGCAGCCAAGCAGATCGTAAGCCAGCCTCAGGACCACACTTCCTCCCTTTTAATTCTGTGATATTTTTAAGCCACAAATACATGAATAGATACTAAGTAACATTCTGCATGAGATTTTTTAAACTTAAAGAGTATATATATTTACTATGTTAAGTCAAAACTTTGTGTGTGTGTGTGTGTGTGTGTGTGTGCATCATGAGTGTGGAAAGTATGTATATGTTCATGTGTGCATATTGTATATGTACTGTGTATTGTGGTATATATATATATATATATAGTATTTGTGATGTATGTGTGTATAGTATAGTGACAATAGAATGAATTTGTTCATGTGTGCATAGCATATACGTAGTATGTATATGTGGTATGTGTATGATAGTATTTGTGTGTGGTATGTGTATATGTGTGTATGTATATGTATGTTCATGTGTACATTATGTATATATAGTAATTTTAGTGTGTGTATGTATGTGTGTAGTATTTGTGGTATATGTGTATATAGTATATGTGTGTGTGTATGTGGTATTTGTGGTATATGTGCATACAGTGTGTTTGAGTGTTTGTGAGTATGTGTGGTATTTGTAGTATATGTCTGTATAGTGTATATGTGGGTGTGTGGGTGTGTACTTGTGGCATATGAGTATACAGTGTATGTGAGTTAGTGTACTTGTGGTATATGTGTATATAGTGTGTATATGTATTTGTGATATATATATATATATAGTGTGTATATATGTTGTACCTGTGGTGTATGTGTATATAGTATAGGTGAGTGCATGCATTTGTGTGTGTGTGTGTGTGTATGTGTGTGTTACTCAAAGCAGTAGATTTTCCTCAGGAGCATAACTCAGGATCCACAGAAAGGTATGTCAGAATAGTGAAGCCCTAGCCCAAACTTTATGAGGAGACAATGAGACAAAGGATGAATGATCTCATAGAAAACCTCTCTTGGGGTGGATGCTCACACTTAGTTACACAGTATAGACAAAGCTCTAGCTGCTCTGAGCAACATTGAAGCAATAGACACATGCAGGACCCTGGAAGGGAACTGATTCCTCATCAAACAGAAGCTGGCTAAAATGAAACGCGAGCTACTGGAGGACCCAAATCCACAGTCACATTGCCAGTCTTTCATCACACAGACAAGTACCACATCAACCACAAGGCGCCATCTCCATCTTGGTTTGTGTGCCTAGACTCTGCAATGTTTGTGCAATTAAATCTTTACTTAATAGTGCATATCTCAGAATGTAGCCAGTGATGGCGATTCTCTTCCTTTCTGACTTTTTAAAGGATGAAATTTAATAACAAGTGAGGAAGGCATCCTGAGATGTGTGTGCTCAGAACAGACAACATGCACCAGGAGTCCCAACATTCTGGGAAGTTATGGCAAAACTGCTTTGATGTCTATCTAGGTCATTGTAGACTACCTAACTACACACTAAGGTTTGAGTCTAGTTTAAAGTTTGAGTCTGCATTAACAAGACATATCTTCAGAAGTGGCAGGGG
The DNA here is from genome assembly GCF_004664715.2 of Peromyscus leucopus. Classification (NCBI taxonomy): domain Eukaryota; kingdom Metazoa; phylum Chordata; class Mammalia; order Rodentia; family Cricetidae; genus Peromyscus; species Peromyscus leucopus. Next base: position 39,073,115 of record NC_051075.1, on the reverse strand, counting down.
TTGGGAGGGGGATGGACAGGATGAGAGACAAAGGAAGGGGAAGATTAATTCAGTAAATAAAGGGATGAAAGTTTGGAGACGGAATGGCAGCTCTAAATATTGATTGCAAGTGGTTTGGACTCTGAGACCCCAGGCATTAAGCAACTAACACAGCCGTGGAAAGTCATGACTTATCTCTGAAATGCATCCAAGCAGATGTATTTGTAACAGGGACTAGGGAATGCATATTCAGGACTGGAATGGGGGCAGGAAAACCTGTAGAGCAGCCGTCAGGCTCTGTTACCATGAGAAGGCGGCTTCATATGACAAGATGAGGCTGGACCCTTGCTCCAGGAATCCTCTCACTGTTGAAAAGCGGACTTCTTCCTTGTCAATGCTTGGATGGACAGTGACATGTCACTGAGGCACGGAGCTGTGCTGCTCTTCACTGGGGAGGAAAAGACGGTGAAGAACAGAACCTTGGCCAATGAGGCCCTGATTTCTGGTCTATGGGAAATGTGGTCTAAAACCTCCCCTGGCAAGAGTATTCTCATGCCTGCCTCATGAGGTAGTCAAACCACAAAAGCTGTAATGTTGCTCTGACTCACACAAAAGAACAGATCTGCTTCTGGGCCTCATGAGGTCACCTCCAGCTAGCTGCTTGTTTAGGAGTTGAACTTCTGGAATTAACATTTTTTACTACTTAGTGAAGAGAAAGAGAGATTGTTACCCCACATTACATGAAAACTTTAAATCATATTGTCTTTCTTATTATTTTATACTTTAGTTAATCCACATGTCTTAATAGTTTTACATTTTCTTCATAGTTCAACCCATGCCTGAAATTACCTTTCCAACCCACATCTTCGGATAAGCAGGAAAAATTAATCACATTGGCTGAAAGTCAGGGAAATCTTGGTTCAAATCTATATTCTGCCATTCATTAGCTTTATGACCTTCGGTGTGTTAATTAACCTCTGTGAGGCTATAATATCTTCTTTTCAGCATTGCAATTAAGGTTTAAATGATGGGGGAAATTAAGAGCATTTGAATGTGGTAACTGCCACACAGTAAATATATAATAAATGGTATTTTAAAATATTTTGTATCTTTTCATCATGACCGAATTAGCAAAAACTTTAGAGTTTAACAGTAGCAAGTGTTAACACAGATGTGTAGCAACAGGACCTCCCATGTCTAACTGCAGGGCAAGTGTGGCAGATGAAAGGCCCACATAATCTTGAGAAAATAATGTATGTGACAGGAAAAAAAAAACTAGAGTATCATTCCATTTATGTAGAGCAGGAAAAACTTAAATAAATAATATATTATGTGCATGTGTTATTTAAGTTTACACAAAGGAAAAATAACACAAAATTCAGAACAGTAGCCCACTCTGAGAGAGGGCAACAGAGGTCAGGAGGGACACCTCGGACTTTCACAGGTGTTATTAATGATGGTTTGATTGACAGTGTAGGTAGGCGGAGTCACAATGGTGAGAATAACATTATTTCTTGAATGGGGATTGGTAACCTTTTCCTATAAAGGATAAGAGACTAAATATTTCAGGTTTTACGGCTGGCTTAGAGTCTTTTCTATTGCTGTGATAAGACACCATGACTAAGGCACTAATAAAGAAGAGCATTTCTTTAGGGTTAACAGTTTCAGAGTGAGTTCATGACCATCATGGCATGGAGCAGGGCAGCAGGCAGGCAGGCAGGCACTGGAGCAGTAGCTGAGAGCTTTCATCTTGAGCCACAAGCGTGAAGCAGAGACGCTATCTGGGAATGGCAGGGACTTTTGAAACCTCAAAGCCCAACCTCTTCCAACAAGGCCACACCTCCTCATCCTGCCCAAACAGTTCCACCAACCGGGCATCAGGTATTCAAACATATGAGTGAGCCTTTGGGGGCCATTCTCATTCAAACTACTGCAGTGAACCACAATCTCTCTATTATTGTTATTATTATTATCATATTTATTATTTAGGTTTTCTTTCACAATCCTTTTAAAATATAACTAGGACACAAAATGGCTTAAAAGATAAAGGAATTCATTGCCAAGCCTGATGACCCCTGAATTCCCTATGTGACCCACTTGTGGTAAACAGAAAGAACCAAATCCTGAAAGTGGGCCTCTGACCTTCCACATGTGTGCATAGCACAGGTGCATGTGTGGATACACACATACATACGAAAATAAATGAGCTAATGCTAAAAATAAAAAGCTTAGGGCTGGAGAGATGGCTCAGAAATAAAGAGCACTGGCTGCTCTTCCAGAGGTCCTGAGTTCAATTCCCAGCCCCTACATGGCAGGTCACAACTCTCTACAACTGTAGTTCCATGGGATGGAATGGAATGCCCTCTTTTGGTGTGCAGATGTACATGCAGGCAAAACGCTCATATACATAAGGTTCATGAATAAATGAATATTAAATAAATTAAAAGTTTATAAAAAATATGTTAAAACTGTCTTACAAAGCTTAGTTCTAGGCCAAACCTTGCCAAACCCTGGTTTTAACTGTTTGTCTATGTTAAACCATCTTCGGGATCCATGACTGACTTCTACACACACACACACACACACACACACACACACACACACACACACACACACTAAAAGGAAAAATGAAGCAGGACATTTTCAGATAAAGTCTTCCTAACCTAGATCCAAAGTCCATCCAACAAGCCTTCGCTCTCTTGGCTGCCCCTCTTGGACTCATTTCAACGTAAGAATAGAAATCGCATTTTCCCTCTTTCTAAAGAAAAAGGAAGGCAATGAAATATTTGCTCTGAAACCCTTGGGCACTCTAAACAGACCGGAAACAAGCTCTAAATGTCAAAGTCAATACTGTAGTCATAGCTAAAACTGGGTCTGGGGCAGCAGAGGTCACAGTCAAAATAATGATAACAACCATTGAATAAAGCCACGGTAATGAGTGCCTGCTCTTGAGTGAGAGCCCTCGTATGTGCCAAGTACTGGTATCAGACATGTAATGGCATCTGATCATTCACAACCATCTCATGTGGCAGCTATTGTATTCACCCAGCTTTAACATGGTGAAAACGGAGGCATGTCTTCGAGGTCACATACCTGGGAGGTGATGGGGCCAGCGTTCACACCTGGGCAGTTGGCTCTGGAACTTACTCTCCTGCCATGAGGCTGTTCTCATTGTTTAGTCCGTTGGTCTCCTACCAGGAATGACGCGGTATTTTTATCCTCATTCTACAGATGAGGAGGGTGGCCATGCCACTGTCCCTACCCTAGTAGTTTAGCTGGAGGCTTGGATGGGGGCTGCTGCCACCTGTGCTGGTGACATCCTGCATTTTACAAATCTCAGCTTGTTAGTGGCAGGAAAAGATCTTCTGAACAAAAGTAGGTCCACCTTTCGCCCACAACAACAGACCACAACGGCTCGTCAGACCACATGGAAATAGCTATATCCTACCTTCAGGGAAGCACCAGACTTGGGGAAATAAGCAGGTCCTAGAAGTCATTTCTGAGATAAGGATATTTGGATATAAGGATCTTGATAGTTGTAAAGTGGAAAAGTAACCAGTCTCATTCAAGCAAAGCCAGAATGTAACATGGTCATTGCTGTTTCCTCACGCAGAATTTTGAACCACCTACTGTGTGGTGCAACCCTTTCTAGATGCTAAAACACGTGACTCACATGCTACAATCCTCCTTCAAGGGTTGGGGTGTCTCCCCTGGCCCTCCGCAGAATGCTGCCGCAAGAGTCCAACGGAGAAGATCCAGGTCTTTAGGCAGAGGCAGGGGAATAACAGAGATATGGCAGACATGGAAGAGGGGCCACGCTGCCAGCCACAGGGACACCCCTACCCTGCAGCTGTGGCAAAAGGCAGAACCATACCCGTCTATGACTATCTTCAGGATGGGGGATCCTATTTAAGCAAGGGTTTACAACAATTGCCTTTCTCCTGAGCGTGGGGTAGGAGTGGGGTTCGAAATGAGTACTTTTGGGGAAAACACCCCCTCAAGTATAAATCTTCGTTCAGAAACTTTGGAAGTTTCTCTTTTGTGTTAGAGATGGCCCAGGTAGTTAGTAAAGTGCTTCCCTTTGTGCACAAGGATCTTAGTGTGACCCATGGGCATGGCAATTGTGTTTGTAATCCCATCACTGGGAAGGTGGACACAGGCAGCCCCATGGAACTGGTTGATCAGTCAGCCTAGCCTGCTTGGTGAGCTCCAGGCCAGCAGAGATCCTGTCTCAGAGAACAAGATAGATCTCACGTCTGGTCTCCATAGACGTGTGTGTGTGTGTGTGTGTGTGTGTGTGTGTGTGTGTGTGTGTGTGTGGCCTGCATACACATGAACACATCCATCACACACAGAAACACAAGAGCTCATGTCATATAAAAATACATATCTGCTTTAAATCATGATCCCTTTTCTCCATCTGTCTTCAGCCTGAGCAAATTCTCCAAGCTGCACTGACCAAGCAGACCTCCATTGGCATTCTTGGCTTTACTATGTGGATGCTGTAGAGGGAAGGAAGGGAGAAAGGCCATGCACCAGAGTGTCACCAGGGAGACTGTGTGAAGACTTTGGTCAACAGTTTCTTCCACTACCAAGTATTTCTATACTGAAAAATCTGTTTCTGTCTTGGAAAATTTTGGAGGCCTAAGTCCTGAAGACTTGGGAAGCCAGGTGATGGTGGTGCATGCCTTTAATCCCAGCACTCAGGAGGCAGTTTTGAAACCAGCCTGGTCTACAAGGTGAGTTCCAGGACAGCCAGGGCTGCACAGAGAAATCCTGTTTCCAGAAGAAAAACAAAACAAAACAAAAAACCCTTGGGGAAAGGAGCATGGAGAAGCATCAGGTACAAGCAGAGGGACGGGGACGTGTAACAAAAGGTTCCAAAGCTGTGTGGGCTTGTGGGTCCCAGGGAATTGACATACTCATGCTCATCCTGGCACTAGCTAGCTCCTGCCTCCTCCTCTCCCCAGCTGCTCTTCTCAGTGAAGAACCTACCTGTGCTCGCTCCATTTGGCCTTGCCCAAGCAAGCCTCTAAAGTCACAAGAATCTATTCTTCCTCAGGTGAATAGCCCAGACTGGCCGGAAACCCTCCACAAAGACAGCAACCACCTCTCAAACAAAGCCCCACTTCAAATCAAGCCTTCTGGCCCAATCCCACCCAGACCTGTCCACACGGTCAGCCTTGGGCCTCTGCTACGAGCAACCCACACAATGAGTCTCTGCTGGGGCAGGCTCTGGTCTCTCAGCAGTGGCTAGGCAACTCTAACTAGGTGTCAGGATCGCCGGAAGGGCTTAGACTGCAGCATCCCTGACCTCAGCCTGACAAGTGTGGTATCTAAGAGCAGGGCCCACGGATACAGAAGTGTTTTTAAAGTGCCCCAGGTGGAGAGTAATTTTTTTGGGTCCAGTTTGTCATGGACGTCACAGCTCAGGGGGGATCTAAAATTAACTCATTCTCAGGATTGAATGAGCAAGAAGGTTTTGCTGCATTTGAACTGGATTCTCGTCTAAAGGAAGGATGGAATGTCTAAGAGTGGGAATGCGGATACAGCAATGGGGTCCGCAGAGCTTGTTTCCACGAGAATATAAAAATAGCCTGTATATATCAAACATCCCGCTTCTTACGTATTCTACCCCATTGTCTCCATAACATCGCTGTATTGTAAGGCCACAGGTCCTAGCCTCAGACATAGAGTTTGTTCACCAGGTTTACAGGTGGCCTCTATCTACTTCAAGTCCCATCTGAGCTCTTTTTAGACGCAATAAGACCACAACTGAAACAAAGAAGAGAAGGAAAACCAAAAACCAGTGGTACTTCAACCTTGACTCTTTTTTTCCCAAAAAAGGAATAACCTACTCATGAATTAGTCACTGAAATTTGAAAATTAGTACAGATGAGTTCTTCAGCGGGGATTCTTATGTAGTAGATGACTTTTCCACAGGGTTACTAGAAGACAATCTGCAAGACTCCAGTTGAATAGAATCCGAGGCTGAGGGATGCTAAGAACATCAATACACAGTTGTGGGGTTGGAGAATAGGGAAGGCAAAGGATAGTGCCTGCCAAGATCTTTCTGGAATTCTCCACTTGGGCTCCAGCACGATGCCATGGTGGTAGAGCTCCCTACCCACCAATTTCCGATCTGAATATTGCTCACTAAAGATCTGCTCTGTGTGCAAGCAAAGCTCCAGGGCTTTCAAGTGCCAGGTCCCACAAGAGGGACCCACTCCCAACAGCTTGTTCGGAATTCTTGAAGACAGTCCCGTGCTACCTCTCCCAGGGCCCGGACTCAGGGTAGAGAGAATAGGAGTCCTGGAATGGGATGGGGGATTTGATGCTTTACCGTCTCACTAGCAAGATCCCCCAAACCACCTAGATCTTGTTACAAATCAGTGAATTTCTCTTACTCCCTTAGGTAGGGAGGTGGGGAGTCTGGTTACTGTAGGAAGAGGGACGACCACACAGCCCCAGAGCTGGGAATGAAGAACCTGACAAAAAGGATGTAATCAAGCCAGGAGGTGGTGTCACATGCCTTTAATCCCAGCACTCAGGAGGCAGAGCCAGGCAGAGATCTCTGTGAGTTCAAGGCCAGCCTGGTCTACAAAGCGAGATCTAGGACAGGCACCAAAATAACATAGAGGAACCCTGTCTCGAACAACCAAAAAAAAAAAAAAAAAAAAAAAAAAAAAAGATGTGATCAAATAAGCCAGAAGAAAGGAAGGTTGCAAACCAAAGTAGAATATAAAGAAATGTTCCTCCATTCATTCAATAAATGCTTGAGCCCCTTCCTCCTTAAGGCCCACACTCCTCAGGGAGGCAGCATGAATGCAAGCCATCCCACCGGGATCTCCTCTCCAGTACCAGTCTTCACTCCATTGGGGTCTCCCTACCACCACATCTCCTTTCTCATCCCTGATGACTCCCAGTCCAAGAGTTTAGAGGAACTAAACGAAGATACAGCTTTTGACCTCCAATGAGGATCTCACTCCCCACAGAAATAGTTAGGTACAGCTGTAGCTTCTAACTGCTATTTCTAACATTTCAACATCTATGGAAAAAAATGTACTTTCAATTCCCAACAACCTGTTTACGAATTGTCTTTCAGAACCAAAGAGGTTTATGGACTGGACATTGCTTCTGCAGGGCGAACTCGTGAGGAACGAAGAACAAAAAAAGGAGGAATACAGAGGATGTTTGGCACGAAGTATCCATGTCTTTGAAGCAAACAGCAAGATGAGGGATTTGAAAGTCTGTAATTACAATATATAGCTTCCGGCTTTCTTATCTGTTCAGTCACAGTTGGGTGTGGGAATTCCTACTTCCTTGCCTACACTTGACTCTTGACAGTTTCAGGCCTTGTTAAACTTACTTCTGTTGGTTACGTCCTCACCAGGAAGGTTATTCTGTTAAACAGTAACATTTAATAGAAAGATGGGAACCTCTGGCATGAGTTACCATCCTGCCCATAAAACCTGTGATGGCCTCGGGAGACACGCCAGATTGCGTGGCCTCCTTTGCTCCTCCAAACTTGTCTCAAGCGACTCTACGTAGCAGAGAGGTCCTTTGGCCAGCTTTTTGAGAGGACCCCGCCCCTGCCTGCCAAATCTTCGCTCAGCCGCTCTCCTTTGCTTCTTCCTTTCGCTTGAAATCATGTTTTCTATTAGTGCGTAGTACTGAGGTCATGCTCATGGCCACACTCAACTCCCCAACCTTGACAGCCGGCGCTAGCTCCAAATAGAAATAAAACCTAGTGAGCTGGTGCTGTTCTCTGAGCCTGAGATAAACGCCAGAGCCATAGTTGTTGCGTGTTTACAAGGTTTCCATTAGAAAAGCACATCTGTCATCTCTCCAGCCTCTAAAAAGCCAATTTTCTCCTCAAAACACACTATGAGCTTTAACGTAAAAGAAGCATTACTGGGATTGTTTAGCTGGAACTACTACACCCATAACTTAATAGACTTGTTTTATGGAGTTAAACAACGTGTTACTGATTTGAATTTAAAAAAAATAAATAAATAAATTAAAGCCGGCCATTTGTGGCTTATGTCCTCAGCTTGGGGTGAGGCTGGGCCCCAGCTGCCTGTGGCAAGGCTCTTGTGCTCAGCCTTCGAAAGCTCAGGAAATATACAGAATCAGCAGTTCTCTAGAGCCCTTGTCTCCGTCAGCTGGTCCTGGGCCCCGGTTCTTTCTAATAACAGAGGCCTACTAGGAGAGAGCTTTGCCAGCCCAGACGGTCAGTGAAGGTAAACACAGCTTCTCCACGACCCAGATAGGCGGCTTTGAGCGAGGCAATTAACCGAGCCTGATTTCCTCATCAGTAAAGCGGTCACAACGGTGATATCGGCCTTATGACACCTTTAGGGGGGCTAATTAGCCCATGTTTGTAGGATGGAGAGAGAACCGAAGGGAATCAATCAGACCCGGCACTGGTTTCTTGCTGAGTGACGGTGTTCTTGCCCTTAAGGACAGAATTAGTCATAGACCTGTTGCCTTTGCCTAGCCGCCTTCCTTCCATGGTCCCCTCCTCCAGTAACTGCTAAGGGTGTCAGAGCAGACGCTTTGTCGTTGAACGGCAGCTGTCCGGCTCAGGAGTCTGCTTCTTCTGGGCACCTAGTGTGCTCACACGTCCTCAGATCGAGTTTCCAACAAGCGTGGACGGAATGCTAACTGCACTGTCTCCGCCAATCACTGTCTTCCAGCTTCTCCAAGGCGATCAGAGAAATAAAAGCGGGGGAGGGATGGCGGGAAGAGAGGCGGGGGGGGGGGGGGGATCTAAAGGAAGCTGGACAGGCTCTGAGGGTGTCAGAACAGACAGTATGGTAGTCACATTCCGTACCTCTGTTTCCAAGCTGGACTGTCTCTAACCCTAAATCTTCGAGCCAGTGGGTGACCTGCCCCATCCCTGGGAAAAGTCAAAGCCATTTTTCCCTATCAAGTCAAACTTCTTCCCAAGCCTCTACTTAGATAGGAAATGACATGCCTTTGTTTCAAATTTCCACGGCCCATTGCAAGACGTCATTCGCATGGGAAGAAAATAAAGGAAAAATAAAAACATGGCTCCTTGAGTTTGACAGACATTGGATTTGAAAGAAGAGGGCAGTGTCCCACAGATCCATGGTTCCCCTGGGTGGCGGGGAACGGCAGACAGTAAGGCAGTCCCATCCAACAAAACGGAGGCCATGATAGATTCACACATAATGCTCCCTGAACCATTTCAGGGACAAAATCAAGCAAAGCTGCATCCCTGCTGCCCCTGTCCCTGGCAGCCTGAGGAAACAACAGCGTTGAGGACCTCCGAAGTCCTGTGAGTCTGTGAGGGACCCTGGGTGGTGAACGTAGGAAGCTCTGCTCCTGCGGGGATAGTCAGGGCCGTCTGAGTGACTTTCCACTCTGTCCTGCTCACAAATCCAACTCTCACTGTGTCAGAACTTCCTCAGCAGATGTCCTACTGACCCTGGTCTATCCCATCAGCCCTCGGAGGCTATAGGAGACATTGGCTTTGGTCCAAAGATAAACAACACCCTGACTCATTTAAACTCTGAAAACATCTGTCTGATGAAGCTGCTTTGAAACATTGCCAACATTCTCCATACTGTCTTGTTTGTTCGCCACACCCACTGAGCCCTCCCCCTAATACTGGGCGAGTTCTCCTGAGATCTCGGGAAGGATGGATCTGCTACGTGCTATTAGAAAGGAGACCAGACCTGTTCCTAATTAAAACAAAAACCAAGGACGCCTAGGGTGCCGGTTGATATTATCTGTCCCTTGACACAGCATAGCCCGGTCTGGCCTCCAACCAGTGATCCTCCTTGTTGGTTATTCGCGGCGCTCTTACCCTGCGAGGAAACGTCACGAAACATGACAGAATCCACCAACAAGAGTTTTATTAAAGATTAGGGAGAGAAACAGATGTGCACAGGCCTGTGGAAAAGACACGTGAGTAAAGATGGAGTCGGGAATCATGGCGCCGGCTTATAAAGGCTGGGCTGCGCCTGCGCACACAGGCCCATGTGGCTATGCCACGCATGCACGTGGATCACATGGTTGCCCTGCACGCTTTACACAACCACACAAAGCCATGGGGTCCTGGTCACACTAGATGTTTTGACCCGGAAATGGCTAGGCAGAAGTGACTAGGTCCGCCAGGCACGTGCAACCATGCCCAACCGTGGGGGTGTGTTGTGAATCCATATCACTCCTGCCTCAGCTTCCTGAATGTTGGGATTACAGGAATATGGCACTGGATTGGTTATAGATTTTAAAGCTGGTCATTTTAGTACTCTACAGATTGGCATCCCATTCCTAAATATAGACCCAAGAGAAATGCTTGCCAGTGTACACGAGGGGAAACTGAAGAGTATCTGCAGGTTAAACAGCATATAATACTAACAACCACATACCAATCAACAGTTGGGTGGACAAACACTAATATAGCAATGTAATGAAGTATTATGCAATAGTGAAAATAAATGAAATACAAATATGAACAAGACAGAAAACAATTAGTACTATAATGCTAAGTAAAAAAGAAAGACTTGATGTATTATACAGCCTTAAAACATGACTAAAATTAAATAACATATTGTCATGAACCAATAGAGAAGAATGAAAAAAAAAACAATCAGGTGAATAATACATACCTCTAGGCATGAGAAAAAGGGACAGAATAAGGAAGAGCATATGGATTCTGGTGTAAGCCATTGAATAGGTTCTAATTGGGGCCTAGGTAATGATTATACAGGGGTTCGTGGTAGCAATTGAGTAAAGTATCATGCATAAAACCAAGAATGGCGGTGCATGCCTGCAATCCCAGAACTCAGGAGTTAAAAGTCATCCTCAGCTCCATAATAACTTTGAGGCTAGTCTGAGATATATGAGCCCATCTTTAGAAAATAAAATGAAATAAAATAAAAAAAAGATAAAAAAAAACACACACATATACAAAGTGATACTATATTAAGCGAATGAATGAGCAATTGTTCAACGAAAGCTCATGGAGCCTTTGTGTCAGATAGAACCCTACCAGGGACATGTGTGCAGCAGAGGATGGGAAGGTTCAATACTTCTCAGGTGGCTCCCTCACTGTTTCTCTCCCAGCATGCTCTGAAGTCACTTGTCACAATAAAATCAAGCTACCATTCAAGATAGCATCTCACACAGAGAAAAAAGAAAAGTCCCGGGAACTCACGACCTCTTTCTTTAGTGCCATCCTGTCGATGACAGCTTTGTCAGGCCTCGGCACAGCAGAGTGACAAATCAGCCCCTCTTTGTCCTTGGTTTGTTTTGCTGGTCTTGGGTAATATTTAAGCATTACTGCACAATAAACCTGCCTTCTTGCTTGTTGCAACAAGTCAGCTTAGCTTCCGTCCCCTTTCTGAGCTACTGTGGCCCCACCAGCTTCCTGGAGGTCTCCTTACAGCTGGCCTGGCTGGCATCCCCTAGCAACAGAGGGGCCACATGAAGTAAGCCAGAAGTCGGGCAGTGGCACGACCTTCCTCTTCGGAGCTTATCCAGGGTGGCTCACCAGGCCCTTCCCCCTGTCCACCCCGACCCCTTAGCCGAGTAAATTCATCAACACCCCCATAAGTGAACAGATGGAATTGGTTATGACAGCATGGTTCTGTTTCATTAGCATTTTCAAATCACTCAGACAAAAGTAAAACTCTCAACACTAAAACAATAGCTTGATTTAGGACTGTTTAGTCTGTGTGTTTAAAAAAAAAAAAATGTGACCAACTAAGCTAAGTATGTGTGCTAAAAGTAGATGTTTTTTTACACTATTCCCCCTCTGTGCTGAATATAATGAGTCTCTGCCCTCTAGAAGCTGAATTTCCATCCAGAAACCTCAGATCTTCTCTTTGTTAGTCTCACACGAAGAGCATGAATATTATTCGGGGGGGGGGGGGTTCCATGTGGCCAGTGTCAGGATTTGGAACCTTAGAGCAAAGGGGTCATCCAGAATGTTCCAGAAGTCTATGACTGATAAGAAATGGACACAGACTGGGGATACCTAGTCCTGAACACTCCTGCCTCCGTCTTCACCAACATTTGCAAAGCAAGGTGCACCATGTGTGCTTGCTTTGAACAAAATGATACTCTGGAGCTCTGAATTTTCTGGGTATAAAAACCAAAATGCCCGGCAGACGGGCTGTAGCACTTTATTTGTGTGAACCCAGTTGTAACACTGTGATAAGACAAGAACCCTGGGCACGGAAAGTGAGTCAATGGTGCGGTGTGCTAGGGTGAGAGGCTCTTCACAGGGGCTTGGGTGCTTCTGGACAAGCCAGGTCACTGCGTATGATCACTGAGGTCCCTTGACCACCTCTGGGGAGTGCTGAGGAAGTGCTTTAGGTCTGTTCTCTCCACCTCAGTATTCCACCCGACATCCATGTTTCCCTATATCCTACCAAGACCCCCCCACTCCCCAACACACTCAGATCACCCACCATACGAGAACTTTACCTTTGCTCAGTCAAACCAATAGCCTAGCTTGAGGGAGAAAAGGCCAGAGAGATGTTTGGGTTGACTATGCAGAAGAACAAGCAATCTTGTGTTGGTGGCCATATTTACTTTTATTTGTTCTGTTCCATTATTTCTTACCATGACAAGAATCTCTCTCTCTCTCTCTCTCTCTCTCTCTCTCTCTCTCTCTCTCTCTCTCTCTCTTTCTCTTTCTCTCTAGGACATAAGCGATCCCTTAACCACACACCTGTAAGCCTACGTTTTGATGGCATATCTTAAAGCAATAATGAGAGTGAAGACCCCGGCAAGCTCCATTCGGGTTATCTGTCTCCACCCACTCCATCCTCACACATCTGACTCTGCAAGATGCTCAGACCAGTTCAGAATGGCCCCCATCAGAGCGCTCCTCTACCTCCCCCAAGCTCAAGTAATTGAAGAAGAAAAAAAAAAAAAAAGCCATCATGTGACAGTACCTTCAGCCTTCCAGAAGTAGGAGATTGATGGTTTGGGGTTCCACCTGTCTCGGCCACCCACTGTGTGCTTTCCAAATGCACCTCTCTGCGAGCAGTTGTGGAATGCTTCTGGGAAGGCAGAAAATGAATCAAGGCTGGCAGGAACCTGTCGAGTAATAGATCAACGAGGCCTCCTGAAATACGCCAGGCTGGTACAATCCCTATGACAGCTGAGACAGAAAACTACCGCAGGACTGATGACATTTCCTAAGACACCATGTCTGAAAGCTAATATTGTTTAATCCTCGCTAGTATGCCTAGTGTTGACCACAGGTTTCATGGCTCTGTTAAACATCAATCAGTTACACTGCATGCGAAGCCCGATGCAGCTGGTGGTCTCCATTCCACAAGGGTGCCGGCGGCCTGATATTGTGCAAATAAAAGAAAAGGTTGAGACTCCCACCCTCAGTGTACAGAAAATAATTATCTCCTTCTCTTCCGTATCTTCGGTAGACGATTCTGTGCAATCCCTTACGCCTTCGACGCTACCTAGGGTTGTTAAACAATTGCTTCTGAAATCTGAACATCTCAATTCCATTAACATTGAGCTTTGATGAGGGTTAAAGTAACCCTGAATGGGGTCTGTTGGTCTTCCTATTAACACATGAGTGCTCTCTGGACACACTGACCTTCTGGAGTGAGAGGGGCAGGCACTTCTTCTGAGCGAGTTGAAAAGCAGTCTAGGTTTTGCTGACATTGCTGTAAGACCACAAAGAGGACAACAAGAAATACACCACAAGATGGATTGTTGCACAAAGATAGAGAGTCTGAGTCTGGCAACACAGACAACAAGAAATGTGATTGGTTTATCTCTCCGGGGTAAACCCTCCGTGCCCTTTCCTGAGAATGCCCCCGTGGCACACTGGCGAGGCACAGCATCTGGTGTGGGTGCTCTATGCCACAAGTGCTTGTTGGTGGGCTGAAGAAACGAGACGTCCCTCGGTGCACCTCACCGGAAGCCAGGCCACAGCTGCTAATATTAGATTACATTCTAATTATTTCCTTTACATCCTCTTCACACCGTCATTCCAAGAGCAACAGATCGGGGTTCTCCCCTGAATACTAATGCTACTGTTCATCAGTATTCTGGAGTTCATTTGTGAGGCTCCACGGACAGAGAGACCAACCACAGGAAGCAGGAAAAATGGAAATCCAGGCTGTTCCATATCACATTAGCATGTTTCTTCCTACTGTGGTCACAGAAAGTCACTTCCCGGTTGTCTCACGTGAATAGCTCCTTTACCACTTATCAATATGGATGAAGCCCAAGCCCCTCACCTTATGCAAAACTGAAAAAGTGAATAGACCTTTCTTTGAAAAATAAAAGCAGGCAATTAAAGCACCTTTGCACCCTTTTCTTTGTAGAAAGCAGCTGCGCCTGTCAAGTTACCGTATCACTTAAAATGTACTGCCAGCCTACCCACATCAGGACCACACGAGGGCCTTCCTTGGGAAACGAGAGGCTAAACGCTAAAAACACATGGAGAATGAGTGATACATGAAAGGAAAAACCGATGCCTCCTCCCTCCGAGACGGTTGCAGTTCACAACCCCTGGGTGGGCCTCCTGACAGGAAGATAGCTCCCAAGATGCCACAAGAGCCAGCCAGGAGGCCAGCGGCCACCAAGATGACCTAGGGGAGAAAAGGTAGGATGAGGCACCACAAGAAACACTCATTTCAGCATTTTAAATTTTACCTTGCAGTCAGAGGCTCACCCCATTTTTGAATGGGTCAAGATGATAAACTACTTTTAGGGATCATTTTTATTATTTTAGTGTACAGAAGATTGAGCAGTGTGTATTTAACTCAGTGTAGTGGCACGTTCTTTATCCTCCATCTTTTTCAGAGGCGGTTTATGCCACAGATTTGAAACCTAGAATGAGGCCCATGATGGGGAAACTTTACAATCATCACTGTAGTTCTTCCTGATGGCTTCCCCCAGCCTGGCCGCAGCTCCCAGGCCTTCCAACCTAGCCTGTATGACAACACAGTGGTGCACATCGTCTGGTAAACCAGAAGACCCAGGCTACACTCCCATGATGTGGGATCTCCATCTTCAAGGCAAGAGATAAGACACAACTCAACAGGATCTATGTATGCCCTGTGCCGCTGAAAACTGAGATATGCCCAGACGGTGGCAGCGTGAACTCCTACTCAAAGGACGCTCCCCTTGCTGGCAGCCAGGCTGCCTCCCTTTCTGTGTCTTGTTCAAGTCTTATCGGCTAACATAAGCAGCCGGTTAGCGCTCTGGTAGGTGTAGGCCAGGGTGAACTGGTTAATCCCATGAGGCACTTCCAGTTGCGCACAGAGGGACTCCTTTGCGTTTGCGATGGAATATGATGGAACCATGTGATAAAATGGGTCAGGTCCTTTGCGGCTAGCCGTCCTATGCACAGCTGGAATTCTCTGGCCTTTTCTCAACTGGGGACTTGCCTTCTTCTTCATTATAGTAGGAGTCAGGGCTACCTTTCACCTAGTAGCTTTCATTTTTTTTTTTTTTTTTTTTTTTTTTTTTTTTTTTTTTTTTTTTTTAGTATCTTGGGCAATTAGAAAGAAAGATTAGGCTACTAGGTTGCCAGGTTTCCCTCCTGACATATAATCAATCTTTCAGATCAGAGAAGACGGGGGAGGGAGCCCGCGGCACACACACACACACGACATGACACACGACAGTTTATATGTGATTATATGTGGGCATGTGGAGGCCAGAAGATCCCAGCGTCATCTTCAGGAAGGCCATTACCTCTTTTGAGACAGCATTTCTCATTGCCCTGAAGCTCATCAGCTAAGCTAGACTGGCTTGGCCATGGAGCCGCAGAGACCCGTACGTCCCTGCTTCTCCGGTACCGGGGTTCCAAGTGTGTGAGTCGTGGGAATCCAGCTCAGGTCCCCGCACTTGGAAGGCAAACATTTTACTCACTGAGCCATCCCCAGGACCTGACAGATACGTCTACGTAACTGTGAGCTCACCGTTCCAACAATCCACCGTGCTCTGTCCGGGCAAGTGCTCAGTGAAAATCGGCTTCTGGTGATAGACGAACCATTTGTTGAGTTGTGATTAAATGACTCTCTTCTTCCAGACACCCTTCTGAGTGATTTTAAACATTATGTCTCATGATTATCCAACAATCATCTAAAATAGGTAGAACTTCTTATAAAGAAAACCAGCTGGGGACCACTGAGGAGCTTGCCCAGACTAAGGACATGAGTAAGGGACAGACAGGCTTGAGCCAGGCTGCAGGACTCTAAAGCCCTTCACACTCTCTTCAGGACACTGACAAACCTTATGACAGTAAACTTTGCTGAGTTCACTGGGATTCCGAGGCCAATAAAAAATGAGGCAAGACAAAAACGTAAAATGTGAGTGAAACGCAGATCGCTCCAGGACAGGGGAAAGTCAGATTTGGAATCGCCACCTGTTACAACACTTACCGTTAGGCATAAGTACCCTGGCCTGGGCACGGAGGGTCAGCAAAGGCAGCCATTAAGGAACTATCATTCAGACTCAGTGGGTAACGGCACAAAGCCTTACTAACAACCAGAGTTTGACTCCCCAGGACTCTTATGGTGGAAAGAAGGTACTCCCGTAAGCTGTCCTCTGGCCTCCATACAAGAGCCACGGCACACATGCACCCACACCCAGACTCGCAGATATACACAGTACATTTTTAAAACATCATTTTAGAAAGCAACTGACATGCGAGTTAGCGTTAAAGACAGGCATATAATCTCCTGCAGGTTTTGAAGCCTTGGGAATCAGGAAACCTGAGTTTTCCTCCTGGAATAGTGTTAATAAACCGTGTCCGTCAGAAGACTCTTGACCAGCCCTGCCCTCTGTTCTTTGCCTTGATGGGAGAAGGATTTGGTTTTATACAGTTTCTAAGTTTCCATCTTAATTTAAGACTTGATCTTTTTCAGAACTGATGCTGACCCAGCCCATGACTTCCGAGAGAGACGGGACAAATTTTGTGAAGGAAAGTGGAGAATCCAAAAATTAAATGCCTGCCTTAATGGGTAGGAGAGTCTCTCTTGCCCTCCCCACCCCTCCCCCACTCCTCCCTGCCCCTCCCCCATCACCTTTTATTCTTTTCTTGGGATATTTATTGACATTTTGGTTGAGGCAGGAGAGAAAGAAACAAGAATGCCTGCTCCTGCCTCTCCCTGAGTACCAAGCCTCGCTATCTGTTCAATGGGCTTCCTAGAAAAGCCACATGTCCCAAACTAATCCCGGGGCTGGCAGCCACCCCACCTGAATGATGCAGGACAGGAGGGCACGATTTAGTCCATTCAATTTGTGTGGTCATGATTAACGATACACTTAACCCAGTCATCTGGACCCCAAAAAGGGTCTGTTGTTGGAGGCAAGGCCTTCTCCTGCCTGCTTACTGACACCTCCACACAACCCCTCAGTCCCTGTTTTGGCCACTTGCCTGCCACTCACTCCAGTCAGCCGGGCACAAAGCCAAGCCATGCCGCTCCTCCGTACAAAGATGTCCTTGAGTGGAAATTCAAAACACAAGCTCACCACGTTCCGTAAGGACAGGAAACCTTTTAAGCCAGCCTTGTGCTAAATCCCTTGGGTTTGGATGCCTCTCTCTGTGAAGCATACACTCAGATCTGGGGAGAATCTCCAGTCTGGAGAAATCCAGTTTTCCCCTCATCCAAATTCCTCAGTGTTGTACATTTTCAGAGCACTTTGCCCGTCATTTATTTCTTCTTCCGCCACCTCAAGGTAGTCCATCCCTCAGCACCTCGTTTTTCCATCCTGCATTTGCAGGCTCTTCCTGGCCAGGCCTATTTATTCCTTCTCATCCCTTCATTCTTTTCCTTTGCTCTGGCAAAAAAAAAAAAAAAAAAAAAAAAAGCGCACACACCAGCAAGAATAAAGTCCTCCTTTGTAAGATCAGCACTGTCTTGTCTCTTCTTCTCTTTATCTGCATTGTGCATCATTAGCCCTGGAGAAAGGACCTTTCCTTCCTATGTGGGATTTGCCGAGGATCTACTGAATACCCACTCACACATCTGTACGTGCTCAGTGCTCTGCGAATGTTCTTACTACATCCTCGCAACCATCTTATGGAATAGCTCTTTCCCTAAAACGCTTCCTTTCAGATTTTCATGCACGTGTACGTCCCTTCAGGATCTTGTCAACATATATATATATACATATATGCATATATATAACATATATATGTATATATATATATATTCAAAAGGTCTTGAGTGAGACCTTCAAAATCTGCGTCTCTCATATGCTGTCAAAGATAAATGGCCTGGAACCACATTTGCAAATCTGGCCTGTGTTTATAACAGTGACCATACTTTTATGATCAAGAGACGGATGAGAAAATTCCACCTGCAAAGAGCATTTTGGTCCCCGTGTTGAACAGTACCCTCTGGCTCTAGTCCTCTTCTAAAATCAAAGTGTTTCTTGGAAGGCCAAAGAGTTCACTGTGAACATCTTCGCACACAAGTGATAACAGTTGCAGAGCGGGCAGCTTGGATCAGGAAGTGCACGAGGGGAATGGTACCCGAAGTGGAAGGGCGGCAGTAATAGATGCTGAGGATGAAGGAGATGACGCTGGAGACTAACACAATAGTACATCTTTAGGAAAGACATCTCTAAGACATAAGCCCCGTCCAACAGGAGGCAAGCCCAGGATGAGATGTAGTCTCTGCTATCTTGGAAATCATTACATCTTCCCACACATTTCTGGAGTTCCCACTGGCACGAGAGACTGTTCCACGTAAGTTATCTCTTCTCATCTGTGCTCAGGACCACCTTCTGAAGTAACTACTATTCTGGGTTTACAGAGAAGCAGAGCTAGGTAAATTGGTTCCCTGTTCTCAAAATAATTACCAACTCAGAGAAATTTAGTTCAATTCATTCTTCCTATCACAAATTCATGTTTCCTTATAACACCCACTGGGAGGGGGGAGTGGGAGGGATAAAAATGTAGAAATGGGGCAGCTCACTACAGCTCCAAAGGTGGAGGCTAACATCTGCCTTTAATGTAAAAAAAAAAAAAAAAATGTTTTTAAGGCACATGCAACTCAGAAGAGAATGATACTTTCTAAGATGGAACTCATGGCTTTGGGTGCTAGTGTAGAAAGAATACAGTGTTTATGGACATGAGAGGGTCTGTATGGTGGATGGGAGGATCCCTCTGTGACATCATTATTTGATGGACTTCTGATCTCTACTAGCCTGAAATCCTTGAGAGCAGAGAATGACTGCCTCTGAGGCCAGCCAGTCTCTGGAGGAGAAATCTAAAGCTTTGGGTTTGACTAACATCCTATCCTACATCCTCCCGACCACTCACTATCTATTTTCCATAAATTACGGTTGTATCAATCTTACCTCCGGGATTTTGTCCATCTTCTCTGACATCTTGAATAATTGTCATCTTAATGACATGTTATCTCATTAAAGAAGGCTGAAGAAATGGCTGTTAGGAGAGTGCTAGATCTGAGTTCGGTTCCCCAGCACCCACATAAAAGCTGGGTGCAGTGGTATATGCCTTTACAACCCAGTGCTGAAGAACAAAAGACAGGAGAATCATTGGGGCTTTCTGGGAAGTTAGCCTCTACCAGTGGGTGAGCTCCAGGTTCAGTGGTGGGAAAAGCCAGCAAGATGACCCCCCAGATAAAAGTGCATGCTGCCAAGCCTGACAGCCTGAGTTCAATTCCCAGGACCCACCTGGCAGAAGAAGGAAATGGACCCCCATTGATCATCTTCTGATTTCCACATGAATGCTATGGCATCTGTGCATGCACACACACACACACACACACACACACACACACACACACACACACACGCTAAAATGGTAATTACAACTTTAAAAAAAAAGTGTGATGGTATATACCTTTAATCCCAGCACTCAGGAGGCAGAGGCAAGGGCATTAATGTGAGTTTGAGACCAGCCTGATCTACATAGCAAGTTCTAGACCAGCCAGGGCTGTAGTGAGACCCTGTCTCAAAACAACAATGACAGAAAAAGGAAATAATAATAATAAAAATAAATCTTTTCTAAAATTTTTGTGTAATGTAAAGAATGATTGTGGGAGACACCTAATGTTGATTCCTGGCCTCCATATGTATACACACATATGTACACATGTAAACACACACACACACACACACACACACGTTTTTAAGAAGCAATTCCATAGTTCTAATTTCCCTTCTCTTTCCGTTTTCTTCCTTGTTCTGTCTATCTGTCTTCCCACCAGTCCAGAGTCTTTATTCTCTGGCTTACAAGTGAAGTACTTCTTGGCTCATTGAGTGAATTATTGCGCTGGTGGCCTTGTGCACCGGCCACACTTCTCACACAGCTTCCCTCCTCAGCCACCTTTGACTGTGTTTCCCTCCAACAGTCTGGTCTTGCACTTGCTCCCTCTTGGTTTCACTATTTCACACTGTCGCTTACCCACCGCATCTTGGAAGGTTCCATCTAACGTTTGAATCATAGCAGTGACTTCCTTTCCCACCTTCCTCTTCTTTGGTTTCCTTGGAGATCCTTGCTCATGCCCCGGGCATGCCTATGGTAACCTGTGGTGATGTATTTGTAATCTAGGAAATACAGCTTGCCTGAAGATCAGAGGACAGAGCCAGCCACAGAGTTAGCCACAGAGGTCAGGCAGTGGTGGCACACACCTTTAATCCTAGCACTCAGGAGTAGAGATCTGTCTGGATTTCTGTGAGTTCAAGGCCACATTGGCTACATGAGCTTAATCCAAACTAAAAAAGAAACAGAGCCAGGCAGTGATAGCACACACCTTTAATCCCAGCACTAGGAAGGTTGAGACAGGAAGTGATATGGCTGGGTAGAGAAAGGAATATAAGATGGGAGAAGACAGGAATCCATACTCTTGCAGAGGCTCGGTCAGGCTGAGGAGCTGGTGAGGTAAGAGGTGGTAGCTGTGGCTTGCTCGGCTTCTCTGATCTTTCAGCTTTCACGCTGATTATCTGGCTGCGAGTTTTTATTATAGGATTTAATTTAGGATTCGAGCAACAGTGCCCAGCTTTCATCCTTGTTCTGAGCTACCCTTGCCTCCCTCCTTGACAGGTGTCCTCACCTTCTGTGGCTTCAGTTATCACTCTTGGGGTAGAAAACGTCACATCCCTGGATTTACCATCTCCAGCTGGCATCAAAATATTTCCACCCACGGTTTTCTAAAATCAACAAAGTTTTGACTGGCTTTATAATCTCTACTAATGGCACCATGTTTTCTGTCCGTTCATCCAGGCTTCATTAGC
This sequence comes from Peromyscus leucopus, assembly GCF_004664715.2. Taxonomy (NCBI): domain Eukaryota; kingdom Metazoa; phylum Chordata; class Mammalia; order Rodentia; family Cricetidae; genus Peromyscus; species Peromyscus leucopus. The sequence continues at coordinate 39,051,899 of NC_051075.1, read as the reverse complement.
GTCATCTGATAACCTGTAGCCTTTAAGATCCTAGAGATTGGATCCTATACATTTAATCTTCCCAACATCTTCACCTTCTCTTTTTATTCTATTATCCCTGCTGCCACCATCATTGTTCAAATGCTTGAATCTTTCATCTGTCTCCCTTTTCCATTCCCAACAACATTGCTTCCATGATCTCCCCATATCGCCTTCCTCAAGTCCTCTCAACTCTAAAGACCTTTTACCATACAAATCTTCCAAAACAGAAGGCTGGCCATACTACTCCCTGAAGACTGCCAGTTCCCCCCAAATGATGAGGTGCAAGTTCCCCATCCTATTACCAGATTATCTCCAAACAATGAATGGCCTTAGCTTATTTTGCAAGTCATCTGTCAACAAATTAGATATAGTCCACAGACACCCACCACTCTTACTCTCTTCAGTCTGGATGTGGTTATGGTGATATTTTATTTGTATTAAAATGTTATTTGTATGTTAATAAATAAAGTTCCCCGGGGGTCAGAGCTATTAGCAAGCCATAGGAAAGCAGGGCGGTGGTGGTGTACACTTGTAATTCCAGCACTTGGTAGGCAGAGCTAGGTAAGTCTCTGTGTGTTCAGGGATACAGCCAGTATTGGAGACACATGCCTGTACTCTCAATACCAATCATAGAAAACCTGGAGGTCTATACAGACAGGCCGTGATGAGGCGGTCATGTGATTGGGTTTACAACCAATGAGAAGGCAGAACAGAAAGTCTATATAAAGACTTTAACACAGGAAGTAGCTCTCGTTCGGAGAGGTAGGACCACCACAGGAGGAAGGGTAAGGTTTTAGCTCTTAGCTCTGACCTCTTGGCTTTCTTCTTTGCATTGGTTCTGTGTTTCTTATTTAATAAGATGGTTGGTTACATCTACATGTGGTTCCTTGTCCTCAACTGTCCTCCTCTGTATCAAACTTAGTCCCCTGCTTTTCTGCACTAAACTCAAATCTCAATGAAGTTGTTCCTGAGACATCCACTATCACGTGATCTCTGGTCCCAGCTCCGAGTCAGGGATCCGTATTGTTAAGTGTCCTCTGTAGTTGGTTCAGGCTTCTCTACCATTCATGTGTAATAACTTTCAACAACCAGCATGTGCCTCCCTTAAGTCCTGGAAACAAAAGTAGTACAAGTAACCACAGAGCTGTGAGTAAAGAAGTTTCGTGGTCCCAAAGCTACCCAATTCCTTTTTTCCTTTAGTGACCCCAATGTCAGAATCTCTGAATGGGGAGGAGGAGCAACTGAGGGGTCACATTACTAGTACTATCAGTGAAAACTTACACTAACGTGTTGTCTGTTAACTCCTCAAAAACACATTAAGGGGAAGGGGATGGCTCAGTGAGTGCTCACTGAGCAAGCTTGAGGACCTGAGTTCACATCCCCAGGGCCCACAGAAAAGCTAAGCATGGCAGGAGCAGTTAAAACCTGGCACTGGGCTGCGGAAACAGGCAGATCTCAGGGACTGGCTAGCCAACCAATCCAGCCAAAGGAGCAAGCTCCTGGTTCAATGACAGGTCTCAAAAAATAAGATGGGGAAGTTGGAGAAATAGCTCAATGGTTAAGAGCATTGGCTGTTCTTTCGACACATCAGGCTCAGTTCTCAGTACCCACATGACAACTCACAGCCACCTGTAACTACAGCTCCAGGGGACACAATGCAGGTAAACATTCATACACTGTGTGTGTGTGTGTGTGTGTGTGTGTGTGTGTGTGTGTGTGTGTGTGTGTGTAAAATAAACTTACTGGGCTTAAGTCTCAATGGTGTAAGTTTTAAAAGAGTAAGATAGAGTGTGGTGGCGCACACCTTTAATCCCAGCACTCGGGAGGCAGAGGCAGGTGGATCTCTGTGAGTTTGAGGCCAGCCTGGGCTACAGAGCGAGATCCAGGACAGTCAAGACTGTCACACAGTGAAACTCTGTCTCAAAAAAAAAAAAAGGAAGGAAGGAAAGGAGGGAGGGAGGGAGGAAGGAAGGAAGGAAGGAAGGAAGAAGGAAAAGAGAGAAAAGGAAAAAGAATAAGATGAAAAAGGGATTAAGGAAGATACACCAATATCAACCACTGATATTGGTTCCACATGAACCCAGATGGGCAAGAGCAACTGCATACACATGTACACACACACACACACACACACACACTACAGAATGTTGGCAATAAAATATAAAGCAGCTATATCAATTTTAAATGGGTAAAAAGCATGCCAGAATCTGGGGCTAATCATTAATGACTTTTAATCAAATCAGTGGGAATTCAGGTTTAAGAGACTAACTAGAGGGTCTAACATGAAAGGCCAATCAGACTCTCAGCAGAATCCCTGAGGGAATTGTGAAGCTCTCTCAGAATGCTGGCCTTCTTAAGGTCCCAGTTCAGAAAGCCTGGGGTATGACACAAAAATCTACTTCTAATCATCATTCCAGGTGTCCACTGGAGAAAGAGGAAAGTAAATACAATAAATACAATAACTCGGTGTTTCTAAAACTTACATGTGCATTGAATCTATGCGGAGGTCTTGTTAAAATGCAGTCTTATTCTGTGGCTCTGGGGGAAGAGAGGATGAATGAAAATCACTTCTTACAGGCTCCTACATCGTGTCTGTGATGCTCCCATGGACCACAGTTTGAGGAGTAATGACTTCCAAACCATGCATGAAAATCATTCCCAGTTTTCATTGTGGTTCAACTCAACTCTATTACTGAGTTTCCTCCCCTTTAAATGTAGGTATTCTGAAGACAGATGCCTAATTATTGAGCTACACCCTGAGATACATTTCAATAGATGGCTGCAGAATTTTAAAGTAGGATGTTGTTGCTAAAACTCCTTCCTGGGTTTGAGATGTAAAGAATATCTACCCTTCCTCCTCAGATCCCAAGGACAAACCAAGGTATGATTCCACCAAAGTTCTCTCTGGGGAACCAATGAGTTTATTGAACATATATGAGGGGTTACATATAGGAGTGTAGGTGCCCCATCAAAGACCATACTATAAAGTGTGTATGTTACCCAGTGAGTATAATAGCCTTCCCATAGCTGCATAAATGGAGCCCCTCCCCAGTCCTTCCCACCTATGTCCTCTAGCCCCTCCCCCTGAGCCCTGAGTCCATATACAGTTAGGACAACAATGTGTACGACTTGTTAGGAGAGGCTGGAGGTATCATGACCTTTCCCACGCCCTCAATATGAAGGGATATAATCAACAGGCACGGCCAAACTCAAGACAATGGTGGTTTGGCTCAGAGGATAATCCTGAACGATAAATTCACTTCTTTTTTTTTCTCCACAAAATTTGTGAGCACGGTCTGCAAATAAGGTTTTCTCTCTCATAAATATGCATGCAGTTCTTCAAGTCTCATGGTCAAGGGGGTTCAGGACAGTTCAGCAATGGGACAGTAGAAGGATTCAGCTACCTCTGGCCTTGTGTAGGCTGAGCCTGACTCGTCCACCTCCTGTTCCCAACCGCAGTCGGTGTTCAGGAACACTCATGGTAGTATGTGTATGAACACCTACCCTCTCTTGACCTTCTTGCCAGCTCTTGGGTTTGCACTCTACAGTTTCCAGATGAATGTGTTCAGCAATAAGAAAGCGGTCTTGTGAGTCTCTGGGTTCCAATAAATTTGGTCTCTCTAAGTCCCTTAACCCCAAGGAAGCCCTTGCTAGAGGAAAGCAACTCAATAAATCCTACCTTTCCAACAAGTTTCCATGACCTAGTCTTCTGCCTGCAGAGAAATAAAGCAAGCCCCACACTTTGAATCCATCAGTTTCTGCCCCGCGTCTCTCATAACCCGGAGAGCACTAAGGGCACGAACAAGCACATCCACCATCCTGATCATGGCTTCCATCACATTGAACAAAGAACCTACAGAGTTCCCACAGGGAACAGAAAAGATGATGCAATAGAAGCCCCCCCACTCACCTTCTCAGTTAGCTTAGGCAAAATGTCAATGCCTCCCACACCCCCAAACGCATTGCAGGTGTCCCCTGTTATGACCGCTGGAGTCAGCTTTTCTCATTTAGATCACTTCAATTTCTTACTGATGATAGATTGGGCTGTTCTGGTTTGTGCTGTCTAATTTCATAAAGGCATTTTTACTAAATGTTTCTCCTGTGGTTTCAATGTATCCCCCAGAAGTCCATACATTAGAAACTTAATCCCTGCATAACAGCATTGGGAGGCGGGACCCAGTGGGAGGTGTCTAGGCCATGGGGCTCATCTCTCAAGAAAAGATGAATGCGCTTTTAACAGTCCTGATAGAAGGGAAATATTTGTCTTGCTCTCTGTCTTGCCCTTCAACCTTTGGGCTGTTCTTTATAAATTACCCAGACTCGGGTTTTCTGTTATAGTAATCAATACCAAAGAGGCTGTGACCATTTCTAACCCACTATATCCTGTCGTTAGGAGACAAGCTTTTAAGGGCCCCACCCCTGGTGTTTTGGGGTTTTGTTTTGGTTTGGTTTTTTGTCGTTTTTGTTTTTTGTTATGGTGGTTTTGTTTTGTTTTGTTTGTTGTTTGTTTGAGACATGGTTTCTCTGTGTAGTTTTGGTGCCTGTCCTGGATCTCATTCTGTACACCAGGCTGGCCTCAAACATATAGAGATCCTCCTGGCTCTGCCTCCCTAGTGCTGGGATTAAAGGCATACGCCACCACTGCCCAGCCCACCTCACCCATGGTTTTTATAAGGTTACCCCCTCCCTATGCTTGCTCCCTAGGACGGAAATGCCTTTGTAAGAAATATTCTTCTATTCTTCTGGGACATCTTTTCCTAAGAGCTCCACCATTGAGGGGAATAAGAGAAGAAGAAAACATTGTCTGTCTCAATTAGCTAGTAGTCACATGACAGAGACAGCCGCTCTCCTTATCCTCACACTTCCCTTTAGAGAACTGCTGCTCCTAATATGTTCGATCTTATGATCCTCATAGACTCATGACACAAACTGAGCCAGACCCAGGAAAGTAATCAGCAAAACTGTGAGAAGGTAAGAAGCTGGGACTCGGAGCCTGCTAGGCTGATAAGACACGAACTGAAACAGTTGATGGCCATCATGTCTCCCATGTGGGAGAACCATCCGAGAGCATCAGCACAGAGGACAGTGAGATCCAAATTGCCCCCAAGAGCCAGTTACAAATACCAATATCTTCCCTTTCTGTTTGCTGATCTGAAGTGAGTTTCTCTTAGTTACAGCTGAACAAGTCATAGCTGATAGACGATTCATGAAATGATAACAATAATAATAGGAGGTCACCTTCACACAGCACTTGCCATATGCCAGACACTCACTGCTGTGTCTTCTGTAATTGTTTAATATTTACCGCAATGCTTTGCAGTAAGTATTCATCATACAGTCTCCATTTAGTAGTTGAGAAAATGGAAGCAAAGGGCTTCCCCAAGACATCCTCCTAAGTGAGTGATAAGGATAGGGTGCAGACCCGAGCAATTTAGATCTAGATTGAGTTCTCAAGACCATGACTGCTCAAAGAATGGTCCATGGCCTGGAGCCAGTCTACAAACTATTAACTATCTGCTTTTCCATGGTTTGAGGACCATTATTCAGCTTCTAGAATACTCGGAGTGCTTTGGACATAAATCACAGCCTTTCTTCAAATGCTCTTAAGTTTCTAGGAATAATGTTGGTGTCACTTGGCAGTCCCCAAATATATTACTTCTTGATTCAATCCCAATGTTTCTAAAAAAAAAAAAAAAAAGTCATTTGAAATAACTTTAGTTCCCATGACTCTGGTTAGAATGGGATCCTAAGTTCTCAATTGAGTGATTGAGATGCCGAAGTGTTATGAGTTAAAGATGCAGAGCTGTAGGAGGGGGGTAAGGGTTTCTCCCCAGTATGTCTTGCCCTAAGCAGCCAGAACAAAGACAGATGAATTCAAAACCCCAGGCCAACCGAGGGGCCCAGAAGGCAAGTGTTAGGTTCAAACCAGAGAGTTGTAGCGGGGACCCTCATGAATCTCAGTCTATTTCTGACCCCTCCCTGGTGGTGTAGGCCTGAATCTCAGCTACTCAGGAGGCTGAAGCAGGGTTTCAAGCTCAGGGCCTGCCTGAGCTTCCACCTGAGTTCAAGGGCAGCCTGGGCAATTTAGCAAGAGCCTGACTCAAAATTAAAAGTCAAAAGGAAGCTGTGAGTGTTGCTCAGTGGTAGAACACTTGCTTGGCATGTACAAGGCAGTAAGTTCTGTTTCTGTTGTGAAGAAGAGAAAGAGAGAGAGAGAGAGAGAGAGAGAGAGAGAGAGAGAGAGAGAGAGAGAGAGAGAGAGCTTGACATGGCTAAACAAACACTAAAACATAATGTTATTCAACCCAACCTTAAAAAAAACATAAACAAATAAAATCTGTCTTTTGAACAATCATGTCATGAAAGAAAGTTACACAGACAATTAAAACAAGGGAAAAAAATATATTCATTTGTTTCTTTTTGAGAGTCTCACACCCCCAGGCTGGCTTTGAACTTGCTCTGCAGGCAGAGCGACTTTGAGCCTCTGATCCTTCTGCCTCAGCCTCCTGTGCACTGGAATCCAACTACCACACCTGGTTTGTCCAGCACTGGGGATCAACTGAGAGCCCTGAGAAACTCAGGGGCCTCCCTCATGCTAGGCAAGCACACCACAATCAGCTGCATCCCCAGTCCCCAGGAAAAATGTCTGATCTTACTAGTCATCAATGAAACGCAAAACAAGACCACAAAGATCCCTCTACACACCCACTAAAGGGACTAAAACTAAAGAGACAGCTGCGACACTCATGTTCAGTCACGACAAAAATGGAAAAAGGCGGTTTCTTATAAAGCTAAAATATACCTGCCCTTTGACCTAGCATTTTTTACTCCTACACAGTTCCCCAAGAAACATGGAAAACATATGTTCACGAAAAGACTTACACGAGAATGTCCACAGCCTCACGCTGGGAATAATCCACACACCCGTTAGGAGTTGGTTGAGTAAACAAATTTTCCATGCATCCCTGCTGTAGAAGTAGACAGAGGAAATAAAACAGACAAACCATCAATACATGCAGCCCCTGGGCTGGAATTTACAGGCACAATGCTGAGGGAAAGACACAGCACAGAATACATCATATATGAAGCCACTGACTGAAAAGTCTAGCATAAATACATACACACACACACACACACACACACACACACACACACACACACACATATATATATATATATATATATATATATATATATATATATCATAATGGAAGCTGTCTCTTAGATGCAAAACAGAAGGCTACAAAGTAAAAATGTGTCTCTTTTCAATCTCCTTATCTTACTACAAACATCAAATCATAATACTGTTCAATTTTATGTTACACTTATTTATTCATGTATTAAGGGGCCCATGCCATGGGCCACATACGGAGGCGGGGTCACTTCTCACCTTCCACCATGTGAGACCCAGGGATGGAACGCGGGTCCTCCTGTTTGGTGTCCAGCGCCTTCACCAGCTGAGCCACTGAGGCAGCAGCTTTTAAACTAAGATGTTTGTGTAAGTAAATTCAGCAGTCAAGCCCAACAAAGAAGGGAAAATGGGAATGTTGTATAATAGATCACGTATGTACGAATGTGTTCTTTCAACTTCAGCACAGCGGCCGTGCCTCAGTCTACTGCGATCTCAGCCGGCGACTGCAACTCCAAAGTTACCGGCCCGCTTCTCTAGCAGCGGCCTGGCTGCTCAGGTCACAGCCTGGCAAGGATTCTGCACACACAGCACCGGCCCTGTGGCTGCTGCTAAAGGTAGCTTTAACTAAATCTCTACCATTCTAATTATGAATAAGACCCGAGATTCAAAGGCTGGGTTGAAAACCTGCAAGCTCAGAGAGGCTGAGTAGCAACTACGTAACCCTTTCTTTTGCTGGCATCCCCCGGAGACCTGTGCTCCCACTTCGCCAAACCAGAAAAGGCTGCACCACTCCAAACCCCGCCTACTACTTCCTGTGTCTATCTCTGTCTCTCCCAGTTGCTCTCTGATGCTCCTTGATTACTTTCTGTCAACTAGTTGCTAACTCAGCCTCCTGACCCAAGGTTAATTTTATTTAATTAACGTAAAAGCAGACTGCAAACTCAGGGTCCACAGTGTGATCGAATACCCCCCAACATGAAGTTTGTATGAAGGCTGATCAGGAGTATGAAAAAGCATTTATACTATGTCAAGTGAAAATATACACAAACTTATGCATAAACCCAACTTTTTCTTTTTTAGTTTCTGGATTTTCCCATTTTTAATAAAATAAATTACATAATGGGAACAATAACTGAGAACTCCAGAGATTATAGTGAACAAAAACAAAATACTCTCTCTTACTCTGTCTCAGCACTCAGTGTTATACCAGGTTGCTATAAATAGCCACTATCTTCCTGAGTCTTTTTTTTTTTCCTCTATGAAATGTAGATATATTTAATCCCAGCACTTGGGGGAAGTAGAAGAAGGCAGATCTCTATGAGTCTGAAGCCAGCCTAGTTTACATAATGAATTCCAGGACAGCCAAGACTACACAATGAGACCCTGTCTGAAAAATCGAACAAACAGAATTAGTGTTGTGTGAAAACCTTTCCTGGAGAGATGCTTACACACACATCTACTCAACTTAGATAGGGAGCCCACAATACAGATGCCACCAAAGTCCAACTCGGTGAACCAATGACTTTTATTAGGGTTACTTACAGGAATATAGGTGGTGTTATTTACAGGAGCAGATATGACTCAAAGACAGCATCACCAAAGCCCACCCCAACATGAGTGACAGCTCCCGAAAGCTAGGAACTTGAAGGACATTGGACAGTCTGAAGGTAGTTCAACAGGCTGGAGAGCATCCTTTCCAAGTGATTCAGTTGATCTAAACGTCTTCCAGGTTTAGACCAGCTGGTCTGGTCTAAGAGTCATCTTTGCAGCTTGGTTTATCTGAGAGTGACACTTAGCACTCTTCACTGTTTTTATAGTCTTGGGGAGGGAGGGGCCTAGTGAATCTGATCAGTTTCAGGGACTTCCTGAAGCTATTTTGGGTCGTTTACCTTCTGTCCCGAGGAGCTTCCTGGGAGTTGGAATATTTCAGTCTTGGAAGAAACTGCTACACAATAGTTGGGCTAAGAATACGTTAATATTCTTTTCATTTGGCATAATGTGAATAATCTGTATGCTTCCAGTTGAGCTTTCTAAACAATGCATCTACATAATATATCATGATACACCGTTTCCGTTCTTCCCTTGTTTGTTAGACTTGAAAGTTTCTTTTGATTGAACCATTCACTGTTGTTGATTATTCACCCATGTTGTTAGAACAGTCACAACCACTGTCTTCCCAGTACTCCATCTGCGTGTTATCCACTTCCCACACCTGCTTCACACACCTGTGTCACTCACACCCTAGTTGTGACAGAAAATGTGTCTGAATTTTCCAGATTTCTGTCAAATTCCTTATATAACAGGAATTTTTTAATTACCCGGAGTGAGGTATGTTTCTTACTGTAAATTTTTAGTGAGATAAGGTAGCCTCAAACTGGATATCCTCCTGTCTCAATCTCCTGACAAATTAAAATTTTGCTCAGCCGCAGTAAGAAAAACAAAGTTGTTACTTTGTCTCAACAGCATTCTGAGGGTGCCCATTAAGCTGGACCTGCAAACCACTCTCCTGGTAAAGGGTCTTTTCCTTAGATTACTTTCCAAATGAATTTTTAAATGCCCACTCTGCTTATTTAAGTGTTGAGGGAAAGCTAGGATAACAAGCCAAAAGTCATTTTTTCATTCTACAGCCCCAGAACATTTGGAGTACTCAAGTGATCCCAAACTGTGTCTCTCATCTCTCAGCCAAGGCAAGGGACATCCAGACCTGGTCCCCAAACCAAGCCCTCTGGGCTGAGTCTCAGGACAAACCGAAAAGAATGGGTGTGATTATGTTCTCTCATTGGTCTGCCCCAGAGTGAGGGATGAATCGCTCAGGGCCTTCCCTATCTCATGTGCCACGCCCCCAATGGAATAATGAGTGCACTCATACATTGTTCTCATTACCCTGAAACTGGCCAAGGAGAGTTGAGCGTGAGAACACTTAGTCACAGAATCCTTACTAAGACTTCTCTGAGAACTGCCTGTCTCTCCAAGGCCCACTTCAGAGCCTCATTATCATAATTCAAATTTGGTGAATTTCTATTAATTTTTTAACTTATTTGGTTAGTTGGGGGTTATGTTTTGTATCTAGCAGGAGTGGTAGTCACTGTATATATAACATATTATATTATAATATTATATAATATATTGCATATATGAAATCTCTATATTACATATAAAGAAATTATTTATTTGCATTTTGTGTACATCGGTGTTTTGTCTGCATGTATGTCTGTGTAAGGGTGTCAGATCTCCTGGAACAGGAGTCACAGACAGTTGTGAGCTGCCATGTGGGTGTTGGGAATTGAACTCAGGACCTCTGGAAGAGCAGCCAGTGCTCTTAACCACTGAGCCAGTTCTCCAGCCCCTGGTAGAGTCACTTTTGTGGTTATTATTATCTTTTGGTAACATGGTTTTGAAAAACAAAGCATTTTATTTTGTTTGTGTATAAGACCAATTGGCCATAGGGCCATGCCCTAGAGTGACCCCATGTGACCTGTGTCTCACTAATAATGTTTATAGTGATGTCGTGCCGAAATGATCATGGGATTAAATAGAATATATTCCTAAAACTTATTTCCCTAGATTCTTTTTACTCTTTTAGTGTGTTTACTAGACAAATGTAAATTACAGACAGTATACACATTACCTATCTACTCAACATCATCCACTTCAAACATGGTTTATATCCATGAAATTAAGTACCTCAGCTTGGAGCATCCTACACGAAAATTTCCAGGTGAGAAGTAGCTGCTGTGTTCATGTCGGCCCTTATATCTTTCAGTTTGGGGTTCTGAATGACCTATTCTTCATTTCCCTGCCTATAGAGATGTCATACACAAGGCATGTCTCCCCACACTCCAGCTGACCCCCAGCTGCCTGGCCTGGCTGTTCCTGTGGGAATGACTCTGTTGCCACTGAGGCTTCCTGGGCCTCTATGTAGGAACCAGGAGATCAGAAGCCACAAAAGGAAGCAGATGGTAACATCGTTAAGTACCCTAAAGAAGGCACATGCCCTTCTTCATCCAGAATCGGGTGAGACATTTTGGAGAAGAGAAGGGGAAACTTCCTAGGCAAAGGACACAGACAGTAAACTTGATGTTTGCAAGATAAAGAGGTTAAATGGGCCCTAGGGAACACAGCCCATTGGATGGGGAAACCCAGGGTTAGGCCGCAAAGCCTTCCCCTCTAGCTAAATGGCCCGTCATATCTGATAATGGTGAACTCTCCGCCCTCACCTGCCCCACACAGAGCCCAGCCGCCCAGTGACGAGGACTGTCATCACTTGTGATGCCTCCAACACCCATCTAAGCTCCTGGTCCTTAGGAGGCAGAAGACAGCCACAAAAGGGAGCCATAGGTGTTTCAAAAGCAAAATACAACTGTTAATTTCTAAATATTAAAATTGAAAGAATGTTATATGCTTAAAAAAAAAAAAAAAGACTTTCTAACTCTTCACAGTTCAGCACGTGTTCTGACATCTCTGGATTATTCCTGGCTTTCCTTTCTTTCCCAGTTGATGCGGTGTCTACGGCTGAGGTCTCTGCTTCTGGAACATTCTAGGACCTTTTTGCCTCTGAATCTCCTCCCAGTTGTCTGTAGACAGCACTGTTCTGTCAGATTTATCCCCCACAGTTCCTTGCACTTTGGCTGGTCCAGAAAAATACCCCATATTATACACAGAGACTGCCTGCCTTCGCTTCTGAACTGAATGTCCGCCACCATTTCACTAGACCAGGCTGTGATGAACCGAACAGGTCATCACAATCACTGGGCACATTACTGATTCCATGCCGTGGTTCTTTTCTTTCTTTTTTTTTTCCCCTTAACTTGAAATCAAAAAAGGAAAGGAAGGAAGAAAAAAGGAAGGAAGGAAGGAAGGAAGGAAGGAAGGAAGGAAGAAAGAAAGAAAGAAAGAAAGAAAGAAAGAAAGAAAGAAAGAAAGAAAGAAAGAAAGAAAGAAAGAAAGAAAGAAAGAAAGAAAGAAGAAAGAGAAAAGAGCACTTGTGGACACCTCATGTAAATTGCATCATGCTATCTGAACAGTCACAATATTTGTTCTTAAGGAAGATTCTGACACAATTCAAGTTTTAGTATAGAATTTATTTCAGGCTAAGAAAATGTAAGGGGGAGAGGGGGTGTAGAAACTGTGAATTCAACTGTGAAATCACTTTGCCGGCTCTTCCAGGGCCCCCAGAAGGCCCTTTTCCTTCAAGAAGGAACCTTTGTAGAGAACCGTAAGAGAGAACGGAGGAGCCCTTTCCAGTAACACACACTGGGGTTTAATTTTGGACAAAGGAAACAGTTTACCAAACTAGATCCTTCTGGAAAGTCACCAGTTGGCACAGATAGGAATGTCTGAGGAACTGATGTTTCTCATCTGGCTGGAGTTTCCTCTCCATGTTTAGATTTTCTAAATGCTTCTCCTGAGATCAGGTCTCTGCTCTGCTTCTTGTTCTTCAGAGGTGTGCTGACTTTAAAAAGAAGATTGTGTGTGTGTGTGTGTGTGTGTGTGTGTGTGTGTGTGTGTGTGTGTGTGTGTGTGTGTGCTGGCACTTGTAGAAGATAACAGAAGGCATCAGATCCCCTGGAGCTGGAGTTACAGGTTGTTGTAAGCTGCCCAGTTTGAGTGCTCCTAACCACTGAGCCCTCTCTCCGGCCCTGTGGTGTGACTTTTAAGGAGAGAGACACAGAGACGACACAGAGACAGAGAGGAAAAGTTCAAGCTATTTAAATACCACCTATATATAATAGATCCTTTAAAACATCATTCCAAAGAACAGCAGTGAATGAAAAAAAAAAGAGGAAATTAAAAAAAGAGTAAATTAAAAAAGAGTAAAATAAGCAATGTAGACATAAAAACCTTTGAATATAACATATGGAAAAAATCCTTTTAACAGGGGCATCTTAAGAGGACCATGCTTTTAATGTGAGCACGGAGTCCGCTAGATCACTGTGCCATTACTGATCTCGTGACTTTGTTCTTTTTGCTCTATCTCACAGATCATTGGGAAAAAAGAAACCCACTTTATTTGTCAAAGCTTTAAACAATAGATGTATCTTTTAAAATGAAAGGCCACACAGAGTACAAAGTTCTGTGTATTATCAGTTATTTTTTTTAATGCAGTGGCATTTTTATTGCCATGGTCTTGATTTTTTTTAATAACTTACATCCATTCGGCGTCTTCAGATCCACGTGCATTGCAGACATTCCCAGAAACCTCGTCATAAAGGCTATTTCTTCATGGCTCCCTCCATGAAAGGGATGGGACTCTGTAGGATGACAGCCTGGTTCAGACAAGGACCGAAAACCCTTTCATGGTTCTTTTGGTCTCTCCAGAGACCCACAGTGGAAGGCTGCTGGTGAATTTTTTTTTTTTTTTTTACTGGAACTCTGATCCAGGAAAACATAAAACCCACAAAGAATGAAACTGGGAGTGGGGAGGTTGGGAGGGGGGGGGGTGTTCCGTGAGCAGAGGGCTTTCTTCCTGAAAGGATTCCAGCTCTTCTTGGAGCACTGCAATTCCGCTGCTAGGGAAACTGAGGCAGAAGGATCACAAGGACTGCGTGGGCTACAGGGTGAGCAAGTGAGAGGGTCCCTATCAAAAAATAAAAAATAAGGATAGAACTGGGGAGATGACTCAGGATACCAAGCATGGGGAGGCCAACAGATTTTTTTTAAGCAATCTTATAAAAAAAATTAACAATGAAACAAAAATCCTTCTCTCTATCTATCTCTGTTTGTTTGTTTGTTTGGTTGGTTGGTTGGTTGGTTGGTGTTTTTTGTTTTTGTTTTTTGTGGGGTTTTGTGGGGGGTTTTTTGGTTTTGGTTGTTTTTTTTGGGGGGGGGGTGGAGGCAGGGTTTTTCTGTGTAGCCCTGGCTCTCCTAGAACTCTCTCTACAGACCAAGCTGTCCTCTACCTCACAAATAGACCTGCCTCTGCCTCCCAAGTGCTGGGATTAAAGGTGGGCTGCACCCAAACCCTTCTTTTAAGTGATGATTGACTTAAGCTGTGAAGTTCCAGCTCCACCTTGACCTATGGAGTGAAATGTCTCTTATCACGTTATCACCCTCTGTAATGTTAATATTGTCACCTGATGGATCTAAAGTCTCCTAGGAAACAGGCCTCCAGGCATGCCTGGGGGGGGGGCATGTCTGTATTCGATTAATAGACTGGGAAGACCCACTTGAACTATGGAATCTCTAGGCTACAGGCTGGAGTCTAGAACTGAGTGAAAAGGAGAAGATAAACTGAAGACTTGCGTTCATCTCTCACTGCTTCCTGACAGGTGTAGGTGACCAGCTGCCTCAGGCTCCTGTGGCCATGACTCCCCTGTTGTGATGGACTGTGAGCCGAAATAAATCCTTGCTCCATTAAGTGCTTTTATCATCAGAGCAACAGGAAAGGTAACCAGAATTCCATCCCATCTCCAGCTCCCCCTCCACCTGTGCAGCCCACCTCCAACGGCCCATAGTCACTGAAAATATAGTGTGGAACTCTGGATGTCTCCTACATGGGACCTCCCTTTCCCTAGAACATAGCAAACTTAGAAGAAATGGAGCAGCCTTAAGTGCCTGGGCCACCACATCTCCCAAATGAGAGCAAGAATACAATATCCCTCCAACCAAAAGCCAAGCAAGGGTTCCTCCTTAATATGTGTATTATTTTTGGAAACAAAAGAAAAAAAACTGAGAGGAGAACGAAGGTGAATATAGCAGAGATAAAGAGGGGTATGGAGGCGGGCGCCAGGCTAAGCTCCAGGAATCCATGGCAGAGAGGAGGGATTCTGCGGCGGGGGAGGACGAGATCATGATGACCGGCCACACTGGTGGAGACCCATGAACTGTGGATTGGTGGCTGTGGAGCCCCCAAGGGGCTGGACTAGGCCCTCTGGATATGGAAGACAGTTGTTTGGCTCGAACTGTTTGGGGGACACCTGGGCGGGAGGGGGGGAGGGGGGGATCCATCCCTGGTGCATGGGGCAGGCTTTTGGGAGCCCAGTGCCTGCTGTGTGGCACCTTGCACAGCCTTGGTGCAGCGGGGAGGAGCTTGGACCTGCCTTAGCTTGGTGTCCGGGCCTCTGCCGACTCCCCATGGGAGACCTTGATTTGGAGGATGTGGAGATGGGGGGTGGCTTGAGAGGGAGGGATGGGGGGTGGGAGGAGGTGGGATCTGTGGGAGGGAGGATCTGTGGGTGGTATGTAGGGTGAGTAGAAAATTTCTTAATAAAGAAAAATGCAAAAAAAGGGGGGGCATGGAGGGAGAGAAGATGAAGGAGACCTCTGCTAAGACACCGACGTGCTTTTAGCGACCATTCAGCACATGGAGGCCTGTTTTGGTCGTCAGTAATCCTTAAAATTATTAGCGTCAACTCCACTGTGATTTACAGTGAACTGTGAATGTCTACACACTAAGCCTTTTCCACTTTGATTTCTCTCCGTTTGAGTTTGCCAAGTAGTTATTCCATAACTTGCTAAGCAAACTAATTCTACAGCTCCTCAAGAAGGCACTGGAAGGAAACACTGCTTTACTTTTAAAAGGAAGCAACCAATGTGTGTCTGAAGCAATGGCTTCTCAACCTGGGGGGGTCTCATATCAGATACCCTGCATACAAGATATTTACATATACAGATGTGTGCATAAAGGTAGAAAACCTACCTTTAGAAAGTAGCAACAAAATAATTTTATGGTTGGGGGGGTCACCACAACCTGAGGAACTGTACTAAAGGGTCACAGCGTTAGGGAAGTTGAGAAACTCTGGTCTAAAGAAAAAAAAAAAAAATATATATATATATATATATATATATATATATATATATCTTACACCAGTTTTATTTTTTATTTACAATCGGCAGGCATCTCTGAGGGTAAACTAGTGTATGAACAATGTAAATACATATTCACTTCTCCCTACAGACATTGTTGGTGATAATATTAACAAAGTATGCACACCAGAAAAAAAAAAATCTGTAAATTGCATTTGTTTTTTAGAAAACAAGCCTGTGTATCTCCATTCTCACTGATGTTTCTTTTTTCCATCTGCTGTAAAACAGGTCAGAGGAAGACACCCAGCTCCACCTTAATCAGGATGTTTAAAACACGAAGTTGAAAAGTAGAGGACCATATAAACGCAGCGATTCACTGGACGCTGACTCCGGGGGGTAAGACCTCACATTCCTGTGATGCTTCCTTGTCTAAAAATGATCACTGAAAAAAATCCTTCTTTAGTTGGAAGTAAAAAGGAATTAAACTTGACAAAATGAAGGCGGGGAGGACCAGGGGCACAGAAAGAATAAAGTAAGGACAGCAGTAGTACAGACAGACACAAGTGTGCTCTCTGGGGAAAGCTGGTGTCCACAGGCCACATTCTGAGGAGTACTGACAAGAGTGATTATTTTTTCAATTTATTCAACCTCTTTATTTTTATCACTGTTTCCTTAAAAATAAAGTGCTGTCAATACAGATGTCTCACCCATAATAAAAGAAAATCTCCCACACACACCTGAAAACGTCCAATAAACATTCTGATGCTCTGTGCCCTGTGGTTATTTCACCCTTGTATTCAGTGGGTGTGAGCATAGACAGTATACCAGGCGTGTACTAGGCAATGGGAACGGAGGGACAAGGCAAAGGCCAGGTTACAGCTTAATGGAAAGAGGTCAAGTAAATAGGTACTGGAAACACAATGGTGTAAACATAATGCCTTTCAATATTCAGCTTCCTTCCTCTTTAGCAAGGCCAGAAACAACTGAGCGCAGGCTACCGTTTTGAGAAGGTAGAAAGGCACAGGTATTGTTACCCCTGCTTTGAAGTGGAAGTCAGGAAACACCATCCACTTGAGCCTTGATGTGTCTGTCCAGAAATTCCAACCCAAAAGCCCTACAGGGAAATTGCTGTGTGGTCAATTAAAAGGCTGAAAGAATAGCAAGGTGTCTCTACCCTCTGCCCAAGGGACATAGGACTCCTTTGTGTGGTTGTTTTTCTTATATAACGGATCTTTCCAATTATATTAGCCAAGGTTCCCTACAGGAACAGAACTGATAGAATGAGTGTGTGTGTGTGTGTGTGTGTGTGTGTGTGTGTGTGTGTGTGTGTGTGTAGCTAGAGAGTTTTCTCTTCGGGTCCTGCCAAGCCCCGGCAGTCTGACAGCCCACTTATAAAATAAACACACAGACGCTTATATTTAAACTGTTTGGCCTAATGGCTCAGGCTTCTTGTTAAGGCTTCTTGTTCTTATATCTTAAATTAACCCATTTCTATTAATCTATACCTTACATCTTCCTTGTCATGGCGGCAGCTGGTAGTATCTCCCTCCTCAGCCTTTCACTTCCCAGAATTCTTCTCCTCCTTGTCCCACCTATACTTCCTCCTGCCTGGCTACTGGCCAATCAGTGTTTTATTTATTAACCAATCAGAACAACACATTTGACATACAGAACATCCCACAGCAGATAGATAGATAGATAGATAGATAGATAGATAGATAGATAGATAGATAGATAGATAGAGTCTATACACACGTATATAAAGAGATTCTATACACACACATATATAAAGAGAGAGAGTCTATACATACATACACATCTAGAGAGTCTATATGCACACACACATATAAAGAGAGAGTCTATACTCACATACATAAAGAGAGAGAGAGTCTACATACATACATACATACATACATACATACATACATACACACAGAGACTGGCTTCAGGGTATGGTCCAGGTAGCCCAACAATGGCTGTCCTATGATGGAAAGGCCAAGCAAGGATCTGATGGTTGTTCAGTCCACAAGCCTGGCTGTCTCTGCAGTCCCACCCTGGTGCTGGAGTCCTGGAGGATTCCTAGAGACCTGCACTTCTTCCCTCAGTCTACACTGGAATCCTGAAAGAGTTGCACTCGCCCCTGGCCGAAGCAACAGGACAGTTGTATCTGCCGGTGAACAGGAGGGCAATCATGCAAAAACAGTCTCCTTCTTCCACGTCCTTTGATGCAGGCTGCCACCAGAAGGTGTGGCTGAGATTTAAGGTAGAACTTCCTGCTTCAAGTTAATCTATTAGGAACATCCCTCCCAGAAGTACCCAACAGCCATCACACCCACACCTGCTCTTAGCATCTAACACCCATCAAGGGTAAAGTATTTTGTAAGGTAAGCTAAGGAAGAACGGAAGACAGAAATTCCAAATACAGTAACACAAGAGGTGCAAGCAGAAACCCAAGATTTCATTTACGATAGAGCAGATGTACTGCTACCCCCTTGTTCTCACTCAGTGCCCATGTCTTTGTATGGTAATCAAAACAAGTTTAAGAAGAAAACTAATATCTTCAATCCAACTGCTTCGATTTCTACCCCCGATGACTACCTTTTAAAGACAAAACACTTCCCATCCTCCTCTAAATGTAGGACTTGAAGACCCCACCTTACTTTAGGCCCTACCTCCAGCCACGCAGACGGACAGACAACACTCCCCTGCTGATAGGCATAAACTTGGGAAGATGGTAGAGAGAAGAAAGATAGACAGAGCACCACGGAGCTGTCAAAGAAAGAGGCCGACT
Organism: Peromyscus leucopus; assembly: GCF_004664715.2. Classification (NCBI taxonomy): domain Eukaryota; kingdom Metazoa; phylum Chordata; class Mammalia; order Rodentia; family Cricetidae; genus Peromyscus; species Peromyscus leucopus. The sequence continues at coordinate 39,033,210 of NC_051075.1, read as the reverse complement.
AGAAAGTAAGAGGTCAAAAGAAAAGAGTTATTTGAGAGTCACAATAAAATATTCCCCAAGGATTGGAAACCCAAGCCTCAGAGGCATGGGCAGGATTCAGAAACAAGCTGCACCCAGTCTCCACCACTCTGAGGACTTGGATGGTGATAGACTATGGCCCTTGGAAGAAGCTTTTGAAAAAAGCAGGTGTCTTCGTTACTTTTCTATTGTTACCTCGTGACCAAGGCAACGTTTAATGTGGGGGTTCATGGTTCCAGAGGACGAGTCCATGACCGTCAGTCACAGAAGGAGTATGGCAACAAGCAGGCAGGCATGGTGCTAGAGCGGTAGCTAGGAGCTCACAGCTGATCCACAAACATGAGGGAGAGGGAGAGAAAGCTGACTGAGAACAGCATGGGCTTATGACACCTCAAAGCCCAGCCCCAGTGACACATTTCCTCCAATAAGGCCACACCTCCTTATCCTTCCCAAAGAGTCCCACCAAACATAGGAGCCATGGACACTATTCTCACTCAAACCACAACAGAAGGTTAAAAATCTTTCTAGCTTCCATGTGTGCATTTGACTAGCTACTATCATGTATTTATTATCGACTATAGTAACTCTCTCTTACAAGATATAGAAAATTAATTGGTTATTTTAGCAGTGGAATATAACAGACTTAGGTGTGTATGTGTGTGCATGTTTCTATGCAGGTATATGCATGTGCATGAGTGTGTACATGTGTGCATGCCTGTGGAGACCGAGGATTAACCTCAACTATTGTTCTTCAGGAGCCCTCCACCTAGGGCTTTTTGTTTGTTTGTTTGTTGTTTGTTTGTTTGTTTGTTTGTTTTGGGATTTTTATTTTATTTTGTTTGAGACTAGGTGTCTCACTGGGACCTGGGTTCCCCAAGTAGGCTAGGCTAGCTGGTCACCAAGCCCCAAAAATATGCCTGTCCCTACTCCACAGCATGAGATTTCAAGTATATACACCCACCATGCCCAGCTTTGGTTTTTTGTTTGTGTTGTTGTTGTTGTTGTTGTTGTTTTTAAACCTGGCTCTGGGGATCAGCTCCAGGTCCTCATGTTTGCACATCACACACTTTACTGGCTGATCCATCTCCCCAGCCTTGTTAACTCGAGGGGATTCTGAAATGACGTATTTCTTCTGCGTGTGATATTCCAGCATCCACCACACGATCTGCTAAAGACACACCCAAACTCACAGTTCCCACGTAAATAAGTAGTGGGCTTAGTCCAAAGGGTTATGAAGACTTCATTGAACAGAGCTTCTGGGGAGACCTGGGACAAACCTAGTTTTGGAAGAGAGCCACCAGGGTCCATTTGAGCACCATCATGATCACTAAGACGTTCTCAAATGGACCCATGAAATCAGCTCCTCAGACCCCAGCTGCCACCTTGAGGAACAGAACTGGACCGTGAGTGTGCAAACGAGGGGTCTCTCTGCATCTGTCTGTTCCCTGCACCTTTCCTGGGCCTCTGTTTTGTCCCTTTCTGATGTGTTAGTTTTTTGTTTTATCTTATTGTATTTTATTATTATCCCTTAGAAGCCTGTTTGATTTCTAATGAGAGCCAGAAAGGAGGTGGGTCCAGATGGGAGAGGAGGTCCAGAGAAAAGTGGAGGAGGGGAAACCGTAATCAGGATATGTTATGTGAGAAAAAAAATCTATTTTCAATAAACAGGGAGAATGAAAAAAGGAACTGTACTGCCTTGGTGTCATTCTCAAATTCTAAAGTCAAGAATTCCTCCTGTGACAGTTATGAAAATGCCTGTATCTGTGATGAATCTCCATGGAAACCATGACTAAAGAAGGCCAAGTCTGGGTTTGTCGGACTCTCACCTCTATATTTCTTTCAACCATACCCTGGAGGCCAGCATTTCCCCTGGGCCTCACTACTGTGTGACGCTTAGGTACTCACTTCTGTTTTCTCTCCCCACCTCATTCCTTCTGTTCCTTTGTGTACAGAGACAGATACACACATACATGTGTTGGTCGGTTGGTTTGGTTTGGTTTGGGACTTGGTTTTTCTGAGACAGGGTTTCTCTGTGTATCCCTGGCTGTCCTGGAACTCTCTCTGTAGACCAGGCTGGCCTCAAACTCAGAGATCTGCCTGCCTCTGCCTCCCCAGTGCTGGAATTAGAGGTGTGTGCCACCACACCTGGCAAAAAAAAAATACCTATGTTTAAAAAGAGAAAAAGTCGGGCATGGCAATGCATACCTTTGATTTCAGCGTTCAGGAGGCAGAAACAGCCTGATCTCTACAAGTTCAAGGCCATCCTCGTCTCCATAACACTTTCTAGGACAGTCAGTACTTCATAGAGAGACCTTGTCAAAACCAAACAAACAAACGAAAACAACAACAAACAACTGAATTTCCAACTCCTCCCACATCTCTCCTTCCTTCCATGTTTGACGTCTCTGTTTTCATCCCTTCTTCCTCCAGGCATAGCAGCACGTTCAATAACTGGCACTGAGGAAAATCCCTCCGTGGTATTTGGTTCCCATACCTCCTGTGGTGGTGTGCTGGCTAGATTTTACATCAGCTTGACACAGCTAGACTCATCTGAGAGGAGGGACCCTCACCTGAGAAAAGGTCTCCATAGGATCCAGCTGTAGGCAAGCCTGTAGGGCACTTTCTTTCTTAGTTATTCTTCTGGGAGGGCCCAGTCCATTGTGGGTGGTACCACTTCTGGGCTGGTGGTCCTGGGTGCTATAAGAAAGCAGGCTGAGCAAGCCATTAAAAGGAAGCCAGTAAGCAGTAACATGGCCCCTGCAACAGCTCCTGCCTCCAGGTTCCTGTCCTGCTTGAGTTCCTGCTTTCCCTCCTTTCAAAGGACTGTGATTCAGGATATGTAAACCAAATAAACCCTCTCCTCTCCAACTTGCTTTTGATCATGGTGTTTTATCACAGCAGCAGAAAAGTAACTAGGATGGGTATTTTGAATGAGAACAAACCACTCCCCCCTCAGACTCATATGCCTAAATACTTGGTCTCCAGATGGTGGAACTATTTGGGAAGGATTAGGAGGTGTGGCTTTGTTGGAGTAAATATGTCACTGGTGGGGGGGGAGGAGCTTTGAGTTTTCAATAGACTCTCTGCCTCCTGGCTGTGGATCAAGATGTGAGCTCTCAGCCATTCCTGCCACCATGCCTTTGCTCCACCATCATAGACTCTACCCATCTGAAACCCTAAGCCTATTAAAATGCTTTTTTTATATAAACGAATAATATACCTCCCCTAAGACAGGAAAGGCTTAGATTATCCCGTTTTTCCAAATACCAGATATTAATCCAAATTATTTTTCAAAATGAGGACATAGTTGAGACAGAGTTAAGATACTTTGCATTGCAAGTGACAGAAAACCCAACCCCGCTTGGCTTCAGGAATGAGTGTTTTATAGGTTTGCAAAACTGCAACATCCATACTGGATCTTGCCATTTAAAGGAGCTTGGTGCAGTCATCAAGTCTTTAGGCTCCTCCTCTACCAAATCTTCCTGTGGACAAGCTCTGTCTGATCTGCAACTCCAGAGACAGAGTCCTAGCTAATCCAAGTCATAGTTCCACAATCCCAGCCTAACAGAGGGAAAACCAACTTCCTCTAAAGTTAAAAATAGCAATGCCCAAACTTGGTTTTTTGTTTGTTTGGTTTTTTGTTTTGTTTTGTTTGTTTGTTTTTGGTTTTGTGTTTTTGCTTTCACAGACATCCTCTGAATCACATGGCCATGTATAAGCAATGACTGTAACTAAGAAAATGGACAGCACAAACCGGCTTGCTTTAATCCAATTACACAGTCTACTACTTTGGACCCAGGGTGGCAGTCAGCCTCCCATGAAGCACAAGGAAGGGCTGACAAGGAGGAAGGATGCCATCAGACTAAAAGTGGGTCCCCAAGTAGGCTGCGTAGTACTGCCTGTCAAAATCAACAGAATGTTCATGACTACTTCAGAGAGGAGCAGAAGAGACCTTGGAACCAAGCTGCAAAAGATGAGTAGGGATTTGACCATCCAAAGAAACCGTGATGAGAGCAAACAGACCATCCAACACAGGGCAAAATGCCACAGGCAGAAGAAAAGTCATGTTTATCCCCCCAAAGGAAAAGCAAGTGTACCTGTAAGTTGGTTACTCATCAGTTGTCAACTGACTAGATTTAGAATCGCCATGGAAACACACCTCTCGTGTGTGTTTATAAGGATGTTTCCAGAAAGGCTTAATTAAGGAGGGAAGACCTACCCTAAAGGTAGGCTGCATCATCCCATAGGCTAGGGTCCTGAACTGAGTCAAAAGTGAGAGTGAGCTGAGCACCAGAATTTATTGCTCTCTGCTTCCTCATTGTGGCTGTTAGATGCCCCACTGCCTCACTGTGGTGAGTCCTCTCCTGTGAGGGACTGTACCCTCAAACCGTGAGACAAAACGAAGCTGTTCAATCTTAGGTTGCTTATCAGGTATCTGGTCACAGCAGCATGGAGAATAACCCAAGCGGTCTGTGTGAGTGTGCATTTGGGAAATTGCAATCATTGAGGCTATAAAAACTGGCTGCTCTGGGATTGGAGCAAGGACTCAGCGGTTAAGAGCACTTACCATTCTTCTCAAGGTCCCGGGGTTCAGTTCCCATCACCCACATGGTGGCTCATACCCATCTGTAATTCCAGTTCCAGGAGACCTGAGACCCTCTTCGGGCCTTCATGGGCACCAGGCATGCACATGATATACATGCATACATGTATGTCAAACACTCCTACACATAAAATAAAAGTAAGTCTTTGGGGAAAAAAAAAACTGGCTTATCACAGCAATGGGGAGATATTTCCCATATGAGATTAAGGAATTCAGCTCTCCAGCAGGAGGCCAGGATGGCTTTCAGCTGTATCTCAAGGCTGGAGAGAGGGAGAAAAGGAGGCAGAGGGAAGCATGCCCCCAGGGGCTCACTGGCTAGCTAGCCTACCTAGAATGGCAAGCTCCAGGTTCCATGAGAGACCTAATCTCAAAAATTGAGGTAGAAAGTAGCAGAGGAAGGAGAAGGAGGAAGAAACCTGTCCTGGCTAGTTTCGTGTCAATTTGACACAAGCTAAAGCCATTTGAGAGGAGGGAACCTCAATTAAGAAAATGTCTCCGTAAGATCGGGTTGTAGGCATTTTCTTAATTAGTGATTGATGGGGGAGGGTCCAGCCCATGGTGAGTGGTGCTGTCCTTGGCTGGTGGTCCTGGAGTCTATAAGAAAGCAGGCTGAGCAAGCCATGGGAAGCAAGCCAATAAACAGCACCCCTCCATGGCTCTGCTTCAGCTCCTGCCTCAAGTGTAAATCAAATAAACCGTTTCCTCCCAAGTTGCTTTGGTCATGGCGTTTCATCACAGCAATAGCAACCCTAACTAAGATAACACCTAATATTGACCCTTGGCCTCCACCTCTGTATATATGGACAAATGTACCCTCACACACATGCATGCACATGCATACATCTCACACGCACACATACACACACACATCCAAAACATCAGCTGGTCACTGACTTTATATGCTAAACAGAAGAATGTAAAATGTTGTCCTTCTTGGAGAACTTAATGTAACTGATGGAGAAGCATCAGTTACATTAAGTCAACGTTGATCTCTTGAGCTGCATGGAAGGTCTATCAGCTGAGGGAGTCAAGGTCTTTGAAAACAGAGTGGGATCTCACTGAAAAGGGCCTTATAGACTCTGAATTACAGACATTGATCATGGGGATTAAAAAGACAGAGGTGGGCTCGGGGAAGGTGGAATTAGTGGGGCCTGATTCAGGATGCAAAAAATTGAGATACTTCTTCCATAAGTTTCTACCTTAGAAGACTGTAACATCACAGCAAGGAATGGAAATTCACAAAAATAAATAATGATAATAAGAGGTGCAATTAATGAAGAATTTTTAAAAAAGGATACATGAAGACAAGTCATTATGAGTCTTAGATCGAACTTTCCAACTCAAGTTCTCAGGAAAAAATATGTACTAGCAATTTCAGTTTCCAACTCAAGTTCTTAAGAAGAAATATGTATTAGCAATTTTAGTTATCTTTTAGTATTTATGGTGAATCTGCTGTGATGAAACCAATCCATTTACAAGCTCATCCGGCAGCCTCCCAGTGACCCCACCTCCACCCCCAGGCTGCATCTGTTCCACGTGGGTTATTTATGATGCAGCTGGCTGAGCAGTTGGGATCCGCATGCTGCTCCATCAGAACACAAAACAAACAAATCCGCCTGGCCCACCACCTTGGCTCCTCTTTAGTTCAAACTCCAAATAAAGTGACATATGAAGCAGAAGGCCTTGTCACCCATTCAAGTCTGTAATGACACAGCCAAGGTCAGTCTTAAAGTACTGATCCATTCACCGTGACGCGGTATCTCTAAAACGTGAATTTTGCGATGGTGGAGTCTGTCTGAAACCACCCTGGTATTTATTTATGTGTTTCCGTGTTTGTGAATGATCGCCCTACAGGATATCCTCTCTAAGCTTTGCAGCTGTTGATAATGGGTGCCTGCCCAAGTGTGGATTTCTTTTACAAACACATTTATCATCCATCAACCGTATTGGCTGGAAGATGTTGTGTATTCCGTGACTTGTAGCGTTCCTTCTCCTGGTGGTTCTGAAACCACCGAACAACACTCTCCACATTGTCCCTGAGCTCTCTCTTCAGGGAAGAGCTGAAAGGCTGACTTTGTCTGGGAAGTGATGGGATTAAGTGGCTTTATGCTGAATCCACAGTGTGTAAGGAGCATGAAGCCGTTTTCTAGATGAATCAGCTGGTTCTTTGTGCTTTACAAGCTAGTTAGTAAAAATGCAAGAAAATAGCTCATCTGATCACTGCTTGGTGGCCAAGAAACGAGGGAGGAAAATGAGGCTTTAAGACAGTTACATCACCTTCAAGAGATAAGGCTTCAGATCCCTGTCTCCAGAGCTTAAATCAGGAACTGTGCTTCCAGGAGAGGGGCAGATGGGGGCTGGAATTCTGAATCAAGAACCATCCTAGGGTGGTGCTCAAATCTCTCTCAAGTCATTCCGACCATGAGAGTCGAGAGGAGGAAATGTGGGGTATCTGGCTGCTCCCAGGAGCATCTGTCCAAGCAAAGGGTCCAGGTGAAACTAGATCCAGTCTGAGAGGCTCAGACCACTGTGCATGTCCAAAGCCCAGTTAGAACTAACCTGGGTTGCAAGTGGGTAGGAGATGTTGGTTACAGAGCGCAGTCATCCATAGCTAAAACCTCTGTCCAGCTGGGCAGGAAACTGTAGAATCTTTTTTGACGTTGAGCTCCTGAAAGTTCTCTTGTCCGGAAACAGACAGCTGCAATGCATGGTCGAACCCCATTCAGCCGTGTGATTTGGGGCCTATTGCCCATCTCCCTGATTGGCCCACCATAGCTAAAGCATTCCTGCTCTAGAACTACTGATGGGGGAGAAAAAAAAAAGCGACCAGGCGGTGGTGGCGCAGGCCTTTGATCCCAGCACTTGAGAGGTAGAGCCAGGTGGATCTCTGTGAGTTCGAGGCCAGCCTGGCCTACAGCGTGAGTTCTAGGACAGTTAGAGCTACACAGAGAAACCCTGTCTTGAAAAACCAAAAAAAAAAAAAAAAAAAGCAGGGATGTGTTGCCACTCACCTATGTGTCCTGGAAAGCATGAGTAACTAGTTATTTAATCAAATTCGACTGTCGATGTTTGAGGGGAGGGGTCACGAAAAGATGAGGGGAAAGAGTTATCCTTCATGTGCTGAAGGGGGGACCTTGGGGTCAGGGGGACATTAGACAGGCCTCATCAGTTCTATTACTTGGGCTGCCCGGAACAGAAATGCAATTTTAGACCAGCGTAATTGAAGGAGAGATGAATTAGTTCAAAGAAAAAAAGGAGAAAAAAATAATCTAGGGACCAAACTGAAAGGCAGGCGTCCTTGAAATAAGCATCCATACTTCAACCTCTGAGGAATTTCTCCCTGCGTAGCAGGACCTCTCTCTGCTAGTCAGGTCCTCCGACTTGGCTGCAAATGAACTTCCAGAGTTCCCCCGAGCATTGTCGCCACTGGCATTTCCAGGGAAGGACTGGTTCTCCTCTTCCAAGCGGCAAAATGCCAAAGAAAGGGTTCCGATTGGTCCAAACTTGGTCAGTAACACATCTGAGCTAATCGGGTCTAGCCATGGAGGCTTCAACATGTGTCTGCAATAGAGAGAGGTTGCCACTGGAATCACATCCAGGGGAGGGGAGAAAAGTTCTCAACACACGTAGTAGGGAACGGAAGAGCTCTAGACAAACCTCACCGTGGGAGCCCACTGTTGAAAGACCTCCAGAGATAGGAACACACAGTGAGTGACCAGAGCACCTGGCCAAGGAAGACCCGAGTCACTGACAGCACAGGCCGGAGGTGAGGAAGCAAGCTGAGAGCAAGCTGAGACCTTATCGTGGCTCTGCATGGCTCTATTTCTATCTTGTGAGATGTCATTAAGCCTCAATCAGTAGTCAAGCAGACACCTGGATCTACAAACTACATGTTTAAATGTTTCAATAAAAATATCTCTTATGTGTCTTGGCTCCCCTCAACCAAAGGGGAGATTACAAAATATTATACCCGGCGGACTTAAATTTATGCAATGACCCCTGAAGACACATCACCTCCATCTCCAAGATGACACTCAGAACCCGGGATAAACAGCAGCTAGATGGACATGGCAGAAACTCTCAAAAGTGCTCACCTGCTTCTTCCTCTCCTTGCTTCTGAGGGGCCAAAGCCTGAAGTCATTTACATAATTCTACCAAATATTTTTGTAACATTATCTCATAAAAGATTTGGCACTATTGAAAAATGTTTAAAGTAAGGATGAAATCAAGAGTATCTATTTTAAAATGTAAATACATATGAGACTTTTATATTATTATTATTTTATTAAGCAAGTGGGTCCTCTATCCTACAGGACTGCCTGTTAGCGGTCTGTCTAGCTGCCACGCAGGAGTTAATACTGCAGCTGACATTAAGTTCCCCTTGATGGCAGAAGAGATAAGCTGTTTGTCTGCCTTATTTCCATGAGGAATTATGCTGGAGGTTATCACGCTGTCAAATAAACTTTTTTTTCTTATGGGATATGGAGAAAGGGGTCCAGAGGACTGGAGGGGCCCTGTTTTTCATTGAACAAAGTGATTTTGTTCTGGGGTTAAAGTCTGCATGACCCAAAGTAGAGGTTGGTATGCAAGGAGTCATGCATTGATTTAAACAATAATAAATTGTGGTGCAGTGTGGAGGGGAAATCTGTTCCCTCAAGGACACTGAAGACCGAGCAGTTTCACTGCTGTGCTTTCAAAATAAACCCTGTGCTTGTCAAGTTCGAGGACCAAAGCTGTACTCAGGAACTTTCAAAAATCAATACTTAATCCAAGCCAGTAAGTTACGATGCTTATAAAACAACCCTTAAAATTCCAAATGGTTAAGTAAATAAATGGAATGTAAATCACCATAAGTAGCCAATAAAATACAGAACTTAACAGTCAAATAATGGGTTTTTAAAGCAGAAAAGCTGCCACACACAATATGGTGATTTCAGTGTGTGTTATCCAGGATCCAGAGCCTTTCAAACAAGACGATTTGGAAGAAGGCTGGTTCATCATTGCAGGGCCCAGGAGATGCACGGAGGCAGGTGTGGTTTGTAAACAAGAAAAACACAGAGTAATTATTATTTTTTTTTTAGTTAATTAATTGCTTCAGAGGTTGCTAAGTTGATGAATACAAACAGGCGCATGCATGCACGAACTTGTAGTGAAAAGAGGGCGCATTCATTCCTACACAGCAGTTTTCAAATCCAGGGGCAGCAGCGACTTCAGACCTCCACACAGTCCTTGCTTTCTGGGACTCCCTGATTGAGGTTGGAGCTCCCTCAGCCCCCATCTTTTGATGGATTTTCTGCTGCGACAGCACCAGAGCCTTGACGTTAAGACCTGTCTGACCACCCGAATGTGTGCGTTCCTCTCCCTGAGCCCCACACTAAGCCCCATGTGACCCAAGATACCTCCTTAAGGCTTTTATGATGGCTGTAGTCACATCCATGCAGTTGCCCCTCCCACCGCGACCTGGACATCCAGCGGAAGACACTCACGGAGGTTATCTGTGGCTATCAACCCCTCTTCATCCCAGTCGATCCCTTTAAGCCTCCCGACTAAATGAGAACGGCAACAGTCCACTTGTAATGAACTCGTAACTCCCGACATCTCTCTGAAGCTTTACGTCTGAACGCTGCTCAAACAATGCATTGAGTGAGACGCTAAAATCAAACCACTCGCTGGCCACCGGGTCCAATGTCACAATCTCCAGCACCACAGCAGAAATCCTGCGTGTGCTGCTCATCAGCCACAAGCTGGTAGTTCGATGTTCCTGGGGCTATACTTTGAGGCTTCTGGGCCTTTTGTTTCTTGAAAGTGTCACACTCCCTAACTCTTCATGACTCAGTAAGTGCCTCCCTGGCTCTTGAGACTTCTGTGCCTCTCACAGGCTTGCTCTTGACCCGTTAAACACATTTTGTCATATTTAAAAGTAGCTGGGCTTTCTATCACCCTGGTTAAATCGGAGGCTCAGAGACAAGTCTTGGCTTTGTCTCCTCGTATCAGCTCAACCCAAGTGACATTGGGGGTTACTCTAGGGAGGTAATTCCAAAAGCCAGGTATTCCCAGTTGGTTCTGAGCGTAGGGACACAGCCCTGTGTGGAGTGTGACATGAATCTTTGAAAACATTAAGAAGGAGAAAGGCGGAAAGAGAGCAGATGCTATTAGCCCAGGGGCATCAGATGTTGGAGTTGGTAGAGATTCAACTGATCTGTTTTCTGTTTCCAGCCCCACCCCTGACCTTTGAGTATTTCCAATTCCAGAGTCTTCTGGGTTCTGCAGCATACCTCAAGATGCTTGGTGTTGGCCTGCCCCTCTGCTCACATCGGAGGAATCACTCACTGTTCAGCGCTCTCTGGGTATTGAACTGCTTCGTTTTTCTAAGTGCTGTGATATTCCTTACGTGGTGTGGCTGGCCTCACTAGTAATCTTTGTTCTTTGGCATGGGTGGGTATGTGTGGGGGGCAGGGAGGGTGCTTGCTTGCCTGCTTATCCCTATGTAGCTCAGGCTGACCTAGAACTCATGATGTAGCCTCTGTAGGCATCAAATTTGCCGCAGTCCTTCTGGGTCTACCTACCAAGGTGCTGAAACTACATCGATTACAGATGGACATCAATACACCAGGCTCAGGATTACTCTTTTTAAATTCCTACTAATCAGCTCAGGGAACTTTCTAGAGAAATAGAACATAAATACATGTGTAAGTTTCACCCATATTTAACCAGACTTCCTTGAATGAAATTTTGCAGAGGTATGTACTACTTGTAACATTATCATATAAAGTTCAAGTTGGCATTATTAAAACAAATATGAACACAACTGGTTTAAAGAAAATATACTAACAAAATCTTTTACAACCCTTTGAAACTTATCCTAGGTGCCAGAAAATTATTAGCAAGAAATAAAATAAAACTCTTTCAAATTCACAGAAAAACAGCAGTGGGAGATGGAGAAAGCAGTCTTGTTCTACATTTTGACCTTCAACTCACTCCCACCCCACCTTTATAAACGCTGTGTGAAAACCCACCTTCTGGACCTGATTGAGCAGACTGCACAGCACAAGGTGGCGTGAACTGAGCATGTCACTTTATTACAACTTTATTGGCAGGAAAAGGAAGACCAGCCTCTGTGACCTCGCTGTCCCACAGTCCTTCCTTCTTCCTTTCTGTCCCTTTCAGGGTGTTCAAGATGACAAAGTGAGGTTTTCTAGTGCAAAAATTCCAGATTCCCTCGAGTCGTCTGGGAAGAGCTGGGTTCAACCGTGCAGATAACCCTGGAGCCAAAAATCTGTATGTCACCTCCACCAGGGGTCATGGGGCATCCTGAAAAGACACTTCTTACTGCTGCTGGGCATGAGGCAGTGAAGAAGGGCAAACAGGAGTTAAGGAAAAAAAAATACATTCTGCGGGAGTGAATGAAAGGCACCCCCACAGCCTCCCCTGCTTTTGCAGAGGACCGGAATTCGGTTGCCAGCACCTACATGAGGTGGCTCCTGACGGCCTGTAACTCCAGCTCCAGGGATAGTTGATACTTCTGGCCTCGTGTGCATATACCACCACACACACACACACACACACACACACACACACGCACGCACGCACGCACGCACGCACACGCACACGCACACACGCACACTCACGCACGCACACACGCATCTTTCTGATCTCAATGCCAGGCACGAAGCTGCCACTGGCACACATTTCTTGGAAAGGGAGCCCAACTTCTCAAGCTTCTCATCGTCTTGTAAATGTTTGTTGACATGAGCCTTTGACAGGAGTCAATCTGGCGGGCAGGTGGTTTTTTTCCTTCTTTCGAAAACTCGTGTTGCTCTAGCTGCTGAGAGTTCGTCATGACAAACATGAGGAAGTTGTGTCTACAGCCCAAGACTCGCTGACCTTTTGGGCTGCACTTCACTGAATCCCATTTGGCCCCGTCTTAACAAAGCGGGGACAGCCAGAAAGCAAACGGGGCTGGGGGAGGGTCTGGCCAGACCAACGTGTATTTGATGAGGAATGGTTCACAAACTTGAGAGAGAAGAAGGGACGTAAAGAAGTCCTTACTCTATAACTGCAAAAGAAAAAGGATCTGATGTTTGACCATCTACTGCATGTCACTCACCCTGCCAAATCATCTCCGAGACTCGTGAGAACCTGAGGAGACAGGTAATAGGAGCCTTAGTCCCCAGGTTTAAAAGAACTCAGGCCAAATTCCTTTAGCAGAGGAACTGGACTATTATCCAGTCCATAAACTGGATTTCATTTGTGGTATGAGGATCTTCAGCTCCACGTCTTCCAAGGGTAATACGTGGAAGGAAAAGAAATTACAGGATCCTACCCGCTCAGACCTTGATGAAGGGCTAAAGGTCACGATGCAATTTCTCTTGAATTAAAGATAAGGAAGCTGACTCACAGAGGTTAAATGATTTGCCCAAATTACATGGCTCTAGCTGTGCAAATTGTGAAAATTCTTCCTGATTGAAGCATTGGGGATTGAGATGTGCTTAATTGGAGATGAGATACCCTAACTAGCAAAAGCTGTTTCATTTCTTTCAAACAATTGAGGCTGTAAAATGCCGGGGTGAGAATTTCTAAGATAACCCAGGGATTCAAAGTACTCGGGGCTTTAAGAAGGCTTTCCTATCAACAACCATGCCTCTTAAATTGTTTTTATCTCAGAGTCGGAAAGCAGACGCAGAGCCCTTGGTCAGCAGGAGGCAGCAATCCAGTCAGTTACACCAAAGCAGGGAGGCTCCCCCAAGGAGTCAACAAATTAGCAGGAGCGGTGACCAAGGCGGGAAGGAGCAGGAGGGGAGAAGCCGCATGCACTTACACTAGCAAGCAGAATCCCAAGCACATCTCCGATTGGTCCAGGAATGATTCTCCAGACGAGCTCACGCTTGTTTGCTGTTCTTGACGGAGAATCAGAGATCCAAACTGGCCAAAGTCTACCCCGGGAGAACCCAGTCTTCCAGGCAACAGCCAACCTCATTTCTATCTCACAGGTAAAAGGAAACAGTTAATAGGCTTTTCGAATGCAAATGTTCTAGGGCAGCCAAGGCTCTTGGAAATTGAAAAAGCGCAGCAAGGAACTCTATGCATTGGCTTTTGTGAACTCAAGCGCGAAGGCCCAGATAGTTCTGTAAGTAACAAGACTGGGGGAGCAAGATGTTTTCACCTCTTTAGTTTCAGCTCGTGTGAAGTTTGGAATGATGCCTGAAAGAATAAACATGATTCATAAGGGCTTCCTCATGTAGGTAATCCCTCCAGGCAGGACGGACTGAATTCTCCACAGATGTGTTCACCGACTTAATCTCAGAGCATCCGAGTAGGTGTAGTACTGAGCATCTGCCTGTGGTGTCCGCCTTCCAGCTCTGGAGGTTTCTGGACAAGAGCTGAAGCGGAAACATGAGAAATTGACAGTTTCATTCATATGCATATTACACAGCCAAAATGTGACCATGACCTCACAGGAGAAGGAAAGGATGGTTCTCAGTACAGCGTAGAATTTTTGTCTGGCCAGAAGGTGCAATGGTTTGGATATGAAATGTCCCCCACAGGCTCATATGTTGAAACACTTGGTCCCTAGCTGGAAGCACTGTTTCGGGGAGATTGCGGGACCTTTAGGTAGTGGTGGTTGGGGGTGGGGCTCTAGCAGGAAGAAGTGAGATGCTTAGAGGCAGTACCTGAGGGTGACAGGCCACTGCCACGCCAGGTCAATGTCTGTGTTTCCTGATGCACTGAGGCAGGCAGTCTTATTGTCCCACAGCCACAGCTGCAAGCTGCCATGAGTTCTGTCAACCCTTCCCCACCGAGATGCATACTACCTTCTCAAACTGGGAGCCAGGGTAATCCCTTCCTCAAGGTGCCGCTTTCAGGCATTTTATTAGAGCAGAAGAAAGAAAAGCTAATCCTGAAGGGCACCGCACTTCATGGTGCACACAATAAACACAACTCGGACTTGATTCGTACACGGAGGAAGACAGCTTTTATTGTCCTGTCCATCGAAGCATGAAGATGAGGTCATCCGTGCTTGTTTGGAATGCTTCAAATATTAATGTCATCTCCCTTGGGCTCCAGCTTATCTACTCAACAGATCCTCAGTTGGACGTGAACTAAAAAGTGCAGTAATGGGAAGAAAGAAGAAAAACACAATACAGACTGATATCAGTATTGCTCACATGTTCTCAAACCTATCTGTGCATATTATACCGTAACAGCGTTCCCTCATGACTCACTAGCATGTGCTGAGGTTTCGTGATTATTAGTCACTGCTTGAGTTCAAACTCCTACATTTGTGTGAATAGAAAATAAACCAGAGCCACTCTTGAGGTTCAGGGGACCTTGGCAGGTTGGTCTTAGTCATCTGCTTCTCAAGAAGTCAGGAGGACAATGTAGGACTTTATGGAAACATCAAATGTTCTCCATTTAAAAACTGTGTACAGGACAAGCAACAGATGATCCAGAGCCCTCCTCTGGTTCCTGTGGGCACCAGGCACAAACCTGATGCACAGTTTAGCTACTCACTTTTTTAACATCACCCTCTGTTGTTTACAGTTCTGGATCCTTGCCATCAAAAGCAGAATTTCCGGGAATCGGCATCTTTACATGATTCCTCCTAGAGACCTTCTCTAACTGGATGTGCAGGAAGATGAGCAGCCCTTTATGCTGCTTACATGGTGTCTCAGTTAAGGTTTCTATTGCCGTGAAGAGACACCATGCCCATAGCAACTCTTTTGTTTGGTTGGTTGGTTTTTAGTACTTACTTATTTTATGTATATGAGTGACCTGTCTTCATGCACACCAGAAGAGGGAGTCAGATCCCATTACAGATGGTTGTGAGTCACCATGCGGTTGCTGGGAATTGAACTCAGGACCTCTGGAAGAGCAGTCGGTGCTCTTAACTGCTGAGCCATCTCTCCAGCCCTCACAGTAACTCTTAGAAAGAGAACATTTAACTGGGGTGGCTCACTTACAGTTTCAGAAGTTCAGTCCATGATCATCATGATAGGGAGCATGGTGGTGTGCAGGCAGATGTGGTGCTGGAGAAGTAGCTGAGAGTCCTACATCTTGTCGGCAATAGAAAGTCTACTGAGACACTGGGCAGTATCCTGGGCATAGGAAACCTCACTCAAAGCCCACACTCACCGTGACACACTTCCTCTAGCAAGGCCACACCCTCTCCAACAAAGCCACACCTCCTAATAGTGCCACTCCCTATGACATTATGGGGGCTAGTTACATTCACACTGCCACACATGGTTTCCCTGTGTGTTAACTACGACTTCAGTCTTCATCATTTAGGGTGGACCGTTGACTTCACGCTCTGCCAGTGTTCTATGTAACCCTGACTGAATCCACTGATTAAGAAAAATCAGTGATTCCTTAATGGTTGTTGGGAGTCTGAGGCCAGAGGCCAGAGGATCTGGAGTTCAAAACCATCTTGGGCTACACAGCAAGACTTTTTCTAAAAAAAAAAAAAAAATAAAAAAAAATAAAAAAATAAAAAAAAAAACTGTTTAGTCTTTGTTGGTTTGTTTCAAGATTTACTTATTTCTATGAATATTTTACCTGCATGTATGTCTGTATACCACATGTGTGCCTGGTCCCCACAGAGGCTTAAGGAGGGCATTGGAGTTTCTGGAACTGGAATTAAGAGGCATGTGGGTACTATTCCACTTCTATTTTGATGGAGTGTAAAAGTACACTCTTTCTCGGCTTCTTAACTACAAATCACACAATCAAAACATGTCATAAGGGGAGAAAAGAGGAGAGGGCCCTCAGTACATGACAGGGTATCCGCCTCAGCATCGAGGCACCCTGGCTCAGGCAATGCCCGAGAAACAGAGCACGCCCCTGACCCCAGGCTCCACCAGGTTCATCAAATGCCTGTTCTGTGAGGAAATAGACTGCACTGTCTTTTGTCTTCCATTTCTTTGAGCCTTGCTTTTCAGTTTCCCCCTGGGGGATCACACCGGACCACTGGGGATCAAGCGATGATTTCAAAGCCTGTCTCCTGCCCATCCAATCACTAGCCTTAAGTCCTTTCTTAAAGCCCTGCAATTTTGCCGTTTCCTAGCCCCCCCCTCCCCCTCCATTTGCCGAGAAGAAAGGAGAAGCAATTATCTAAGGAGTCTCAAGTTGAGCTAGGTTTTGACCTCTCCAGACATCAGCTAGTGCAAGAGTCAACGGTGAGCCCAGAACTCTCAGCTTCCCATTCAAGGCTGAGGCTTTAGTGACTGAGAAAGCCACACTTGTAGCCTCGACACAAAACTGGCAGCACAGGGGCGGGGGGGGGGGGGGGGGGGGCACGGACGGGATGACACGGTCCTGCCACCTAGACGCTCATCAGAAGCCCATTAAAGTTCAGAGCAGAGGGCTGTTTTATTTCCTGGAAACTGAGACGCCAGCACTATACCCATCCAAATCCCTTCCAAATCCCCTAAACCCAGAGAGAAGCCAGTCCCGGGTGGAGGAGGGCAGGAAGGCCCTTCCTTTCCTCGCAAAGTGCTCCAGGACACATTAACAGCTTCCCACTGGGCCCTTCAACCTCCAGGCCCAAAAGCGTGTGCAGCAGTCAAGGCCCAGGAATGAACATCTGAACATTTGTCTCCCAGTGTGTGCTGGGATTGTTTCTCAGCCAGGCCTCCCCCCCTTCAGGGGACCAGCAAGCTTACAGCCGAGAACCCACGGTGGTGCCTACTGCTGTTGTGAGTGTTGGCACAGGTTAAGAGGGTGAGTGAGGCCGCACAGGAGGCTCCTGGGCTGGTTGTCTGGTTTCTGTTTGTAGGCACCAGTGGTGTTAACCCTCTTTGGTCTCCCCATGATGCCTGAGCATGCTTAGAAAAAAGCTGCCCGGGGAAGGGAAGCAAAATTGTTCCTTTCCCGGTTGTCTGCGCTGAGGCCGCTCTTCAGCTCTGAAATGGGACAGATTTATCTGTGTCACAACCCTATTCAGAAGCCGACAAATAGCGCCGGAGTCCTAGTCCTAACCCCTATTCTGAGCCCCGGCCGCTTCTCACATTTATATCTTTTATAATGCCTTCAGTCTAGGCTGCGGGCAGGGTTTGTATCTTGCTATGTCTTATCTTGTCTCATAGAAGCTTCTGGGGAGAACGTGACATAATCTTGAATACAGTAAATTAACAATAACTTTAAACTGAATTAATGAAATCTTAAAGCAACATATGTTTTCAATTTGGATGCTATCAGTCATGACTGCATGGGAAATGCATGGGTCATTTTTACACTTTAGCCTAGAGAAGACTTGACCAAAAACATCCTGGCTGTCAGTCAGAGACACTGTGGCTGGTCCTGCCCCCAGACCATCCCATATGCAGAAATAAGCCTTGAAATCTACATCTTTGGAAAGACAGGAACCATCACTGTAACCAACTAAACCTGGTTATGCGAACTACACAAGGCTCTGCAATGGTATCAAAGTAACTTTATAACATTTAACATCGGTGATGAGAGAGTTGGCGTTACCACAGCTGTCTCCTACTCCGAGACAGGGAATATGGATAAATAGGAAAATGTTGGTTAGATAAGGAGGGATAATAGAGTCCTGGAATGAAATACACAGCTATCAGCAAGATATATTTACACCCATAAGGGAATTTCTTCAGGGTCATTTGCTCTTCTGAGATTAGAACACAGCTATGACAAAGTCTTGTTTTTCATGGCTCACTCTCTCAGTTCTTCCCACCAGGATAGGAAATTAAAGGTCAAATGACTTTTTCAGGAAATATTTGTCTCCAGTGTCTAGGTTGTTCACTGAAAAGGAATGTATTGAACGTTGATTATGGACTCAACAAAAAAATCAATGATGGGCATCTCCAGTAGCTCCGAAGATGTCCCTCCGCCCATGAGGTTTATACCCTGTGATGATGAATCAATTGTCAGCTTGATGGGGTTTAGAATCACCATGGAAACAAGGCTCTGGGTTGTCTGTGAGGGATTAGAGGTAGTCGATTAAATGAAGTGGGGGAACTCACCTTAAACCGAGGTACTATCATTCCCCAGGCGAGTATGAGACTGGATAAAAGGGAGAAGGACCGCAAGCATTCGTCACCCTCTGCTTCATGACTGCAGATGCAATGTGGCCAGGTGCTTCAAACTACAGCCCCCACGCCCTCCCCACCACGGGGTTCCATGTCCTTGGACTGGGAACTGATAGAAACTCTCTCTGGCCTCCTTGGGTTGTTTTATCAGATACTGTGTTCTGAGTCGTGTAGCTAACATGCACCCCACGTCACCCCTTCCTCTTGAATCTGAGCTAACATGCACCCCACGTCACCCCTTCCTCTTGAATCTGAGCTAACATGCACCCCACGTCACCCCTTCCTCTTGAATCTGAGCCGTCACTCTTGACAGCCAGTGACTCTCTTTTGACCGACAGAATGCAGCTGAGATGACGCCATAAGCCTCCATCCTCAAGGTGTAACAGCTTCCACCTTGGTCCCCTTGGAACCATTGCCCCGGGAGAAGCTGGCAGTTGGGTAAGTGCCAGTGTCCTGAGATGGTCATACTTTGAGGAAGCTCAGTAAACCAATGGGTTGAAAGAGGAGGACAGAGATCCCAGCAACCCTCCGCTGGCCTGGGAATCCCAGGCGAGGCGCTATCTTGGGTATACAGGCAAACAGGACTTTGAACATAGCTATAGACCATGACCATGAGAAGCCTCTAACAACAGCCACATCTCTCCCCTCCCCAGATCCTCCCTGCCTTGCCCTCCCTTTCAGAGAGAAGTCAATTGTTGCAAATCTCTACACTTAGGGATCGTCTTAGTTAGGGTTTCTACTGCTGTGAAGAGACACCGTGACCACTGCAACTCCTATCAAGGGAAATATGTCATTGGAGTGGCTCACTTACAGTTCAGAGGTTTAGTCCGTTATCATGGTGGTGGGACATGGCAGCGTGCAGGCAGACAAGGGGCTGGAGAGGTAGCTGAGAGTTCTACAACTTGTGCAGGCAACAGGAAGTGGTCTGAGTCACTGGGTGTGGCTTGAACATATATGAGACCTCAAAGCCCGCCTCCATAGTGACACACTTCCTCCAACAAGGCCACACCCCCTAACATTGCCACTCCCTCTGGGGACCATTTTTCTCTCAAACCACCACTGGGATGATTCGCTAAGAATTGTTTTGTTTCTATTAAAAACCCAAAGGCTATTACCTGGAAAAGTCAAGGATTTTTCCAGAGGAAGACAAGGCTCAAGGAGTATTGGTGTTATTTTAGCTTTTGAATAGATCAGCTGTTTTCTGCTGTGAATTTCATTTCTGCTATTATACCTTTTCCAATTGATTCTTTTTCCTAAGAACTTCTAAACAGTGTGGATTGATCATTTCTTGGGCATATACAACGAAGGTATTTGGATAACAGTCACACAGACAAGGCTTC
The DNA here is from genome assembly GCF_004664715.2 of Peromyscus leucopus. Taxonomy (NCBI): domain Eukaryota; kingdom Metazoa; phylum Chordata; class Mammalia; order Rodentia; family Cricetidae; genus Peromyscus; species Peromyscus leucopus. Next base: position 39,013,201 of record NC_051075.1, on the reverse strand, counting down.
CTGCTTCTAGGCTTTTTGTTTCTTTCTTTTAGCATTAGATCTAATGCATATAATCAGATGTCTGCCTTCTGCAAGTATCTCTTTTAGCTAGCATCCAAGGTCAGGGCCAGCTCTGGCCAAATGCATTTTATCTGAGATACCTATCAGACAACCAAGGACAAAGAATAGACAGCATAAGCATTCCAGACCACCTGCTAGTCTCCTGAATTAAGGTAAATATCCATATGGAGACACCACCTAGGTCAGGTGGACATTAGGGACATAGCTTTGTTTCTTGTACAAATTAAGCTCAGACCCCCCTTTCTCTCACAGCCCAAGTGTCATCTCTAGACTTCCCCTTGAACAATTTACTCAGAACAAAAGGGTTTTTACATACCAGGTGCGTTCGAGCTATGACTCAGGTTACCTAGCAACCGAGTACACTTGCCCCGCCCAACCAGAGAGCCGCAGAGCCAGAGGATTGCAGATGGTAGGATGGAGAGGGGTAATGGAAAGAGGAAGGAGAGGAACAAAGACGGAGATGAGGACAAGATGGAAAGAACTCAGAACCGTGAGAGGACAGGAGGGGAAGGGACAGAGAGGAGCCAAGTATGAGAACAGAATTGAAGGTGTGTAGACAGAATTTTGTGTTATAAGAATAAAGTGAATGGACTAAAGAGCTCGGTGTACTTAGATTCGTTCCCTCAGATTATTTCTCACCACAGGTAGCGTCTCTTCTGGAAACCCTGGGAAAAGACTATTAGAGGCTGGACCCCAATAGCCTTCGATACAGTGGGAATTCCAGGGTGGGAATGGGTGAAGCATGAACAGAGTAATCAAAAATGCCTGAGAAAGGGAATTCGAGAACACCAGTGTCAGATAAAGGCCATTTTCACTGCTGGGACAGCGCCTGGTGGAGAGCACAGAGAAAGGGCCGTTAGCCAGAGGGTTAGTTATTTGGCGGCGCTCTTACCCTGCGAGGAAACGTCACAAGACACGACAGAATCCACTAACAAGAGTTTTATTAAGATAAAAGAGAGACAGACAGACAGACAGATGTGACGGGCCTGTTGGAAAGACATGTGCATAAAGGGAGGAGCCAGGACTATGGCCGGCTTATAAAGGCTGGGTCACGCATGCGTACACAGGTTTATGTGGCTACTCCACGCATGCGCGTAGATCACACGGTTGCGCTGAGCGCTTTACCCAACCATGCACAGCCACGGGGTCCTGGTCATGTGAGACGTTTTGACCCGGAAATGGCTATTTTGACCCAGAACTGGCTAGGCGGAAGTGTCTAGGTCCACATTGCCCAACCATGGGGGCGTGTTGTGACTCTATCACTGGCAGCCGGATCACCTTGCACTTGATGCGTGTATGTGTTAGTTATTTTTCACGGCGGTGATCAAATTACCTGACACAGACGGCGTAAGGAAAGAGAACGTCCTGTTGATTCCATTACTCCAGGGAGCGCTGTCAGTCACAGCAGGAACCGCACAAGGACACGTTCATATCACCATGGGCCAGGAAGAAAAGGAAGGGGATCCTGGCACACCGCGACCGTTGCCGGTTTTGCCATTTATTCCATGTGGGGTCCCAATGTGGGATCCCACCCACCCCGTGGCTGTGTGGTTGTAAAGCGAGCAGCGCAACCATGTGATCTACGCGCATGCGTGGAGTAGCCACATAAACCTGTGTGCGCATGCGCGACCCAGCCTTTATAAGCCAGCGCCATAGTCCTGGCTCCTCTCCTTATGCACGTGTCTTTCCAACAGGCCCATCACGTCTGTCTGTCTGTCTGTCTGTCTGTCTGTCTGTCTGTCTCTCTCTCTCTCTCTCTCTCTCTCTCTCTCTCATCTTAATAAAACCCATGAGAGGGTGCCACCCACATCTGGGATGGGTGTGCCCCCATCGGTTCCCCTTTTCTGGAAACGAGTCTCACAGACACACCAGGGACCTACCTTACCACTCTCTCCTACGTGAAATCTTCTCTCTGTAACTGACTGTAGAAATGAGAAAAATGGGGAGTTAACATGTGCGCTCAACGAGACCAAAACAGCAAGATCAGAATCTTAGTGTGTAGATGTGTGGGGTGTACAGGTATGTATAGGGGTGTGTGTGTGTGTGTGTGTGTGTGTGTGTGTGCATGTGTACACACATGCGTGTGATCACACCTACGCGCGAGTGCATTTATACAGAAGCCTAATTCCAGGAATCTTCTTCGCTCTCCCAACCCATATGCCCTGAGGCAGGCTCTACTAATCAAAGCCAGAGCTTCTTCAGCACAGGACTGGGAAATGAAGTATAGCCTCTCCTGTGATGACCGAATCACTCCATTGTCTTAAATGATTTTCTCAGTTCCCTCCTCTACCTTTGAGAGGCAGCCCAAGAGAAAAGCTCATTCCTCTTCAACTGCCTTTTTAAATAAAACAGAGATGACTGGCGTTGAAAGGCGTGACCCTAAGAAAGACTTCAGATGAGAACTTTTGGTGGTGATAGTTTCTGTCTGAGCCTAGTAGAGTGTTCTTTTATAATTATTATTATTATTAAGAGATTTTCTATTCATTTACATACCAACCACAGATTCCCTTCTCCTCCCTCCTCCCACCCCCCAGCTTCCCCCCCCCAACCCACCTCTCTATTCCCACCTCCTCCAAGGCAAGGTCTCCCGTGGGGAGTCAGCTGAGCCTGGTACATTCAGTTGAGGCAGGTCCAGGCCCCTCCTCCCTGCACCAAGGCTGTGCAAAGTGTCCCACCATAGGCACTAGGCTCCAAAAAGCCGGCTCATGAGTCGACTGTTCTTAATCTATAGAAATGCTGTAGTCAAGTCAGGTGGGTGGAGAAAGCCGACCACCGAACAGAAATCACAGACACTGGCATGCCGAGAGACTACACCTGCCCCCACGCCACGCTTTATTTGCATGTAATCCCAGCCAAATCAATGTCTCCATCTTAATCAAGAGGGAATTACAGGCCTCGGCAGAGAGGCATCATTGTAGGTAATTGCGCCAGGGTCCTTTTCAGACGGCGCAGACGGAACTGAAGTGTTTAAATGGATACGAAAAGATGGGGAAATTGCTAGAAAAGAATTTACAGGCTGTATGTGCCAAAAGCAGCAAGTGATCCAGGCTGCCGTGTGTTTGTGCTTAAACCTTAAAATAAAACTGATGGCAGGTCCCAGTCCCAAGGCCAGGGGAGGAAAACAGCAGTGACGTTGTGACCTGCATGGCATGAGGGGGAGCTTTTTACAATTCTGAAGCGAAAATGTCGAACTTCTTCTTTCTGCCAAAATACATCACCTCTCTACCTCTCCACTCCCTCCCTCCCTCCCTCCATCCCTCCCTCCCCACCCCCACCCCCCTCCCTCCCTCCCTCCCTCTAGACAAGATCTTATGAGTCCCAGGCTGACCTTGAACACACAGTAGCCAAGAATGAAGTTAACTTTTCATCTTGCCTCTGGCCTATACCTCCTGAGCGTGGGACTTCAGGTGTGTAAGACCAAGCGTGGCTTACACAGGCCTGGGAACCAAACCTGGAGGGATTCTTGAATGCTAGGGAAGCCCTCAACCATATGAGCTGTATCCCAGCCTAAATTTCATGTTGCCTTGAGGGAAAAAAGTCCCTCTTCAATTACCACATTGTAACTTGCCAGGGAGCCGATGTAGGGAGAAGACCACTCCGCCTGGCTAGGGACTTGTTCCTGGAGTCATCTAGGACTCCCTAGCAGCAGTAAATAGAATTAAGAGAGGTGGGGGTGGTAGTGAGGAAAGGTTGAAAGGTATTTATCAGCACCTAACATTGTGTCAATTCTTTTCACCCAGTTGTCTGCTCCGTAAAATGTATTCCAGTATTTGAGAGGAAAGACCTACTTAAATTGACAAAACCTGAACCAGTGTCTGTGAGGGAGGAAATTTGGTTTTCTTCATTTCAATCGCAGGCAGCGCCAAAGGATAAGAGCAGCTGAAGGAACCCTGCTTCAGTTAGGGGAAATGGCTTATAATGAACTGAGATGCAGAGAAGGCTGGGCCTGAATCACGCCAGCCTCAGCCCATAAAGGCTCTGCTTATATGCAGACGCCATCCCTCCCTTGAAGAGGTAAACACCCTCTGGAAATCTGAGAGTTTCTTTTCTTCTTTTTGTTATTTCCCAGCATTTGTGAAGTAGATGCGAACGGGTCTGTTGTGGGGAACGATCACAAATTCCAAATTAACCTGTTTTCCCTGGTCAAATGTCTGTCTCACACATGTGCCTTACCCATCAGCTTGTCTCGAGAGTACTTGATTCCCAGGCAGCCCTGAGAACAATGTCAGTCAGGTCACCTGGAGGATGGGGAGGTCAGAGGTGCTGGGAATGGACTTGGTGACCTCAGGAATAATGGTGGGAGTCCTCTGTCTCTGACGTCAGCCGGGTCTAACAGGGTGGAAGCTGGGTCCCACTGGACCCTGAGTTTCTCCCAAGGTGAAAAGGAGCCATGTGTTCAGGAACCTTCAGACAGAAAAATAGTCAGGGGGGACAAGAAGGCCTTTCACAAAGCCTGATGAGAGCAGCACACCAAAATGACAGCCATTGGAAAGAGGAAGGCTGGAAATAGCAGGCTCAGAGGCATTCCAGAGTGGTTCGAAGTGACCCGTGACTCATTACGACACTCAAATGTACCCCCACCCCACCCCACCCCCGGAGTGAGGGTTTGAGATCCTAAAGAGACATGCAATGTATGAAGCTGTACATAAGAGAACATGTGACATATACACCATCCTGGAGAAAGTATGCTCTTAGTAAATGAATGAGCCAGAAAGATAGGACCAGAAATGGGCTGTTGCTGTTCGTTTTCAGTGTGAGATACACTTAAAACTCATCAGGGTCACAGGGGGTGCTAATCCCTCCCTTGTGGAGCTGAGAGGTAGTACCTGCTCCGGAGTTAGATGAGGCTTTGTGCCCTAGGCCAAAGGGATGGGGGGTCCGGGAGGAGCGCAAGTTCCAGCCTGTAGGAGAAGACAGAACTTTAAAAAAAAAAAAAATACACTGGCGTGCACCAAACCAGCGCACCAGGCATTTTTTGCACTTTTTTCCCATGCCTGCCCCTTTCTGAAGAAGTATGTGCTGCTTCAGGAGCTGGAGGGGTGGCTCACACGTCAAGATCACTGCTGTTCTTCCAGAGAACCTCGGTTTGAGTTCCAGGACCCACGTGGCTGCTTACAACCTGTCACTCCAGGGACCCAAGCACCACCTCTGACCTCCACAAGCACTGCATGCATGTGACGCAGGCCAAACACCCATATACCCAAAATAAAAATAAATAAATGCTTCATTCTCAGAAGGCTCTTGGATTTTACGTCTTCTGACGCCTGTGCGGTGTGAAAACCCCAACTCTTCGTACACTGGACCAGATGGTGTGAGCTGCCAGCCACTTCCTCCCTTGGGCGTGTACCTCTGCTTGACAAACTGTCTCTGTTTCTGCTGCAACTGTGTGTCTCTGCTCCACCGCTTACTGGGGACACAAGAGCATGGGACTCTCTGCAAGAGCCTTCCAAGCGCACAATCATCCTTGGCAAGGAGCTGCCAAAAGCACGGAACCGCCGTTCCCTGTCAATCATCTCACCCAAACAGAGCCTCAGCCCACTGTATCCGGAAAGGATAGACTGACCCAAGGGGCCCTTTTACACCCGCAGGACAAGGTATAGGACAAGAAATTGGCTGTTGCTGTTCGTGTTCAGTGTGAGATAAACTTGGAACTCATCAGGGCCGCAGGGGGTGCTAACCCCTCCCTCCTGGAGCTGAGAGCTAGTACCTACCTACTCTGGAGTTAGATGAGGCTTTATGTCTTTTATTACATCCTCCATTTCTTTTGTTCCTGACTATAAAGGAAACCATTGGGGTGCTGTTAATAAATTCTCCTCCTCCACAGGGTCTCATTTCTCTCCAGCTTGGTTCATCGGCCTTTCCCTCTGCTGAATCACACTCCTCCACACTTTCACACACACACACACACACACACACACACAAAAAAAAAAAAAAAAAAAAAAAAAAAAACACGTCATCCAAACACTGCTACCAGTATATGATCACCAGACACTGGCAGTTGTACATCTTGTCTTTCTGTGCTTGTCTGTTTCTCCCAGAGTTCTGATCATCGTTGGCCCGTTCATCTAACTACTGAAAAGATGGCTGAGTGGGACTCCCTTCCTCTGGCTGCTGGCTCTGCACAACATTGCTACTTGGGCAATGGATGGAGGAGAGGGTGGGTGGGCACGGCGTGGCCCCTAGGACCCAAACCCCTCCAGCGGTTTCTTAGTCTGCTTGTGTTGCTGTAATAAAATGCCACAGGCTGGGAAACTTCAGCATCAGAAGGTTATTTTTGTGTCTTTAATGTATTCTATTTCTGGAGGCTGGAAACCCACCACTAAGGTGTCGACAGGTCTGATTGATCCTGGGGCCAGTAGCCTTGATGTACAAATGTCTTCCTTGCTGTGTTCTTCAGTGGAGACCCTTCCACTATGTGCTCCTGCCTCGTGTTTCTCTCCACAATGATCCTTCTAGATTACAGCCCACCCTCACAACCTCATTTTAATTAGATGGCCTCTTAATGTCTCCATCCCCAAGTACACTCGTGCTCTGAGGTAACGAGTGTCAAGGGTCAGATGAATTCTGAGGGCAAATGGCTCAGTCCACAACACTGCTTGGCCAATTAAAGTATCGGTTTCCAGGCCCAACTTTTAGGAAACGTAATTTCTGCTTCCGGTCCCCACGATGCTTGTCCTTAGAACCCAGTAGTGCCATGTGAGGTCAGCCAACTGCATGAAGAAGCCACGGGCAGTCCCAGCGGACTGTCCCTGGCACAGTCCATCAGCCACCCCAGGCGAGAGGCTCTCACCCACGTCTCCAATCCCAGGCACCCTCTGGAGACAACCGTGTGACAGACCCTGAGTGAGAATCTTCAGGAAGAACAAAGACAATTCCCAGAACTCAGAGAAATAATAAAAGAAGGGTTAAATCTTAAGCCCCTGGCTTTCGGGATGATTTCTTATGGGAGTTAATAAGTGGAAGAAGCATTTCTGCAGGAAATCCAACCGTAGTGTCCAAAATGAACAGAGAAGCAAATACAAATTCCAACTCTTCCAGCAGAAACCACACTTCTGTAGACAACTAATTACCAAACACTTGGAGTTCCCTGGTAACACCTTGCTCTTTCCTGGTTTTGGCAAATACACCCTTCAGTCCAAGCATCCTACCCCTTAGTTTGAAAAGGAAAAAAAAGCTGTTGAATTTTGTTGAATAAACAAACATCAATGATTAATCATACCAAGAATCACTTCCTGTTTTTCTTTATTCCCTTGAATTTTTATCATAAATACCTTTAACTAAGGCTAACTAAGGCAAAAATCTGCCCTTCTAACGTGCAACACTGTGGTCTTGTAGTGTTGTATGGATGCTCTTGATTTAGGATGAGGGTACATCCTGATGAAGTCGTTATAAAAATGCTGTAAGTTCGGAGCCGGTGAGAGGGTTCCATGGGTAAAGGTGCTTGCTGCCGAGTCCAACCACTGGATTGCAATGTGCAGGACCCAAATGGTGAAAAAACAGAAACTGGGATAAAAAGAAAAGGAAAGAAAAAAGAAAAAAACAGAACTGAATACAGTAAACCGCCTTCTGATTTCTATACACAAGCCATAGTTGAAGGCACTTGTACATATGAGCAAACGCACACACACACACACACACACACACACACACATATACACACACACACACAAACACACACATGGGGGAGGGGGGGCAGAGAGAAAGGGAGGGAGAGAGAATAAATATTTTTAAAAAATATTTTTTTAAGTGATAAGTCAAAAAACGCCATCAATACACCCTACCTGCCCAGCATCACCGCTGAGTGACATGGTTATGGTTCCTTTTACTACATGGCTACGGGGAAGCCATGGCTCACTGCCACGGAATTGTATCATACACTGCTAGTCCAGAAACAGGCAAAACTCAAAGTTAATTTTCTTCTGTGCAATTACACTGACATGATCAGAACGTCAAAAAAGAAAGTCCAGCCTCATGCTAGAGCTCAGGAGTAAAGTGCCTGCCTGCCATATGCAAAGTTCTGGGTTCGATGCTCAGCGCTGAAAGTTCAGTCAGGCATCCCAGGTGAAGACCCTTCTCATTCCCCAGCTCCCTTAAGGGGAGGATTTTCAGTGATCTCCCTCCTGTTTCCCAGAGTGCTTCCCTTTTCTCTCCCCTCATCTTCTTTCTGACAGGAGTGTTGTTCCGTCCCTTTCTTTCCTCAGTGGCTTCCCGTGCTTCCTGGAAGAAGGCTAACGCACAACACTTCACCAGCGCCTGTACAGAGATGCACACAGCATGCTGTCCCTCAGCTGCCTGCACAGAGATGCACACAGCACGCTGTCCCTGAGCTGCCTGTGCAGAGATGCACACAGCACGCTGTCCCTGAGCTGCCTGCACAGAGATGCACACAGCATGCTGTCCCTGAGCTGCCTGTGCAGAGATGCACACAGCACGCTGTCTCTGAGCTGCCTGTGCCCTTAGGGCTTGGTGGTCAAGGACCGTTCCCCTTTACCTCTCCCCAAAACTGCCAGCAGAACAGAGACTACCTGTGGATATTCAGGTCTACTGCAGACCAGACCCAACCGTTCTTCACTTTCCCAAGTAATAAATCAGAAAAAAAAAAAAAATCTTTCTCAGCAAAAAAGTTTCTTTCCACAGTGGTAAATGCCTAGTTGCCTGGCTTTTTCTTCATCTCAGCAAGAGGCATTCAATATGTTTCTTTACTTTCATGTATACATACATGCATACATGCATACACACAGTAGTCAAACATATCTTAAATGTTTTCCCATCTAGTCTCACAGCTACTCTACTTTTCCTACGAAACATGAACGTGGCCAATGAGACGGCTCTGTGTAAAGGCGCTTGTCACCAACCCTGCCAAACTGAGTTGGATCCCAAGAATCCCCAAGGTAGAGGAAAACCAGTTCCAGAAAGTGGTCCTTGCATCTCCACAAGCACACAGGGGCAAACATGAGCCACACCCCCACAGACACCCCCAAACATATACACACACACACACATACACACATACACACACACACACATACACACACACACACACATACACACACACACACACACACACACACACAAAATTAATTAATTAAAATTTTTAAATTGGTTATAGAAAAGAAACATTAAGAGACTAATCTATTTGCATTCCAGATAAGAATTAGCTTCGTAAATTCCATCATGTTCACCAGAAACTCCCAGCCCTGGGAGGTGGGAGCCAGGGGATGAGGAAGTCCAAGTCACCCCTTGGGGCTGAGAGACGGCTCAGTAGGTAACAGTGTTTGCTAAGGCAAGCTCGAGGACCTGAGTTCACATCTCCTATATACATGTAAAAGTCTGGACATGGCTGCACATGCCTGGAACTCCCGCACTGGGAGGGGCAGAGCTGGAGGCAGATGGGTCCCTGGAACTGGCTGGATAGACTGTCTAACTAAAATGGAGGGCTCCAAGTTCAGGGAGATAGGCAGAGAGCAATAAAGGAAGACTCCTGCCTCCCTTGTCTGACCTCCACGTGTGCCCACACAGGTTACTTAGTTACTCTTCTGTTGCGGAGAAGACGCACTACAACCCAGCATCTTATAAAAGAAAGCATTTAACTGAAGGCTTGCTTACAGCTTCACATGGTTAGTCCCTGACCGTGACCATCATTGCAGGGAGCATGGCAGTGGGCAGGCAGGCACGGTGCTGGAACAGAATCTGAGACTCACATATCTGCCAGTTGGAGGCAGAGAAAGAGCGACGGTCCCTGGAATAGGCTTTTGAAATCTCAAAGCCCTCTACCCTCCAGTGACACACCTCCTCCAACAAAGCCACACCTCCTAATCCTTCCCACAACAGTTCCATCACCTAGGGATCAAACATTCAAATATATGGGACTATGGGGGCCATTCTCATTCAAACCACCACACAGGCACACACTCAGATTTGTGTGTGTGTGTGTGTGTGTGTGTGAGAGAGAGAGAGAGAGAGAGAGAGAGAGAGAGAGAGAGAGAGAGAGAGATCCTTACTTATATAGCAACTGTTAAATCAGCCTGGGCTACAGGAGACCCTGTCTCAAAAACAAAACACCGAATTGTAACCGACCTGTCTGGCGGAATGAATCTTTTCTCTAAAGAGACGTTTGTGCTCCCTTCACTGACTGCCAGTGTTGGAAGAATGGTCCCAAAGAATGAGTATTTACCCCCCGGGACTCTCCTGCTGGAAGGGGAAATGGATAAACCAGGGCATCAGGAGTGGAAATTGTCTGAGCGAGAAATTCACAGGATCAGACAATCCTGCGGGAGACTTGGGACCGAGACAATGATTGGCAGGTAACCACACCTTGGTGTCTGTTTAGTCATGCGAATCTCTTGATTTCTGTTTAATGCCTCACCCCATCAGGACCCAGAACACAGATTTGAGCGGCGGGGGTGGGGGTTGGGGGAGCCTGTATCCCTTGTCCCTCTTCCCAACACGGCTGCATTAAACACATCTCCTTTTCCTGCTTTTCACTGTTAATTTGGCTCCTGTGGTTGTCTTATTGAGGGCAGTTGGTCAAACCTGGCTTGTTAGGGCACAGGCTGCAACCGCTGAATCTGGAGACTAAACATAAGACAAAAATAGTACCCAATAGAGCTATGGACTGAAATTCAAATGCATCTGAACTCTGCTCCCACCCCACATACACCTGTTTCTTCAGCCTCCTCCTCCCTTGTACTTCCCCAACTACACCCTTGGTTCCAAGCAAACATATCTTGTCACTGTCCGGAATATCCCAATTCCCCTCCTTCCTCTGAGGGTTTTACCCACTCCTGTTCATCACGGATTGCCCCACCTGGGCCCCACATGTGCACTCAAGAAGCCAAGCATTCTCACCTCCCATTTGAACCCCCAGTTTTTTTTTTTTTTTTTTTTTTTTTTTGTTTTTTTTTTTTTTTTTTTTTTTTTTTTTTGATTTTCGAGACAGGGTTTCTCTGCGCAGCTTTGCGCCTTTCCTGGAGCTTACTTGGTAGCCCAGGCTGGCCTTGAACTCACAGAGATCCGCCTGGCTCTGCCTCCCGAGTGCTGGGATTAAAGGCGTGCGCCACCACCGCCCGGCGAACCCCCAGTTTTTAAGAACAGACTCCTGCTTGCGCCCAGATAATACAGAGTTCTACCCATTCTGATGCTGTTCCTATCACCTGTCTGCATTCAAGGTCCACATCTCCAGAAAGGTAAAAGTCACATCTTGTGTAACTCTCTGCCCCCAGAAGCTGATGTCCAAGTGTAAGTGCTCAATAAATGTCTGCCAGTCACACCTGATTGTGTGTAAACGGTTTGCTTTGGTTATTGATTAGACAAGCCCCAATGATGGGTAAGCACTTCACTCTGGTAACCTTGGCCATCCCCTGCCCCTGTGACAACATGTAAGACTCAGCAGGGTTTACTGGCCACTCAGTAATTAGTTGGCCAGTGCTCACAGCCTGCAAAGGCCACCTGAAGAGCTGAGACGTTCCATTTATTAAACAAATCATGCTTGCCTCTAAGTGATGAAACTTGATATCCCTGGGAATGTACCAAAACAGTTCCTAAGGAATGAACAAAAGCCCTCGGAAAAGGGAAACAATGTTATTTTGTTTTCCTTATCCCCTGAAGACCTAAAGTCAGAATCCAGGATGAAAGGACTTGAGATCAGCTGGTCAACATGTGTGACCATAGATGTAAAAAGCACTAAACTAAAAAGCAGCTAGTTAGATATGACAAAGCATTTAGTGGGCTCACTTCTCAGAGAGTGACTGGCAGCCAGAGAATTCTAGAGACCCTACTGAACAGAATGGAAGGGCAAGGTGAGCCGTCTGCAAGCAAGCAGAGCCATATTGCCAAATCGATTTTGTATTTATTAATTAATGTAAGGGTTAAGTAGTAAATGCCCCAGATTCGGGGTAGATTTTACACAGTGCTTAATCATATTGCTAAAGTGGGGGTCAGCTGAACAAAAATTGGCAAGTTGAAGCAATTTTTTTGTATCCTTTCTCTAACAGCTGAGTATTTTAACATAGTTGGCAACCCTACCTACATGCACAGACAACACATTATGGCTTTTACTTCCGTGATATTGGCCTGGATGACGTCCATTGAAGACTCACTTTGTAGATGACTGAGGTGGAAGAATATCAGATATCTGACTCTCCACCACATGGATCCTACATAATAATTAATTAATCAGGCATGGTGGCATCCACCTTTAATCCCAGCACCCAGGAAGCTAAGGCAGGAAGACCTCTGTGAGTTCAAGGGCAGCCTGATCTACATATTGAGTTCCAAGACAGCCAGCAATATTTAGAGACCTTGTCCATATGTATATATGTGTGTGTATTTATATGTATATATACATACATTATATATATATAACAAATAAATAAAAATCAAGTAAGGAGGAGGAAAATAATTGAATCAGGGGTTCAGTAGATTGAAATTAAGATAGGAAGACAAGAGTATTCTGTGAATTCACATGCCTTACGCCAAGGGCTCTGAGAAGTCACTCACCTCATCTACTCTCTTGTTATCTGCTCTACACCATTATTGGACACTGAATCTATCAAACATAACTTTTGTGCACTTGTTATTGTGTATCTAGGAAGTGATGTATTTTCATGGCTCTGAAGATACCAAAGTAGATAATGATTAAACTTGTTGTCAAGAAAATCAGATTTACCCGGAGAGGCAATGATGATTAAAAAAAAAAAAAAAAAAAAAAAAAAAAAAAAAAAAAAAAAAAAAATCTGGGCATGGTGGTATATGGTTGTGATTCCATCACTTTAGAGGCTAAGGCCAGAAAATTGTAAGTTTGAAGATAGCCTGGGCTACACAGAAAAGACCATCTCAAAAAACTTAACACACATACACACACACACACACACACACACACACACACACCACAAATAGAACTAATGAACAAGTTCAGCAAAATTTCAAGATATAATATCAACAGGCAAACATCGTTTGTATTTCTGAACTTCCAAACACTCATGGTGAATAAGCTACAAATGAAATCTGCAAACCTATTCCACTTACACTACCACCTAAAAGAACAAACTTCAGAACCACGCGTTAGGTTGTCATCCAGCGGTGTGCCTCCGATAGAGAGAGGACTGCTGGGCCCCTCCACTGAGGTATGGCCAAAGCCACAGCAAGGCCTTCAGGTCCATTTCTCACCCCGCTGTCTGTGTCCCCGGAGCCCCCACAGAACATGCTCTCCAGCTGAAGTCCGGCTTCCGTGACCCCTTTGTTACCTCACCCCTGGACCCCACCAGTCTCCAGACACTGCCTCTATCCACTTCCTCCCTCTCCTTGACAGAGGTTAAGAACCTTTCATCTTGGAGTTGGGGGGAGTGTTAAGAATAGGCTCAAAATATATTGGATCAAATTCTCAAAAAAATGAATAGAAACCATTTTTAAGTAGAACCTTCCATCTCGTCCTGGACTCACGATTGCCCGGTACTTTCTCCTTCTCTGACCCATTCCCTAGTGTCCAGACCGTAGCTTCGGATGCAAATTAGGTCTGTCCCCAGGGTCCTAAAGTCTTGTCATTCACTGTAAAAGCAGTCATCAAAACCCATCCCCATCACGTCTCCTCATGATCTGCCGCCCCAGGCCTTCACACACACCCTCCTTCCTGACTCCTATTCCTTCCCCAAACAATGCCTACTCACCCCTCGAGGTCCCGCTCACACATCCCTTCCTCTGGCAAGTTCTCGCTTATCTGTCCCTATGACGTGTGTTTTGCATTCCCTTGATGAACTCATAAACGATGACCTCAGTATGGAGTCATGTGCATGCCCTCTGTCTCCGCTTCGTTTGAAGCCAGCTCCTGGGCCCAGCCATGCCGGCTGCACTCCTTCCCACATCAACATCATTGGTCACCCAAGGGTGACACTCTGGTGTTTGCAGAAGTTACAAAAGATGAAGTGAAACAATGAGTGAACACCTGGCAAGTTCGCAGAACTAATCAGTAAGGCAGACGAAGTGACCGATACTACTCCACATGGGGAAGCCGAGGGAGGCAAGGAAAACTCAAGAGGCTAGCTTTCACCTAGAAGCAAGCCGTGCTTCCCTGGGGGTGGAATCTTCAGGCATCCAGAGCTCTGTGTGGCTGGTCACCAGGGTGCCTGGCATTATTTGCTCATGCGTTAGTTTCTACTCCTGGCTTGTGGCTGGTTCAAGCCTCTTGGACACAAGGGTCACTAGCCTCTGACAGAATTGCTTGAAGAGGACGCTGTGGAGTCACGCTTTGGAACTTAATTCAAGCCTGATACTGTCAAAGCACAGCACTGATGACCGCTACTCTTCAAAACAGTTGTAAGGCCTGAGCAAAAGTTTCCAAACACCTTGAGGACAGGGCCAGTACCTTCTAGTCCAGTAGATTCTGCCAGGCATGTAGAGGACCACTAGGCACCACTGCCTTGGAACCTGGTATGGATCAGAGACTCCCCCAACAGTGGGCAAGAGACAGCTCATCCCACCAGCCCCCGTGACACCTCATTTCTCTCCAGCAACTGCCCATGAGATCTCTGCTCTGTAAAGGAGAAAATGCCTCCCACACTTGTCTGAGCTGAGTGGTCTGCTTCAGCAGAGCTTTCATTAAAAGTCCAAAGATGGACTCTCAGCATCAGGAGAGATCTCGGCTCCTCCTCCCTCACAGCATCCAATTTGAAAATGCAGAAGGAGCAGGCGGGCTCAAGTTCGTCTTGACCAAGTGATGGAACAGATCTGTGCTCTGTGGGTGTGGAAGGCATAGCCAGAGATGTTTGCTCCCTGGAGCAGGATGGAGTTCCCCAATTCAGCCTTTGTCCCCGGCGCCCACGACTCCAGCTTTCTCTGTGATCCGAACCTCACAAAGCAGAGCATTTAGCACCGAAAGCTCCGATTTCCTGTGCAGCCTGCTCAGACTGCTTCATCCACTCAGCCCGAATCTCAAAGCAGAGCCCTCCAGCTCTGGGGCTTCTCCCCACACTTGCTGACATGGATGCTTCTGCCCCTTGCTCAGGTGTGCTGTGGGGTGTCTTTCTGTATGCTGTGAATATGTGTGGCTCCCACTGGATAATAAATAAAGCTGTTGGCCTGGCGGTGGTGGCGCATGCCTTTAATCCCAGCACTTAGGAGGCAGAGCCAGGCGGATCTCTGTGAGTTCAAGGCCAGCCTGGGCTACAGGGTGAGATCCAGGACAGGCACCAAAACTATACAGAGAAACCCTGTCTCGAGAAAAAAAAAATGTGTATATATATGTTTTGGTCTATGGCAAGAGAGCTTACAGTCAGGTGGAAAATCCAAACAAAGACACAAAGAGAAGAAGGACCACGTCAAGGGAGATGAGCCACTGCCTAAAGAACAAGATGTCAGCAAACTGGTAACGCCACAGCCACGTGGCAACACACAGATTTATAGAAATGGGTTAATTTAAGATGAAAGAGCTAGCTAGCAAGAAGCTGGAGCCATAGGACATACAGTTTGTAATTAATATAAGCTTCTGTGTGATTATTTTATAAGCGGCTGCGGGACCACAGGTGGGAGAGACTCGTCCCGACTGCTAGGCAAGGCAGGGCCGGAGAAATTTCTGTCTACACAAGTGGGAATGCATTCCTTATGGTGTCTGTTTTCAAAAGCCTACTAGTGACACCATCCTGGTCTCCATAAATACTGTCTGGGGGACACCGAGGGTAGCAGGAGCCTTTCCAAGGGACACTTTGCCGTTTTTAAATCAGATTTCAAATAATAATACGTACAGACAGCAGGGCTATTAAAAAAAAAAATGCCTTCTTTTGCTGGATGGTGGTAGTGCAGCCTTAGTCCCAGCACTTGGGAGGCAAAGCCAGAAGGATCTCTATGAGTTCGAGGCCAGCCTGGTCTACAGAGCGAGTTCTAGGACAGACAGGGCTACACAGAGAAACTCTGTCTCAAAAACCAAACAAACAAAAATAATGCCTTCTCCCACCTCTGTCCTAAAGAGTTTCAGTTTAAAAAGTCCTTAGACGTAACTTACCAATGCATTCTGTGTAGCTAGGTTTTCAAATCATTTAACATGAGATGAAATGTGTAACTAACTATTCTGTATATGTCTCACAAACGTTGTTACAAATAGAGAATATTTTATCTGAGTGGGAGTCACATGCACCACAAATAAGGAACCATTTATAATTTGAAGTATAAATAACAAACATTAGTAATTCCTTAGCAGATAAAACAAATCTTACGGTAGAATAGTGTCTATCCAAGCTTGAGTCCCTTTGTGATTGCTCAGGCCTTCCAGGTATCCGAACACAAATGCAATCCAGCAGAATGTCTTCATAGGACACAGATCAAGTTGAGGGAGGTTGACAGGGCATTCTATTTATTTATTTGTTTATTCATTTATTTATTTTGCTTTTTCAAGAAAGGGTTTCTCTGTATAATAGTCCTGGCTGTCCTGGAACTCAATTTGTAGACCAGGCTGGCCTCAAACTCACACAGAGATCCTCCTGCCTCTACCTCCCAAGTGATGGGATTAAAGTGGTGTGCCACCACTGCCCGGCTGTTTTATTTTTTTAAGTAACATTATAACTGAACATATTTGGGGGTAGTATGTAACACATGTACACACCATGCACATAATCAAACCAGAAATTAGTATATCCAGCATCTGAAACATTTATTGTTTCTTATATTGGGAGGCCCCAAAGCCTTCTCTTTTATTTCCAAACAGAAATGATGTGATGAATTAGTATTAACTGTAGTCACCCTGCTGTCATGCATGGAAAGCTAGAATGTAATCCTTCTATCTGTCCATAGTTTTGTATGAGTCAGCCAGCTAGCTCACTCTACCTCACCCACCAGCCTCTGGGAGGAACTTGGCCCGATGCGCTGAATGAATCATTGCGCAGGTGCAGAGAAGCCGATTGATGCTTCCAGTTCCCATAGGAACCACGGGCTGAGCCAGGAGCCTCTCCTCGGGGCTGGGCTGTCCACTCCCTGTACTTTTAAGGTCAGCAAAGAGACTTCTGCCAAGCCAGCTAGTACACTTGGAATTCAAGGTTTTTTTCATTCTCTTACTTAGCTCCACCCACCTGGAATCCAGCCCTGCTAGGCCAGTGAGGCAGTTCCCACAGAGTCAAGATGTTGAAATTCGGCTGAGATGATACAGGCTAGAGGGGCAGGATATGCTGTCTGCATTTGGGGAACCATCCCAAAAGTTAAGTGGGAAACTAGGTGCTCAGTCCTGTCTGCCGCAGTTGGTAGCTGTTCAAGGCATGGTTTTCTCTCCTTTTCCACAAAAGACTGACGCCTTAGGCATTCCCCTCCAAGTGACTTTTTCTTCTCTTCACATGGTCACTTCCAATGGAATGAGCTGAGCCCAGAAAGGCTGCTTGAGGACCAGTCCCAGCATCCCTCCGAGACCATGACAATGTTCACTCACACCCGAAGAAAGACAGCTATGAAAGAACTCTTAAAAGGACAAGAAAAACAGACTTCATGCTGGGCGGTGGTGGCGTATGCCTTTAATCCCAGCACTCGGGAGGCAGAGGCAGGCGGATCTCTGTGAGTTTGAGGCCAGCCTGGTCTACAAAGTGAGTTCCAGGAAGATACACAGAGAAACCCTGTCTCGAAAAACAACAAACAAACAAACAAACAAAAAAAAAAAAAAAAAAAAACCAGACTTCAAAGTCACTCTGTCTTTGCCTGAATGTGAGGCAGGCTTCCTCTTTAATAAAGGAAAAAGGAAAATGGGAATATATAAAAACATAACCGCTTGCCTGGAACCCCTCTGAGCGAACAGCCGTACGGATCCATGTCTGCTGTGACCACATCAAGTCTCAGCAGTACCATCATTGCTTACAATATTTTGCTGAACAAAATATTCGAGCCACCTGGCAATCTTTACAACGGTCTTGTGGCCCAAGTCTCTGAAGCTGCTGCCCCTCTGTGTTCTTCAACAACCGAAAGTAGCTCGCAGCTCAGAACTGACCATGGATCCACCACCGCCATGCTTCACCATTCTGACAGAAGGATCTTCCAGTTCGACACCTTCGCTGTTCTTTTCTCAATCAGTGAGTCGTTTTATTCAAAGAAAACTATCTGCCCTTTCGATCTCCGGGGAGTTTCCCCCTCAGCAGCTCTCTGGGGAAACACTGTTAGTATGCACAGCTTGAAGAAGGGGAGGTGGTATGCCTGCCTCTCCAACGTCACTCTCGGGTTTCCAGAACTCCACCATAAATGGTCTCCTTTGACGGAAAATTCTTATTCCCACTGGCAATTTTGCGAGTGCCAAAGGCTAAAAGGGAAAGTGAAGGCGCACAGTTCCAATACCGTGCTGTGCCGGCCTCCTAATTATCCCCTCAGTCTACACAGTCCCCTTGGGCTGCATCCTTGATGAAGCCTCTGATAGGAGACCTGCCTTTAGGCCACTTTCCCAGGGAGAGACTCACTCCCATTCCTCGGTTACTTTAACTACAGAACCCAAAATACCCCCTGCCATTTTCCTGCCCCCCCCCAAACAATTGCACAGTGCCCCAGGATTTTTCCATTGTGTCAAAGAGAAACTGAGTGGAAAATGAGAACAACAATGAAACATTTTGTACCAGTCAGTGGTGGTTGATTCTTGAAATAACTGGTTATTGCTTGTGAAATTCAATTATGGCTTCAGACGAATTTCTGTAAACTCCTCCCAGACAGCAATCTAAAAAGAGGTAATCCAATCTTCAGTAACTTTCAATTGCAGAATAGCTATAACCCAGTTTCATTTGGAATAATCCACAAAAAAAAAAAAAAAACAAAACAATGCAACAATGAGAAAAGATGACTAATTGGAGTGGAGGGTCAGTAAAATATTGTTCTACCGAAAATATGAAGATGCATACGTGATCAGTAATGGAGAAGAACAGGAGTCCAAAGTCTTCTAGTCCTTTCCAGAGCAAGCGAGGTACATACATGTCACTGAATGACAAAATCAGCATCCTTCTTCCGACTCTCCTGCATCAGCACCCACATGGGCAGAATGTGCAAGTCACAGCTCTTACCTGAGTTTTCTAGCACCTTCCAGCCTCATGCTAGTCACTGTGCCCGCCATGCCCACTATATATAGAGAGAGAGCACAGGGCTTGTGGATGTGAACTTTGGAGCGAGACTGACCACCGGGTTCAAATCCCGCCTCCACTACATAGAATCTGGTATGTGCCAGAAGGACACTGTTCTCTGCCCTCATGCTAGACTGTATCCATGTCACCAACACACTTTGGGACACTTAAAGTTCTGCCAGATTCAGTCACTAAAGGGCTCTGTCCAAAGTGTAAAGGGACATGCTGGAGAGATGCTCAGTGGATAAGAATACATGGTGGGGGGAGGGGGGAGCGGGCTGGAGAGATGGCTCAGTGGTTAAGAGCACTGGTTGAGGTTCTGAATTTGATACCCAGCAACTGAACAATGGCTCACAACCATCTACAGTGGGGTCTGATACCCACTTCTGGAATAAAGGAGTACATACTGATAGACCACTCGTGTACATAAAATAAATAAATAAGATCTTTAAAAAAAGAAAAAAAACACACACATAACTGCTCATTCAGAGGACCTAGTTCCCAGCATGTCCAATTCCAGAGAGACCCAGCTTGGACACCAGAACTCCCATGCACATATCCATAGACATAATCAAAACTAACAAAGTAATTTTTAGCATGCAGAAGGAGGGCAGACAGGGTGTGGGGGTGCTTGTCTCCTGGTTCACTCCCTGAAAGACTTCCATGCCTTACAGAGTCTCTGCCTAAGGACCACTCCAGGCCAGAGGTCTCAGAGAATTCATGAATTCTGACTGCTCTTCTCTCATCCATGAAAGCCAGTGGGTGACATGAACTGACCTGCTCCTAGGTTCCCCAGTGCCTCCTTGAGACCCACATTTTGTAAATAATCTCCCAAATGACCCATTTTTATGCATCATCGATGTTCTGCTTGGCCCATAACTGGTAAACAGTTTGAGTCAGGATGAATAACTTGACCTCTGTCTGTCTCCACATGTCAAATGGAGGTAATAATAGTCATTTGCTTCCTAGACATGGGAGAATTAAGTGAGTTATCCTTATGTGTGAAATACTTAGATTGCTGCTGCCCGGCATGTAATAAGCATAATTCCTTTATTTTTATTTTTGTCGCTATGGCCACCATCATTATCATCAGCGGCACAGTAAACACAGCCAGCACCATCCTGCAGCAGCTCACCATCTGCTTTCAGCATGCTGAGCTGCTGATTGCAGGAGGCTGTTGGGTAAAGTAAGGACTGGGAGAAACCAGACAATGACT
The DNA here is from genome assembly GCF_004664715.2 of Peromyscus leucopus. Lineage (NCBI taxonomy): Eukaryota > Metazoa > Chordata > Mammalia > Rodentia > Cricetidae > Peromyscus > Peromyscus leucopus. The sequence continues at coordinate 38,992,867 of NC_051075.1, read as the reverse complement.
ACCTAAGGAAGCCCAAGGCAAAGGGAATTCGGGGTGGGGGGATTTAACTGCCCTGGCCAGCTAAGGCAGCTGGTCGTTAGGAGCAGACTCGAGAATTTTTTTTATTTATATTCAGTCTGCTCTTTCTCAAAGCACGTTTAATGTATCTTATCCTAGAGTCACAGACAATTTGGGGCTAGAAAGGACTGTAACTAGAAATATAACCCCTTATTTAGCACTTTGTTTGGAAAGGAAAACTGATTTCATCAAAATAAACTTTTGAGTCACTTAAATGGAGGCCTTGCACAAAAAAAGTCAGTGAGGAGAGACTATGCTGAGGTCATTTGGACTTGCTTGTAGGGCGCTCGCCTAACCCCTGGGAGGGCACTATTTCTTCCGAAAGAGTCCAACATCTAAGGAAGGAAGAGTACTGTGTTTTCTCCCAGAGGAGAGAAGTGGGCAGGGAGAGAGAGAGAGAGAGAGAGAGAGAGAGAGAGAGAGAGAGAGAGAGAGAGAGAGAGAGAGAACAGAGAGTTCCCTGCCCATCCTGCAGACTGATTTATAATGCCCAGCAGGTTCAAGGGAATATTAGTTGCTGTGTGTGCAAAGCATTTAACCATTATTTATACAAGATTGCAAAGGTGCTGGCAGTGGGGAAGGATGCCTCAGAGAAGAGAGACATTCTAGAAGGTTGTATGTGTCTGCACCGGGTCAGGAGAGTCCCGTTTCCTTATAAGAATGAACGGTGAAGTCCATCCCTTTAAAACCAGGAATCTTTCGAGACACTGAAACTAAGTCTCCACGGTAAATGTTTTATTTCATCTCTCTGAGCTTCTATTTCCTGTAAAACGAGAAGGCTGAGCCAGATGGTCCCTGCGGTTCCTTCCAGTTCTTTCTATCCAGGATCCAGTGAATTTTAAATTGGATAATACAGATATCAAAGCGCCTCCTCTGAGCCTCTGATTCTCAGATTCCATTTCAAAGAAAGAGACGAAGGTCACACCTCACTTGTGAAAGGATCAAAGTCTCTTTCGGGTGTCTCTCTTGCTTTTTTGTTCTCTCTCTCTCTCTCTCTCTCTCTCTCTCTCTCTCTCTCTCACACACACACACACACACACACACACACACACACACACACACACACACATTTCTGAGTGGATGTCTGATGCCTAAGTCTAAAACTTCATTTTAAACGCATCCAGTTGCCTCAAGCTCCTGATGAACAAGTTTACTTGAAAGCAATTGACTTACGGGTGGCATGCTGAAGGCTCATTCACCGGCCAATTAGCTCCCTCTGCAAGTCTAGCCTGAAACAAAAAGGATAGAAAGACACTTCAAGGAATGTTAGAAGCCAAACTGCTCACTGAGAGGCAACACCGACATCAGAGACACCAAATGACGTGCCAACAGCTGGAATTTATAAAAGCAGCTGTAAGGCCATAAGGAAATGACAGGCGGAGAGACCGGCAAGAGCATGAACAGCAGCGTACAGGGGAGAGACTTGCCCAGGGCTACGAGTTGCTCAGTCTCACTGAGAGTCAAAACAGGCAGATAAAAACAGCAAATACGGTTTATGTCATCCCTACCACTTGGGCAAAAGTGCTGACAGCAGCGAGAGTTTGTGGTGTGTGGACACAGGGACGCTCATGCATCCCGGACAGGAAGACAAGCACAACCTTTTTGAAGACAACGCTGAGGGAAGCCGAAGACTTTTACTGCGTAATGACACTTCTAGGTACCATAACCCAGTGAAACCCTAACATAATGGTTCAGTCAGATAGCTTACAAGGCTGTGTTTATAATAGTAAAAACTGGGCATGGTCAAAATGCCTGGGGGGGATAAAAGAACCAACAAGTTTGTGTAATCACACAATGGCACTCCAAGTGAATACACTTCAGTTCCATGTACTAATGTGAGTCTGTAAACACCTAATTATATGTATTTATATTATTACTTCATTTGCTTAGTGTTAGAAAATACAGGAGAACATCAACCAAGACCCATTTATTTATACATATGTAGTTGACGTATGAAGCCGTGGATGGAAATGTATATAGAGCCAACGTGTCTCACATTAGGAGAGTAGAAACATCTGACGAGTGACACTAACCAGTCTGAACTACTAAAGCCTCCACAGAGCCAGGCATTATGGCGCCCACCTGTAACTAGGGTGGCTGAAGCAGGAGGGTCATGAGTTTGTGGCCTGCTTGGCCTTACATACAGAGGCCCCATCTCAAAAAACGAAATTAAATAAATGGAGAGACTCGTTCCCCTGAGCTGAAGAATTGGCTCAGTAATTAAGAGCACTTATTGCTCTTGCAGAAGACCCGGGTTCAATCCCCAGCACCTACATGGGCCTTGCAACCATCTGTAACTCTAGTCCCAGGGAATCCGAGGCCCCCTTCTCATCTTTGAGGACACTAGGCCCAAATGTGGCGCACATACATGCATGCATGCAGGCAAAACATTCATATGCATAAAATAAAATAAATCTTTAAAAAATACACGTTTAGTGGGGAAGGGACTGGTCCTACAGAACCGTAACCACAGGCTCTCTGTGACTCAGAGCCACAGCAGGACATCCGAGAGGAGTTTCTGTGAGGGGCTAGTGTGGATGGTGTAGCAGAAGCCAGAGGCCTTGAACCTGGCCAATGACTCATTGCAATGAACATTTGCAAGTAAAGCTAATAGGACAAAAGGGTCTACTGCACGACACACCGCAGCTCCCAGTGCCACTAAGATGAATGAAGAGCTGTTGGAGACTCGAGAAAGATGGAGGAGCAAAGTGGGATTTTTTTTGTTTTCTTTTGTTTTGTTTTTAATTAATTTTTTTTTTAATTTTCTTTTGGGGATGCTACGGGGGTGAGGGGAGGGTATGGAGGGACCGGGAAATGAGTGGGATTGAGGTACATGATGTGAAATTCCTGAAGAAGCAATAAAAAATGATGTTGAGAGAGAGAGAGAGAGAGAGAGAGAGAGAGAGAGAGAGAGAGAGAGAGAGAGACATTCACATGGCACGAGAGAGTTCTGTGATACTGTAGTGGTGGGTAACTAAAAAGCTTTAGGGATACAGTAGGAACAGTCCAGGACACCCTGGAGCTGACCCGGTAGGAAAAGGTGAAGTGCTAAAAACCAACAAACACAGGGGTATAGAAAGGACGCAGGAGCCACCAGTGGCCACCCCGGGACACCTTAAACAGCAGAACAAGGATAGAGATAGGTCACGGCTTATGAAGCAAATTTCACAAGTCTCACTGATGAAGAGAAATAGAAGGCATAATGGAAACAGAGAAATTACCCCTTGGTAAACATTAAAGCTCTTACTTTGAAGCGACTTTTCTCTTCTTCCTTCCTTTCTTTCTTTTCTTTCTTTGTTTTCTTCTCTTTCTTTATTTTTGTTGTTGTTTTGGTTTTTTGGGACGGGGTCTCTCTACAGAGACCCGGCTGTCCTAGAACTCACTATGTAGACCAGACTGGCCTCAAACTCACAGAAATCTGCCTACCTCTGCCTCCTGGGTACTGGGATTAAAGGTGTGCGCCACCATACCCAGCTAGGAGACTGTTTCTAGACAGAATCTCTTGTACTCCAGGCTGACCTCAAACTCACTATGTGTCCTAGAATGACCTTGAATTTCTGATTGATGGGACAATTACTACTGTGGCAGGCAGGAACCAACAATGATGCTAACGGTAGAGATACAGTTATACAGTCCATAAACAGGATATCTGCATCCTCAATATTTCTACATGAGAACTTCTTAACAGTTACTAATTACAGACAGTAGATTAGTAACTTCCTGGTAGGAAAACCTGCAAATCATCTCTTTAGCCAAGGAATCAAAGTGATCCAGAATGGACCACACGTGGTCCAGTAAAGCGCCAGCTCCACACTGAGGTACCTCCTGTGATGGATGCATTGGCAGGAGCATAAACCATTACTAAAAATGCAAGCCTTGAATTTAAACAAAGGAAAACACCAGTCAAGTCCAAACTGAGAGATGTACTGTGAAATTAATGCCCGATGCTTTTCACACAAATATCCTACGATAAACATCAAGGAAGAAAAGGAGCTGTCCCAGAGATGATGTAGGAAGCTGGACCAGAGGGGAAAAGGTATCGGTAGACGGCTCGTGACATTTGCATAAGGTTGGTAGGTTAGTTGGTTAGTAGGTTAGTTGGTTGGTAGGTTAGTTGGTTGGTAGGTTAACTGGTTGGTAGGTCCTTTGTGAGCATTGCCAGATGTGGTGGTAACACGACTACAATCCCAGCACTGGCAACAGTGAGTCAGGAAAGGAATTTGAAACGAGTTTCAGATACATAGAGAGACCCTGTCTCAAAAAGTTAAAATGTGTGATATCTCAGTCAATTTCCTGACTTTGATAACAGTGCTATGGTGATGTAAGATGTTAATATTTGAGAAAGCTGGGTGAAGGGCAAAAACAGATTTATATTATCTTATGACTTTTCAGGCCTAAAGTCATTTTAGGATGAAATGGTCTACAAATGACTAAAACATGACAAAAATCACTTAATAAGGCGTCCATTATCTTGTCTATATCTCTCCATATTTAAATTCAAGTCTTGCATTCACAGTAAGAGAAAGAGATGAAGAATATGTAAATTTCAAAGCTGAACAAAGGACTTGATGGTCCCATTAAGCAATCCTAAAACAGTGAGTCACCACGGTGGTCAGAAACTTGACAGAAGAAAAGAAATACAAGCTGCCGCTCACCCGCCAGGCCCTGTCTCCTGACACCACACTAAATTCAATGCCTGACGCATGCTTCCTGCTCCTGAGCCCGGCTTTCCCTTGTGGTCCATGGGAATTTTTCTCTCATGTTTTTCCTGGTTTGCTTTCTGCCTCATTCCTCACCAGCCTGACCATCTGTGCTCCAAATTAGTGTTCAGCTTTGGGAGTGATGGATAATTTCTAGGGAAATTTGAAGAGAAACAAGAAAATCGGGGGTATAGATTAGCTGTGAGAAGATGAGTTTTTAGCCGTAGAAACACTGACTCTGGAGGTCTCTGTCCTGAGCTTCCCGTGGAGATGTGTGTGGGATTTGGGAACAGGGTGATAACATGCTCTGGGGATGTGGTGATAACCCACAGAAGAGGTGAGACTCCACGAGAGCAACACGGTTTGGGAACAGAACTTGAAGGACATTTAAACTTCAGAAGCAAACATAAATAAATAAATAAGACAGGTAAATATCCCAAACCAGTTTTAGATAGAAAAACTCCTACCATCCACCAGTCTTTGGAAGCACAAAAAAAAAATAATAATAATAATAATTAAGATTGAGGCAGGATAGAAAAGCTAAGGGGCCGTGGGAGGGAGAGAAGCCCCTTACTCCAGAATATGATTGAAGTCTCTCAGCCCACCCCACCCCAACTCCACCAGCCCACCCCCACTTCCCTCTCCCTCCCTCCACCCTCCAGCAAGATTTCCAACAAAAAGCTTGGGGTGTAGCCAGTTGGTAAGATACCTCCAGACAGCACAAAGAAGGCCCTGGATCTGATGCCCATTGCGCCTATAATCCCAGCACTTGTGAGGTACAGGCCGGAGGGTGAGAGGTCCAAGGTCATATTTGGCTACAAAACAGGTTCAGGCTAGCCCAGGCTGTGTGAGACACGGTCTGGAAAACAAAACAAACTGAAAGAAGTCCAGCACAATTAACACCAGTTGCTGTCAAGACTGCCCACATAGAGACAATGTTCCTTTTCTATCGAAGAATTTTGGGTAAGAATGGTCAAATAGCAACAGACTATGCTTAAGACCTGAGAATATGGCCTTCGAATATGGCTCTATTCTTTTCCCAAATGTGAACTCTAACTTTCTGGGAGCGTCTCAAGCAAGGCTTTAAACTTTGTTTACAGTAAAAACACGTCTCAGCTCCCTCTTGTCACCCGGTGAAGCCTGCTTTTGCCTTATCAGCTGTAATCCTAGCCAAGGCAACGTAGGAACCACTCCACGTTCTCACTTAAGACCCTTAGACATCTTTTCAAACGTCTTAATTAATTAATTTAATTTAATGTGCCTGAGTGTTTTGACTGCATGTCTGTCTGTGCGCCACACGTGTGTGTCTGGGGACTGGGGAGGTCAGAAGAGAGTGGCAGATCCTGAGGAACCGGAGTTACAGATGTTCGTGGACCACCTTGTAGGGGCTGGAATCAAACTCGGGTCCTCTGCAAGAGCAACAAGCGCTCTAAACCCCTAAGCCAATGCAACCCACCTCACCCCAACCCCATCAACCCTTTGAGATGTAACTTCAGAACTATACTAAAGCTGTATACATGGTATGATAAAGACATTTAAGTGCAGCCTCTCCTGAGAAACCCGCACTCACACATGGGTGTGTGATATCCCTATCCAAAGCACTTTCTGTTACCTTTGTGCTTAAACCTACATCAAAATCTATTAGTAAACTCCAACACCGCTCTAAAAGAGAAAATTCTCAAAGAATTAATCAAAAGGTTATTTAAAGAAAGAAATCAGTCTTTTGGGGGAAAGCAAAAAGAAAACAGGATTGTGCTTTATTATGAATCGTGATAAATGTGATAAAGCATCCAAGAAAGATGAGAACTGAGTACCCACAGGTAGATTTGGTTATTAGAATGCAACTTCCAGGCGTTAGATTCATTAGAGTAGTGTTGGGGGGTCGGGGGAGGAGGCAGCAGGAAGCTAACTAGGAGGGGATGGATTTGAGGGTGAGGAGAAGGGAGCAGAAGTGGGGGCCTTGCAAAAATAACTGCACTTGGGAGAAGGTTAGAGAGAAACCTGAGCCCCCTGGCAGGAGAGGAGCTGACTGAGAAGGAGAAAAAAAATCGTGCCCCAGAGAGATGGAACAAAATCCCAGAGGAGATGCCAAAGACAACAGGGTGGATGCCAGGGTGCCCCGGGATGGAGAGAGGAACGCACCGTCTTCAGGGCAGCAGTGATGGAGCGGTAAATATGAAGATGGGGAGAAGAACAGAGAGATTGCCACACACCCGACATCTAGAGCCCCTAAGGTCAGCATCAAATGCTGAATGGGGAACGTTAAAGCTGAGGGAAGGTAGAGCACTTTGGGATAAACAGTCTATGTGTGGCTCTTCAGCCACCCTCTTTCCTTGTATTATTATTTACTAAGACATGTCCGCATGCATTTTGGAGCTTTCTCCCAATAACCCCATGATGGAACTGGGACAGATCTTACTAGCCCAGTGGTACAGAGGAGAGGACCAAATCTCGGCAGTTTGATGTGTACCAAGGCCACACTCCCATAAAGTCAAACCCAAAACCTCTGTTCTTTTCAGCGCGTCACGTTAGGCCCTGCCGGGAGATGAAAAGCTACCGATGTGTGCTCTGTCAGCAGAGTCATGGGTCATCATCTTATTAGATGAACAAGGGGCTTCATTAAATTTGTTATATTGTTAGGACGGAGTTGGTAGCAGATGGTAGATACTGGGAATGGATCTTTCCAGCTCAAAGCTGTTGGCCAGGGCATTTAGAAAGTACAGTGATGGATGACAAAGCATTCAACTTGGGGAAGACAGTTGAGTCTAACGGGATGATCCAAGGGTCAAGCCCAGGCTTTGTCCTATTTAACATCTCTTATGATTCTTACAACAGGCATAGAAAATGCCGGGGGAATCTGAAGCTAGTCATTACTGTTGGGTGAGAAAAATACCAGTGAGACAGAGGAAATAAAGTAAAAGGAACTTGATGAGGTTTAAAGTGAAGAGGAGTGTGTGGGGGTCACACAAGGTTCAAAGCAGAGAAAGCCTTCTTCCGTTAAAAGGCAACACAGATAGGCTACGGCAGGGGAGAAGTCTGCCCTCCTTGGGAGAGGACCAAAAGATCATCAGGAGAGAAGTTGCAAGTGATGATGCAGACAGGACATAAAACTGTCGGCCAAATGATGTGGCTGAGTCACAGAGATAAAGTTGCACCCGCATAGTATTGTTTCCTTAACAGAAAAGGGAGGGGGGACGCATACACGTGTATGAAATCCATGCATTCATCCATTCGCACAAACATATGCACTGACCATCTCAGAAAAATACAGGAGGAAATCGTAACCTTGGTTACCTCCAGTGAAATTTATCTGTAGCCCGTGAGGGAACGTCCGTCTATGCTATTCTATGTGGTCACACACCACTACAATTTCAAGTTACCGTAGGCTAAGTATGAGCTCTCCAGTTTAGCTTCAACCTTGTCATCCTCCAAGTGGCCTTCTAGCCAGCTGACTTCACAAATGTGTGTTATCTGCCTGGCTCTTGGGGACTTAGTTGGTGACATTGCACACACGCCCACATGAGGAAGCAGAAAATGAAGATTAAAAAGGGAGCCTATAGAGGTGACTTGGGATCATGGTTTTAAAGGTTACAGAAGCCTTGGCTAAAATGGACTATGGGTTCCTTCTGTTTATCAGCATTCCTAAATGTTCTATTGCAAACATATCCTGCATTTGTAAGATAAATACATGATGCTTTATCTTGGAATCCAAGCTTAAATGAATAATCATTGTCCTTCTCTACCAGGCACAGGCACAGGACTTTTGTTGCGATCTGGTAGGACAGTTTCCCTGACGGGTTTTGCTTCCCATCAGTCCTGTAAATTAATGGTGGTAAATGTTGACTGTCAACACCAGCTGAGGTTGGGGAATAGGGTTGCAATGAGTTAATCGTCGTACACATTAACTAAGAAAGCAAACTAGCCACCATGATGTGCAAGAAAAGAAAATCTTAGGCCGGTGTAGTGGTGCATGCATATAATCCCAGCAGGAGGATTTTGAGTTTGGTACTAGCCTGGGCTACACAGCAGAGTGTATTTAATATTAGTAGATAATATTTTAATTAATTAAAAAGATATTAATAGCCTACTATACTCATCCTCAGAGGAGCCAGAATCACAAGTCCTTTATACATTATTTCAAAGGCAGCCCTTGGACTAAAGTAATTATGAACATGTGATCTTTGAGAAACTTTGCCCAGAGTCTGTCCATTGTTTTTGTCTGTGTATTATAAAAATAAATTCCAAATATATATATTTTTTTCTCTTTTTAAAAAATGTAAGCAGAGAGTCACTTTTGATTTGTTGAAGAGCGTCCTAGTGCTTGCTATGGCCAGGGGGTGGCTGTAGACAAGGAACCGCCATCATCTCATTGTTCCGGAGCCACTGAAGGAAATGATGAGCCGGGCAGCCCCAACCAAACATTTCAGTCCAGCAAATCACCTGCCAACGTGATTCTAACGGCTTCCCTCTAATCTGATTATTATTAGCCATCCCTTTCCTGTTGCTGGCAAAAGGCCTCTGGAGAATAGCTGCTTTTAACAATGAGACGGACTTGACTACGAAAATACGCAACCTTGTGTCTTAGTGACGATTTGTCTTAGTCAGAGCTAAGCGAATTCAAATCCCATCCATCATATTTTTTACCTCCATATCTGAAATCCTGAAAAGACTCCGTTGTGTCTGTTTCTCCAGAGTCATTTATTATTTTAAAAGCGGGAAGGGGGAGGACCAATTTCCTACCTAATTAAAATTCAAGGGTGCCTTTCTGTGAAAGCCTGGATTCTGCCAGGTGACGAGAAGACCAGGGCATGAGTGTGGACAGTGGCGCAGATGACATCACATTCTTGAGGGATTAGAAGAGAGACCTTTCACCTCACCATCAGGATGTTCCCACAAGGCTGCTGACCTCGGTAACCGGGTCCTGACCCAGCGCGGAGCCTTGTTTAGGAAGCAGAGCTGGAGCTCTCTTCTCTCTTTCCTCCTCACTCCTGTAACCTCAGTGGTGAGACTGGGGTGCTGAAAGGTGAGCCTGTCACAGGCATCTCCCCAGCAGCCTGCCAAAGGCAGAGATGTGACAGGAAAGGTCGTGACTCCCAACCAGAGGGCTCCCTCGTGCTTTTCCGCTATCGGCATTTAGAAGAGCTCTCTCCTGAGCTCCTCTCTTGGCAAAAACTCCTTTCCCCCCAGCTCCTTAGCAGGAGCCCCTACAGTCAGCCACGTGGGACATGAGGCCCCACTTACTTGGAACCCACCCTGCAAAGGTCAGGAGGAGGGTCGCTCTAGCCGCTGAGATGATGAAGAGCCAGCCTCCTTCATTCATCTGCTTTATACCTGGGCTGGCTGGCTCATTCCTCACCCGCCCACAGAAGGCCTGGAGACACCACCCCTGCCTTTAGGAATAAATCCTTGACATTCCCAAAGCCATCTGACCTCATCACGCCAACACCTCTATCTTTAGCAAACCCAAAAACAGACCTCAAGAAGAGGCAACAGCAAAGCATCGTCTGCTTCAGGATTTTGCCAGTGGCCTTCCCCCACCCACGCCAATATTCTGGCTCCACTCTGTGTTCTCTGGACTCACGTTCCCAGAGCTGAGAAGGAACACGGACAAAACAGATGTGGCTCAGTAGTAGGACTTGGACAATGTGTCCAGGCAATCTGGATGAGGCATATTATCACTTCCATGCCTGGGAACAGCCGTTCCATCTTCATTCCTAAAAGAAAGACAAAATATGTATTTCCACTTGTTTTTTTTTTTTTTTTTTTTTTAAGTTACAAAGTTGCTGGGCAGTGGTGGCCCACGCCTTTAATCCCAGCACTGGGGAGGCAGAGCCAGGTGGATTTCTGTGAGTTCGAGGCCAACCTGGGCTATAGAGTGAGTTCCAGGAAAAGGCGCAAAGCTACACAGAGAAACCCTGTCTCGGAAAAAACAACAACAAAAACGTTACAACGTCAATTAATCGCCTCTAAGTGATCTCTACTTGAATCAATAAATGCCATCTACAGTGTCCTGAGGTAAGCCAGCTAGGTCTAAGTGAACCTGAGTACTCTCTAGGTTCTGAGCGTGGAGAATCAGGACTCTGTTGGGACCTGGGAGTCACAGAGGACCGTGGTGCTTTACAGGAAGACCCCAGGCTCAGCCAGTGGGGTAAGGAGAGGGAAGACCATCTAAGCAACTCTTGGGCTCCAGGCGACAGGGCTGGATAAATACTGTGGCCTAACAGCTTCTGCCTTAGCTGTTAGTTAAAACAACATTGTGCTGGGTCATAGAATCTTATCATTAAATAAATAAATGAATGAATGAATGAATAATGAATGAATGAATGAATGAATGAATGAATGAATAAAGGCAAAACCTAATGGTTTCCCAGCTAAGGGGCAGGAGAATGCCCAGAAATAACCTAATAATAATCCCAATGATAGTAAACACTGAGGATAATCTGAAACCATTTTTGAAATGGTCTAATGAGCACATCAACATTTCTGCAAAGACTTTAGGGAGACTTGAAGACATGGAGGATGGACATTGCTCCTGCCACATAGGTCTCCAGTAACCAGACAGTCACAGACACCACAAACCGAGAGAGGATTAATGCACCAGGAAGAGGCCAGCAAAAAGGCAAGGTGAATCTCATTCTTAGTCATTTATCCAAAAGAGGTTTTTATCCCTTGAATATTTGTTCTGGCTTCTCTCTATCTGCTAGCCCTCAGAGAGAAGTCCCTACCGCCCACCCACCACACTCCCAATCCAGACGCCCTAGGCTCCTAGACTATGGCTAGCTGGCCTTCCCAGCAGCCCACAGTCTGCTTCACCCATTCACTGTTAACTGATTTAGCGGCATGCAGCATCGGATGATACACCCTCTCCAAAGATATTTCTCAGCTGAGAGGGTAGGTGTTTTGGAAGGCTAATAAACCTCAGAGCCCAAAGTCTTAATAATTTACTCACACCTAAAATAGAAAAATAAAGCTAAATCACAATATATACAGCAGTTAGGACTCTTATAATATCTGATGTGAAACTTTTATCAGGAAAGAAAACAGAAACATGTAAGAGAAAGCAGTCACAGGGTAACATAAATTGACATCCATCTGGAAACAAAGCAGTCTATTAGTGTTGGAATGTGTGCTGAACACAAATTTTGTATGTAATTATTCAATACAGGCACTGTTTATTTTTATTCAGAGGACTTATTTTTTGTGACAACTTTGTTTTATCATAAAAGAGTCCCAGTCGCCATTAAAAATACTTCCAGCTGCTCAGGGACACCACCAACACGGAAACGAACTTCCAAGTGAGAGATCCATACACCTGGCAGAAAGCACGAAGAGTTTTCCTCCCGTGGCTCTCTGGGCACTAAATACCCACCGCAATGCTTCTGCTCTTTCGTTATAATCTTTGGTGAGAGGTTTAGTCATTTCCCTAGTAAACATCTGAAGTCATGTTTTTCTGATTAAAAACTAGGTGGGGATCTCAAGCGGCTTTTCTCTCACACCAAAAAGCTTTTGTTTAACACGTTTAAGACAGAGCACATTGCTGGGTGGTGGTGGCTCATACCTTTAATCCCGGGCACTCAGGAGGCAGAAGCAGGCAGACCTCTGTGAGTTCAAGGCCGGCCTGGTCTACAAAGCAGTTCCAGGACAGCCAGGGCTACAAAGAGAAACCCTGTCTTGTGGGAGTGCGGGGGAGAGACAGCCCACATTTAGAAAGAGTTTTAAGGGAGCTGTGAGGCATGAATGGAATCCCAGCACTTGGTGGAGGCAGGAACATCAGGAGTTCAAGGCCAGCTTCAACTTCTTAGCAAGTTTGAGGCTAGCCTGGGTTATATGGGACCCAGTCTCCTTATAAACACGTAAAGCTGGCGTTAAGGACTCCATTGCAAGGTCTCTCTCCTCTCCACCCTCTCCCACTGTGAGCTGAGCTGCTTGCTCCCAGCCCTTGAATAACAGGCCCCAAACGAGGTAAATGTTGTGCTTAACGCAATTAGGAAAGATTCACTTTTTTTTTCTTTTTGCCATCAGGGTATGTACACTAATTACTTCTCAAACAATCACATGATTGAAAACCAAACAAGGAGGCCCCTTAGTCTCACATCTGTCGAGTGGTGTCAAGTGGCCACCGAATGCCTTGGAGGCACAGACAGCACCTTATTCAATCATCTTTACAGAACTAACAACACAGCCACCCCCAGACCCACAGATCCATCACTCCACCACCAAACATGAGCCGATGAACAGAAGGGAGAAGGTTCTTGAGTCAGAAACCTGAGAAAAATCCCAAGAGCTTAAGGGAAAACCCCAGACATGATTTGCTGGGGGATGCAGGGCGAGGGGGAGCATCTATGACCCAACTATGTCCTGCTGAAACTCCATTGGTGGGGGGGGGGGAGTGACGAGGGTCACGGGACCGCCACATGAGATTCTGGCTGCCCCCTCAACACCTCCTGGCCGTGTGCACATCACTCTGCCCTTACTGCACTCTATTGCTCGTAGTTTCAGAGGGGCCAGAACATATAGATGAAAAGTTCACAGAAGGAGGATCCATCCGTACAGGTGTGGAGAAGTAGTAGTCTGTGCTGGGGTGTGGTACTTTCTTGTGGTACACCCATTTGGGGGTCACCCATGATCCTGGAAGTAACCCCTCACCCAAGCTCTATAAGTGAGCCAACTAAGCTCGTGAGTTTCCCCAGCTGGGCCTTGGAGGAATTGTCATTGGGACCTTATAAGGAGTCTGGAGACATTTGTTTACCTCTGCCGGGGAAGGGATTCTCACAATATCTAGTTATCATCTCCACTATCTTGACTACCCTTATTTTTGCCAAATTCCCGTTTCGGCATCCCCTAACAATCTGACTTCATTTTTATTTAATTAAACCAATCATTAACACTTTTCTAGAACACTTACCTTGTATGTTACTGTTTGGCCACATCCGGGGAAAATTAACTCGACATTCTTGGCTAGTTTTGTTGCACATATCTTATATCTTACAGTGTTTCCACCTGCCTCTCCGTAGTCTGCTCACATTTGCTGGAACGTCCCACCTAATCCAGTATCCAGAAAACGGAAATCTAATGCTAAGTGGTTCGCTGTTGCCCTGTTTCTTTCATAACGTCATAAAAATTTATAACACTTAAAAGCCAGTGATCCCTGAGGCCATTTATCCTCAAGAAAGAACAAGTTTGTTCTTGTGGAGCAGAATCTATATTGATGTATTTCTCACATTGTAAGGCAAGTACCCTTAATGCATACCATCAGGACAACCTGCAAGCAGCCAGCAGCCATTCTGTGCCCTGATGGCATAAAGCCCATTAGAAGGAGGCAGGTGGGCTCTTAGCGTTCGGAGGTGAAGGACCAGGGTTTTAGAAACTCATTTCTGCTTAGGTGCCAGATGTGGTTTCACAGGGAGATAATGATCCCCTTCAAACAATGGGAAACAACTGAGAAAAGTCATTATGTCACTGTGAAAAAATGTCCTTGATTATCCTGCCCTGGCTGTAACCTAATCTCTTTATTTCTGAAGGCTCCTGAGTGGGGAGACTTAAGCACCGCACATACCTAGCTCATGAAGTAACTGCTTTCAATATACATCAGATATTGGGAGCAGAATGTGAGCAATGCCAGGGAGTGAAGGGGTAAGGTAACCAGCATGAGGTAGCAGCTAAAGAAGTTTAAAACTACACCCAATTTGACAGCGGTCCTACACGGATCGGAGAAGAGGCAAGCGTCCAGCTGATGCAACTGTTTACAGAGTGCCAGCTGGCCTGAAGTGACTTCTCCAGAGCCATCTGCCTCCAAAGAGGCCCTCACCTGGGCTTCCCAGGGAGCCTCGGGCTCTCAGTGACAGCAATCTCCTCTAACATCGCTGACAGCCAAGTCTCCAGACAGCCTCCTGAGGGGGACAGCCAGTTGTCCAGGTATTAGATTCAGCCCCTCAGCACCCGGGGTGGGGGAGGCTGTGCAGCTAACTCTTCCTGATGACCCCCCCTTCAAGCCTTCTGCTCGCTTTGAGTTCAGTGAGGTAGAAAGAGCCCCTACATTAGATTTCTTACCACCAAGAAAACTAAGCCTTTACACATTTCCAATAGCACTCTTTTGAAATGACTATCAGTTACATTTCTTGACCCAAACAAAGTTCACAAGATTACATTTAAAATGCAGACCATAAAAAATGTTAATTACATAGTGGTTTATTTCTTCCTTTTTTTTTTTTTTTTTTTTTTTTTTTTTAAAGCAAACATCATTCGCCTATATTTCCAAAAAGGCTTGGACAGCTTGAAAGGGCTAACATAAGAAGTTTTTGTTGTTTTTGCTAGCCTTTATTTTTCCAGTGCTTTGAATATAAGCTATATGTGTGGTTTTGAAAGAAGCAAGTTACAAGAGGAAAGAAATCATTCTCTAAATATATGGGCCAATTCTTCACTCTTTTTGGTGAACAGGACTCTACAGTTCCCCAACTCTGGGAGAAACCTCCAGCGGCCACAGGAGTTCCTTGAGTGCTCTGTGCCCTGCAAAAGAACAGAAGGGTCTTATGTAAAAAATTGAGGCTTTAGAGAACCACTAATTAAACACAGAGAACCACAGAGGGGTTGAACTGGGCCATCCAGGCAGTGTGGCTTTAGAGATTTGTTTAAAGGAAGAAGTGGTACCCTTTAAAGAAAATAGGTCGATTTTGAAAGTATTACCATGACCTTTTCTCAATGATCAAAAGCTCATAGAATTTTATTTATAATATCATGGTATATTCTTAAATTTTTTACCTCTGCATAATATAAACCACCTGCTGTCTTGGGCAAGCCTCCCATTTTCCTCCCCACCCTCCAGCATCTCTCTCCACCCAGTCACATAGGACACACTGTAGTCGCCCAGTTAACCAACACTTGATGAGGTCTTAAGTCACCTGTTACTAATATTCCAGCTTCAACAATATGCAGCATTAGGGACATCTAGATAAGTCAGTAGATAGAGGCACTTGTCACCAAACTTAACCACCTGAGTTCAATCCATAGGACCACATAGTAGAAAAAGAAAATCAATTCCTCCAGGTTGGTGGCGCATGCACACCCACACCAAATTAGATAGATAGATAGATAGATAGATAGATAGATAGATAGATAGATAGATAGATAGAAGATAGATAGATGATAGATAGGTAGGTAGATAGATAGATAGATAGATAGATGATAGATAGGTAGATAGATAGATAGATAGATAGATAGATAGATAGATAGATAGATAGATAGATGGATAGGTGGATGGATGGATGGACGGGTGGATAAGTGGATAGGTGGATGGATGGATAGATAGAAAGAAAGAAAGAATAAAGGGTGTTACATGGTTGGCTGGTTTTGTTGCTTATGTCTTATATCTTATTCTATTTCAACTTGCCTTTCTGTAGTCTGTTCACATTTGTAGTCTGGAACATTCCGCCTAATCCATAATCCAGAAAATGGCAACATAATACTAAGTGGTTTATCATCACCCTGTTTAAAAAAAAAAAGTCTGCACCTAGCTTTCTTTCTTTCTTTCTTTCTTTCTTTCTTTCTTTCTTTCTTTTAGTTTTAGTGTTTGTGTAGTTTTACCTCCTAAGAAAACTTAAGTTCATTATCAAGAGATGGGCTACATGCCCCTATGGTCCATTCTTCCTTCTTCCAGAGTAATGGGGCTCTCACTATTCCCGGGACGCATGGTGACTCATAATAAAATCTACGTCTCTCACTCTTCATGCTGAGAGATATAACTAAATTCTGGCCAGTGGGACCCAAGTTAAAGTTAAAACACGCAATCTCCAGGGAGCACTTTTTAAAGAGAAGGAACATGGGATCAGTGGGGTGGCTCAGTGGGTAAAGTCGCTCGTCACCAAGCCTGGGGACCTGAGGTCCATTCCGAGGAGCCACACAGAGGACGGGGAGAACTGACTCCACAAAGTTGTCCTCTGACCTCCACATGTGCGGTGTGTGCCCCCCCCCCGCCTAAATAAATAGATGTCATTTGTAAGAAGGAAAGCGAGGCAGCATGCCTGTCGTTTTTATATTTTCGTGGCGATGTTGACATGATGGCTGGGCGCTCAGGCGGTAAGATAGGTCTTGAGGTAAAAGTCCTACCTACACCAAGGAAAAGGAAGCAGGAAGACAAGGATGAACTAGGCAGCAGACATGCTGGGAATCTTTCCTCAAACAACCCAGACTGCCTTGCCTAGATTTCCTTAAACGTAAGAAACAAGCTTCCGCTCCGTTTCAGCGGTTGCTGGTCGGGAGGTTTCTGTAGCTCCCAGCGGACACTGAGATCCCTCACCGGAGATCCCACTGAGCTCACACTGTCGTCACACTGTCACACTGTCGTTCCTTCTCTCAGTGTTTCCTGAGCACCTGCCTTCTACCTCACACTGTCCCTGCTCTGTAAACACGGGAGTGAAACTCACAAGGGCACTTCGTCTTCCCCTCCCAGAGCCCGCACCCTCCTCTGGCTTCCCCTCCCAGAGCCCGCACCCTTCCTTCTCTGGCTTCCCCTCCCAGAGCCCGCACCCTTCCTTCTCTGGCTTCCCCTCCCAGAGCCTGCACCCTCCTTTGGAATCCACACGGTCCCAACGCACTGCAGTGCTGGGGTGTTTAATAAGCATCCAACGATGGGCCTCCTGCTTTACATCCTTTGCTTTAAACCTGGCACTGTGCTTGTACAGTTAATGCTTTAAAAGATATATCTGTCATCATCCCCTCCCCCGCATGCGTGCACCCTGGAAAAAAAGCACTTTAGCAAAGCTATAGGCCCCTCTTAAATGACACTGGTCGACGCTGACAGCTGTAATATGTTGTACAGCTATAATACGGTGTATAGCTGTAATACGTTGTATCGCTGTAATATGTTGTATTGCTGTGCATACCCTCACGCCTCCATTTCCTTATTCATTATGCAAAGATGTACATAGCCTGTTGAGAATTAAATGAGAAAATGTCTCAGAAATGGTTAATGGATATTAGCTTGGAAAATAGTCATATCCTTTAACTCAGTAATTCCAATTCTGGAATCTAGCCTAAGAAAATAATCCTAAATAGAGGTAGGGAGGGGGAGGGATGGAGAGAGAGAGAGAGAGAGAGAGAGAGAGAGAGAGAGAGAGAGAGAGAGAGAGAGAGAATGCACAGTTTGTCCCAGTGTTGTTTATAATAGAAAGTAGAAATTTAGTGATCTTTCCTTGTCACCCTACGATGAACTGAAGCCCAAAACTCTGGCACAAGCTGAGATCTATACATCCAGCACCATCACGGAGGATGCAGATCTACACATCCAGCACCACCATGGAGGATGTAGATCTATACATTCAGCACCATCATGAAGGATGCAGATCTACACATCCAGCACCACCATGGAGGATGTAGATCTATATATCCAGCACCATCATGAAGGATGCAGGTCTATACATCCAGTGCCATCATGGAGGATGCAGGTCTATATATCCAGTACCATCATGGAGGATGTAGATCTATATATCCAGCACCATCATGAAGGATGCAGATCTACACATCCAGCACCACCATGGAGGATGTAGATCTATATATCCAGCACCATCATGAAGGATGCAGATCTACACATCCAGCACCACCATGGAGGATGTAGATCTATATATCCAGCACCATCATGAAGGATGCAGGTCTATACATCCAGTGCCATCATGGAGGATGCAGGTCTATATATCCAGTACCATCATGGAGGATGTAGATCTATATATCCAGCACCATCATGAAGGATGCAGATCTACACATCCAGCACCACCATGGAGGATGTAGATCTATATATCCAGCACCATCATGAAGGATGCAGATCTACACATCCAGCACCACCATGGAGGATGTAGATCTATATATCCAGCACCATCATGAAGGATGCAGGTCTATACATCCAGCACCACCATGGAGGATGTAGATCTATACATCCAGTACCATCATGAAGGATGTAGATCTATACATCCAGTACCATCATGAAGGATGTAGATCTATACATCCAGCACCACCATGGAGGATGCAGGTCTATACATCCAGTGCCATTGGGGAGGATGCAGACAGGGTTGAGGAGAGCCAGAGAGTAAAGAACTGAACTGAAGTCCAAATTATTGGCAAAGCAGATGTACGGAAGGCAATAGTTCAAGATGTTGAGAAATTGGGGTAGGGCAGAACAAGACAGCCAAAATAAAGCCTGACCTCTGAGATCATGCCCCTAGAGGGAATGTTCCAGAAAGGGAATCCTGAAGCAATGCTTGAGGAGGGGTGGGGAAGGAAAAGAAATCTGACCGGCAGGCATTTCAAAAGTGTGCTATTGGGAAAATGTAAAGACTCGGGGCTACAAGTAAATCCCTGTCTCAAAAGAAAAAGATTCAAAAAAAGAAATGAGCCGGGTGGTGGTGGCGCAAGCCTTTAATCCCAGCACTCGGGAGGCAGAGGCAGGCGGATCTCTTTGAGTTCAAGGCCAGCCTGAGCTACCAAGTGAGTTTCAGGAAAGGCGCAAAGCTACACAGAGAAACCCTGTCTCGAAAAACCAAAAAAAAAAAAAAAAAAATCAAAGAAAGAAATGAATGCATATGGCAGATAAGTTGATGGTTGTCAATATCAAGTCTTCAAAAGAAGATTCAAGAGGCCTCAATGGAGAACCTCAGATACAGACAGTGGGTGAGACAGAGATGCTGAGTCCTGAATAAAAACAAAATTAATTTCCATCAGTACAAACAAATTATTAAATACCATAATGAAATATTATGTAAGCACCACAAAATGCCAATTAGAAAGACTGAGAAAATCCGTGTCATGCTAAGCATGTGTATTTTTGTATACACAGTGCAGATGGCATGCTTTATACATCTATATACACATATATATAAGTACACATGTATACATTTACATATACATGGTAGGAAAACTATGGTATATGCATAGGAAAAACACTTAAAAGACTCCCACCAAAATGCTAATAGTTGTTTGCTTAGAAAAGTAAAGTAGGATTTTTTCTATTGGTTAAGTTTTATTTAATGTCTAGGTTTTTGATTAATTTTATATTTCAAAACGTGGGTACAGAGATAAAACATGAACAATTCACTTTTATCCAAGTGCCACAGTACTGTTCCTGTAGAGATTTGTGTGTCTCAAGAACGAAATCTGTGTCTCTGGCAGCTAGCCCTATTTTTAGCCTCCTAAATCCTTTCCTCTAAATATCTATCAGTGAGATTCTAGAGAAAGAATGTTACTTCCATAGATCAGTTTTGGCTCTTTAAAAATAATTTGAACTCTTGCCTGATGTGAACTATCATTTAGGATAGAACTCACTTGTAGGGTTACACATTAGTAGTCAACAATTACCCTGGCTGTTTCCAAAGGTCTAAAAGTGATGACACTTATTGGCACATTTCTGAGAAGGCAGAGAGAGAGAGAGAGAGAGAGAGAGAGAGAGAGAGAGAGAGAGAGAGAGAGAGAGAGAGAGAAGTGTTATATTCTCACAGAAACAAACAAGAAATTGATTCATATGACCAACAACCTGACTATCAGTAGCAAGTCTTAGGCACCATATTTAGAATAAAATGACAAAGGCCTCTCATGGAGTCACTGAATAGCGTCCTTAGGACAATGTCGGGTACAAGGCACAAATCAAGCCCTGGGTTATTAGCCCACAGGTGGCTTTTGAAAAGTCAGCTTTTTCAGTGTGTCCACTCCCCCCCCCTTACTTCTTCTATAACAAACTTTAAATGCTTAGGAAAAACACATCCTTCATTATCAAAGGTTGATGTTTAATTTTTTTATTTCAGATTAAGGAGGCCTGCTTTTTTAAAGCTCCTTGAGTTAGTTGGGAAGTACAAGTGTGGATTATTAGATAAAATGAAGATGTATAATACAAAGGCAGAGGGTTCTTGACTTTGACGTAAAGACTGTGTAGAAAAGGGGGTCTGTGTGATACAGTCGTGAAAGAAAGATATGCATATAGAAGTGATCATTCAGGGAGAACAGACAATAAAGCATCGGCAGAAATCATCTCTCCAGGAATAAAGGAGTTCCTACAGTGTTGCTTTTAATGGCCTGTAGGCTTTTATTTTCTATAATACCTATATGTGTGTTTGCAATAATAAAGGAATATTTTCAATTTTACAAAGCTCCCCTTAGCCTTAAGATTGTATACCCTTGCATTTCCTGGTCCTTACATAGTACCATGTTTAGAATCAAAAGGCAGAGCCCGTTAGAACAGTGGTTCTCAACCTGTCATGACCCCTTGAGGGGGATCGAACAACCCTTTCACAGGACTCACCTAAGACCATCAGAAAACACAAATATTTACATTATAATTCATAACAGTAACAAAATTACAGTTATGAAGTAGCAACAGAAATAATTTTAGGGTTAGGGGTCAGCACAAGATAAAGAGCTATATTAAAGGGTTGCAACATTAGGAAGGCTGAGAATCAGTGCGTTAGAAAGTAAGAGTTATAGAGATAACCACTCCCTATGAAGGGATAGAGATTTTCAAAGATTTATGAGAAAAGCTTGTTCTTGTGAGATTTCTGCTCCAAATAAAAACCTTAAAATATTTTGCATAAATTTTCAACAAATAAATAAATTTTAGGATGAATTACTGAAGCCAAGACCACACCTGACTATTTTTATGGTATTCATCATTACTCACTCCTAATGAACCCCTCAGATGCTGATGATGCACATGCTTGTAGCTCTTTATAGTATTCCCTCTAAAATACACCAAATAGGTAAGCTTTGGTAACCCTGAACTATTGGTGCGTTACAGCTAACTATAAAAGTAAGTCATCCACTTAATGTTTCATCTGTAATGATTCCAAAGCAGCTGTTATTTACCTGGGCAACATTCCTCAAATTAAAATAATTCACTAAGTCAGCTTTGGACTACACTCCCTTAGTCCTTATGTTTAACAGACAGGTTGTAACAGTTCCAAGAACCACTGTGGACCAAGAAGTAAAAAACCCTTTGAAAAGCATAATAATATGCCGTATGTGTGTTATAATCAGAGACACGGCCATCACACAAATTATTAAAGTGTCAGACTTAAGACCAAACAAAATAACTTTCAGTGAAACAGAAGATACATTTTTGCAATGCTGGCGGTGGAAACCAGAGCGCAGAGTGTGAAGGCGAGCACGCTACCAAGTGAACGCAACCGACAGGCCCAGTGTCCGAATTCAGAGACGAAAAAGAAGAAGTGACGCTTGATTGATTAAAAAGTACTGAAACCCAAGTGGCTAGTCTGGGATAGATAAGACCCTATTTCAAAACTAAAGAAAAAATTATATATATATATATATATATATATATATATATATATATATATATATATATATAGCCAAGCCTCCATACGAAAAACTACAAACCACTGGAAAAGCAAATTAAGGATAGTAAAATTCAACAAAGATAGAACAAGTTTATGAATCCAAAGACTCTAAGCAGGCATGGTGGTGCACGTCTATACTCCCGACACTTAAGACAAGATTGCCAGAAGTTTGAGGCCAGCCTGGGCTACATAGTGAATCGGAAGGTTGGGATACACGGTGAGATCATGTCTCAAATAAATAAGAGGAAAGGGGTTGGGAAGATTTTGGGTAAAGGCTCTAGACTATCGGATAGCTGGTTAGGGATGAGTGCCTTGGAGGCCATCGAGAATGGACCTCTCCCTCGAGGCTGACTTTGAACCCCACCTGCTCTCTCCTAGAAAGAGCAACACCAGTGCTGGTTTTAAATGTGGCGCTTGCTACTGTGTGAGAAAGGTCACGAGGCACGACAAAACCCAGTATCCGAGCTTTAGGGGAGAGGGGGCAGAAGAGAGTGACCAGGCCTGTGGAAGACATGTGCAGGGAGTGGGGGCGGAGGAGCAGAAGAAGAAGGGAGGAGTCTGTGACCAGCTTTTTACAGATTTCCCTGCACATGCTGCATGGGGGCTTACGCCATGCAGCGCACGGATGACGTAAGACCTAAGGCCCCTTGCTTGGCTGCGCCCCTGGAGGAGCGGCAGAATCCTAACAATCGGAGTATAAAATACTAAAGGAAAAGGTGGAGGCTTTGCTGAGGCCCGTTGAGGGAAACACGCTCTCTCCTGGATAAAAGGACGAAAGCTGAGTTCCAGCTCCGGCCCTCAGTGGAGAAGGGCCGTCTGCTTTGCTCTGAAGGCTGGCACATCATCGCATGCTGTTGTCTGCCCGTGAGCGTCAATCCCGCTGGGCCGGCAGGTCGGTCACCCAGCCAGGAGAGCAGGCCTCAGGAAAGCTGAGGGCATGGAACATGGAAGAGCAGTGTTCGCTTAATGAGACGGCATACATATCCTTCCCACAGGTCCCTCCCCCGACGTCGCTCCTTAGCACTGCTACCACGCAGCTGGGTGGGGCCGCCTTACTTTTCTGACTCAAAATCTTTACTTTCTTCCCCTTCATTCTCTTCTCTGGATGCTGCCCAAAAGCCTAAGCATGCATACTTTGACACTCTGGATTTCCTCACTGTTTCTCTGAAGATATCCCCACCCCTCACCCCACCCCTCACCACCACCCCTCACCCCACCCCACACCACCACCCCTCACCACCACCTCACCCTCTTTACAGCTCCCATGAACGGATCTGCCTGTTTTCTTGGGCCCTAACTCAAAAGAACATGCTGTTTTTCTGTCTCCCTCTCCCGCCTTACAAGAGCTACTGAGATTCACCTTGGGCCGGCCTGTTGCTTTTGTTTCAAACTCTCATAAAATCGTCCTTGAACTTCCTTCAGAGTTCAGTTCTAAATTATTAAAGAGACTAAGAGCGCACAAAGCCCCTAATTTCCCTGGTAGCAGAGACCTTAAAGATAATATCAAAGGTAACTTTTACAAAGTAATTACTAGAAGTAGTTAGCAAAGTGTTGGCTCAAAGTTGATGTAAAAACATCAGTTACGGAGCTGGAAGGATGGCTCAGTGGTTAAGAGCACTGACTGCTTTCCCAGAGGACCTGGGTTCAAGTCCCTGCACCTACATGGCAGCTCACAACTATCTGTAACTCCAAGATCTGACACCCTCACACAGTCTGTCTGCATGCAGCAAAACACCAATGCAAATAAAATAAAGATAAACAAATTATAGAAACAAAACATCAGTTACTTGGAAAATAATACTTTTAAAGCATTCACAATATCAACAAATATCCTAAAACATAGAAAAACACTATGATGGGGCACAGTTGGTCGAGTGCTTGCCTGATGCACAAAGACCTGGGTTTGACTCCAACCTGGTATAAAACATGGAAGCCTAGATGACCCACTCTTCTGGAGAACTCAGCGTCTACTCTTCCCTCACTTCGGGCACTCACCATCTCTGACTTACATGTACGCTGAAAACAACGTACTTTCTAGAAAAAATCTTCACAACATTGGATTAGGCAAAGGTTTCCTAAGCAGGACTTCAAATTACGAACAATAAAAGAAACAATAGAAAAGTAGCCTGAATCAAGGGTTAAAACTTTTGTTCTAAGATACTATTTAAAAAGTAAATGGCAGAGGCTGCAGAGATGGCTCCGTGCTAAGAGCACTTCCTACTCTTGCAGAGGACCCAGGTTCAGTTCCCAGCACCCATGTTGGGTGGCTCACAACTGTCTGTAACTCCAGTTCCAGAGGGATCCAACACCTCTGACCTCTGTAGTCATATGTCCATATGTCCAACCCCACCCCAACACACACACACAACACACATACAACACACACAACACACACATAGTACATACAACATACACCTACACAACACACACACAACTGTGTCCCTCTGAACTGTAAGCCTAGATGAACAGTTTCTGTCTTAGCACACACACACACACACACACACACACACACACACACACACACACCAGGCTGCAAATGTAGCTCAGCATTAGAACATATGTGTCCAGCATGCAGAAGGGCCCTGAGTCTGATTCCCAGCATGAGGGTTAAAAGAAAAAAAGAGGAAAGTAGAAGGTAAGCCACAGACTGAAGGAAGAAAAAAAAAAACCCCACAGCATGTATCAAAAGGCTTCTGCGGAGAATTCTTACAGCTTAAGAAGCCAAGCAACTCAATTGTTCAAATAGACAAAATATTTGAACAGACACATGAAAAAATCCTCAAGCATTGTTAGTCATCAGGGATATGCAAATTAAAACCACAGGGAAATGGCATTGCACATTCACCGGCTTGGCGAAAATTAAAATGACTGAGCATGCCCAGTCCTGACAAGGACGCAAAGCAACCCAAACGCTCAGGTGCCGCTGGCAGGGCTGGACGGTGCACAGCCAGCTTAGAAGACATTTTTGCAGTTTCTAGAAACTTCAACAAAGCCACCGGGCCACGGAAAGGCCTGTGTGTGCTGAGCCTGCTGGTACCACTCTACAGTCCCCAACACTTCTAAGGCTGAGGCAGGAGGATCACAAGTTCAAGGCCCGTTTGGATTACATAATGAGATCCTGTCTCAAAAAAGAATCCAAAGACCCAATTTATTGATAAAAGCAATGGGGGCACTATGATTTCTATTTCTAATAGACAAAAAAAAAACCAGTTATGTGTATAAAACATTCAGAAAAGATGGATAAGCCATTAACAAACATCTTCTTAAACATATAGTTTAGTGTACACCTGAGAGGAGAGGGAGGGGTTATTAGTTAAATAAGCACAGGGAATTGTTATATATATATATATATATATATATATATATATTTGTTATATATTTGTGTGTGTTTCTGTATCTGTGTCTCTGTGTGTCTCTGTGTGTGTCTGTGCATATGGGAGCTTGAAGATTTCTTCTTTGTGATATGGTCTCTCATTGGCCTGGAACTCATCAAGTTAGCGAGCCCTGAGGATCCACCTGTCTCCACACCCCCAGCCCTGGGATTACAAATACACACCACCATGCCCAGCTTTTTCACCGGATTCCTATGGCGACTACGCCATTTCCCCAGCCAAGCGCTTTCGTTTTGACAGTCATTCAGAATCTAGAACTGAGGTGTCCCCATATCCCTGACATCATGAAAGGGCTGTGCTCTTGATGAAAAGACCAAAGTGAAAACAGGAAGAATAAATCACACTCGCTGGTCCCAGAGGAAAATAGAAAGGTTGCCTTGGGAAAAGATCATTTTGAGAACACAGCCTAGCCACCTATGGATGTAGGATTTGAATTCATCTCTGTTGCCAGAGAACTCCAAAGTAGATAAATTCATTTAGAGTGTTCCAGTCTGGAAATATTCCCAAGACACTTGACCTGAAAAAACAAAATCTTGGTGTGGCTAAAGCCTTACCCAAGCCTCACAGAATGCCTTTGGTCACTAAAAGTGAGCTCACAGCACAAAATAACACACTCCACCAAAGAACCAGAAAAGCATCGTGTGCAAATGAATAACACTTGAGTAGCACTTTGTGGCTGAGTACTAAATTTTTTCTAAGCTGGGCAAACCCAAGAAATCCATAAAATCAGATGCCTTTTTCTTCACTGAAAAAAAAAAAAAAAAACAACTTGGAGCAAGGCAATGGTGGTGCAAGCCTTTAATCCCAGCACTCGAGAGGCAGGTAGATCTCCAAGTTCAAGGCCAGCCTGGTCTACAGAGTGAGTGCCAGGACAGCCAGGGCTACACAGAGAAACCCTGTCTCAAAAAAACAAAAACCAAAAAAGAAAAATATTTGGAAAGCCATTTGCCTTGGTTACTTTTCTATGACTGTGACAAAACACTGTCACCACGGCAACTTAAGGAAGGGTCTATCTGGGCTTCGGGTTCCAGAAAGACAGATCTATCGCCATCCCGGTGGAGAAGTGTGGCCGCATTCTGGCAGGCACCGTGGTTGGAAGAGCTGAGAGCTCACATCTCAGAGCACAAGCAAAAAGCATCGAGCGTAAACTCAAAGTAGCTAACGCCTGGCCTTTGAAACCTCAGGATTAACACAGTAAAAATGGCAATCTTACCAAAAGCAATCTACAGATTCAATGCAATCCCCATCAAAATCCCAACACAATTCTTCACAGACTTGGAAAGAAAAATACTCAACTTCATATGGAAAAACAAAAGACCCAGGATAGCTAAAAGAATCCTATATGATAAAGCAACCTTTGGAGGCATCACCATCCCTGACCTCAAACTCTACTATAGAGCTATAGTAATAAAAACAGCTTGGTACTGGTATAAAAACCGACATACGGACCAATGGGATCAAATTGAAGATCCTGACATTAATCCATGCACATATGAACACCTGGTTTTTGACAAAGGAGCCAAAACTATACAATGGAAAAAAGAAAGTATCTTCAACAAATGGTGCTGGCATAATTGGATGTCAATATGTAAAAGATTACAAATAGATCCATATCTGTCACCATGCACAAAACTCAAGTTCAAGTGGATCAAAGACCTGAACATAAATCCAGTTACACTAAACTTAATAGAAAAGAAAGTAGGAAGCACTCTTGAATGCATTGGCACCAGAGACCATTTCCTAAATAAAACACCAACAGCACAGACCCTGAGCACAACAATTAATAAATGGGACCTCTTGAAATTGAGAAGCTTTTGCAGGGCAAAAGACACAGTCAATAAGACAAAAAGACAGCCAACAGAATGGGAAAAGATCTTCACCAACCACATATCTGACAGAGGATTGATCTCCACAGTATATAAAGAACTCAAGAAATGCCGGGCGGTGGTGGCGCACGCCTTTAATCCCAGCACTCGGGAGGCAGAGCCAGGTGGATCTCTGTGAGTTCGAGGCCAGCCTGGGCTACCAAGTGAGTTCCAGGAAAGGCGCAAAGCTACACAGAGAAACCCTGTCTCGAAAAACCAAAAAAAAAAAAAAAAAAAAAAAAAAAAAAGAACTCAAGAAACTAGACATCAAAATACTGAACAGTCCAATTAAAAAATGGGCTAAAGAACTAAACAGAGAATTCACAAAACAAGAATCACAAATGGCTGAAAGACATTTAAAGAAATGCTCAACACCCTTAATCATTAGAGAAATGCAAATCAAAACAACTCTGAGATACCACCTTACATCTGCCAGAATGGCTACGATCAAAAACACCAATGACAGTCAATGTTGGAGAGGATGTGGAGCAAAGGGAACACTCCTCCACTGTTGGTGGGAATGTAAACTTGTACAACCACTGGAAATCAGTATGGCAGTTTCTCAGAAAATTAGGAATCGAACTACCTCAAGACCCAGCCATCCCACTCTTGGGCATATACCCAAGGAATGCTGATTCATACCATAAAAATACATGCTCAGCTATGTTCATAGCAGCACTATTTGTAATAGCCAGAACCTGGAAACAACCTAGATGCCCGTCAATGGAAGAATGGATGGAAAAAATGTGGTACATATACACAATGGAGTACTACTCAACAGAGAAAAACAATGAAAGCATGAAAATTGCAGGCAAATGGATGGAACTAGAAAAAACCATCCTGAGTGTGGTAACCCAAACCCAGAAAGACAGTCATGGTATGTACTCACTCATAAGTGGATTCTAGATATAAAATAAAGAACAATCAGACCACAACATAGAACCATGGAAGCTATATATATAGCGTGGAGGTCCCTAGGACGACTGTGGCTTATAATAAATTTCGGTTTTACTCAATTATTGAAAAAAAATAGCCAAATGAATGGAAACACATGAACTATAAACCAAAGGCTGAGGGGCCCCCAGCTGGATCAGGCCCTCTGAATAGGTGAGACAGTTGATTGGCTTGATCTGTTTGGGAGGCAACTAGGCAGTGGGACTGAGTCCTGTGCTCATTGCATGAGTTGGCTGTTTGAAACCTGGAGCTTATGCAGGGACACTTGGCTCAGTCTGGGAGGAAGGGACTGGACCTGCCTGGACTGAGTCTACCAGGTTGATCGCAGTCCTCGGGGAGGATTTGCCCTAGAGGAGGTGGGAATGGGGGGTGGGCTGGGGTAAAGGGAGGGGTGGGAGGGGGAGAACAGGGGAACCTGTGGCTGATATGTAGAACTGAATAGTATTGTAAAATAAAATAAAAGGAAAAAAAAAAAAAAAAGAAGCCCCTGGCATAGTCCTACTCTAAGACCACACCTCCTACACCTACTCTAAGACCACACCTCCTACACCTACCCCAGTACACAAGTTACACCAACTGGGACCAAGTATTCAAATGCCTCAGACTGTGGGGGACATCTCACTCAAACCATTAGAAAGAAGAGATAGTGACGTCTGTCACAGCGATCCACAGAATCAAAGATGCAACTGATAAAATAACATGTAGCTGGAGACTTCATTTCTTATTAAAAAGGACCAAGTAATGTATTTGTATGTGTATGTTGTATGTAACAGTGTTTATGGAGATAGACATTCCAACTTATCCAAGTGTAGGATTGAGGGAAAATTAAAGATGGTTTTTATTATTGTGTATGAATTGTTTGGCTACTTTGATCTTTACAATGAGCATTTGTAACTTTTAAAGATAAGGGGATATTCTAAAGAAGTTTTCTGTTTGTAACAGTAGCAGAGATTTTTACCACTGAAAATAATGGACAAAACCCCATTTTGTAACTGTGGGACAGCCCCTGGTCACTTGGATAACCGAGCACTGGACCAGGGGGACAAACCCAGAGCTCTTCGATGATCTGTCTTTCCTGCTTCTCTCTGTTTGGGGCCATCATCTCCAAGGCAGTTACTAAACTGGTTTTCAGGAAGTGTCCCCTCTACCTTGGGAATGACTGAAGAACTGACTGCAGGTCACAGGTACCTTATAATGTCATTTATGGTCCTGTGCCAACAAGATTAGATCACATCAGAAGCAATAGCCCACCCCATGCCTGGTGCTCGGCTCAGGGCTAGTCAGGTAATCATGAAACACTATTCAAAGCAGATTGACAAGCTGCACGTAAGAACATATGAATAGAAAAAAACTAGCAACTCCAAGACACTTGGAAGAATTAGCTAAAATGTCATTTAAAAAATAAAAAGAACTAGAAAAAATCATCCTGAGTGTGGTAACCCAAACCCAGAAAGACAGTCATGGTATGTACTCACTCATAAGTGGATTCTAGATATAAAATAAAGAACAATCAGACCACAACCCATAGAACCATGGAGGCTATATATATAGCATGGAGGTACCTAGGACGACTGTGGCTTATAATAAATTTCGGTTTTACTCAATTATTGAAAAAAAAATAGCCAAATGAATGGAAACACATGAACTATGAACCAAAGGCTGAGGGGCCCCCAGCTGGATCAGGCCCTCTGAATAGGTCAGACAGTTGATTGGCTTGATCAGTTTGGGAGGCAACTAGGCAGTGGGACCAAGTCCTGTGCTCATTGCATGAGTTGGCTGTTTGAAACCTGGAGCTTATGCAGGGATGCTTGGCTCAGTCTGGGAGGAAGGGACTGGACCTGCCTGGACTGAGTCTACCAGGTTGATCGCAGTCCTCGGGGGAGGATTTGCCCTGAAGGAGGTGGGAATGTGGGGTAGGCTGGGAGTAAGGGGAGGGGGTGGGAGGGGGAGAATAGGGGAACCCGTGGCTGATATGTAGAACTGAATGGTATTGTAAAATAAAATAAAATAAAAATTAAAAATTAAAAAAAAATAAAAAGATGTCTTGCTTACTTATATATGAAGATGCCATGATGAGGCCTACTATTTTGTATGCTAGCCTAAAAGATTGTTATGAGTTCATTTTTAAAAGGGTCTTGCGAAGAAAAGACACTTGCTAAGATGTGAATTTTATAATCCACAGAAAAATAATTTGCTATATTATAAAGACGAAGACCTTGCTGACAGAGAGATTTAATGAAGGAAAAAAAAACGATACTTTTTAAGACCTTATTTTTAAATGGATAGTTCAGGGATTTTTGTTGTTTTTGCATTACAATTAGCATCTGAAATCTAGCAATTGCAAAATGAATTTTGGGGCCACCAATTGGCTCAGTGGGCAAATGGGCTTTGCAGCCAAATCTGATGACCTGAGTTTGGTCCCTATGATCCCCTTGGTGGAAGAAGAGAATCAACTTCTGCAAGTTGTCCTCTGACCTTCAAACATGAACCCTGGTATACATGCATGCACACATACACAAAATTAATCACTGCAGTATTCAACAGGAAAGGCAGAAGTGTGAGGTAAGCTCTTTCTTAGAACATCAGTGAAGAAAAAGAAACACTTCTTAGAAAACCAACATTTCCTTTTGTATCAAGGCAGTAACTCAGGCAAGGATCCGCAAGGTACACTGAAACCCCCGAAGTGGAATTTGAGGGATGATGAATCCAAACAGCACTAAAGAATCTCCCACAAATGCTAACCATTTGCAAAGTAAACGTAATTTTATAACAGAGGCATCCATGTGCACCAACTCAACCTAAGGATCACTATTCTGTTCATTAATAAAGGTGTGGACGGATGTCTCTTTGATGTGAGCCGATAAAAGTACACAACACCCCTAGTGAAATCTTGCCAAGAATACTTTAACACAAGCCTCGGTTTGCTTACAGGAAGTATGGGGCTAGATGTTACAATACAGTAGAAGAAAACAACAAATCTAGAGAGTGGGCTCTTTCTTTAAGGCAATTATGCCAATTTTTAAAAAGCTACTGCCATTTTTTAAATATGTGTATACCATTCTAAACTAAGAAGACTAGAAACCTACAACCAACGACAACGTGCAACATCAGTTGACTCCTGGTTGCAAATGGAAGAGAGTAGGAATCTCTTTAAAAGTTATTGAGATAGGCCAGGTGTCGCGATGCACATCTGTAATCCCGGAAGTGAGGAGACAGAAACAGAACTGAGCTCAAAGCCAATCTGGGTTATAATGATTGAAGCCAGCCCAGAGATGATTACATCTTCTCTCAAAATGCCAAAGAATTAAAATTTTAAAAGCAGCACATCGATACAAACATCTGATGAGTTCCTATTATTTCAAGAGTGATCGTGATATCATTATACCAGAAATTCTTCCTGCTTTTAGGAAATGCATCCCTGAGTTTTTAAGAGAGAAAAGACCACTCCTAAAATACACTTTAATGTAGCAGGCTGGGCATGATGGTGCATACCTTTGATCCCAGAACTCTGGAGGTAGAGGCAGGTAGATTTCTGTGAGTTGAAAGGCCAATCTATTCTGGATAGGGAGTTTCAGGCCAGCCGAAGCTGCATAGTGAGGCTGTCTAATAAGTAAAGCAGCAGCGTGTGGTAGGGAGATGGTAGGGTTGCCATGTGGCTTTGGCCTACAAAAGCAGCACTCTGGCCTCATACACAGAGATAAAGCAAGCATGGCAAAAATGCTCTAACTTTTGAAGTTGGGTGCTGACTTCACATTTGTTTACTGTATTGTCCTTTCAATTTTCCATGTTTTTTGAAAATGTAATAAAAACTTGGGGGTGGATTCTTCCCAAAACTTTCCCCAAGTCATCTAAAATGGGGCATGGTGGTACACATCTGTAAGTACCCAAGTGACTTATGAAGAGGACTGTGAGAATTCAAGGTCAGCCTGGGCTACAGTGAGACCCTGTCTCAGAAAAAAACAAAGAAAAGAAAAAAGGAGGAAAAAAAAGGTAGATAGCAAGATTTACCTTAACTTTTAAAATACCTAGACTATATCTAAAGAAATGGTTGGGGCGGGGGAGGGGGTGGCCAGAGAGTTGGCTCACCGCTTATGAGTACTTGTTGCTCTTTCGAAGGACCCAGGTTTGATTCCCAGCACCCACAGAATGGTTTACAACCATCTGTAACTCCAGTCCACAGGATCTAGCGCCCTCTTATGACCAACCACACACCAACAGGCACTAACCACACACATGGTCCACATGCACACATGCAGGCAAAATACTCACATAAAATAAAATAACATGAACCTAATAAAAATAGTTTTAAAGTCATTTGCTTTTCAAAATTGGCCTATTCACTATCCTCTTTGGGCACAGTAAAACCTATATTAATTATTGCAAATAATAGTCTACTGCTAGAACAAGTCTAATATAAATCTCAAAAATAACACCAATAGCCAGCACAAGATTTATAGGTGTAAACATCTGGTTTTTATAACAAATAACAAAGTTAACAGCAATAAAAACAAATCATTTAGTACAGCATATAATGTGTTATATTAAATTTACACAATGATATATATAAAAACACATACTGCTTATATCATACAGTAATCCAACAACAGGAATATCAAAACAGGAATCCAAACAACTACTACTCATGCATAGAACATGCATATATTGGCATTTTAAAAAGGCTATTTTACACAATACTGTTTACCAAAAACTTCTTAAAAAATTTAAAGCCCTTCTAAATAAGTCAGTGGCCCAATGAGGATTGGAATGCACTGCTGTTTAGGCC
Source organism: Peromyscus leucopus (assembly GCF_004664715.2). Taxonomy (NCBI): domain Eukaryota; kingdom Metazoa; phylum Chordata; class Mammalia; order Rodentia; family Cricetidae; genus Peromyscus; species Peromyscus leucopus. The sequence goes on along the minus strand of NC_051075.1, from coordinate 38,959,789 downwards.
TGAGCTTAGGTGGCACAGTGCTCGGTGAGCAGTTTTGGGCTTGGAGTCATGCCCATGAGGGGTAAATGTCTTTGCACCAAAGGACCAACATTTTATCTCCAAGGCAAGTCCTCTAAGGGACAAACGGTTGTGTTGGCGACAAGTTAGAAGCAGAAAGGCATCAAAAACTGCTGGATATATGGCCCAAGAGGGTTACTGTAACAAAGGCTGGGGCACAGCATGTGGCAAAGGTTTTTGTGAATCCCTTTAAGGTACTGTCAGTTTCTCTATCCTGGTTGCCACCTCCAGATCTACAGTCCGCTCTACAAGTTCTAAATCCTACAGTAAAAAGCGTACTTCTGAGAAGAAAACGGGATGAGGAGACCTCTGAGAAGTGTTGACTATTTAAAAAAAAATTTAGCGAAAGCAATGACCTTTTTTTTTTTTTTAACCTATACTATGCAATTTTATGCAATGCCCCTCAACTGGAAAGCCCTTTCAGGGACACAGCCCTAAAGAATCAAGGAGCGAGTTCATATCTTAAAAAATCCCACCCACGGACCTTGGAAACAAAAGGTCTCATCCAAATAAAACCTGAACATCAAAAACCTGTACTTTGCTAGACGCTCGGACAATAGAAGCCCCCAAAAACAGCCGATAATCAAAATTCATTCACTATCACCACCATTAAGACCTCAATATTTACTTCTAACTAAGCGATACATCCTTCACCTTCCGTTAAAGGCACTAAGCGTCCATACATGACGATGAGACAGAATTTATCTTGGGCTTATCCTAATAAAAGGTAAGTATCCCATTGAAGTCGGACACAAATATTAAGACACCACCTTTTTTTTTTTTCTTTTGTTTTCAGAGACTTGGGGGTTTGGGGAGGGGGGAGGAATGTAAGACGCTCGCTCCACCAGCTACTCAGACGGTCGTCATCAGTTTCAAGGAGCCAGACCGGAAGCGGAGGATCTTCTTCTTGAGGTTATGCGAAGCCTTGATCTTGACAAAGGTCTTCCTGGGGCAGGCGTGCAGCTCTGGGGCCGTGACCGTCTGCAGGGGGAGGGTCTGGACGAACTGCGACCAGATCAGACCCCCGCTCTCCTCGGAGTCGCTGGTGGTGGTGCTCTCGCCCACGAACTCGCCCTCGCTCACGCTCGACTCGCTGTCGCCGAAGCAGTTGGTGGTGTAGTTGCTCTGCTCGTCCTCGCTCGTGTCCACCACCGTGGAGTGGAAGAGCGACTCGCACTCGGCCGAGTACTCGGAGTCGCTGGCCACGTAGGCGTAGGGGCTGGCGTAGGGCAGCGCCACGGCCACCGGGTAGGCGCCCGCGGGCTCCCGCCGGCCCCGCCGCGCCCGCCGCAGGGCCTCCTCGTACGAGACCTCGGCCGACGGCTTCCACCGCCGGTAGTCGGTCCGCTTGTGCTTCGGCTTGGCCACCACCGGCTCCCGCCCGTGCGCGTGCGCGTGCGCCCGAGGGCCGCCCGCCCGAGCGCCGCCCGCGCCGCCGCCGCCGCCGCCGGTCCTGCCGGGAAGGCCGGCGTCGGGCGTCCCACCGCGCCTGGCCTTGGAGGAGGCCTTCCTGAGTCTCCGGTTCGTCTCCGAGTCGTCGGGGAAGCGGCACTTCTTGCCCGCCGCCCGCGTCTTCTCCCGCACGGTGGGCAGGCCGTGCTCCGGGGCTGCGGGGCCGCGGGCCTTCAGGGCGGCGCCCCTGGCGACGCCCGGGTGCCGGTGTGGGCGGTGGGGCCTGGCGCCCGCCGGCGGCGGCTGCTGATGCTGCGGCTGCAGCTGCTGCAGCGGCGGCGGCGGCTGCTGCCCCGGGATGAAATGTGCTTTCACCAGAGGCCCATCTTCGAGGCTCGGAGTCGAGCCCTCGCTTTTGAAGTCCAAGGTCGGCAGGCCGCTCTTCGGCGGCATCTTTTTCGGGGGCTGCGGCGGGGCTTTGCTCTCCCCCGGGGCGGCGGGGCCTCTGGCGGGACTTGTTTTCGGAGAACCCGCCGGGACCTGGTGGCTTTCCTTCGGCGATTCCGCCAGCCCCACCGCTGCAGGACACCTTGCGAGTTCTGGAGGGGCTGCCTTGGAGGGTTTGGGCAGATGCTTGCTTTGGGGTTCCACCGAGCAGCCCTCCGGCGGCGGAGCCAGCCTCTTGCTCTCCAGCTGCTCCAGCTTGGAGTCTTTTGACCTCTGCTTCGGTGGGGAGAATGGCCCGTTTTCCAAAGAGGACATTCCCCCCGAGGGCAGACACATCATCATCGGTGTCGCATTCTTAAGGTTCACACCACTGCCCTGTGGGACACCGCCAGGGGCCCGGACACACACACTGCCGTTCCTCAAAAGCCCCTTGGTAGGATCCGCGTTCACACTGGTTCTAGGTTTGTTGGTCCTTACCGGGTGTGTTTTCTTCTGGACCAGGCTCAGAATGTAGCCGTCCATTTTCTTACTGGATGAAGAAGGATGGGAAGTCGGCCACAAACTGCTCGGAGATGGCAAGGAATCGTCAGTCTTGATGGCATTCAGTTCTGACCCGACGCAAAGGTCACTGGCATGGTTCCCAAGCCCCTCCTCTTCCCTCAGAGAGTTGCCCGTCAGACAGAGGAGAAACATTGGGCTCTGCACAGCCACAGCATGAAGTGGACTGGGATATCGATAGACATCATTGCCGTTTTTAGACACAAGATCACACTGGTATTTAGGATTCACATCTGCAATGACATCAAGGGAATTAAATTGTGGTGTGGAGGGGGAACTGCAAACTCCCCCTAAGGCCTGGTCTTCACAGTGGCCGCCTTTACATTCCAACCATCCTATGAGATCTGAAAAACACGTAAAGGGACACTGAAGAAATGAATTGGTAGAGCCAACTTGACTGGCCAAATTTTACTAAGAGAAACAGGCAAAGGACGAATACCAAAGGATTGAGAAATACTCCACACTAACCCTCCTACAAGTTTACATGAAGTTCATGGCTTACTGAATGAAGGCAAAAAATAGTCAACAATTTTGACAAACTATCATGTCTTTAACAAAAATAGTTAGCCATGTATAATGCTTTGAAACTACTGAATAATGTAAGGAAACACTTCGTAAACCTTAGCAAAAGTCATGGTGTAAGTCAGTATAATTTTCAAGATACCTATGTAAAGAAACTGAAGAAAAGTACACCAAAATCTAACAGCCTTCCAGTGTGGTGAGGGGCAAGCAATGGTTACTTTCTTCTCTGTTTCCAGTAACTATAGAAGTGTGTGTGTGTGTGTGTGTGTGTGTGTGTGTGTGTGTGTGTGTGTGTAGTCCTTTTTCTGATCTGCTCCCCCTTCTCTCGTTTCTCTTTAAAATACTTAAGATGAACTATACTTGCTATGAACTTTCTCCTCATTTTGTATTTTCTTAAAACTTGATTCCAGGGCTGGAGAGATGGCTCAGTGGTTAAGAGCACTCACTGATATCTCTTCCTCACTGATTGCTCTTCCAGAGGTCCTGAGTTCAATTCCCAGCAACCACATGGTGGCTCTCAACCACCTGTAATGAGATCTGGTGCCCTCTTCTGGCCTGCAGAGACACATGCAGGCAGAATACTGTATACATAATAAATACATATTAATAAAATATTTTTTTTAAAAAGAAAGTGTTTCTTTAAAAAAAAAAAAAAAGCAGGGCGGTGGGCGGTACACACCTTTAATTCCAGCACTCAGGAGGCAGAGGCAGGTGGATCTCTGTGAGTTCAAGGCCAGCCTGGTCTACGGAACAAGATCCAGGAAAGGCTACACAGAGAAACCCTGTCTCAAAAAAACAAAAAACAGAAAAAAAAATTTGCAGGGTTGGGGCTTTAGCTCAGTGGTAGAGCGCTTACCTAGCAAGCGCAAGGACCTGGGTTAGGTCCTCATCTCCAGTCTCCAGAAAAAAAGAAAGAAAGAAAAAGACTCTTTCCATGGTGCTGGGGAGTTGGCTCAGTGATTAAGAGCACTGACTGTTCTTCCAGAGGACCCAGGTTCAATTCCCAGCAACCACATGGCAGCTCACAACTGTCTCTAACTCCAGTCCTAGGGTACTAAAACACCAATGTACACAAAATAAATAAGTTATTTAAAATAAAAAAAGAGAAAAGCAATTTTTTAAAAATTAATTCCTAGTGGCATCTATTTAAACATAACTGTCCTTTGAAAAAAATCAATAAAAAAGATCAAATCCTCTTAAAAGATTTACTTATTTATTATTTAATGTGCACTGGTGTTTTGACTGTATATACTCTGTGTGAAGGTGTCAGATCCCCTGGAACTGGAGTTCCAGACAGCTGTGAGCTGCCATGTCGGTCTGGGAATTGAACCTGGGTCCTCTGGAAGACCAGCCAGTGCTCTTAACTGCTGAGCCATCTCTCCAGCCCCCTCAAATATTTTTTAAAGGAACTTTTTTATTTTTAAGTGTGTGTGTGTACGTTAGCACACATGAGCACAGGTGCCTACAGAAATGAGAAGAGGACATCAGATCCTCTGAAGCTGGAGTTACAGGCAGTTGGGAGCCACCTAAAGTGGGTGCTCTACAAGAACACTCTGAACCATCAAGCCTTCTCTCCAGTCCCCAGATCATATTACACTAACAGCTAATAAAATATAACATTTGCCGTGTCTTCAGTAGTGACACTACAAACAATAGTTTTAATAGGATAAGGAATTTCTGGCAAGATTTTTAAAGAGCAGTTTTAAAGTATAAATTCCTTGGGCTGCAGACAAGAGCGTTTGCTGCTCTCTCAGAGGACCTGGATTCAGTTCTCAGCACCCACATGGCCACTAGCCACCCTAACAGCTCTAGAGGATCTGATGCCTCTTCTGACCTCTGTGGACACTATACATGTGGTGCACATACATACATGCAGGCCCACATATATATATATATATATATATATATATATATATATATATATATATATATATATATATATAATTCTTTTTTTTTAAGGAGAAATTTCTTTCATCTCAAAAATGTACATGTCAAAATACAATGAAACAAAGCCCTTAGTTAAATGTTGGTTTCTAACTTGGAATACATAACAAATTCTTTTTATGACCTTCAGTTAGGGAAATTAGTTTTCCTCTGTTAAATCTATCAATTTAAATAGTGAGAACCTACTATGTATCAAATTCTGTGTTAATTGTTTAGGGGAAAGCTTTATGACCTTCAATAATTAGCAGTCTTGGAAGGAAAAAACAAAACAAAAATCCAGACTCAAGGATGATAAAATGTGTAAAGAGTATTTTTGTTTGTTTGTTTAATGAAAATGCCATGTCTGTCCTACTGGACCCCTAATAAAGAGCCTGTTAACAGAAGGAAAGCCAAGGGTGGTTCTGAGCACCTATAATCCCAGCAGGAAGAGAGACAGGTGCAGGAGCGCCTGGAGATGCAGAAAGAAAGAAGGACAAAGACCTCTGAAGAAAAGAAAGGACAGGAAAAAAAAGAAAAAGGAGACCTCTCTAGCTGACATTGTTTCCCATCATCCCTCCCCTGGTATCTTAAACCTGCTTTTTTGCCTTAAAGTCACATCTGCCTAGGAGTCTCCATTTATCTTCCTCTAGACTTAGAGTAGAAACAAACGGCCCCAAGGCTTGGCCCAACGGTCTCAATTATGTAATGATGTGGTGTTTGGAAGAGCTAGGAGTCTGTCTTCAAGAAAAACCTGCCCAAAGTGCCTTTTAATGGGGTTATAAAGTTTCCCTCTGAAACCAGATCTGCAGAGTGATGGGGAGCAATTAGCAATGAACTTGAGGCCCAGATACCAGATAACAGTTCTGTACTCATCCCAAATGGTTGATTGCTGCTGATAACACACACTGTACAAATGCAAGGGCTTCACCAGCTAGCAACTTCAGCTGTCCAGTGTGATGTTTGCTTTGCCTGGACTCAAAATGTCAGCCTTGTACTCAGATGAGCAACCTAGAGCACAGTGGCACATTCCTGCTGCTCCCGCGGCTCTAATCCTCATATTTCCTCTGCTGTTCTAAGTTAACCAAAATATAACAGGAATAAGGGGGAGTTCTGACTTTCAGGGACAACTCCCATTCAGCAGGTTCGAGCTTCTGGCAATTGCTGGCTGGTAGGCCACATTTTTTTTTTTTTAAATCAGATGAGATGGTTGAATTTAACCATTTCTGAATTCCCTTGAAATTATTAGACCCAAAGGAATTATTCCCTTGGAATAAATTAGACCTGAGTTGGTATCCTGCTGTGCCCAACTATATAGCCTTAAATCATTGAAATAACCTTACTTGGCCTCCTTTTCATCTTTTTCTAACATTTAGTTTTATGCGTATATGCCTGAGTGTGTGAATATGTACCACATGTGTGCAGGAGTCTGCAAAGGTCAGAAGAGCCGTCAGATCCCTTGGAACAAGAGTTACAGATGGTTGTGCTGGGATCTGAACCCAGGTCCTCTGCAAGAGCAGTAATCGCTCTGAAATGCTGAGCCCTCTCTCCAGGCTCTCATTTTCTTAATACATAACTGCACCCCAAAGGTTAACAACTGCACCCTGAAAACTGTTGGGAGGACTCAAAGAAGACAAAGTCACGATGCTCTCTGAAGCCTGGGGTGGAGAATTATAACATACAGATTATGGGGAATGTCACTATGTGGGGTATTCTGAGAAACATGGCAGGGCCACTGCTCCCTGGGGTGTCAACAGCCCTTGGCTCGACGGATGGATGTAACTTAATGTGTACTTTAAAGAATAAAAGAGTTCCAGGATAGTTCTCAAAAGAAAATAAAGGGCCAGAGAAGTAGCTCGGGTAGCATGCCAAGGGGTACCCCAGAAACACAAAAAGGAATGTAAAAATGGGGCTGCAGATTGTATAGTATGTGTTTAGTATGTGCAAGAACCTGGATTCAATCACCAGCATCAGAAAGGAGTGAGAGGGGGAGGGAGGGATTAAACAGCAAAGAAACAGAGCCCAGTGTCTCTAATATGGGGACAATTCCTCTAAAGGCAAAGTGTCCTTCTAATTCCATAATATAAGACCAAATGGCACCCCAAGTTGATTAGTCTAGACGTTGATCTAGATCAATGTGTAGGCTCTACGTGTAAACTGTGGCACGCTGACCAAACCGTTTTCCTATCAAGAAAGCAGCTGAAGCTGCATAACTTTAAAGACCCCTGACCTCTCCCAGTTAAAATCTCTGTCAGTGCTAAACATCCTTACCTGCAGATTTGGGGCAACCGTCTGAGATCGTCAAAGCTGCCTCCAAGGGGTTGCAAAAGCAGGTGCTGGAATGGCAGCTGGACAAACATTCGCTGAACACGGAGTTAGAGGAATTAGAAAGGGATCCTGAAGCCCCGTCACTCAGCTCATAAAACCCTACGAGTAAAAAGAGGGTTGAAATTAAGATCATATTAAGCAATAATACACATTTCCATCTAAAAAGACAAAAGGGTAAGGAACCAAAGAAAAGAAAAGCTGGTCTTTGTTTTAGGTTGTTGGGGGCGTTTCACACATATTGTGGATTTTAGGGTCCTGGTTATATGGTTTTATTTCAAATATTCCTTAGAAAAGGCAAAAACCATGTAACTCTGGGTATGGTTCAAAGTTACTTCATCCTCCTCTTTGGTCCTCTTTTAAAGGTGTGTAAATCTGAAGAACCTCAACTTCAATCATGTTTCAGAAGGAGTCACTAAGGTCTCTGGATTTGGTGACCCGTGCCTATAATCCCAGCCCTCAGAAGGCTGAAGCAGGACAAGAGTGGATTCAGGGTCAGTCCGGGCTACAAAAAAACAAACAAACAAACCTGAAGGAAATAGATAAGTAACTCTAAGAGAAAAAGAAACTCAAGGAGCCAAATGGCTCAAAAAAAGAAGAAACTGCAGTGACCTCAGGAAGCTGAAGTGATCATTTTCTAGCCCAGAGCTGACTTTCTCAGGTTCCAAAGAAGGTCTGTTTGCTCTTCCAGAACCCTGAATAGATCTTTGTATTTTCTGGACTCAGGGGACATTGGGCAGCTCCATCTCATTATTGAAAATTGTGTAGACTGAATTTATTTCCCTCTCCAGCAGCTGGATGCCAGGCTGCTCTTCAACTGTGTCCACACTGGAAACAAACTCCTCAGCCCTTTGCTAGTGTGCTTCCCTTGAGGGGCCCTGCTGGCTCACCTGAGCTAGGCCGGCTGTCTGTCTCCAGCGGCTCTTCAGACGTCTTTTCAACATCCAGCCTCAGGTCACTTATCTGCTTGTCAAGTTCTTGCAACTGATTCAATAAACCGGCATCTCTTCTCCTCAAGCAATTCTGATCAGGAAGAAGTAGAGAAAGGAAAATGGGCACTCTGGATGGCCAAGTCTACTCAAGCCACCCATCTAAACGGTCACCAAGCCCTTCTAGATCAGAAGCTGCTGGGTAATCTGAAATCAGCACTTTGAGAACGCAAGGCAGGCCCTATCTCTAAACTCTCTCGTAGTTTTTGGTGATACAAAGTTGGTCCATTAAAAATAATGATCATAGGACCCGCAGCACATGCCCCAGTGGTAAAAAGCTTGCTGCTCAAGCCTGGTGACCTGCATTCAGTCCCCTGAACCCACACTGGAAGGAGAGAACCAACTCCGGAAAGTTGTCCTTTGACCTCCACAGGAACGCAGGGGCACACAGCTGCACTCATTTGCACACACCAAACACACAATAATAATAATAATAATAATAATAATAATAATAATAATAATAAAACTACATACGACTGAGCTGTAGCTCAGGGCTAGAGAGCTTGACTAGTGTGCACTAGCCCCTTGTTCAATGCCCAGTACTGTAGGAAAGGACAAAACTTGCTCTTAGCTTTTACTAATCTATACAAACTGTGGCTTTTTATAGGAAAGGGCAAGGAATGTGCACAGACTTTGAATCATCTGGTGTACAGCCAGTTTAAAGAAAATCCTTCACAGCAGGCTCTTGAAGTCACAGAGTAACAGATTTCCTACAATACACTATAATCTTTCTTAGGTGAGGTTTTCTGGCCAAATGTCATGGCCTACAGAATTTTGTTTTCTATTAGTTGCTTAGTGGGGCTTAATCAGTCTTAGGGCCTTTGAAAGCGAGAAATTAATACTAATAGCCAGTGCCAAGTATAATGCGAGCTGGCAGAATCCAAAACCCTCGAGGGAAAGCCCATCAAGATCTGAACTCAGCTTGGGTTTCCAAAGGTGACAGATTGGTTGCGCTAACTCACACTGCCACCTAGTGCTTCCTATTGCTAGGAAAAGCAGAAGAACGCCAAAGGCATCTGGTTCAAATCAAGAATGCCAAGTCTACAAATGAAAACAGCACCATAAACACTGACTGCAGTGGAATTCTCCTCACACACGGCCTTGCTCCCCTGAAGCGGACAATAGGAATGTGCCACTCACAATCTGGAGATTCAGGGCGACAAAAAGGTGCTATTGTACAAGACAATGCTGAAATAAATGTGAACGACCAGTCACAACCAGAAAGGGCTGGCTCAAATTCATGTGCATACTATTCTGTTCTATCACCAAAGAAACAGTAAAAATGCCAAAACAGCCATTGCACAAACCTCAGCAGCACACAGCCTTGCAAAAGAGATACACGGACATATCCAGTCCTTGCTCGTGTTCTACGACTTTAAAGGCCGGGAGACATAAGCCATATGCTTGTGTGCTAACATTTGAATTTCATCAGGAAAACAATGAATTAAGTAAAAAGCACTTTGATGCTCAATAAATACACAAATAATCTAGAAAACGGCAAGACAAGAAAACACGTGACAACCCACAGCATCACTTTCAGAGGACCATTATCTAGCTTCAGTAGTCTAAGATAACAGGGTGGGAGAAGACTCTTTCGGCTGTTTCCAAAACTACATTTTGAGGTCACTTGAAACAAAGCTGCCGCCATTATTTTGAGGCGGCGTCCAAAGCTGTTCTCAGCCCATGAAGGTCCAAAGTTCTTTTTCTCCCTTGTTAATGAAGACTGCACAGGATGACCGAGACAGTGACAGAAATCCAATAAGATAAATGCTCCCAGCGAGCAGGTTCGCTCTTCTCCCACCTCCACCGCCAAGCACAGCTGGCGGACCGGGAGGAGGGGGCAAGCGCTCTCCGGCCAAATTGCCAGTATTTGCATCTAGTTTTAGCTGCCTTATACAAAGGACTTCTATTTAAAACTAAGCACCGTCCCAGGCGAAGGAGACTTGCAAGGGGGGGGGGGGAGAGCACCGGGAGGGGCACGGCTCCCAGCAGGAGCTTCGCCGTACCCGTAAAACTCAACGTTGGACAGTTAGCCAAGCCACAAACCCCCTCCTCGCTTTTGTCCCCCCCCCCCCCCAGAGGAGGGGGAGTCACTAGGGAGACCACGAGGTGAAATGGCAGTTTAAGTGGGGGTTGCAAACCTCTGGGAACCGGGGCACGTAGTAGCCTAACTTTCAGGCTGGAACCAAGGGACTCCCAAGAATTCCAAATGCAGGAGGGAAGGGAAGAGCCGCCACCCCCCTCCCCGCAATCCGCGCGAGGTCCTCAGCTCCTCAGGTGACACAAAGCAGGCATCCGCCAGCAACGCGTGGAAGTCACGCGCGCCCCGGGGCATCCGCGACACCAGGGGTCAGGGGGAATCGAGGCGGGGGGTCCCGTCACAGCCAGGGATCCCGCGGCCAGAGGTCCCCAGCCCACCCTCCCGCCCGCCCGGCCACCGGCCACCACCTTACCAACTGCCTCCGGAGCAGCAAGATGTTCTCCTCCAGGAACTTCTCCTCCAGACGGCTGCGCTGCGCCGCGTCCCCCCGCAGCTCCCCGGCGCGCGGCGCCACGGTCCCCGCGGCCCCGGAGCAGCGCAGCGCGCCGCGCACCAGCAGCTCCTGGCGTTGCCGCAGGTAGCCCAGCTCCGCCAGCCCCGCCAGCGTGGCCTCCTGGCGCTCGCGGGTGCGCTGTCGCTCCGTGTCCGCCTCGCCCCTCTCCCGCCAGCGCCCCTCGGGCTCGGCGCCCCGGCCGGGGTCAGCGGCTCGGGCTCGCGCGCGGCGTCGGGCTTCATGACCTCCCCGAAGCCCGGCCCAGCCCCGGGGGCGCAGCAGCTCGCGCTAGGACCGCAGCCGAGCGCTCATGCCGCTCGCACTCGCGTCCCGCGCCGCTCCGCTCTGCCGCCCCGCAGCTGATAACGCCCCGGCCACGCTACGTCACGCCCGGCCCCCGCCACCCAGCCACCCAGCCACCCAGCCACCCGCCACCCCGCCCGCCGCCGGCTTGCGGGCGCTCCGCTCCTGTCAGGCGCCTCGGCCGCCGGCGCCCCGCCCCGGCCCCGCCCCGGCTCCGCGCCCCCTTTTCGGTCCGACGGCACCGCGGTCCTCCCCGGCGCCGATTGGCTCGGCTCCATCTCCGGAGACCGTGGCGGGCGGGGGCCGGGCGTCTTGTTACAGGCAGCAGCCTCGCGGGCCGGTCCGCGGGCGCCGTGGCTTCGGGCTCCCCGGGACCAACTTTCTGCCACTTAACCCCTTCCTCGCGAGTCCACGCTCCGAGTCCGTTCCCTCGGATTTGGGATTCGCCATCCCAAACGGATCACGGCTGGGTACTCGAACATCATTTCTGTGGATGGGGGTTCGGAGATTGTCTTTGTTTTAAACTCTGTTTTGTAATTGGAAAAAAAAAAAAATACAAGGCAAGGACGTTGTTCTTAAACGCTCCTTTAGTTTGCTTTAGCTTTTCAGCGGAAGCTTTGCTGGAGAAGGCATTTAAAATCAGGCAGAAGGATGCCGCTGTGAGGCCAGCAGTCACATCAATTCTTAGAAAAGCCTGGACTTTATGAGGGGTGGGTGACGTGTGAGCGCTTAGGGTTTGGGATTTTATTGTTCCTTAGCCTCTGTTTACTAGAGCGCTGGCTCGGAAATCAGACTGTCTGTATCTAATTCCTGTTTCATCCACCGATAGGAAGATAAGTGGCCTCTCTTTGTGCCTCTGTTTACCCAGTAGTAAAATGGAGCTAACATACTAGCCTGTTCTAAGAATCATAGTGACAACAGCTTGTAATACATATGTGGTGTGCTGGAATGTAAATCTTAAGAGTTATTGCCCTCAGCTGGCCGGTAGTGGCGCATGCCTTTAATCCCAGCGCTTGGGAGGCAGAGGCAGGCAGATCTACAGGTTCGAGGACAGCCTCCTCTACATAGTGAATTACAGGACAGGTAGGGCTGCTCAGAGATAACCCTCTTCGAAAAACTAAGAAAAAAAGAATAAAATAAATAAATAGAGACTGAGAGAGTTATAGCTTTATAGCTCTCATATTTTTTCTCCAGGGGAACAAACAATTTTTTCCCCTGAAGTACGATTGGGATTTGACCTGTATCCTTGGGACACCACTCACTGAGTATTTCAATGGTCTAGGGATCTTTATGGAAATACCACTAGTTGGTTTATGGGGCTACATCACGTCTCTTAAAAAGCAGTGCATCCAAGCACCTCCGAAATTGAATTTAGCAAGTCACAATTTGATGAAGTTAAGACACGGTGTTATATGAAGGAACACATTTCAGACCATGATTTCAGAATTTAACACCTTTGTCCAGCTGCTTATTCCAACAAGAGTTCTCTCTCTCTCTCTCTCTCTCTCTCTCTCTCTCTCTCTCTCTCTCTCTCTCTCTCTCACTCTCTCCCTCTCCCTCTCCCTCTCCCTCCCTCCCTCCCTCCCTCCCTCTCTTTTTTTAACCCTCTATGTGAACTAATCTTCCAAGATCAGTTCATCCATTTCCCTGCTCTGAACTGGTTAGCTGCATGAATGTCCGGTCCTTCTCACAAGCTCTTATCTGGCTCTGGTTCTGAGCACACACAATCTGTGTACTTAGGTGTGCATGGTGTGTCTTCTCTCCAGCTACATCATAAAAGCTCCCCGACGGCGGGGACTGTTTTAATACGCTCATAGCATCAGTGTTCTCACTCAGTACAAGGCCTAGAAGTTGGCAACCGATGATAATCGCTAAAGAAGAGACTCCAGGGGATGCAAGTTAGTTGTTAATTGTTTTTCTATTAGCATACTTTTTAACTTAATAGTACTCGCTTAATCTCTCCAACAAATAGAATTAAGTTGACTTTTACCAAAAAGACACAAAGAAAAGCAAGAGGTCCCTTGCCACCCACTCACACTCCTTATCCCCCACCCCACCCCCGCCCCCTACCTCCCACAGACATGAAAGGGACCACAGCCTTGGTTCATAATTAGCATGATATAAAAATGGAAGCGTATTCAGGTGTTCCCACACACACACACAGATTCTACAGGCCACACATTCTTTATGCCTACTGTGTGCCAAACACAATGTGGTAACAGAAGAACTAGTTTTGCTCCCTAGTTTCAGGAAGACACTTCAAGAATAATGTCTTGTTTTACATGCCAAAGGCCGCTCTCACACGTCCTCTCCTCTGCCATTGTTTCATTCTCTCCATTTCTAAGCAGACCTCTTGCTTTCTAGTTCTGACGTCGGTTCCTTCTGGCTGGGTGGACCCTATTATTGGGGCCTGTGTTATGTCACGCATTGACAACTATATATATATATATATATATATATATAGTTCAAGGGGGAAAAGCTGAAACGTGTTTTTACACACTGCTAATAAATCTTGTTACAGCTGACAGACAAGCCGCCCTGTCTCCAAGCTTCTCCACCTTCCTGCCTCCCCCCAGCACACACACACCACACACACACACACACACACACACACACACACACACACACACACACACACCCTGCTCCCCACCAAATGCCTCTTCAGCCGGGCTCGTTAGTCCAGAGCAAACCATTTGTCAGGGCAGCTTGTTCATCTCCGTGCAAAAGTGTTCCCAATGAGTTTAAATATTAAAACTAATGTGCGCAGAGGATCCCGCCAATAAAATGGCCACAGATAGGAAAAAGGGGGTTATGCTCTCCAAAGTATCCATTACACATTAATAAATAATGCTGCTCATTCAGCTGCCAATTAAAACAAACTCAGGCTGTCAAAAAGTTCGAAGCAAGTCGCTCAATGCGGTAATTGTTTTTCCAGGAAAATTCCCAATGTCATCAGATTAAGTGTGACTGGCCTGGTTGCCCCTCTTCTCTTCTGAACATAACAACCAAATATTCTCCTCTCTAGTTTAGTTTGCTGGGTTTTCTTTATTCCTGGATTCTGTGTTTCCTTTATAGGGAAAAAAAAAAAAAAAAAAAGAGGCAGTAATCACCCACAGTCCCCTTCCATGGAGAACAAGGTCTCCCTTTCCACTATGGTTTTGATTTTTTTCCCCTCACTTTTAAGCAGTCACTGGCACCTCTTCCTCTAACAGCGCTACTTATTTATCTCCTTTCAACTGGTGTTCAGCCCTGGTTCGACCTTTTCCTCTCCCTGAGGCTTATTCTTTTCAGAAACACTGCTCTAGACCCCCAGGAAATGTGACATTAAAGACAGAATGAACTTCAGCCTTAAGGATCTGGAGAGTGAGCTCAAGGTACCAGCAAGAACGCAAGAAAACCTGTTCTTCGGACACACTGCAACTGTGTAGCTTACTTAAAGATATTTTCTGTGCAAGTGCGGGGGGGGGGGGGGTCCTGACATCATAATCTGAAGCTGGACCCTTGGACAGAACAATCCCTGAGAGCACACCCATCAACATCTGAGCATCATTCTGCAAATTCCTTATCCTGCAGCGAGGGTTCTGTTGCCGAGTAAGGAGCATCAGTCGCACGATTTGCTATAGGGAAAAGCAACAAATGATGCCTTGCAGCTTTTATGGCCAAACGGAGACAAATGATGTCATTGAGGAAAGCTGTCTCCAGATGGGAGGGGGGAGAGTAAAGAGCAATCCTTTGAGATTGGGTGATGACCACCATTTGAGGGTCTGGGATCAAAGCTCCATCCAGACATCAAAGCCCATTTGAGTCTAGTGCCAAAAGAGCCACAGTGAATTAAACTTCATATCCAGACTAATTAGAGCTGGACCCCACAATCAGACGTCAGTGAGCACACGGGAAAGAAAGCCGACATTGAAATAAAAGATTGTCAAGAAGGAAAGTTGGTAGCAAAACTGGGCAACATCATGGCCCTGAACACATTAAAAAAAGCTTTTGAGGCCAGAGAGGGGTAGGGAAGGATGGGGCAGACAGCAGCCTCCTCCTCACAATGCTTGTGTTGTTTGAAAGGCTGTGAGTCAGCCTCTTCCATCCTCTGGACTACGGACCAAAGACGGTTCATCCCTGGAAGAAAAGATTATCTTTTAGCTGTGCGTTAGTGTTAGAGAGCGGAATGATCATACTGCCAGGCTTCTGTTGAAGGGCCTCAAGGTGACTCTTCAGGAGGCTCCGGCTTCCTGGTACCAGAGCACCGTGACCTCTGAAGACACTGGCATGTCCAAGACTCACATGCCCCATGATGCTGATCACGGATGTACCGTCAACCCTGGATTTCCGGGCCCTAGTTAGCATTTCTACCAGTCACGCTTACAGACAGCAGATGCAGTGTGCAGAGCACACAAATACTCTAGAGCCACACACCTTACACACTAGGCGCTACCACCGGGAAGCAAGGAAGGGTCCCTCGTGCTCAGGCGAATTCGGGTAGCTTCCTTCAATGGTTGTATTTGTTTGGTTTCATCCTCTCTTGGTTCTGTCGGAAATGTTCTCCAATTATTTAAAAGTATCAACCTCACAAACTGGTAAGATTTTGTGTGCCTGATTTTAAGGTCCACAGACTATTTCTTTGTAAGTAGCCATAGTGGTTTTCTAACCTGGCAGACTCTAATGTATAAGATGAGTCCTTTCATAATAAAGCTTCATCTAGGAGAAAAGCAAATGTGAGTCATTGCCATTAGATGACACCCCTTTGGTTTGTGTGCGGGAGGTTTTTTTTAAAGATTTGTTTGTTTCTATTTTGTGTGTGTGCTTTGCTTGCATGAATGTCTATGCACCATATGCATACAGTGTCTGCAGAGACCAAAAGAGAACATTGGATCCCCCGGGACTGGAGTTACAACTGGTTGTGAGCCACCATGTGGGTGCTGGGGCTTGAACCTGGGTCCCCTGGAAGAGCAACTGTGTTCTTCACGGTTGAGCCCTCTCTCCAGCCCTAGACGACACCTCTTTAAATAATTATTTGTTTATTCAATGGATATTTTTGGAGTCCATAGTATACCTCAAACATCAACGATACAATGCTAAGCAAGCAAGACAGTTTCTAGCTTCATGATCTTGGAGGCTGAAAGTAAAGCAGACTTGATTAAATGCAAATAATTATGCAATTAATATTTAAAGAGGAAACCTGAAATATTGTTGATGAGAATATTAAATTAGTAGAGCTACTGCATGGAAATCTCTTTAAAAAAAAAAAAAAAAAACAACTATAAATAGAAGCCATTCCACTCCTGCATGTAAACCCCAAGGAAAAGAAATAAAGGTTTCATGTCAAGGAGATATTTGTGGTCTCATGTTTATTGCAGAACTATTGGCAAAAGCTAAGGTCCAGGGTCAACCTGGGCTTTGAACAGATGAATGGGTAGAGAAAGTATGGTGTCTCTACACAATAGAACATGAGGAGTATGAAAAATAAAAAAGAATGAAATCTTGTTATTTGTGGAAACATGAGGTCATGTCAGGCATAAAAAGACACATGTCCAATGCTTATGTGTGGAAGTTAAAAACAGCCAATCACAAAGAAGCAGAAATTAGAATAGCTGCAGAGGGGATTTCCAGCTGCTCACAACACAGGACGCTGGAGAGATGGCTCAGCAGCTAAGAGAGAGTATACTGCCCTTCCAGAGGACCTGAGTTCGGATCTTAGCACCACATCAGGCAGCTCACACCCACCCGGACATCTAATCTAATCTAGGAGATATGATGCCCTCTTCAGACCTCTGTAGGCACCTGTACACACACACACACACACACACACACACACACACACACACACACACACACACACAATTTAAAAATAAATCTTTAAAAAGTCGGTGTTCTCAACACAGCCAAATGATAAACATTTGAGGTGAGGTATATGATAGTTACTATGATCTGACCGTTACACATTATATACACGTACTGAAATATCTTACCGTGTCCTATAAACAATTATTGTGTATTGTAGCTGGAGGGCTTCTCTCCAGGTTCCCCAAGCCCCGCAGTCCCACAATCCACTTATAAAATAATCACTCAGACGCTTATATCACTTATAAACTGTATGGCCGTGGCAGGCTTCTTGCTAACTGTTCTTTTATCTTAAATTAACCCATATTTATAAATCTATACCTTGCCACGTGGCTGGTGGCTTACCGGCGTCTCTACATGCTCTTCTCCTGGCGGTGGCTGCAGTCTCTCTCCCAGCCTTCCGCTTCCCAGAATTCTCCTCTCTCCTTGTCCCACCTACCTCCTGCCTGGTCATTGGCCATCAGTGTTTTATTTACATAGAGTGATATCCACAGCACTTCCCCTTTCTTCTTTTTTTAAAAAGGAAGGTTTTAACTTTAACATGCTAAAATTACATATAACAAAACAATTACCGAGCAAGAATTATAGTTACAATATTAAAGAAGATGTCCTATCTATCTTATATTTGTGAGTTTAAGGTTTTATAGCTAACTTATCTTTTATCATAACTGAGGAAATTACGACTATCTAGCCTTCAACCACATCAAAGACCTGAGAAGGAACATAATGGTACCTGAGAAATGGTAGACGGATGCAAGCAACTTCGGGAATCTTGCAAGAGTAGACCAAGACAGCTGGCAGCCTGGACAGTCACCTGATGTTTCTCAGCATTGTTGGTGCATTCAAATTGGCTACAGGCCTAGAGTATCTGACAGACCATTTTTAGAAGCAGGAATTCTGAGAGACCATCTTACCCTGTCTTGGCAGAGTACAGTGGTCGCTTTCCTTGTGTCCCGCTTGTCCAGAAAGGACAGCATTGCATTTGTACTGTCAGCCGTCAAGGCAAGGGCAGTTCTTTGCCCAGTAGGCCATTTTGTGCCAAAAAGACAAACTTCCAAATGGAAATGTCTTAGAAGCCCAACATTCTCTCGGGATCAATTGGTGCAGCCAGGAGCAATTGTGTCTCACATCAACAGAATTCTAAGTTATTTAAATGCCATATTCTCCAGGTCTATGAAGTGTTTGAAGATTACCTATCTATCTGAAATATATCTATGTATACCTAGAAGACTTAACTAACATGGCTACAGATATGATTATCATAGATGACTAATTATTAATCTATTTTTTAATTATCCATTACAATTTTAAATGAGTTATATAAACACAACACCTCAAACAAGAATAGAAATATATACATATATAGAGAGAGTATAACAAAATTAACTTCAAGTTTGTATCAATGAACCAAAATTTATACCAATGTAAAACATTTTAAACATAAACTAAAATCTATACCAATGTAAAACATTTTAAACAAGTTATTCTTTAAAAGTAGGTTCATTAATCTACCCTTTTATCTTATCATCTCCATATCCTCCTATATATCATATCCCCTTTTCTTTTTTAGAAAGAGATCACATTTATAATCAACCTGTTTTAAATAAAAATATTGGTTTTTCTCTGTCCCACACCAGAGGGCTCTTCTGATTTGGGACACAAGAATCCCTTAACCATTTTTTTTTTTTTAAAGCAATATGTCTGGGTTTAGAGGGGGAGTGAGCCAATTCCACCTCTAAAGCCAGCTTGGTATATTTGGGAATTTGGGCGTAGCATCTCTTACTACTTCCTGCTGGAGGGGGGCGCTGTATCTTATGGGGACGCAAAGAAAATTTTAGACCTATGGGGTAGTCCGTGAGGCTGTATTGTGTGAACCAGTTGCCTTGAAACCGATCTGGATGTTGGATCATCTGGGCCATGGTGTCATCAGAGTCCTTTCAGGGGGTCTTGGCTGGTGAAACCTGATGTATCTTAATCTGGAACAAGTCCACAGCCTCTGGCTTTCTGTGGAAACAAAAGCAGAACCTCTTTTCCAAAGTAACATATCCTTATATCCAAATTTTGAAGTCAAGGTACCTTTAAAATATACATTTTGGCATAACTCAACAGGTTTTGTAATCAAATGTTTTTCTTTAGTTATGAATATCAAAGAGAACATAATCCAGATTCTCTGTGTGGTAGCCATCTTTATGTGGCTTATGTTTTATATTACCTTGAGCCTTGAGCCTATTGCTTTAAACTGCACCATTGTAAGCCTGAAACGGCGCTGTGGCTGCTGGCTCCGCCCACTTCAGCTTCCCAACATGGCAGTGGTACGTTTTCCGCCAGCTCTGGGAGTCATCAAGTCTCAGAAATAGTGGGTCTAAGCTTTTATCAAAGCAGCGTGTAGCCCAGAAACCTTTTTTTTAAAAAAAATACTAGTAAAGACTAAATCTACTACACAGCATAGTGTGCCTCTGGCAGACCCCTCATTCCCGCCATACTGCCGGTCAAACGCACTCGCCAGGAACCCGCCAGTGTTCAAACCTGCGTTTTGCGGCGTCTAGCTGCTCATATGAGACAAGAAGCAGGAACCTGGTTTTGGCTCTGTTTAGAATTGGTTATTAAATATTCTCAGGTTTAAGGTGGAAACTCGAGCCGTTGGGCGCCATTTGTAGCTGGAGGGCTTCTCTCCAGGTTCCCCAAGCCCCGCAGTCCCACAATCCACTTATAAAATAATCACTCAGACGCTTATATCACTTATAAACTGTATGGCCGTGGCAGGCTTCTTGCTAACTGTTCTTTTATCTTAAATTAACCCATATTTATAAATCTATACCTTGCCACGTGGCTGGTGGCTTACCGGCGTCTCTACATGCTCTTCTCCTGGCGGTGGCTGCAGTCTCTCTCCCAGCCTTCCGCTTCCCAGAATTCTCCTCTCTCCTTGTCCCACCTACCTCCTGCCTGGTCATTGGCCATCAGTGTTTTATTTACATAGAGTGATATCCACAGCAGTGTATCAATTAATTTTTTAATTATTAGAGCAGATAGAGCCTCAAATTATATATTGTAAAAGTCACATCCAAATGAAGTCACAAAAATTTATCACTATCTCTTTCCTTTCCCCCTCCAGTGCTGGGGAAGAACCCAGGGTCTGGCATATATAAGGCAGGCACTCTACCATTGAGCAGCATCCTCTGCCCACAAAAATGTATTCCTGGCTTTTATAATGCTCAAGTTTGTTCTAAGAAAGCAGAATTTTATTTTTCAGTCCTGGGGGTTGGGCCCAAGGCCTCATGAGTTTGTTAGGGAAGGGTTCATTATTGAGTTACTACTCCAGCCTTGGAAGAATATTGTATTTTTCTTTTTCTTTTTTCATTTTAAAAATATTTGCCTATGTGTAGTGCATGCACATGTGTGTTCGAGTGCACATGCACAGATGTGGAGGCCAGAGGACTTAGAAGTGTCTTCTTTCGTTGCTCACGGCCTTCCTACCTTGAGACAGGGTCTCTTGCTGAACGGGTAGATCATTAGCTTATAATTTCGGCTGGCTCTTAGCTGCCCTATCAATGCTGGGATTACAAACAGGTGTGGCCGTGGATGTGGGTGCTGGGGATTCTAACTCGGGTCCTCACGATTGCAGAACAGGTGTTTACTCACTGAGACACCTCCCCTGGGCCCCAAATATCTACTCTTTAAACCCATATTTGAGTCGGGCGGTGGTGGCGCACACCTTTAGTGCCAGCACTCGGGAGGCAGAGCCAAGCAGAACTCTGTGAGTTCAAGGCCAGTCTGGTCTACAGAGCGAGATCCAGGACAGGCACCAAAACTACACAGAGAAACCCTGTCTCGAAAAACAAAACAACAAAAAAAATTTAAAAACCCATATTTGATACTTATAAAGGAAGATAGTTGCTATAAAAGGAAACAGTTTAGATATTCTCATCTAAATAACCATCCCTTGTGTGATAAACTGAAGATTAATTATCTTACTCGTGTATGCATGGCCTTTTCCTTGGAACAATCGCAGGTAGGAGAAACACATCACCCACGATGCAATGGGCTATTTGCGCTCCTCTCCATACCAGCGGAGACGTGGTTAGAGAGATGCTGTGCTTCTGGGCGCTCTAGTCCTTAACAACCGAAGCAGAGACTCTGGCTTGAAGATACAACTGGCTCCCTTGTTCCCTGTCCTACGTCTATGAACCTAGGCCTCTGAGGCCACGGGAAAAGGAACGCGAACTCCAAAGAAGCTCCCATGCAGAGTTCTTGGACTGTGTTTGCCTCCAAGACTCACACGTCCACTTTAATTAAGACCCTTTGGGGGCCTGGGGACCCCAGGAGAAAAGGCCAGAATGCCATTATCACCTGAGAGAGACTGAAGGCTCCCACTGCTGGCTGAGGCTTAGGCCGGCTCTGCCCCATGGAGAGCGGCTCCTAATCCCTAGCACCTCGGAGCAGCCGTGTGAAGAGGAGCAGGTCCACTTCAAACAGGACCTGGGCCTTGAGCGTGTTTGGACTGACAGGAAGGACAGGGGGGTTGTGAAAAGCCTTAGATTCAAAGTGAAGTCAGCCGGCAGGACAGTCACCAGCAGCACCGGGACCCAGAGGAAGCCTAAGTCTCAGCCTCCATCACCCCACCCACCCCCAGGCCCGGAGCTGGCCTTCCTGGGCTGGGGATTCTTTGAAGTCCATGAGGATGGTTTTGACAACAGATGGGACAATTCCCTGCGGTTCAGTTTGGTCCAGGCAGATGGAAGACGGGAGGAGAGTATTGCCTCGTGATAAAGAGACACAGCTATTTTTTTTTTTTTAAATACCAAACTCTTCTCTTTCCAGACCTCATGGAGGAATCTGATTGAGCCATTCTTGGCTTTAAGTAGAAGCTGTTCTCAGAAGAGAACGACCCAGATTCCGCCATGGCGCTTGTGGGGGGGGGGGGGCGTCCAGACTTTGGAATTGGGGTGAAGTGAGTTTGAATTCCAGCTCCACCCAGCTCCACCATCCCATGATGCTCTCTAAACATTTGGTTTTGACCCTTCTCAGGCTCTTCCCCCCCCCCCCCGTGTGAAAAATAGGGCTTCTGGGTAGCCTAACAGGGATGTTGTGAAACAGACGTAGGTCACCCCATAGGTTTCTATCTTTTTTTTTTTTTTTTTTTTTTTTTGGTTTTTCGAGACAGGGTTTCTCTGTGTAGCTTTGCACCTTTCCTGGAAATCACTTGGTAGCCCAGGCTGGCCTCGAACTCACAGAGATCCGCCTGCCTCTGCCTCCCAAGTGCTGGGATTAAAGGCGTGTGCCACCACCGCCCGGCTGGTTTCTATCTTTATATACATAGAGAATGTGCAGTTAAGGATGAAAATTATCATTAGATGCTTCCTTCATAAAGTATACAGATTGTTTTCAAATCTATCTATCTATCTATCTATCTATCTATCTATCTATTCATTTACATTGAAACCGGATCTCACTATGCAGCCCTGGCTGGCTTGGAACTCGTTATGTATACTAGGGTGGCCTCAAACTCACAGAGATCTGCCTGCCTCTGTGTTCTTCTGAGTGCTGGGATTTAAAGGCGTGCGCCACCATCCCTGGAGTTTTCAGATGTTTTGTTTGATTTTGAGCTACAAGTAGATTCACTTATTCAAGGATACAAAGTTGGCAGAGATGCCAGGGCCAAGCTCTAACTAAGGTCCTGCCCTTAGAATCTGCTGGACCAATGGAGCTGGGTTTGGAGAGAGCGCAAATTCTTGAGCAATATAGGGAAACTCCCAGGTCCTCAGTTGCCCCACTTTGTAAAACAGGGATGCATTTCCCTCCCTGAGAGTCGTGAACTCCCTCCTCTCTTCTAACAGCTCACCTGAGGTGTCATTCAGGCTCTCCTTCTTTGCATAGCCCCTCATGGAAATTTTTTAAAAGTGAAAGTAGAGAAAACGGTGCACACTGTCTCCACGAGCCCCGCAGCCAAGTTAACAGCTGCAAATGGGATTAAAACAGGCTCCATTTAGAAATGAATATTTGGGCAAAGTTGGGACCAGCAGATATAAAACACATGAAGAACAAAAGATCCATCTCCATCATTAAGTTTAGTGCCAGACAGAACAATAAACACTGAATGCTAAATTATTATTATCACCATCATTGTTATAATTTTTCCCTAGAATTATTAAAGACCTCTGTATGTCTATTTGTAGTTTATTTCTTATTATCCAAAGAGCACAAAGCACTTTCCCACATTCCTTGCCGAATGAGATGGTGTTTGCTGCAGTTGAGGAAGGGTAGGTAAAGGTAATCTGGTGCGCTGAAGTGTCTCCGTGACCCCAAATAAGAGCTTGACAACTGTTCCGCTAACTCTCCTTGTTCTCGCTACCAATGGCTGTCGGTCCTGAAGTTCCATCCCCCTGCTGAGCTCTCTGGTTTTCTCCTCTGCAGACCTGGACCCCACCCCACCCTCCCCAAAAAGGGGTGGCAGGACGGGATGAGAGCTTAATGTTCTAAGTCACATGGTCTGGGACGGAGGGCTGTGAGGACGAGAGCCAAGTACACCAAACTAGCTTGAAGATGAGTTCTAGATTGAATTTCCTCTGTTTGAGTTTCAGGGGCATTGTCCCCTCCCACCCACCCCCACCCCGCTCCCCGCGAACAAGTACATTGACTCTTTTACATAGTGGAAACGAAAGGACACACAGAGAAACACTGAAGCCAAAAATAGGACCTCAAGAACTCAGAAGTGAATTCTTGGCTTGTTTAGAGTCGCCTCCCCTGTTCGATTAGATTTTCAGCTCCTCAAGGGCAGGACCAAAGCCTGTCGCACCTCCAGCCAGGAAGGCAGGACCTGGGCAGATGCTGGCTGGGTCATTTTCCTCCTTCCTCCCCCCTCCGCCCTCCCCTCCCCCGTCCCCCTTCTCCCCCTCCTCCCCCTCCCCCCTCCGCCCTCCCCGTCCCCCTCCGCCCTCCCCTTCCCCTCCCCGCCCCGTCCCTCTCCCTCGCCCCAAGACAGATTGGGATGGACTCCCATCTGTGTGGTCCCAGAAGAAACGACCAGAAAAGTCTATAAATAGATATTTAGAAACAAACCCAAACGGGGTGCTTTTCCTGTCCGCTCCACTTTGGGAACCCTCTCATCAGTTTGTGCTCTTTTAAAAAAAAAAATACGAGGAAACAGGAAAGAAAGGGAAACAGTTCCATTTCTGGAAAGATAAGGATGAAGTCCGATAAAGGCGAAAGGCATTTGGGGGTCAGTAGAGTTAAAACAAACTCAGATTACTCAGCCTGTTTGACGATGACAAGAAACAGAAAATGGCCAGGGCCCGCGGGAGCGCCAGGCAGCTTAATCAGCATTGCATCAATAGGGGCGCCCAGTGGGATGAGGCCAGGCCACCAGACTCTGTGGAAAAAGTCCTGGTTAGTGTTACCTACTGAACATTCAGAGTGTGTGTGTGTGTGTGTGTGTGTGTGTGTGTGTGTGTGTGTGCCTCTGGGTGTGCCCTGTGTGTGTCTGTGTGTGTACCCTGTGTGTGTGTTTGTGGGCATGTGTCTCTATGTGTGCATTGTGAGTGTGCCTCTGTATATGTGCCCCATACATGCCTCTATGTGCCTCTATGTATGACTCAGTGTGTGTGTGTGTGTGTGTGTGTGTGTGTGTGTGTGTGTGTGTGTGTGTAAGAATGACATTACGTTAATGGGATTAATTCCCAAGAAGATTCTGGAACAGTGGTTTATTTTGTGTAGTCCTCAGCTCTGTCACTCGGAATTTCATCGCTGTAGAACTGGGCAGGGCATGAAGAAAACACAAGTGTCGTAACAAACACGCTTCATTTCTAGGAAGGCTGTTACCTTGATAAAAGCCTTTTAATTGAAAGTGGTTCCTTTACAAAGACCAGGGCTCACAACACCTTCCTCTCGACACAGAAATATTTACATAAAACACTTCCAGCCCCAAGCCGGGGATGGAATTCTCAGCAGCCCCTCTCTCCTCCCAGGAAGCCGAGATGTTACCTTGCCGTGGCTGCAGCTGCTTCGGTGAACATACAACACTGGAAACTCATCCATTTCTGCCTCCTGCGTGCTAGCACCTGGGGGAGTCACTGCCTCAGCAACTGCGGTGGAAAGAACGTGCCCAGAGCTGGTGCCCACACAGTGCCCTTCCTCGTCTGGTTCCTTTCCACACAAGGCGTTAGGTTGTTTCCAGTGGCAGAGCTGGGCTCACCTTAGGAGTGCAGCGAATCCCCGGATCACATCTGCAGCCCTTGGAGATTTCCTGATACGATCCAAGTGCGGCCACACTACCCGATCCTCCCTTCCTTTCTGAAGAGCCCCGCTCTTCTGGAGACCCTAAATAAGCCCTTGTCAACGGAATGCCATGGAAACTGAGCAGATCTTTGGCATAGCAGACCCTGTCATAGAAGCAGAGCAAAGTGACAGTGATATAACGTGTCCCCCGAACAAGGAGTGGATGAATTGCCCAATCTTTGCTCTTTGCCCAAACTCACCTTTTCTTAATGTACCTTTTAAGAAAATTTTAAAAAAATTCTCTTTTACCCTTTCTTCATGTCATTACAAAGACCCAGTTTGGGTCTTCTCTCTGTCTCCCTGGCTGTCCTGGAACTCGCTCTGTAGACCAGGCTGGCCTGGAACCCACAGAAATCCATCCACCTGTCTCTGTCTCCTGAGTGCTGGGTTTACAGGCAGGAGCCACCATGATCAACGGACCCATCCCTTCTGCCCTGAGATCTGACTGCTGGCCTGTCAGGAGGGGAATGAAGAGACCGCTTCCTCCTGGCCCAGGTGTTTGTAAACAAGGCTCTCCCTTCTCCAAAGGAAACGACACTGAGATTCCTCTCAGTGCATCAGAATTTCACCTCCGCACTACTCATTCAGGAAACCTTGGAGGAGGGTCCCCCGACCTTCCACTCCCACCCCCACTCCCACTTTCCTTTTGGCAAATAGCTTCCAGATGTGGTGTGCAGAAAGCGCTTTATTAAAATATCACACGGTCGTCAATGCCCCATAATTTCTTCTTCTGTCACCTTGATCCAAAGATGAAATAACAAAGCACCAGTCTTGGGAAGCTGAAAGCACTGTGTGTTGCCTGTGATCAGTGTGAAAACTATGGCGGCCTCACCCTTCCGGCAGCGCCTCCAGCCACCCTCCCCTGTCCTTTCCAATGCACTTTACCGCACTGTGTAATGTACTCATTTATCGGGTTCACCGTGGACCGCCCATCTCCTTTACGGCGATATGAGCACCCCAAAAGCAGGGCTCCTTGCTTTATTCACCGAAATACCTGAGGCTCTAGAACCAGGCCTGGCACACTGTGCTTGCTCAGATAAACATGTTAAGTGAAAGAATGAATGAACGGATGGATGAATGAGTGAATGAATGGCCAGTGTGTCAACCTCCATCCACTCCGGACCTCCGAGTTTTCACTAATGCTATGCAGCTTTTGTGCCTCCCAGGCCACTAAGTGCCCAGTGAGAATTTTCCAGGTCCCTTTCACCTTCTCTAACCCCTTTTATCTGCTTCTGTGCCCCAAGTAATCATTTTTATCTCTGATAACAAGGTCTTCGGGTGTTTATGCTGCAACCTTTGTTTTATTTTTATTTATTTATTTATTTATTTATTTATTTATTTATTTATTTATTTATTTATTTTACCACGGGTCATTAATTTTATCAAATTCCTAAAGAGATTTCAGGTAGGTCTCCTTGTCCTTTCCTTTCTCCTTTCCTGGCTCTCGGTCTACACAATTAGCGCCTCATATGGGCTTCTAATTGGCCTCCCCGCCAGGGGCTCTTTTGCTTGTGCTCATCGTGGTTTTGATCTCAGCAGTCCTCTTCCAAGTCGCTCTGTGATCTCTTAGAGCCCACCCTCCTGAGCAGTCAAAAGGCCAGGAGTCAGGTCTTGAAAAAAATAGAAAGTGTGGCACAAATGAGTAGCTGTATGCAGAGGTGGAGGAAGGAACCCGGAGAAGATCAGAATTGGCAGGCCGCAAAGGTAGAAATCCCTGCTGGGAAGACATGAGGCCAGGCAATCCTCAATCCATAGAGGGGAGTAGCCAACGAAAACAGCATTCCAGGAAATAGTTTGGTGAATGGATCAGGTTGCTGTGAGAGGGAAGACTGAAAAGTTGTGAGCTGTTTGACAATTAGCAATTGCCTAGTGAGTGCCCGTTATATTTCAGGAAGTGTCAAAGATATCAAGGAGACAGCAGAAAACTTCTTGGGATTCTGGGAAAGCACCAAAGACCAGTACAAGACATGCCTAGCCTCTGTCTTATGCTTGTCTGGCTGCTTCTCCTGATCCAACATAATTGCTCAGATTAGAAATATAAATCAATATAATGTTTTTTTAATTTATTCTTTGGTACTTTCATACAGATGTCAAACTTTTAATTACATTCATTTGTTTAGTGTGTGTGCATGTGGAAGAAGTCAGAAGCCAACTTTTAAAGCAGTTCTCTCCTCCTACCATGTGGGTGCTGGGAATCAGACTCAGACCCATCATCAGGCTCATTGGCAAGTGTCTCTTCCCACTGACCCATCTTGCCACCCCAATCTCTAAGATTTAAAATTAGCACCACTACATCAGCTCTCTCAAGTTTGGAAAAATGGAGGAAATGCTTCCTCTAAGTCAGGAATCCATAAACGCAGCAAATGTCCGGAGAGTAAATATCTTACTTAGCCATGGAACACTCTGCTACTGCACTAACTCAACTCTGCCATTGTAACACAAAAGCAGCCCCCCACACAATGGCTGTGTTCCAATAAAACTTTATTAAAAAAAAAAAAAACAGGTAATAAGCAGACTTAGATGACAGACCATAGTTCACTGACCTTTGCTGTAAGCTACTCTTCTTTAGCCAATGTTCAATTTTAGTTAGGAGAGATAGTGCCAGAAACTATAAAGAAAATAGTCCCCCACCCCTGCTACTTGTACTGGGTGAGGGAGCTGACCCTCCCCTTTATCAGCTGCAGCACTCAGAAAAGTGGACCATGCACCCACCTTACCTGGGCAGCACAGCAGAACTGACCCTATTAATGGGGGAGCAGGTGAACTGCCCCAAGAACAAGAACATGGGAGACCTGGCCCCATCTCTCATCTGCCATATGGTGGCATGGGCAGAGGAGAGACATCCCCCCCCCCCCCCCCCCCCCCCCCCCGCACGCGCCATCAACACCTAGGCAGATTGGAGAGCTGACTCTGAGGTCATAAGAGTGGGAGAGCTGCCCCTGTTCCCCACCAGCTGTATAACTCTGGAGAGCAGGCCCTGCACCTCACCTGGGCACCACGATAGAGCCAACCCCATTGGCAGAGGGGTGGGTGAGCCAGTCCCAAGGTTGTGAGCAAGGGAGAGTTGTCCCCATTACTCATCCGTCATGTGGCTGCATCCTCCCCCTACCCCACCCATCAACACCTGAGGCAGGTGGGAGAGCTGGCCCTAAGGTCATAAGAGCAGGAGAGCTGTCCCTGCCCCTCATCAGCTGCAGCACTCGGAAGAGTGGCCCCTACACCATGCTTGGACAACACAGTAGAGCTGGCCCTGAAAGTGTAGGTGTGGGAGAACCTGACCCTGAGGGTGTGAAAGCAGAACTGGTCCCGCCCCTTGCTCATTGCTGCAAGGGGTGAACTAGCCAGGATAATGTAGGAAGAGCTCACCCTGGTGGTGAGGGTAGGGGAGAGCTGGGACCTGACCAACCCTGCACCTACCCAGGCCCAGAACTAGCATTTATGAGTTGGCCCACCCCAATGTCCACTCCTTCTATGATCTGCTGGAGCATGTGAAGGGGCCAGAGCTGCAGACCCAAAGCTGCAGGACCTCCATGACACAGGGCAACAACAGGACATCCAAGAGGAGTCCCAGTGAGCGCCCAGCATTGATGGTATCACAGAGGCCTAGAACCAGACCATTGACTCTTTGCAATGAAAACTTGCAAGTAAAGATATATGGATAAAAGAGTCTACTGCATGATTCACTGTGTCACACTTCGGCTTCCATGACAAGACTGGTTTTTCTTTTTTTCCCTCCCTTAAATTTTATTTTATTTTATTTTGTGGGGGAGGATGCAAGGGCAGAGAGCGGATATGAGGAGACGGGGAAATGAATGGGATGGAAATGCACGATGTAAAAGACACAAAGAATAAACAAAAAAGGAAGTTAAAAAAGAAAATAGAGTGTCTCTAGTCTCTCTAAAGAGTATCATTACAAAGCCTCAAGACCTGGGACAGAATGCCAACTTGAAGGCACTGAGGATGTAGCTCATTGGTACATCCCTGCCTAGAAATGCATGCAGGAGGTCGGGTTTTGGTTCCCACTCCTATAAACCCCACCAAAAGAGAGTTCCAACTTTACAACAAGCTGCAGTACATTAGAAAACTAAGCCACAGTTCCTTGATGCCTAAGATGAGAGTCAGATCCCTGGGTTCAGATTTCAGCTCGGAGGCCAGGCTCACTGGTAGAGAGCATTTGCCCACCAAGGGCAAGGGTGAATCCCCCAAAGCAAAAAAAAAAAAACAAAAAAAAAAATCCCACCAAGGCAATCAGTCCCTTTCTATCTCTGTGAAGCTAGGCAAGACTCCTCTCTCCGTGAACTTTTGTCTCTTCACACTGTTTTCCATGAAGATGAAAATTAGCTTCCTCATTGACTCAATGGGATTTTGCTTATCAAGGATCCCGGCACTAATTAAGCACTCTACAACTGTCGGTGATCACAGTTGTTGTTGTTATATTACTATGAAGTTTCCCAACACGTGGCTATTGAGACAATTTGTGAAAGGACGCCTTTCCTTATTCCACAGATTAAAAACAGGAGTGTTGTTCAGTTTACCACGGCACTGGGTAAACGTTTTTTCCACACCGCTGCAGGAAGCTGCCGTCACCCTGCAAGGCAGCCCCCGCGCTTCCGGGTGGTTGCTTTCGAGTGGTTTTCACGGCCTGGAGATGATCATGCATAATGCATTATGCTTATGTCAGGTTGAAATTTTCCCATTGATTGGCCTCTTGCCTCCATCGAGGGCTTTGTGGGATGGGGAGTATTTTGTCTCTAGAGGAAGCTGCTCTTGCTTTCTCAGGCTCGTGAGCACAAAGGCTCTTTCAGGGATGGGTGTCTTCAAATCAACCAATGTGATTTTTGTCTCCAGTTACAACCAAGTTAAAATTCTGCTGTCCTCCTCAGACTTCCTGAGGTGGACGTGTGAGTGCCCCTACTTGTTCAGCATCTGCAGGAGAAGGGTCATGTGTAGCTCCTCCCACTTTGGGGGAGTTGACACCCAGATGGAGTTAAAAAAAAAAAAAAAAACAAAAAAACAAGGACACTGGAACATTTGGGGTATGCTGTGACAGGCTACTGTGACCACAGTTTAATCTGAATAGTCAAGTAACCTCTCAAAGTGGCATACAAGATTCCATCGATCCCACTGTCTTGTGTGAACCAAGAACGCTATGGCTGGACCTCTCATCTGCATGAGCTCCTCCAGGCCTATCTGTGTATTAACATGCATGGCAGAAACCTTTCCGGCTCTTGGAGAAATGACCTCTTGAACCGGGGTGGGACCGTGTCTGCGGGTCATGTCATTGCTAGACAGTATGGTAGCCTTTTTTGCCAATTCAAAGGGTGGCGAGTAGCATCTCAGGTCCTCTCCTGTCTCTCAGACAATCCAGGCTGCTGTATGTGTCAAGATCTTTGTTAGGAGCAATCAGCCAGAGGGGCAAAGGCGGTAAACAGTAATTAATATGCAAATTTGTGAGTATGTTGCCTCTAGGTTTCGGAGGCTTCTTTGTTTGCTAGTTGTGGACAAACCGGGGTTTGCCGCAACCGTAATTAGCAGGATAAATATAAAATTAGGACGTTAATAGTTAGCTGGCTTTTTAAAGACAGTAGTGGACCCCTGCTGAGTCTGAGATGCTGCAGCTCGGTGGGGGAGGGGGGTGCCTTAAAAAATGATTTTTAAAATGCTGAAATGCCCATCTTAATTAAAAGGCAAACACTGAAATGAGTTTTTCATTTCAAAAGTCATAGTTCCTAGGCGACAATCATTGATGCACATATTAAAAATTAGTGTTTTTACATCAGTTGACCTTATTTTAATGGGGAAGAAAAGGGATCATTCTTCTCCAGTTGTGATAATGAAAAGTAGTATTTATTAAGCACTCAGCACCAGTTACCATACTGAGGGCTATTCCCCTGCCCCATCCATACACACACACATCTGAGACACAGTAGCCCAAGCTAGCTTATACTTACTATGTCATCCAGGCTGGCCTTGAACTCTTGATCCTCTTGCCTCTGACCCTCAAGTGCCTCAAGTGCAGAGATTATGGGGGCGGGGAGGGGGGGGCAAGCCATCCTTGTGTTTTTAGTAGGCCTTCAACAGTCCCTCCTCTCTCTGTAAGACCATGTCCTGTCAGTACCAAAAGATTGCCTCAACATCTGTTGGTTTTCAAAGGATAGCAGACGGCCCCCAGACAGACTAAGCCCTTCTCTTCCCTCAGGCAGGACTTAAATTTGCTATCACCAGGAAGGTGACCTTGAACTTCTGACCCTCCTTCATCCTCCGCCCTCCTAAGTCCTGGAATCACAGGTGTGCACCACCTTGCCCAGGAGCATCAGCTTCTAAGGGTAGACTCTAGGGCTTCGTGGGTGCTAGCTGGGGGAGCCCTCTGCCCACTGAGTGACATCCCCAGTTCAACTTGGACACTTCGTTTTCCAGATTTCTATGCTTCCCTCTAGCCCTGTCTGGAGCCTGGGTGCAGAGCACTGAGCACAGCGGGGGTAGGGGTGGGGGTGGGGGGGGGGTGGGGGGGTGGGGGGGTGGAACCGAGAGGGGATGGAGAGGGCGTTTGGTACCAGACATCTGCCTCCTTAAACTGCAGCCTGAGTTCTCTGTCATTCTTTAGTCCCATCCTTGGCCTTGGCCCAGGATCATTTTCATAAAGATATGGGACTCCGATCGGTGAGGTGGGACAGAGGGAGGAGAATTGCAAGTTCAAGGCCAGGCCAGGCTACACATAGAGACCCTACTTCATTAAGCCAACCAACAAACCCAACTAAAGATGATAGCGAATTTAGACAGCCTATCTGGTGGGGAAAAAGATCTCACTGAATCATGCTCCTAAGAAATAATTGCTCATCCAGAAAAGTGCCCCCAACGTGCTATCAAAAGTTATTGTAAAAGCTGTAATTCTGCTCCCAATTAGTTTGCCTCTTCTCCATTATAACTGATTAAATGGTTTGTTATAATTTCCACTTAACATTCCATGAAGAAAAGGAAAACCAACCTGAGGATTAAGTGCTGTTTCAAAGAAAGCTCCCACTGCCTCTCTAAGTAGCTGCAGGTCCTCAGACTCCATCTGGCCACAAGACAGAGATGTCATGAGTGCCTTGTCCCACCTGAGAAGGAAGCACACGCAGGGACTCACACACTCCAAATTCATTATTCTCAGTTCAGCTGCCCAGACTTGCACCGGAAGAGAAGGCAGCTGGCATATGCCTGTGGGCTGACACCCATGAGGAACAGAGAAGTATACAGTCCTGGGTCCACAAGCATCGTGTACCTGTACGTCCATGAAGACGCCTCTGAGGAGGAGCAGGGGTGACTGTCAGTGGAGAGGGCAGGCTGTGGTGAACACAGAGATAAATAAGATCCCTTCTTGGATGTTCTCAGGTCAGTGAAGTCCAGCAAAGAATCCGATCTCCGCGCTTCTCCATCAAGCCTGACCTTCAGGAGGAGTGAGTTGGGGGTTGACCTCAAGGTGCCCTCAACTCACTTATGAAACTTTCACAGCTCTGCTCTGAAAGATAAGGGATTGCCTTTTCTTTAGACTTTTGCTGTTAACTAAGGCCTAGGTGGTCTTAGTGGTACCTCAGCATCCTATATACCTGGCCAGCTCTTTATAATATAAAGCCACCTTCCTAGATGATGATGTAGTCTTAGCTTATCAACTTCAGAGAAGTAGGTGTGATCATGCCCAAGATTTATCCTCCGGACCCCATAAGATGTTGTTTGTCATTTAACCCTACATGGCTTCTTTCACATTCGAAGGACATGAGCCCTTACATAGACAGATTCCAGTTATGAACTTGGCCTAAAAGGAAGATGTCCAGACTGGAAAGATGGCTCAGTGGTTAGGAGCACTTGCTTTCTTCCTGAGGACCAGGGAGCATCTACAGTACACAGCTCACAACTGCCTGTAACTCTAGCTCGAGAATTTGATGCCCTCTTCCAGCCTCCTTGGGTACCCACACACACATGGCGCATACACAGACATACACACATACATATAAATAAAAATGAAATCTTAAAAAAGAAAAACATCCTCTTATTAGCTTTGTGCTCTCTGTCTCTGTCTCTCTGTCTCTCTCCTTCCCTCTTCCTCTCTTTTCTCTTTTTATGTAGTCTGATTCTATGTAGTATCTTTTGAGCCTCAACCTCGACATTACTAGTTCAACTGTTATCTTTACTGTGTTAATAATACATGTTCATTGCAGAACGAAGAAGAAATAGACAGGAAAAACTCATCTGTACATTGTGCACCTGTGCGTGCGTGTGCGTGTGTGTGTGTGTGCGTGTGTGCATGTGTGTGTGTGTGTGGCTTTACACACTTTTATCGCAGGTCGGTTCAGGTACCACACTACCAAAATCAACATGGAGCTGTTTCATCGCTCCAGAAACTCACTCATGGTACCGAGTGATACAATTGCCATCATCCCTGTCCCTCGCACCCGACATGCACCAATTGTCACCTCCTGTCTCTAATTCCGCTCATTTAAGAATGTCATAGGAATGGACTGAAGTAGTATGTGACATTTTAAAATGGGCTTTTAAAGCTTAGCTCAGGACTGTGGAGGTAGCTCAGTGGTAGAGCACTTGTCTGGCATGTACAAGGCCCTCGGTTCAATCCCCAGTACTGCAAATAAACCAACAAAAATCTGGCATAACGCCTGGGTATCCACCAAGTTGTTGTAGGCGTTAGCAGGATATCACTTTTCTGTACAGAACAATGTTCTGTGGTTGAACCTGCCATAGTCTGTTCAAAGTATTAATGCACTGAAGCATCATAGGGCTTGATTTTGGGGGCTATCAAATGTAAAACAGAGGGGGCTAGAGAGATGGCTCAGTGGTTATGAGAGTGTAACACTGTTGGGGAGGACCTGAGTGTGTTTCCCAACACCCACATCAACTCACAATTGCCAGTTACTCCAGCTTGGGGGATCCGATGCCTCTGGCCTCTGAGGACACACTCGTGTGTGTGTGTGCACACACACACAACTAAAAATAAAACAACCAAACACCTGTATATGTAATTTTATTTGCAGGTAAGTTTTCACTTCTTGTAGATAAATGTTCATACATAGGACTTATGGATTTTGGTTTGTTTATGTTTTGAGAAAAGGTCCTGCTATGTAGCCCAGGTTAGCCTCAAATTTAATATCTTCCCATATCTGCCTGTAAAGTGGTGAGATTATAGGTGTGCAGCACCATGCCTGCCTCAATTTTTGGATTATAGGATAAATAGCTTTTAGTGTAGTTTTGATCAGGAACACATAAATGTAGCTGGAGAATTTCTCTGCAGCTTCCGCCAAGCCCCACCAGTCCCAGAGCCCACTTATAAAATAAACACACAGACGCTTATATTATTTAAACTGTTTGGCCTAATGGCTCAAGCTTCTAGCTATCTATTTCTTACATCTTAAATTAATCCATTTCCATAAATCAATACCTTGCCATGTGGCTCATGGCTTACCGGCGTCTTCACATGCTGCTTGTTATGGCGGCGGCTGGCAGTGACTCCCTCCGCCTTCCTGTTTTCTCTGTTCTCCTCTCTGTTAGTCCCGCCTATACTTCCTGCCTGGCCACTGGCCAATCAGTGTTTTATTTATTGACCAATCAGAGCAATTTGACATACAGACCATCCCACAGCACAAAAGTAGTTTCTAAAGTGGTTGTATCAGAAATCATTTTTCTATGTCCTCATTAATGCTTGGGTCAGGCATCATCTTTATTTTAGGTTTGGGGATGATTCTGGTCAATTCCTTTTGTCTTGTCTTTCATCTGGCTTTGAATTTGCTCTGGATTTTTTAGGATTTTTAATAAAGTGCAATTAAGCGATTGCTGCACTATGATAAGCTGGGATACATTTGAAAAACCCCAGAAGTCTCTCTGGAATCACATCTTATGGAACAAATCACATGTGAACTGAATGGGATTCTCTCTTTAACCCACAGAGACATTGTGTCTTCACCAGGCTCCGAGTGACACATGACTAGCTCTTCTCTTGTTAGGCTGCGCGAAGAGAACAGCACAGCCACAGGCCACTTACTGTTTCCGCTTTTCAGGGACCGTGAGAGTGCCAGGAGCTGGTGTGCCAGCTGATATATCATGGCCAACGACAGTGAACGATGCCCGGATCAGTGAGAAATGTAGGACACGGGGACACCCTCGTGGAATGTGGGAGAGACAGTCTAGGGGTTAAGCTCTTACGTGGTGGTTTTTGCTATTGTATTGTGTAAATCTACAACGGTTCATCTACAGATAATGTATCTGTACTGCAGAAGAAAAATCCCCTTGAGAGCAATGGGATCAATAGAAATGAGTACTTGATGAAATTTAAGTACTAAACTTCAGTTTAAGAAACAAATGAAATACCTTTCTTAGAGAAAACATTTGCTGACATTCACCATCTCCATGGGTTGTAACATCGCTGACGGCTGAAGAATCAATAGCAAGCAGTCAATACTTTAAGAATAGGCTGGCAGGACAGTTACCTACTAAGGCTTCAACAGGTACATGCCACTCTAGAACCAAGACTTCTGGTTCAGACCAATGACTGTCCTCTTAAACATACTTCAACATTATTTTCAGCTCAGAACAGTCTTTCACATGTGGCAAATAAAACATTCCATGCTACCCGCTGTGGCCGTTGGCAGGATTGTTGAACATCATCAGTTCTGTGTAAGTGTCATCATTTGCTCCAAATATATGTATTTTTCTTTTTGGTTTTTTGGACAGGGTTTCTCTGTGTTACAGCCCTGGATGCTGTTAGACCAGGCCCGCCTTGAACTCACACCTGCTTCTGCTTCCTGAGTGCTGGGATTAAAGGCGTGTGCGCTACCACATTGGGCTCAATACAAAATCTTTTGATTGAAACGATGGCTGGCTGGATGTTTTTACCCAATCCAAGTAAAGCTTCTGGCTGATAATCTTTCCACACCCGACATTACTGTGAATGTAACTGAAAATTCTACTTAAAAGTTGGACGTTGAACCTGGTGTGGTGGCGCACGCCTTTAACCCCAGCACTCAGGAGGCAGAGGCAGGTGGATTTCTGAGCTGGAGGCCAGCCTGGGCTACAGAGTGAGTTCCAGGACAGCTAGGACTACACAGAGAAACCCTGTCTCAGAAGAAGAAAAAAGTCGAACATTGAAAATAAAACGATTTATGTGGTGACAGTGATACCCACGTTGACGAAGCAGAACGGAAGAATAAAAACAATGTTCTCGGGGTTTAGTTCAAGTCCAGCCTGTGCAGCTTAGCAGGACCTGTCTCCAAAACCAAAACCTTCTGTCGCTGTGATAAAGACCACCACGACCAAGAGCAGCTTGGGGAGAAAAAAGGGGTTTATTTCAGTTTATACTTGCAGTCCATCAAGAAGGGAAGTCAAGGCAGGAACTCACCACAGGGGACTGAACCGAAAACCATGGGGAACTCTGCTTCCTTGGCTGGCTCAGTCTGCTGCCTTATTCAACCCAGAACCCCCTGCCCAGGAGTGGCTCCTCCCACAGTGGGCTGGGCCCTGCCACACCATTCATTAATCAAGAAAAGACCCGCACAGGTTCCTTCCAGGCTGATCTGATGGAGTATTTTCTTAATTAAGGTTGGCCTTCCCAAGTGACCCTTAGTGTATGTCAAGCTGAAAAAACAAAAAACAAAAACACCACACCAAACAAACAAACAATTTCAATGTTCTCCAGCTGTGAAGCAAAAATGGACTAAAAACTGCTGAGGTACCAGGTCCTGTAACCCCGGCATTTGAGAGGTCCATGGAGGAGGATCACAGGCACAGGGCCAACCTTATCCATTCATTAAGTTTGAGGCTGAGCTTGTACTGTGTGAGACTCTGTTTAACAAAAACAAAAAACAAAAACATTTTTTAACATTAAGGACTGATGTGATAGTCAAATAATTTATGACATCAGAACAAGCTGTAACAAAGACACTATAATTTAGACAAAAATATAGAGAAATATGATTTGATAGCCAATGTGTTACTGAATTACCAAATACTGGCAACATGCACTCTCCCATCCCTGCGCAGTACTTACAGGATGTTAGAAACGCCTGAGCCTTTGAACAGCTGCCACTGTTTGTATTTTCAGACATGGTCTTGCTACACAGTCTAAAGTGACTTTGAACTCAAACTTGATATCCTCCTGCCTCTGATCCCACATCCTAGATCTACAGATGTTCCCCAGCACCCAGGTCAGAACTCATGTGTTACGTTTTAAAGATGGGTCTTCTAAATTGGTCTTCAAAATAGTTAGAAATACTGAAAACATCAATTGAATGGAATGACAGATACTTCCATTTTTGAAGTGTAATGAAATCGCAGTTGTTGGTAACAAAGCTTACAAGTAGGGAAAGCAGAGGGGAAGTGAACGCCTCAGAAGGGGGTGGCATGGGCCGCAGGTGTGATTGGGAAGGACGTAATTGTGATTTGGAACATCCCGGCTTCTGGGCATATCTCTTGGTGACATTCTCGTTTCAAGTGGATGAATGTGTACTCCGTGCCTGAGTGGAAAGAAATCAAAGGTCATTAGGTTAGGAACATCTACATTTGGTAAAAACATTTAAGAGATCTGTGGTGTCAAGCATGGCTGTCCACGCCATTAACCCCAGCACTCTGGATGCAGAAGACTGACTTAGGCAGGAGGATCTCTCTGAGTTTGAAGCCAGCTTGATCTACATAATGAGATCCTGTCTCAAGTGCTGTGTGTGTATAGAAATTCATGGAGACAACTTTATTCAATGAGTTTTTGGATTTAAAAATCATTTGTTGAAATTCTCTAAATAGAGACAAAAAATACAGTCCTGGTAAAAACAAACTGGTCTGAAGCATTCTATTTTCACTGAAAATTGAATTATTTGTAACAATTCAAATAAAAATTAAATTGATTAAAGTTTTATTTAGCATAATTTTCTTGTAGAAAATATTAAAATTTTAAGTGAATCTAGATCTGATGGCACATACCAGTAATGCCAGTATTGGGGAGGTAGAGGTGGAAAGATCAGATCAAGTCCAACCTCAACTATATAGCAAGTTTGAGGCCAGCCTGGGCTACATGAGAACTTTTCTCAAAAATCTTTTTAACTCAATAAAACTATATTTAACAATATATTCATAAGAAAAATACCAGTGGCACATTAGACAGAGTATTACAAAACTGATTAAATCACATTATTATATCAAGAGTAATTTAAAAGAAAAAAGAAAAAAGAAGTCAGGCATAGTGGTGCATGCCTTTAATCCCAGCACTTAGGAGGCAGAGGCAGGTGGATCTCTGTGAGTTCAAGGACAGTCTGGTCTACAGAATGAGCTCCAGTATAGCCAGAGCTACATAGTGAGACCCTCCCCCACCAAAAAAGAAAAAAATAATGACTGTGATTATATCCTTTTCTATTTTATATTTATACATATATTACATTTGTTTTGTTTTGAGACAGGGTGCACACTGCACCAGCCATGTATTACATATTTATGTACTTATTTGTTTACTGAGGCAGGTTCTTGCTATGCTGCCTAGGTTGGCTGTGAACTCCTTTGAGTTCAAGCAATCGTCTTGTCTTAGCCTCTGAGTGCTGACATCATCATGCCCAGCAAGAGGGATTTAACCCAGGGCTTTGTACATGGGCAAATGTCCTAAGATTGAGTTCTACTTCCAGCCCTATAACACATGATTCACAAGCTTGTTAATGTGTGTATAAGTGTGCTTTTTACTCTTCAAAGTGTCCACGCTTGGATAATGAGCTATAGGCCCTTTCTGTTCCTAAGGCATCACTTCCAGAGTGATCATTATTCCACACACTAGACTGCGGCAGGTGTGTGCAAACTCAGGTCACACAGAACAGCTGATGAGTCACCGGGCTTAGAATGAGGGTTTGAGTGGCTAATGAGCATCCCCACACTGGACGAACTGTCTCCATGGTTATCTACCAAATACTGTAGAGCGGGGCTGGAGAGACGGCTCAGTGGTCAAGAGCACACACACACACACACACACACACACACACACACACACACACACACATACACGTTATGCTTGCAGGGGACTGGGTTCAACTCCCAGCATGCACACGGTGTTCACAATCATCCATAACTCCAGTTCCTGGAGATCTGACCACCTCTTCTGACCTCCCAGGGCACCAAGCACCCACATGGTGCACACAAACACATGCAGGCGACACACAGAGAAGATGAACAATTTTTAAATAATAATTTAAAAACTATTATAGCACTCCCCCTCCCTTATGGAGAAGGAAGTAGAGGGAGGAGACTGTGGTTCTGTCAGTCCCGAGAAGATGGATGCTCCCTGCTGCTTGTAGAGCATAAAGATATTCCTAGTACTTTCCAGTTCTATAAAGAACTGAATAAAGGGCCCTAAAGTCCAACATTGCCCTGAGCGGGAAGAACACATTCACCACTCCCTTCCATGACGCCCTTAGCCGCGCCTGCTTCGCATGATAATCTGACGTCAATGGTCCAAACTGCTAAGTGCCGACGGACTCACTGAAAGATGTATCCCAGATGGTGTGCCACAGAAATAGCCTTAGCACGTTCTGTGGCTAATTCCTTGGGTTTGGGTTTTGTTTGGTTTGGGGGACACAAATCCATGCTAGGCAAATGCTCTACTTCTTCTACACCCCTAAAAAAAAGTCTCAAAAAACAAAGGAACAAAAACAAACCTGTGCCCACTTTGAGCGGCACATAAACCTGTCCAGACTTAGAGACAGTGAGCAGCACAGAATGTGAATGTTGAAACCGGATACCACCTCAGCTACGTCCCCTTGAGCGTCAGAACTCCTTCTCTGGTAAGAATGATAACAGTCCCTTGTACATATGAGAATTAGCAGCAGGCAGGATAATTTTTCTTAAAATACAATGAACAATGCCTGTTCCCATCTATAAGGAAGGAAACAATTTCTCTCAGGAACTATTTTTTCCCCCTAACAAAATGTTTTGATTAGCACCTTATAGTCAAAAC
This sequence comes from Peromyscus leucopus, assembly GCF_004664715.2. Lineage (NCBI taxonomy): Eukaryota > Metazoa > Chordata > Mammalia > Rodentia > Cricetidae > Peromyscus > Peromyscus leucopus. The sequence goes on along the minus strand of NC_051075.1, from coordinate 38,919,665 downwards.
CTGAGCTTGGGTCATGATTTGGAAAGATATCAATGGGGAAAACTTGGAATCATAGCTAAATTTCAGATATGAAGAGAAATATGAAGAGCTATTTAATATGAAGCTCTCCATGACAAGCAACCAGTGACTCCAGACTCACTCCTCTACTGCAGCTGTCCCAGGACCTCTAACAAAAATACAACCAGGCCGCCTGACTACCTCCTCAGGAGTGGCATTTTTGGAAAAGGCCCAGATGGAGCCATCAGCAAGGGCATGAAACTTGCGCAGTCACACAGGCCCCCAGCTTCAAAGAACCCATACTCCATTGCTCCCCTTGGCCATCTTGCCTCATTTTCATCTTGCACGACCAGCCCTGCTTCAGGAACAGGGCTGTCCTTGAGTAAATGGGACAGACAAGGAGAGAGATCCAGAGGGCCGGCTACATCAAGTGTAAGAATGCAGGGGGGGACACATAACAAGAGCTTCCAGTGACCCCAAGGAGCCAACCTCAATCTTTGTGACAACATAGGACTTCCACAGAATCCAACTGTATGCAGTTTTCAAAGTCAACCCAATATGGTCTACGTTAAACTAAAATAGGTAATGGATGATAGATGATAGACAGTTAGCAAGATTGTGTGTAACCTGCTCACACGCAGTTGTGCTCAGGAAATGGTGGGTCCTTTTACTCCAGGATCACGTGTAGAGCAGCAGTGAGGAAGTGCACACAGAGCGCACATACGCCCAGTGAATGCACACGCGCGTGTTTGGGCCCTTCTCTCCTTCTTTCTTCTCAATAGCGCATCTCAGGATGTACAGATCCCGACCCTAAGACCCATGCGCTCTGACTCAGAGATGTGTTGTTTATGCCGTAATTTCTCCTGTTGTAGCTTTACCACCATCGCCAGAGCCAGACTAATGAGGAAGAGAAAGTGCTAATTGGAAAGTAGGAGGGAGCAGCTGTAACGAAAGCATCCCACTCTCAAGTGTTTATGGAGAAATCATTGGAACACAAACAGGAGGCGGGGCCTTGTCTCTCTGTGAGCCCCAGCCTTCATCAGGATCGTTTGGCCTTTGAGAAGACCAAGGAGCAGAAAGAATGCCTTTCACTCCAAACAGAAGGGAGGCTGAGTACCCAGATGCCTTGGACCTGAGGCCTGTATCTGTACCTGGAAGTTTTCCTGTGTCCCACCCAGTCCTGCAGTCACTCAGACCCAAGTACACACACAGAGGCTTAATATATCAATTAGTTGATACTAACATATCAATTAAGAACTGTATGGCCATGGCCTATGGCTCAATTTTCTTGCTAGCTAGCTCTTATAACTAAACTCAGCCCATTTCCATTAATCTATATGTTGCCACATGTTCCATGGCTTTACCTGTGTGCCATGACATGCTGCACCCTGCACAGCAGGATGACGTCTCTCTTTCTCTCTCTGCCCTGTCTTTCCTCTTCCTGTCTCTCTGCTTGGATTTCTGCCTGCCTCTAAGCTGCCTTGCCATAGGCCAAAGCAGTTTATTCATTAACCAATGAGAACAACATATATTCATAGCATACATAAAGATATCCCCAATTATGTATCTATTTGATTATTCTGAAACCCATTTACTTTCCCATTTGAGGTTGAACAAGAGTCTTCCTCATAGACCACACTTCCACAGCTCCCTGGTACCTCTAGTGCAGCAGTTCTTAACTTTCCTTTGTTCACTGCTTCGGGGGGGGGGGGGGTCTGTGACCCACAGGTTGAGAACCACTGCTCTAGTGCCTCATTCTTGCATGGTTCCAGGGATGGACCTGGCTGGGACTGGGACACAAGGTAATGAAGAAAACATAGACACATAGAAAAGTTGGAATCGGGGAGACTGGGCTCTCTGATGGGGGAACCAAAGCACCCCAGAAGCTCGGTCTATTATATACAGTTGACCAGAGAGGCGGGGTTATTAAATACAGCTGACCAAAGAGGTGGATTTCACTTGGAGCGTCTCTGTGTTGAGAAGCAGTCTTCAGGCTGCGGGGAGAAAACTGTGGTGGATATTTTCTGCACACTTCCTCAGGGAAGCCTTTGTCATTTTTCCCTAGGGTCCGAGGCTATGGTTCTAAACTTGGCCATGCCCATGTCAAACAGTACACATCCACTCAGGATTTCATTCATTCAGGGCTTTCTCTCCTTCCCACATTCTAGAAAAAAAGAATGGAGCATCCACATACTTTTTTCCCCTGTAAAAATGTTTGTTTGTGTTTGTTTGTTTTGTGTACGTGTGTGTATGTATGTAGGGATGGGAGGACCACTTACAGGAGTTGCTTCTCTCCTTCCTTGGGTTCTAGGTTCTGGGAACAAAGGTCATCCAGCTTGGTATCCAGTGCCTTTACTCACTGGGTCGCCTCCTTGGCCCACACCTAAAGTCACATGATGTCATGACTGCCCAAGACAGGAAACGGACGCCTGACTCTGGGACTTGGTTTTGTGATGTAAATAGATGAAGCTGGGCATTTGTTAGACACTAACCCCACGTTACTGTCTTGAATGCCCGAGAGAGGCTCACCAGCCTTGTTTTCTGGTTCTTATCCGGACAGGAGATGTGGAAGGCAGATTTCTTTTCGGTTTGCTCTCAGATTTTCGGGTTCTTGCTTTGGGGCAGGCTCTCAGGCTGTACCTCAAACTGGCCTTGATGTCCCTGGCTGAGGGTGACCCTGAGCTGCTGCCCCTCCTGGCCCTCGCTCCCAAGTGCTGGGATTACAAGTGGATGCCACCATGCTCAGCCCAAGAATTCTACAGTGACTCATTGAACCACACCTGTAAGCTGCTTCTAACCAGCACAATATGATAAAGATAATGGGACATCATCCTTATGGTTTTGAGACGCTATATGGGACTTTTCAGATGTACATACAGTCCCAAATCAGCTTATTTGAATGAGAATGGCCCCCATAGGCGCATACATTTGAATGCTTGGTCCCTAACTGGTGGAACTGTTTGGGAAGGATTAGGAGGCGTGGCCTTGTTAGAGGAGGCGTGTCACTGTGTGTGGGCTTTGAGGTTTCAAAAGCCCAAGCCAAAAGGCTGGATCTGGTGGAGCACAATTTTAATCCCAATACTTGGGAAGCAGAGGCAGGAGGATCTCTGTGAGTTTGAGGCCAGCCTGTTCCACACTAGAGAGCTCCAGGACAGCCAGGGGATACACAGAGAGCCCCCTGTTTAGAAAAAAGAAAAAAGGAAAGAAAAGAAAAATCACAACAGGCCCAGTCTTGCTTACTGCCTCTGATTTGTGGACCAAGATGTAAACCCTTAGTTCCCACTTCAGTGACACGTCTCTCTGTCTGCTGCCATGCCCCCAACCACAATGGTCTTGAACTCACCCTCTGAAACTATAAGCAATCCCACAATTAAAAGCTTTCTTTTATACGTTGCCTTGGTCATGGTGTCTCTTCATAGCAATAGACCAGTAAGTAAGATCATTGACCTTAAATTAAGAGAGATTATATGGGTTGTCTTGACCCAATCAGATCCTGTTGTGGAATATTATTTTAAGGTGTGTTACTTTTGTTTATGTTGCATTTATTTAACTCTGTGAAGCTGTGTTACTGTGCCTGTGTAAAACACCTGATGGTCTAATAAAGAGCTGAACAGCTGCTGGGCATTGGTGGCGGACGCCTTTAATCCCAGCACTCAGGAGCAGAGCCAGGCGGATCTCTGTGAGTTCGAGGCCAGCCTGGACTACCAAGTGAGTCCCAGGAAAGGCGCAAAGCTACACAGAGAAACCCTGTCTCGAAAAACCAAAAAAAAAAAAAAAAAAAAAAAGAACTGAACAGCCAATAGTGAGGTAGGAGAAAAGATGGGTGGGGCTGGCAGGCAGAGAGAATATGTAGAAGGAGAAACCTGTGAGGAAAAAGAAGAAAGTAGTCAGAGAAAGAGGACTCCAGGGGCCAGCCACCCAGCTACACAGCAAGCCACAGAGTGAGATTTACAGAAGTAAGAGAACAGGAAAAGCCCAGAGGCAAAGGTAGACAGGATAATTTAGGAAAAGTTGGCTAGAAACTAAGCCAAGCTAAGGTTGGACATTTATAATTAAGAATAAGCCTTCATGTGTGGTTTATTTGGGAGCTAGGTGGCAGGCCCCCCAAAAAAGCAAAAACAAACAAAACAAGACCCCTTCAAAGGGAACACTGAAGATCAGAAATAATGGTTTTTGTTTTTTGGGGTTTTTTTGGTTTTTCAAGACAGGGTTTCTCTGTGTAGTTTTGGTGCCTGTCCTGGAACTCACTCTGTAGACCAGGCTGGCCTCGAACTCACAGAGATCCGCCTGGCTCTGCCTCCCGAGTGCTGGGATTAAAGGCATGTGCCACCACTGCCAGGCTAGAAATAATGGTTTGGAAGCAGGAGGCTACCATAAATTCTACAGCTACAAGACAATGAGTCTGGCCGACAGCTATATGACTATGAAGGAGGATCTAAGCCTCCAAGGAGACCCTGGCTGCCAACACGGCGATTCCAGGAAGTGCCACTACCCTCTGGAACTGATTTTCAGGTCATTTGCTGTGCAGTTGCACATAGAAAACAGAGTCAAGCCAGATATGGTGGCACCTGCCTGCAATCCAGAACTCAGGAGGCTGGAGGAGAATGCCCGTTGGTTTGGAAACCAGTGTAAGCAACTGGAAAAGACCCTGACTCAAAAGCCAAACAAACAAAATCAAAAAGGAAGAAAGGACCAAAATAAAGAATAAGGGCTAAATGGGAAAACCTATCAATCTCTCAGTGACGCTACAGGCTAGATGGCATTTTAGTTACAGCTGACTGGAAATGCGCAGGTGCTGGGAGTCACAGGTTGAGCTCGTCTCCCAACAGGAAAATATCGAGCAAGGCAATAAAGGATGCCTTTTCATGTGGGAAATAAAACCTACTCGCATGTGATTATCACCTGATGCACACTCAGAGGCCTGGCTGCTTTACTGCCTAGGTCAGACTTCTTATTGCAGAACGGAGAGAAAAGCAAACACAAATTTGGGAGCTATTATCCTCCGGCACGTCTGTGTACAAGGAGCAGCAGTTCTGGCTCCCCCGGAGCATCTTTGAAGGATAATCCCATGCACTGCGCCTGTCCTGTCCAACACACCAGCCAGTCAACACGTACGAAGATCTTTCAGGTAATTAAAGACCGAAGCATGTGAATCCTGAGCTCACTGCAGGGCACTGCTGTTTGTACTGCATCTAGAGAAAAGAACCGAGCTCCACTGAGGTCCAGAAGCTTTGAAAACTCCTCAGTAATTTTTAGTATCGAATCTCCTGTGTCATAAGAGAGAGAGGCACATAATCAAAAGAACTGCCTTAAAGCAAACTGCTGTTAATGCTTTAGTTCTTGAGAGGCTGAGTCAACTTCGTCATCAGATGAACCTCATTCTCAATGTTCTCTGGGAGCTTAGCATCTGAAGGAATTCTGCAGGACAACAAATTAGTTTGGGGTGGGATAATTAGTTAGCCAACTTAGAGTTTGTTTTCCTGATACAGATTTTTGTACATCAGGATTTCCTGAAGGGGAGAATTGGTGAAACTACACTCAGTTCATTTTCATCAAGTGACCCCAGGAACCTTGGCTGGCGGGAGGCAGGCGTCCCAGATGGGGAACGCTGGGAGGCAGCAATATGAACCCAGATGGACGCTGAAGAAGAGAACACTGAAGGGGGCCATCGGGAAGGTGTGTCCACCAGGAAGCCTGTGGACCCCCAAAGGCTTCTGGGTAGGATACGGACAGAGCTTTAAGCCAGTGTATGAAAGAGAGAAAGCTCAAAGATGCGGAAATAGTATCTTACCTGTGATGGGAACTATTGGGGAATGAGACCCAGAACTCCACACATGCTAGATACATACACTATCACAGAGATACACCCCCAAGCCATGTGTCCTACCAGACCCCAACTGATAAAGCCTTTGGCATACTAGCTTTGTCGCTCTGTGCCCATCTCCTACCTATAAACTGAGAAAAATCAGTATGGATTCCGTCGGTTCCTGCAAAGAGTAAACACAGAACCGCAACACAACACAATACCCAGTACTCTGTCCCCCATCCGCTGTAGCTACATAGCACAAAACCGCCGGAGAAGCCCCAGTAATTCAAAACTGAGCTGCACCTGGGAGAAACAATCTAAGACCGAAGGCGATGAGCATGCCTCCAGGATGAGCATGCCTCCAGGATGAGCCTGCCTCCAGGATGAGCATGCCTCTAGGATGAGCATGCCTCCAGGAAGACGTGTTTCTCCAGCAGCGGCAGGTCTCTGTCACCTCCAGTCCCATGGCTTCATACCGCGTTTCATCTGTATGTCATTTGGGATGGCAGATCGTCCCCGCCTTATAGCGCTTGGAATGTCTCACGGTGCAAAAGCAATGTGCATCCAAGAGCAGCCATGCTGCCCATTTTGAGTTCCGAATTCTGCCCCGCCCACCCCAAGCTACCATGATTCAGTATGAGCCTTGCCTAGCAGCCATAGCTCACAGATGGCGACACAACCGTGAGAGATGAGAATATAATCTACGATCACTTAGGATTTTCTGCAGGTTACGAGTGGTGTACTGTGCTTCCATTCAATCAGTTTATCAGGGTAAAGCCCCACCCCAAACCTGGGCACATCTGGAGAGTGAAGAATGTTGGGAATAATTAACCCCTCTCTACAATCCCAGGAGCCCATCACTACAGGGGGAGAGGTTGGATACCAGCTCCCTATAGAGCAAATACACAAAGCTTGTGTAAGTCCTGGGCACCCAGCACATTCTTCCCAGAGACAAGGTATCATCAGCCAGACTGTTTTTCTGAGAGCTTCAGCAAACTCCCCACCCAGTACATACGGGCTCCCCTGCATTCATCTCCTGTCTTGATAACACATCAACTACCACGGAATAGTGCCAGCTCCCGGAAACACCCAGCCCTTTGAAAAGCCCGGAGACAACAATAGCAAGGAGGGTGCGTCCCTTCAGAGTTTGACGTGGTAAATCCTCTCTCGCTGAGCTGCCAGCCTAAAAGCTGGCTCTCTCTTTTGTTAGGAATTCTGGTCACAAAAACCTCCAATAAAATGCTGCAGGCGCATCAATAAAGGATATAATGAATCAAATGAGTCTCGTTCCCTACATTTACATGCAAAGTATATCAAAGGAGCATCCCGCGTGTTCCCGAGACCACACAATGGATTCTTTTGTGTGAGGGGGGAAGAAGATACACAAAGCCGAATTAGGAAGCAATTCCAATTAAAAGGGTTGTGTTTAAGGCTCCCAAGACAATGCAGCCTTTGCGAGACGGTTAGCTATTAGTAGTGTCTGGCTGCTGAGGTGGTTCTAGGGTAATTTAACTGGAGCCCAGTGGAAAGGAACACATCAATCCTACCCCTTGGTCCCAGGCTCTGGGTCACTCCCAACTTCCCCAGCATGATCTCGGGGATAATGATAATACCTGCCTAAGAGGGTTGTTATGGGAATGACAAGAAATAAGGCACGTGGATGACTCTGGACAGGGCCAGGCACTCCCTAAGCAGTCTACTCAACTACAATTATGACTTCCTCTCTCACCCTCCAGTGCTGGCTCCAAGTCTGGCGTCATGGGCCAGAATCACCCAGATAACAAGTGAGCGGGCTCCGGAGTATGTCTGGGTACGGATGCCACCTGGAATGTAGTGAAGGGAAAGTTGTCCTTTGTCACAAAGGCCTTTCAGACAAAGTCAAGCCCAGGGGGGTAGGATGGTTCAGTGGGTGAAGGCGCTTGCTGCCCAGCCAGAGGATCTGCATTTGATCGCCAGGATCCACATGGTGGAAGGAGAGAACATACACACACTAAGTAAAATAAGTAAATGTAATAATTTTTTTTAAATTACTAAATCAGAAGTTAGGCGCAACTTTTTATCCTAGAGAAATGGCTCCTTTGTTCAAAGCTCGGAAACCTAGGAGATGCGTCATTTCAACTAACGCCCACATTTCCTCCACCCCTTTCATTTTTTGTAGCTTTAGGATCAGAATTAATAGATTCCACCTCAAAGATTAGTCATTTCCTGCCCGATATTTTCTGTAGTTTTAGTCCAGATTCTCCACCTTCCTTCCTTCCTTCCTTCCTTCCTTCCTTCCTTCCTTCCTTCCTTCCTTCTTTCCTTCCTTCCTTCTTTCCTTCCTTCCTTCTTTCCTTTCTTCCTTCCTTCCTTTTTTTTTTTTTTTTTTTTTTTGAGACAGGGTCTCACCATGTAGCCTTGACTGTCCTGGAATCACTCTGTAGATCAAGCTGGCTCTGAACTCACAGAGGTCCGCCCGCCTCCGCCTCCCCGGTGCTGGGATTAAAGGCGAGCGCCACCATGCCCGGCCACCTCCACTTACCTTCAATAGACTCTACCAAGGCTGTCTCACAGCCTCTCCAAGCTGGCAAGAAGGCAACTCTGCATGAGCTCAGCTGTGCAGTTGGGGCCCCCCGGTGCCTTGGTATGTGTGGAGACTCACGCATCTAAAACACAGGAAGACACGCATTCGCCCTTCCCCCATCACCGGGATCACCAAAGTGTGGCAGGAAGGTGTGTGTGAGGGAGGGGTACCAAGATTAACATGGAAGAAAGCAGCCTCTAGAAAGACTGGAAACTCCCGTCAACAAGGCTACCACTTAAAGGTCAGAGCATGCTCAGAAAGAGTGGGCACCTTTGAAAGGTGAGAGCTATGAAAGTAACTGTTCTCTGTGGTCCAGAAAATTACCTATGACGGCCATAATTTTGGCTTGTAATGAAGAAGTTTATTAAGTACACTGTAAACAAAAGCAAAAGAATAAATGGTAAGTAGCAGAGAGAGAGACACCGTGATAAGACGGCAAAAATCATCAAATCAAGAGCGCACAACATCCAGCGGAGAAAACTGGAGCAGCCTGACTGAGGGAGCCAACAAAGGTAGCATCAGATCCTGAGCTAACACCACCGAGCAGAACACAGTGGGCCAAACAACTGGAATCAGCCTCAGGCAGAACAGAGCAAACCAGTCTCTCCATGGGATGAACACTAGTATGGTGGTTTGAATAGGAACGGCCCCCATAGACTCATGTATTTGTATGCATGGCCCACAGGGAGTAGCACTATTAGGAGGTGTGGCTTTGTGGCCTTGTGGAAAGAAGTGTGTCACTGAGGAGGCTGGTTTTGAGGTTTCATATGTGCTCAAGTCAGGCCCAGTGTGGCACACAGTCTCCTCCGGCTGCCTGCAGATCAAGATGTAGAACTCTCAGCTCCTTCTCCAGCACCATGTCTGCCTGCACGCTGCCATGCTTCCCATCATGATGACTGTCGTGGGAGATCTGTACGCTGTGCAAGATGTATTTACTGCAATTGATGTAATAAAAAGCTGAATGGCCAATAGCGAGGCAGCAGGTATAGGTGGGATTTCCAGGGAGAGAAAGGAAGAGGAGGAGAATCTAGACGCGATGCCAGGAGACATGGAGGGGGAATGGGAGGTGCAAGATGGAAGAGAGGTAATGCCGCGTGATGGAATGCAGACTAATATAAATGGGTTAATTTAAGTTATAAGACCTAGTTAGGAGCAAGCCGAAGCTATAGGCTGAGCTTTCCTAATTAATAAGAAGTCTCTGTGTCATTTTTTGGGAGCTGGATGTCGGGACAAATGATAATGGACTAAACCTCTGAAACTGTAAGCCCGTCCCAATTAAGCGTTTGCTTTTATAAGAGTTGCCATGGTCATGGTGTCTCTTCACAGCAATAGAAACCCTAACTAAGACAACTAGTAAAGTCTGTTGAAGATGGTTTACCTTCTAGATGTTCTCAAGGACTTGATAAATTTATTCTTGGCTTTTTCCTTGTCTCAGGGCTAGAGGGATAGCCTGTCCCAGGTTTTTTGTTTTTGTTTTTGTTTTTGTTTTTGTTTCTTTATTACACATACAGTGTTCTGCCTGCATGTATGCCTGCAGGCCAGAAGAGGGCTCCAGATCTCATTACACGTGGTTGTGAACCACCATGTGGTGCTGGGAATTGAACTCAGGACCTCTGGAAGAACAACCAGTGCTCTTAACTATTGAACCATCTCTCCAGCCCCTGTCCCAGGTTTTGGATGCCGCTTGAAATAAACATGCTTGGGTTTGAAGTTGGAGGCAGGGGGCAAACCCCATCTCTCTTCTCGGTGAGATTAAACAGCATGTGGCAATTAAATAAGACAATGTATACTATAATGACCTATAAAGGCCTGACACTGAGAGCCGGGGACCTTTGAGCCTCAGACCTGTCCCAGCTCTCTATTACACTTCCATTTTTGGGGGAGTGCCTCTCTGAATAAACTGTGTGTGTTTCTAGAACCATCCACTTGTTCCTGGTCTAATTCTTTGTTCCAAAGCACAAGGACCTAGAAATCTCAGGACGGGTGCTTCTGGGACTCAGATCTGCACCTATAATAACAGAAGGGCCCCATTCCCCCGAGGCGAAAGAATACTGAAAGTTCCTGGGTTTAACATCCCTCTTAATTTCTCTTATCCAAGGTGTAGTCGGGGACATGGTCTGAAGCAGTTTAGACTATAAACTGAGCATGAGTGAAGCGACGGAACAGATGAGACTTTCGGAGTCAAAAGGGACCATTAAAGAATGTACCACAGCACACTGGGAAAAGAAGAGAGGGCCACAGACCCACTGTCCATCACCATGGTGGGGTCTGTGTCGGGGGCTGCAGGCGTCAGCCTGGGAGCACAGACTCTGTACCCAGATGCTCATTGAAAACGTAGCCTTCACTGCTGTGACCATGTAATGGGACTATTCGGCATCTCTGGTGTGAGAGAACGTTCGGAAACAAAGCTGTCACTCTTGCAGTAGCTAGTTAGAGGAATGGGGGACAGGGAAAGGGAACCCACAAAAGGGGGCTTGGTTTTGTGTGTGCCATCTGAGGTTTCTTTAAGAAAAGAACAACAAGCCGGGCGGTGGTGGCACACACCTTTAATCCCAGCACTCGGGAGGCAGAGCCAGGCGGATCTCTGTGAGTTCGAGGCCAGCCTGTGCTACCAAGTGAGTTCCAGGAAAGGCGCAAAGCTACACAGAGAAACCCTGTCTTGAATAAATAAATAAATAAATAAATAAATAAATAAATAAATAAATAAGAAAAAAGAAAAGAACAACAGAGAAAGATTTATTAAATCTGGGTGGTGAGTCACTCGGCCCCATTGCTAGAAAGTATTTTACAGTATTTTAAAATAATTACACAGGTTTTGAAGGAAAAATGAGAGATGCCGCAGCCATTAACAAACTTCCGTTAACAACAGGACTCTGGAAAACAAACACAAGGAAGAACATGCCAAGCTCTCTTTGAGGTGAATTTCAGGGTGTCCTGGAAGGTGCATGCGCTGTAAAAGAGAAACTCTTCCCACCCAGGAAGCAAAGCTGTTTTATTTTTATTTGTTTGTTTAGCGATAGGGTCTCAGTATGTATCCCTGGCTAGTCTGAAACTCACTTATAGCCCAGGCTGACCTTGAACTCACAGAGATCCAATTTGCCTCTGCTTCCCAAGCAGGGATGGATTAAAGGCATGCACCACCACACCTGACTAAAGCTGTTTTAATTTTTAAAAACAGAATGGCAGTATTAAATTAGCTCCTAATGACTTGTCACTATACCCATAGACTGGTGTTTAAACCCTCATCAGAGAAGCTTATTTTTGCAGGAGATGGTAATTAACACAGAGATCCCACTTTTAGGTGAATTCTAAGGACCAAACTTAGGCTGTGTGTAGCAAGAGCCTTTATGTGCTCTTTTTGTGCTGAGCCATGTCTCCAGCCCCTAGATCACATTCTTTCTTTCTTTTTTTAAAATATGTGTGGAAGTTTTGCCTACATGTATGTCTGTGCACCATGGGCATGCCTGGTGCCCATGGAGGCCAGAAGAGGGCACTGGGTCTCCTGCAACTGGAGTTACAGACAATTGTAAGCCACTATGTGGGTGCTAAGAATCAAACTTGGGTCTTCCGGGTGCCCTTAACTGCCGAGCCATCTCTCCAGCACCTGGTTCATACTCTACTTTTTCTTAATTAATTGGATACTTTTTTAATGTGCATTTGCGTGTGCCTATGTGAGTTGATGTGTACCACATTGTTCAGGAGCCTGGAGAAGCCAGAAGAGGGCACTGGGTCTCCTGGAACTGGAGTCAAGGGAAGTTGTGAGCTGCCAAGTGGGTGCTGGGAACCTAAGCCGGATTCTCTGCAAGGGCGGTAACCACTCTTGACTACTAAGCCAACTCTCTAGTCCTCTAGTTCACATTCTTAAAGGGCCAGCCCCTCTCCTTGCTGGCTTACACTCTCATACGCTGCCCCCTCAGAAACATTATCTTGCCGGATTATTTTCATGCTGAGATGATGTCAGCCTATGTTACCCGGTCTGGCCTGGAAATCTGGGGAGTCGGGAGATCCTCCTGCCTCAGCATACTCAGTACACACACCATTATCTTCTTGGGTTCTCTCCTTTGGTTCCAAGTGACTAGTGGAGGGAAGGCCACTGTTCTGTGCAAACGGAGCAGAGGCGGGGAGTGAAGTAAGCCGTATCCAGGCAACAGGAAGTGGCAGACAGCACGGGGGTTCACTCCTCATTCATTATGGAGAAGTACAACTACCTTCACTCAGTGACTGCTCATTGAACACTTCTGTGCCTGGCTGTCATCTGGGCTCTGAGAAAACAATGGTTGACAAAAGGCAAAGCTTCTCCTGGGAAATTCACACCCACCACGGGAACAAAACGCTGAGCATCTACGTACCTGTGACGTCTCCGATGGTCTTAAGTACAGGGGCCGGGGTAGCGGGGTGTCAGCAGGTGTTTAACAACCGGTTTCTCTGTGAGGCAGTTGACAATTTCCTTTATGCAATTGTTTCTCCCACAAGCAGTTGAAAGCTACTGCCATTGTGGGCAGCGGGCTGGGGAGAGCTGTACATTCTGTACTGTTCGAGTTTAAACAGCGGGAGGAGTCACGCCACACAACAGGGCTCACGGGGGAGGTTCATTGGAAGAAGAGAAAGAAGGGGCAGAGAAGGGGCAGAGACCGGTTCCCTAGGAACCAGAGCAGCAGGAGAGAAAGAGATGGGAGGCGGGCAAGGCCCGCCTTTTATAAGGGAACACAGTGAATGCGCACAGGGGGTGCTCTTAGTGGCTGCAGCTGTGGACATATCCTGTCAGGACCCCAAGAGCAGGCCAGTACAGATGCCTGAATGCTAACATGCCTCCCTTTAGCTTACTATAAAAAGGTGAGGCGTTAGAAAGGGGAGACAGGTGAGGCAGGATGAGGATGCCGTGTTCTTGAGACCTGGGTGAGGGGCGTTGGTCATCACTGAGGGACCTGATAAAGCTGGGTTGCCGGCCACATCCTGGGGTAGCTGGTTGTTTCACTTCACTGTCCAGGCTCTGTGGAACCATCAGGCGCCGCTCAGACCTGACAAAATGCTGTTTGAGGTGGATCCAAGTCGAGCTCACAAGAACTTTGAGTTTACAAAAAGAGGTAAGTTTTAGACACATTAGAAAGCTACCAAAGGGAATTTAAAATCCTGAGCTTGTGGCCACAATTCTGTAGTGGTAGAGTATACTGTTTAGTACTCTGCCAGAGCTAGACTAATAGCTTATCAGAATTCCATCAATTAATGTCAAGGTTGTGAACAGTAACATAGTGAGAGAGAAATCAGGAACAAGTTTCATTCTTTTATACATCTCAAATCACTTTCTCCTTATCAGCACTTAAGCTTTCCTATCTGCACATGTTCAATTTAAGGTTTTAAACAAACCTTAAAGCACCTGGTCCTTTCCCATCAGCACAGCATCACCTTGACACCCTCTTTCTATCCGATTCACCAGGAGACAAGGGTGGTTGATTACTGAGGGCAGTCCATAGTAAAAAAGTTACACCGACATCTGTTCTGTGAGTTTATATTTTCTGATCTGGTTAGCAAGGTAAATCGCGTCTCTACCTAGTCGTTCTAGGAGAGGGAGACCTGTGGCCTGAATTTTACACGTAAAGAGAACTGAGGAGCCGTCCCCAGCCTAGCCATCCAACAGCATCAGGGCCCTGAGAAGGAAAGTTTACTTGAGTTAGCAAAAGTCACAGAGACTGACTTGCTGGCTGCCTAGACAGTCACCCCAGGGTCCTCCGTGGTTGTTGGGGGCAGAGGTCGTAGGGCGGCATCAGTCTTTGGCTGCCAGGTCCAGAAGATCTGACAAACTTTCCTGTAGGGTAAGAACTTGTCGGGGGACTAGTCTACTTTGTCTAGGCAAAATGAGGCCATCCATTTCCCAGTGTCCTGTCGTCCACAGTCTGGACAGTGGTCTGGGCAGCAGCTGAGGTGAAAGGCAATTTTTTCACTCAGTGGCTAGCGTTGCCACGTTTAAAGCAAGCTTCCAGGTGGAGGTTCTTCTGTGCCCATCCATCTTCTTTGGAGGAGATAGGGGTGCTGCCAGGACCTGGCATTGTCTAACATGAAAAGCTTTTTTAATTGAACATGTAAATGCCATATTCTGCAGATCTTTGAAGCATTTGAGGACTGTCTATCTAGTAGGTGGATCTTAACAGACAAACTTTGCTGGCCTGTAAGCAGGGACTGAGGGAACACAGAGGCCAGCATTGTCCTTGACAAGCCATGGGGACCTCTGCCCAAATGCCAAACTCTGGGAAAGGACCCTCTCTGGAGACCAGAAAGTCCATTATAGACTATATATCTTGTTTACCAAATACCTTATTTGTCGAACATACATCACCACTTATTTAAATTCTCTAGAAACTTGGTGTTGAACACTTGGCAAAGACATAAGTACTTAGGTGTAAATCTTTAAGTCAGCTTTTGTTAATCTGAATAGACCTATATAACCTTAAATTTTATCACCATATAGAATATATTCTAAACCTGAGTTGAACCACATATAACTTTACATTGCTATCATCATACAAAAGTCCATACCAACTCAAAATATTTGAGGCTTGTTGCCTAGACTAAAAGGAGATACAATGGACAAAGAGCTCATTAGGACTAAGAGGTGTACTCCTTAACCTTAGTAAAAGATGGCTGCCAGCCACGTAGTTGCTTGTATCATGATGAGGTCACCAGCCAAGATGGAGGAGAGCCATGTGGTTGCTGTTTAAAACATGTGTTTCTAGCCGGGCAGTGGTGGCGCACGCCTTTAATCCCAGCAGAGGTAGGCGGATCGCTGTGAGTTCGAGGCCAGCCGAGTTCGAGGAAAGGCACAAAGCTACGCAGAGAAACCCTGTCTCGAAAAAAAAAAAATGTGTTTCTAAACAATAGTTACATACACATATACACATATACACAGAGTTGAATCCAAGTTACAGACACATACACGCAGAATTAAATCCATCTTACATTTACACATATAGGGTTAAATCCAAGTCACATGCGTACACACACACACACACACACACACACACACACACACACACACACATTAAACAGGAGTTGAGTAAATAAGAAAGGGAGAACCAGTGTGTGTAAGCAAGAGGAAGCTGGTTTCTCCATCTCTGACTTGCATGTTGCAGCAAACACACAAACAGGATATTAGGAAGTTTAGAGGAGAGCAGACAGAAACAAGCAGGTCTTGGAGCAAAGAAATACTGAGGCCAGATTGATTTAGGCCAGATTCGATTTGAAAGGACTGGTCCTAGGGTCTCCAAAAGAGATGTATGACACAGTTCCCAAAGATGAGGCAGAAAGAAGTCCAGAACCTGAGACCTCAGGCGTCCCTGGGACTCAGAGGAGGACCAAACAGCAGCCACGGGCTGTTCAGGGCATCGGCACACAAGGGCCAGGGCCAAGGGCTAGGAGTCCGAGTGAGACACAGTCACCTGGCACCAGGACTTCGAGAAAAGCCAGAAGGCGAGGACTGACCTCGAGAAACGAAGCCTTCCATCCAAGGCAATGGTCAGAGGCGGGTAGCCCAGCCGGAGACCCAACTGTTGGAAAGGAATGGAAGACAGAGCTGTTGTGAACGAGAAAGCAGATTTGTTGCAGGCAGAAGAGAGCGGATCTGTCTTGGGTGGGGCAGGTGGGTAAGGTCCTAGCGTGAAGTGGGTACCTTTGGCGGGCCCTGCCAAGGTGTGCCACCAAGCAAACACGCCACACACAACAGAGTCAGTGCGAGAGGTTTGTTGGGGGGAGAGCCAGAGAAAGGCTCACGCTGAAAGGCCACGTCAGAGTGAGGACTTGAGAGAGGCAGGTAGACCAGAGGAAGAGAAGTAAGAGAGGAAAAAAGAGGCAAGAGAGGGAATCAGAGACAGAGGGGGCAGTAAGAGGCAAGAGAAGAGATCAAGAGGGCGAGCTCTGCCTGGCGGGCTCTTTTAAAGGGTGCACATGTCGCACAGCTGATTGTGAGAAGGGTTGTCGCCACACTCAATGGAGGTCAGGCTTCCCGAACTAAGCCGGAGGAGACTTGGCGCCTGGTACCAGGGTTTCATAGAGGCCAGAAGGTGTAGGAGAAAACTGAGCTCTAAGAGGGATCTCATCCACAGGAAAGGGTCAGGAATGGGGTCACAAAAGCCACAGAGCCTAGAGGAGCTGTGGGATTATGGTCAGCTCGGGTGGGTGGGGACAGGAAAAAGGGGTCAGGAGAGGGCACCATAACCCAGTTGGGCCTGATGAAGCTGCAGGATTGCCGCTCCAAGGGTGGTGGGATGGGGTGAGATGAAGAGAGCCACCCACAGCCTTAAGGACTGTGGCTGAGGGTACCCCTGCCTCTAAGAGTACCAGAGGGGTGCCAGACCATCAACGGTCACTTCCTCAGACTCAGGGAAATGTTTGCACTGACTGAAGGGTGCTGAGCTATCGGTGAGCCGGAAGGTGAGTCTGTTGCAGGTGGACTGGAGATGAGGGGCAGGGTCCCAGTGCCGCTCAGACCACAAAGGGGAGCACAGGGACCAGGAGAGCCTATCCGAGTCTCAGCACAATATGTCAATGTTGCGGGAAGGAGTCACGCCACACAACAGGGCTCACGGGGGAGGTTTATTGGAAGAGGAGAAAGAAGGGGCAGAGACTGATCCCTAGGATCAAGAGCAGCAGGAGAGAAAGAGATGGGAGGTGGGCAAGGCCCGCCTTTTATAAGGGAACACAGTGAATGCGCACAGGGGGTGCTCTTAGCGGCTGCAGCTGAGGACATATCCTGTCAGGACCCCAAGAGCAGGCCAGTACAGATGCCTGAATGCTAACATGTACTATTGTAGAATTCCCATCAGACGTGAGACACACCCCCAAGAACGCAGAACAGCAAAAAAGAGTAAAAAAAAATTAATGGATAGTGTTAGGAACATAAGTGAGTCCATTTTGTGTAACTTGAAAATGATTTTATGCAACTTGGAGTAAGGTAGTGTTTGTAAGATAGAAGCCTGCCCCAAAGCAACCTCAAGATGTTAATGAACCAGCCACAAGGTAGCTCTGTACTAGCCAAACCCATGCCAGGCTTTGATACGCTAATGAACTAACCCCCAGCTGGCACTGGTATGTTAGTGAACCAGTCCCAAGCCGCGAGCTCCAGTCAGCACAAACTAAAACTCAATGAAAAGATACAAAAGTTGGGCTGAAGAGATGGTTCATGGGCTGGGGAGGTTGCTCAGTGGTTAAGCACACCGACTGCTCTTCCAGAGGACTCGGGGTTCAATCCCCAGCACCCACATGGCAGCTCACAACTGTCTGTACCTCCAATATCTGACACCCTCACACAGACGTACATGCAGGCCAATGCACATAAAGTAAAAATAAACTATATTTTAAAAATAGATACAAACGTCGGAGCTTGGGAAGTGGCCTTTAGGAGTGCACTGCTGGACTCCTCAAGTCTATTGAACAGGGTACATGCAGTGTATGTATCAGGCCTCTACAATGACACCCGTTACCAAGGGAACTTTGCGATTGGCTCCCGTGTGACTGGCCTCAGTGACCGTCAGGTCTCCAGCACTATCGCTGAGTTCACGCACGTGAACTGTCAGTGCTAGCTGCTGGCCAGTGAGCTCGAGGACCTTCTGGAACCTCCACCAGAGCCATCCTCCTGGCTGGCCGCAGCTGAAGGATTTCACAGCCAAGCCTGCTCCTGCTAAAGGGAGAGGATTCCCAGGTGGAACCCTACTGCGGCAGTCTCTGCTCAGCCAAGATGTCTGTTCAACCTTTATATTGAGATGTGAGGAATGGTGTGTGAATAAACTGGGCATATTCCAAGGGCAAATTTTGGTTTTGGGTTTTTTTTTGTTTGTTTGTTTGATTGATTGGTTGGTTGGTTGGTTGGTTGGTTGGTTGGTTGGTTTTGGTTTATTTGAGACAGGGCTTCTCTGTGTAGCTTTGGAGCCTGTTCTGGAACTTGCTCTGTAGACCAGGCTGGCCTGAAACTCAAGAGATCTGCCTGCTTCTGTCTCCCCAGTACTGGGATCAAAGGTGTGTGCCACGACCACCCAACTCGAAAGGCGAATTTCGCACCGACATCCTAATTGCCGAATACCTCACAGCCCACTGGCGGCGCTCTCCACAATTAGGAAGGATGTATTTGAGAACCTACGATCTTTATTTTTATGCAATGAAATTATATGACATAATTAAGTTTAATAATGATTTTGTTTAATGACTCACAGAGTTCCTGGAAATGTCCCACTCGACGCTCATGAGCCAGCATGAGTCAAATCCAGACCATCTCTGGTGGTAAGGAAAATACAACAGGTTGAGGGTCTCAGTAGCTGTGACTGTGTAACACACCACCCTACCTCAAGAAGCACCTGCCCGGAGCAACCGTTGTTCCTTCTGTGTGGACCCAGATGTAGCTTGGTAGGACTCCTATCAGAATCTGTGGCCATTTTAATCCGCTCCTGATAGAGAATGGCAATGGGGCCCTGTTACTTTAAACACTGAGGCCAGAGACTGCCTTCCCACTACGGTCTTTAGACAAAGTATTAAAATCGGTGAGCAATGGGAGTGTAAGCAAAGCAAATGTGTGCACACGGTTTTGGGGTGAGCTTTGGCAGCCGGTTCAGAATAAGCCCTCCGTCTCCACTCTGCTTGGCTACAGGATATCATGATGAGAAAGTTTCCGAATCACCAGTTAAACCAACTTATTCCCTGGGTAGAGAAAACTGAAGTCCAAAGAATTCAAGAGCCTGTGCCTAGGCTCCCAGGCACTAGAGAAGTCTGTGCTAAGTGGCAGTGGAATACAGCTTGAGCTCTGAAAACAAAACAAAACAACACACACACACACACACACACACACACACACACACACACGCACACGCACACGCACACGCACACGCACACGCACACGCGCACCACTTCCACTGACTCCAATTAATGCTGTTTGTGCTACCAAGGGCCACATCTCTGATGAACACGATTCCCTTCATCCTGCAGCCATAGCAGCTCTGAATAGTTCCTCGGCTAGAGGTGACCACTGTGAACCCCTCTCTCATGAGTCCCTCAATGTTTGAGACTCAGCTGAAAACTTGTCAGGGATCTGGAATCATCTGGAGATTTGCTTGGTTGGTTTTTGTTGTTGTTGTTTGTTTTGTTTTGTTTTTCCCCTCACGTGCCTAGTATGTATGCTGAAATGGCCCGTGAAGTCTGTTGATAGAGACATGTATGTGCCTGTGGCCTTCCTACATGCGTTAGGCTTCCCAGCTCGGGTTTCATGCTGGTTGTGGGAGATAACTCTTCAGGAGAGAAAATGTGTGAAAGCAAGCCTTCCCGGGAAGGCAGCTAGCCTAACCTTGGAAGTTACCCTACAACAAGTGGTTCTCAACCTTCCTAAGGCTGCGACCCTTTAATACAGTTCCTCATGTTGTGGTGACCCCCAACCATGAAATTATTTTCATTGCTACTTTATATGTTATGAAGTCGTAATGAATTGTAATGTAAACATTTTTGAATTGTATGTATTGTAAACTATAATGAATTTTAATATGAATATTTTTTGGAGCTAGAAGTCTGGTAAGGGGTAGCGACCCATAGGTTGAGAACCACTGCCCTACCCATCTCATTAGCTGCAACTGAGTCACTGTGGCTAGCCTGGACTGAGGAGGATAGAAACGAGGCTGGATGCGGAGGGTGGGGTCACATTGCAGATGAACAGCTGAGACGAGAGATGTCCTTGTGGCCACAGTGTGGGCGCGGGAGACGGCCACAAGGCATGACTCTTCGCGACCCAGCGTCACTAACGAACTGAAGTAGGAGTTCAGGGTCGGAGCCCCCGCCACCTTGAAATGCCCTGATGAGGAGCCGCCTGTGACGGAGCTCTGACGCATCGCGTTTCTGTGCCAGCACCTGCGTCTCCAAAGCCTGTCTCCGAAGTCCATAGCCAGGGAAGGACGTCGTCACCACGAGATGGTGGCCACAAAACTCCTGATGCTCCCCGCCCCCCTGGGGGCCCGGTGGTGAGGCGAGCCTGACGACACGGACTCTGCCTCGTTTGTGGGCCACCAGCTAACTCCCAGCGTTACCAGGCAGGGCTCAGACCGGAGCCAGATGTTCTCAACAGATGTGCAGAGCAAGGCAGTTCCCTTATTACATCTTTTCATGCTGTCTGATGGTGTAAGATGCCTTTTTTTTTTTAGTCTAATGGGGGGGTTGGACACCCCTGGCAAGGCAATTGTAACCATTTCCTCTATTTTAGAGCACATGAAATAACCAGCCATGATGACACATGCCTTTTCTTCTTAACTAATTGGGTGGCCTTCCACAGCTGGGCAAGTTGCTTTGAAGACTGAATGCAATATATATGTATATATAATTTTTTTTCCTTTTAAGTTCTAAAATTCATTTGCCATCCTCCTGCTTCCTGAGCCTTACTGGCATAAGTTAGAAAGCACACTTCACAAAAGAAATCAGCATACATAGTGTTATATGACGCTCTTTCTGCTCCCATCCAGCAGCTTGACTTGAACTTCATACCGAGTCCACTCCTCCCCCTCCTTTTTTCTGACCTAGTACTTCTCCACTTGCTACCAGGAAATGACCCATTGCAGACCCAGCAGAAGTGAGTGGGAGCTCCTGGTACAAATATAGGCCCTTCCCCCTACAGAGAGAGCTTCTCGGGTGCCTATGAGCAAGTTACTTTCTTTGATCAACTTAGAGACGTAATTCCCCAGTCTTAAGGAGGCATTCAGCTGCGGTGCTAACATGAAAAGGGGCACATTCCCGTTTCTCCTTCTCCTACCCCGACCCACCAAGCAATAGCACATGTTTCAATTGTGTGTGGGTTGTGTGCCTAGGCCCCGGGTGCATGTGTGGTTGTCAGAGGGCACCGGTGGGAGTTGACTCTCTTTCCATCCTGCTCACCGGCCCAACAATGTACACTTAAGGCTTCAGAGAGCCTAGACTGAACCAGACACTTTTATTTATTTATTTATTTATTTATTTATTTATTTGGTTTTTCGAGACAGGGTTTCTCTGTGTAGCTTTGCGCCTTTTCTGGGGCTCACTTGGTAGCCCAGGCTGGCCTCGAACTCACAGAGATCCGCCTGGCTCTGCCTCCCGAGTGCTGGGATTAAAGGCGTGCACCACCACCGCCCGGCGAACCGGACACTTTTAGAAGGAAAATTTAGGGAAGGTTGCAAGAGCTGTCACGTGTTTCTAAAGAACTGGATCTTCTCCACACAGCATTTTTTAAGCTCCTGGCTTGTACTGTGTTGAAGGAATTCACCAAATCCACAGCCAACTAACTCTCTGTGGTAGGCCTGAGCAAGCCCGGGGTACTCAAACCGTGCACAGGCCATAGGAATCAGTCTCCCTCCCTGGACCTCTGTCTTTACCTTTGTTTCTCAGTCAATAGACCCCTTCCTTAGGGGAGAGGTCACATGTACTTTACAGGACCTCTCCGGATCAGAGACTACACCAGATCCTGGGCCCTTAAGTTATAGAATCCGTCTGCATGGTAGAAGTCACATGTACTTTGCGAAAGAGTCTCAACGTAGTCGTGCCTTAAGCTTTATTATGTTCATGGGATTGGGCTAATTGTCGCCAAGACACTTTTCCCCAAAATTGTACTAGACTAGACACGTCTGAAATAAGGTGGCCTGGTATCAGACTCTAGAGGCGCTGAACCGGGTTTTCCTTCTTACCTCAGGCAGATTGTTTCCCTGCCGACAATGAAACTTACAGGGATCCCCCCACAGATGCTGAGACTCATTGTGTCTCTTTGCTTAAGCCACACAAAGGGAATAGATAAAAAGATAGACCTCTGCACTGCAGTGCTTAGTGGTAAAGCACTTGCCTAGAGTGTGTGAGGCCATGAGTTCAATCCCCTAACTGCACTCAAAGAAAAATGATTACCCCAAGGGTAGACACCAGGAGGGAGAAGTCAGTATTCCCTTAGACTTATCTGCTGTGTGTATAAATCATAACTACCATAAACAGTAACATTCCCTCACCCCAAGGTGTGTTGAAAATTGTTACCTTACAATACTTAGACATCTACTAATCTTTTCTTTCTTTCTTTTTTTTTTTTTTTTTTTTTTTGGTTTTTCGAGACAGGGTTTCTCTGTGTAGCCCTGGCTGTCCTGAATCTCGCTCTGTAGACCTGGCTGGCCTCGAACTCACAGAGATTACTAATGCACTTTTTATCACTATAAATCAGTGTGCATTCCCCAGAATTTCACATGCTTAAAGTCGTGTTCTCCTGTCTGGCTTCTGCCGTTGAGCACGATCGTCCTGAGATTCAGATGTGTGGTTGCGTGTATCAATAGTTCACTCCTTCCCACCACTGGGCTGGGCGGCCTGCCACTGTGTGATCTGTCACAGCTGTTTCGCCCCTCGCCTGGTGATGATGCACTGCTGACTTGTTTCCATGGTGATGGACGGTTGACTTGTTTCCAGTTTCTGAAGATGACAAATAAAGCTGTTGTTGAACACTGATGTGCTAGTTTTCGTATGGACACATGTTTTCACTTCTCTTGGGTAAATGCCAAGGAATGGAATGGCTGGTATGTATTTCTAATTCTTTTTTAGAAACAAATGGCCGAAGTCCCTGCATTGTTTTTATTTCATGCATGTGTCATGGGATATGGGGTCTGTGCCCGTGCCAGCACTGGTACACTCAGTGTTTGCCACTTGAACTAAACTAATGGGTGTGAAGCAACATGCCCGTGTCTTTGTTCGCACGTCTGTTGTGACTAATGAAGTTGATGGGTTCGTTTTTTGTCTGTCTCTGTTGACCCTTCATCTGTCTTCTTTCATGAACTGTCTGGTCAATTTTTCTGGTGTTTAAATTGGACTTTATCTCAGTGAATTGTAAGAACCCCTTACAATGATATTGGGTAATACCTGTGTTATGTTTTAGCTGCCAAAGCTGAGCCATACATGATTTTTTTGTTTTGTTCCTATCTGTTTATTTATTGTGCGTGTGTGTGTGTGTGTGTGTGTGTGTGTGTGTGTGTGTGTATGTGATGTGTGTGTGTGGTGTGTGTGTGTATGTGTATGTGTGATGTGTGTATGTGATGTGTGTGTGTGACGTGTGTGTGTGGTGTGTGTGTGTGTATATGTGTATGTGTGATGTGTATGTGTGTGTGTGTATATTTATGTGTGATGTGTGTATGTGGTGTGTGTGTGTATGTGTGATGTGTATGTGTGTGTGTGTGTGTGTGTGGTGTGTGTGTGCTGTGTGTGTGTGGTGTGTGTGATACCTCAGCACATATGTGGAGGTCACAGTGTACCTTTGTGGAACTGGTCCTCTCCTTCCCCCTTTCCATGGGTTCTGAGGATAAAAGCTGGATTTTCAGACCTGCATGGCGAGGGCTTTTACCTACTGAGCCATTTCGCCTGCCCTGGCTTCTCTGTTTTTTGAGACACACAGTTCAGGCTGGCCTTAGTCTTGCTACATAAGTGAGGATGGCCTTGAACTCCTGATCTTCTTGCCTTTTTCTCCTGAAAGCTGAGATTACAGGCATCTGCTACCATACCCAGCTCTAAGATGGCATCTTCATTCACAAGTCTAATATCCAACCCAGAGAGGCAGGAAGAGCTGGAACTCAGCAGGCCTCTCTTTCTTCAACGCCTCTCCATGTGGCTGATTAGGCCTCCTCAGAATACCTGTTCTTTATCACAGGTTGGTTGAAATAATCACACTTTGGTGAATTCAGCAAGCTTTCCAAGAGACTAGGCAGATATTTTAAGGCTTCTTATGGCCTGGTTTTGGCAGTGAAAGGATATCATTTTTGTTGTATTCTATTTGTTAAAATTCAAGGGGGGAGGGAATTGACATTGTCTCTCAATGGGAGGTAGAGCCAAGAATTTGCAGCAAGTGAACCTCCCATACCTGGTGTGATTGAAGGTCTCAGCAGTAGTGCGAGCCGCCTGGATCCTCCCACGGCACAATCAAACTCATTGATCTCACTGATGTCACTTTGGAAGGTTTACAGAACAGTTTGTTTTCAAAGTATAGGCAAATGTTTTGTATAATTCTGGTAAGAACTTTTGATATTGACAGGAAAATATCAAAATCTTTGAAAAGTTTCTCACAAGGTCTCTAGGCCCTTCCTTGAGGCTGTAGATAGTCTGTTAGAGATTGCTGGGGAAGGGAGAGAGATTTTCTTTAGTAGTGGAGCCACTTAGCCGCTGACAAGTTGTCCATGCCTCTATAAAAAACAAACAAACAAAAAAACCCTTCACTCATATTTCTATAAGAAACTAATTAAATTCACTGGTACACACACACTGAGATTATTGAACGGGCTGGGTTACTCTCATTGATACAGCACCTGCCTAGGCTTGGAGTTCCATAATCAGCATGAAAAAAAAAGCTGTCTATCTGGACATGGAGATGCACACTTTAATCCCAGCACTCTCCAGGCAGAGGCAGGCAGATCCCTGTGAGTTCAAGGCCAGCCTGGTCTACATAGCAAGATAGCAAGTTCCAGGACAGTTAAGAGCTACATAGTGAGTCTCTCTCTCTCTCTCTCTCTCTCTCTCTCTCTCTCTCTCTCTCTCTCTCTCTCAAAAAAAAAAAATAGTTATTGAAGCTCTCAAAAAAATAGTTATTGAAGCCTGGCCACAACAATGACATGTCCAACAGACAGTGTCTAAAGTAGTGTAGAGCTTTCTTCATTCTGTGGTGCTGTTTCTACCTCATTGCATAAATTCTCCTAATTAAATGAGCCCAGCCTTTCCTAGAAATAATAGATATGCAGTTGCCTGTAAGTGCTAATGAATTATTGATCAATGAATTTTCAGGCAGGAAGAGCTGTCTGTTTAAAGAATTAGACACTAGTCAGCAAAATCTTAGAAGAACCAGGCATTCTGTGGTTAGACGGAATGAAAATGAATGAGCTCACTTAAAATTGTACTGATGTTTTATGCCATTAGAATGCAATTGGTCAAATTTTTTTCTATGGATGTCGAAATGGCAGCCTGCTCTCAGTGAGAAAAGTCGTGTGTGAACACGCACCATGCGCTCACCTACACTTTTAGGTTTGTGAGTCTGTACCACAAGGTCACCTGAGCATGTACAGAACTAGTAACAGTGCTATGTGTTAAAGATCCTGTACTGTCTGAACTTGAGAATTATTCTTGAAATGAGAATAAAAAGATTTTAAAACCACTCCATCCTTACTGCCACAGCTTCTGCAATCCTGGCAGGAGGATAAGGACAGAGCAAAACTTCCAGTGACGTCACCCCAAGGACAGCAATCCCACACGTGTGGATTTACCCCCAGAACAGAAGTTCCCGTGAAATTGTCTTTTCAGTGCTCAGCATTGGGAAGCGTGTTTTTAAACAAACCATCGCCAAAACATTCTTTAAACCTAAGGTAACAGGCTTCTAGGAACTCAATGGTTTAGTACTTAAAAGGCATAGGTAAGTCTTTCTAAACCCAGAAGTGGCTGTTTTTCACAATCAAGGGAAAAGTGAACCAACTTGGACAGATAAACACACGCACATATACAGATATCACTTATGGTGAGAACTTTTCCCGATGCACATTAAGTTGTTTAGGAATCCGACTAAACGTGGCTTCACTATGTCGTCAACCAGTCGAAGGGGGATCTGGGCTGCGGCAGAACTATGAGGCTGAGACACAGTGAGAAAAATGCGTTGGCCCGTGTTTTCACTCGCGGAATAAAGCAGGGTCAAGTGGGGCGGGACTGAGCAGGGCCGCCACCTGTGAGACAAGGGTTCCCACGAGGGGTGTCCTGCATTTGGGACAGGAGGGTGCCACCCAAATTGGTCGGAAGACAAAGGGCATCAGCTGAGGACTGGACTCTTTGTGAGGAGGTTGCAAGGGTTAGTCTGGAAGGAAGGACAGAGGTCATCGGCAAACAGAACTCATGGAGACACGCACAGGGATGGACGGCACGTGCAGAGTCACACTGTTAGAGATGAACGGAACCAGAATTCTAGTCCAGATCCATTTCACCCCCAAGTCTTCGCCGCCGTACGCTAAGCCACGAATGCCGTCCAGACGTTTAAGAGGAATGCAGAACGGGCAGGAGCAGGGGATCAAGCGAGGAGGGCCAAGGCTTCAGATTGCTAAGAGGCCGGGGAGGAAATCTGAGGTGCAGGGGTGGGGGCGGGGGGATGGAGGGGCAGAGGGATGGTGGGGAGGGAGAGTCCAGGGTATAAAGGAGGAGTTACCTGGGAGAGCGAGTCCCCAGCAAGAGACACAGAATCCCAGCACCAGGGAAGGTGAAGTGGGTGAGGGTGGGGTGGGCAAGGATTCGCCAGGAACTCACGCGGTGTCAGGCATGGGCTGAAAGCCTTTGCTCTCCTTTTGTTATCTGTACAACATTCACTTCGCTCACTTTGGACACAGGTTGCGTTTCTGTGTCCGGCCCCCGCAGAGCTGCGACAGTCTGCTCACATCAGCTCTGCGGAGCCCATGATTAAATGTCCAGACATTCAGAGCCGTGAGATCACTGGCCGTGGTGGGAGCACTTCCACCATGGAAAGAAGCAAATGTTCCAAGTCAGGGCCTCTTCCTCCTTCCCTGGGGCTCACCACACCGTTGGCTGCTTCTCCACCAGGCACTATCAGGCCGAAAGGAGGGGCCACTAGGTAAGCCTTCGCAACAACCACGCTCTGTGTGCATGTGCAGGGGTTGGATTATTCCTATTAAAAGGTGGAATGCCGTGACTTTTTGACGTATTAAAGGATATTTTCCAGTCCCGCTGCCCACCATCCCTAACAGCATTTCGGCGTTTTTTCAGGGAGGCTGAAGGCAAAGACGCTCTAGGTCGATGGCTCTTCTAGCCGTGTTCAAGAGTTTCTTGAGCAGAGAGATCTTGAGATTTCCTCAAGAGATCCTGAGAGAAAGGCAGGAAAGGACTTTGAGAAAGATTCCAAAGAAGAAATTCCTACAAGCCAGGAAGGGGAAAGGTCTATGGATCCTATTTGAAAACAGAATGGCTCACATCTAGTGTCCCCTCCCCCCAAAAAACAAACAAACAACAACAACAAAGCTTGGAGGGGACATTTCTCAAGAAAAGGCTCAGAGTGGTTTTTACAAAACCCAACTAAACATACCGGCACTCAAGATTACAGTTCCTCGCACTTGGTTTCCGGCCAAAAGCCAGGAAACGCTGTTTGCTAACAAGGAGACATCAGCCTGCCTTCCCCACAGGAGTGTGTATTCAGCAATCCATGTAGCCACCAGTGGACGCTTCTGTTACTGGACTGGACATTGTTAATATATATAATGAAGTTTTTTGTCTGGATCTGTCAAATGTTAATGGACTAGACATTGTTAATGTAATCTTGACTGTATATTGCATATACTTATTGAAGATAGTTTTCCTTGTATTAGTTATAAGCTTTCTTTAATTTTAGACAAAAAGAGAGGAAATGTGGTGGTATTGTGTATTCTAATAAATTTATCTGGGGTCAGAGAACAGACAGCCACTAGATACAAAGGCTAGAAAATGGTGGCACTCACACCTTTAATCCTAGCATTCCAGAGATAGAAATCCCTCTGGATCTCTGTGAGTTCAAGGCCACATTGGAAATAGCCAAGCATGGTGACACGCCTTTAATCCCAGAAAGCCAGCCTTTAATCCCAGAAAGCCAGCCTTTAATCCCAGGGAGTGGTGGTAGAAAGCAGGAAGATATATAAGGCGTGAGGGCAAGAAACTAGAAGCGTTTTTGCTGGTTAAGCATTTTGGCTTTTGGCTGGTTCAGTTCAGCTGAGATTCATTCCGGATGAGGACTCAGAGGCCTCCAGTCTGAGGAGACAAGACCAGCTGAGGATCCGGCGAGGTGAGATAGCTGTGGCTTATTCTGTCTCTCTGACCTTCCAGTATTCACCCCAATAACTGGCCTCAGGTTTCATTTTATCAATAAGAACTTTTAAGAATCCTGCTACACGCTTCTCTTTGGTTTCTTAGGTGTTAGAGTTTGGATCTGGAACGTTCTCAAAGTCTCATGTGAAAGCCTTGATGATTTGTCAGTGACAGAAACAACAGGAAGTGGGGGAGAGTGAAAGAATATTACGTCATCGTGGAGCACCCCATTGAAGGAGATGTTGGGGGCTCATCCCTCTCTGTGACCTGGCTCCCATGAGGTAAACGGTCTTCCTCTGTCTCATGCTTCAGGCATGATGCTCTGTCTTGTGCCACAAACCAAAATCCACAGGGCCAACCAACCAAGGAAATCTTCAATGGCTTGATAAAAATAACTCTCTCCTTTTGAGTTTTTCCAGTATTCTGTCAGAAGAAAGCCAACCAACACACCATCGTTCCTGTGAAGAAAAAGGAGGCCACATTAAGTGTATGATGGGTCCTCCTTAATACGCGAGCATTGTGCTCCACACCAGCTAAAATCTCTTGAAGTTACTCCACAGCCCAGCTTCCAGGGACAGGTTGTATTTCAAGAACCACTGCTTTCACAGAAGTCCAAAGCCATGGCCACCTAGGGGGTATTCGGGTTTTCTGGTCCATGTGCAGAGGACCAGCAAGGAGTCCTACCAAAAGTCATTTACCTATTAGCACGGGTGACACATTCCCACTGTCGGGCCTCCAAGGGGAAGAGAGCAAGTTAACCCAGGGAGAAACTCTCATGTAGAAAGAAATGGGTTTTGTAAAACACCTTCACTCACACTAGGCCTCAGCAGGCAGGACTCCAAGCTTCGAGACACGGCCTATAAACAGCGACTCACAAAGGACGTCCTGCTGGTGATTAACTAACGCAATTCTTGCATTTCAGTTCCTTGGCATTCCATCGACTGCTAGGTCCACCTCCACAAAAAAGTCAAGTGAAAAAGTCCCTTTACCCTCTCTGTACCTCAGGTTCCAACTGCAGCAAAAGTGTGCTCACACCATTTGCAGAGCAGGTGGAAGATGAAAAATTGTCAACAGTGTAGTCACGAGATGAGGGTTGCTCCTGGGGCACTTGGCAATCACAAACTATTTGCCAAGTATTATCTGTCCATCCCCAGTGCAAACAACCCCGGCATTAATGGAGATTCTCATCCCAGACTATCCTGTCATTTAAATTCTTTTCTTTTCAGGCATTGTATGGGTTCTTTTAAAAGATGATTTGATGAGAATTCTATCATTTGAGATCACTGAACTCAAGAATATTTCTGCATTACATAAAATAGTTTTAGGAAAAATGTTTTAGTTGTAGGAAATAGCATAATATAGACTCGCTATTTAAAAATAAACAATTATATTGGAGGGTTTTTTAAATTATTATTATTTTTTATTTTGAAACAGAGTCTGACTCTGTAGCCACAGCTGGCCTGAAAGTCTCTGTGTGACCAGGCTGAACTTGAACTCACAGAGATCCACTTGCCTCTGCCTCCCAAGGGCTGGAATTAAAGGCGTGTGCCATCATTATGCCTGGCTTAATTAATTACATAAGCAAGGGCTCTAACTATTTAGCTCAGGCTAGCCTCAAACTTGCAAACCTCCTGTTTCAGCTTTCTTGGTTTCAAACAACGTACCTGAAGTACAAGTCCTCCTGGCTCTTGTCTCATCTTTCTCCGTCCTTGGAGATGATGAGGTCATAATTTGGGGTGCTTCCTTCCTTCTTGTTGAACTAATATTTTGAAGAACTTTATTCTCTCGTAAGCTCATCCTACTGTAGATTCTGTGTCTTTGGAAGTCATTAGCTAACAGCGAGCCCTTCAGAAAGCTTATCACCAGGAAATGTTAATCATTGCCATATTACCCACAAGTCAGTGGGACCAAGAATGTGTCCCTTTGCCCCTAAGAAACAGGAGATGGCTACAGCATGCACAAGGCACGTGATCCAGCTCCGGTAGCTTCACTCTGTGAACAGCCCTGGGACCCCTGAACAGCTCCAGCCACCCTAGAATCCTCTGTGCCTTAGGGAGGGAGCTGGCAGTTCATGCTCCAGGATGCTAGGCAGACATCATGGCCACAGCACAGCTTCCAGGGACAGGTTGTACCCCGTCACCTCCCTGGAGCTTTGATCCTAGAAACAGGCTGGCCCCTAGTCACGTGGCAAAGTTACCGTCTTCTGGCTCTCCTTTCTGTGCTCGGAAACTAAGGAACAATTCACAGAAAACACTGGTGACGGTGACGGTGGCAGGTCACTGACTCGTGGGGGTCTAACAAATAGCCTTTCAAACCGCCTGGCCTGCCAGATTCTTCTCTTCCCTTCCCCCCTCAGAACCCAAAACCCTGGAATTCCCCCTAGAAACCACCCCATCTGGAATATTCTGCTGACAGAAAGTCCGTAATTGATGCCAGGTGGAGAGCACACCACAGCCTCTCCGACTGCTTCCCTCCTGGAATCTTTAGTCCTCACAGCAGCGTTCACTGCAGCTGGGCCTGGCCTCCTGTGGCTGTGAGGCCTCAGCCCCTCCACACTGTCCACAGGACAGCCCCAGTTAAAGTCTGTCAAGTCCGGTAAAGGAAGTGACGTGGTCTTTGGAAGCCATTAGAAAATAGTGATAATCGTAGTGTTTGCACGATGCAGCAGGAAAGGTGGGGTGCTATTTGATCAATTATCTGGCTTCAAGGAAAAAAAAACTTTGGGGTACCTGTTCCCTGAGGGGTAAGTGGGGTGCAATTTTCACAGGTAAGC
The DNA here is from genome assembly GCF_004664715.2 of Peromyscus leucopus. NCBI lineage: Eukaryota > Metazoa > Chordata > Mammalia > Rodentia > Cricetidae > Peromyscus > Peromyscus leucopus. The sequence continues at coordinate 38,888,714 of NC_051075.1, read as the reverse complement.
ATCAGAGCGGCTCTGGAGCTTGTTTTGTGCATACTGTTGAGCAGGCTACTTCATCTCTTGTCTTTCGGTTCCTCATCGGTAAAATTAGGAGCATGATGTTTACTTGGGAGGGTTGTGAACCTTAAGCAAGAAGCCATCAATTCACGGCACAAATGTTGCACATAGGAAGCATTCCATACAGGCTGCCTACTGCCATGACCAGGGTCTGTACAGGCAGGTACAGGGACCGGAATGAAACAGATGCCTCGTGAGTGAATAAACAGGTGAGTGGATTGGCCACCAGGAGTGTGTTTGATCAAGTGTGGTACTATTTCTTGTGTACTGGCCAGATGTCTGTAATCCAGGTAGAAACTTCCTGGGAGTCGTCCTGAAGCCTGGCTCGACCTCAGAATTCTCAGACTTATAGGACGCTCCGCTTCCTGTCTGACACTGAGGAGGAACTGGGAGGCTTGGGTTGCCTGGTCTACTGAATGGGGAGGACCAGCTTCCTTTCCATGAAACTACTCCGTGACTCGCTGCCTTAGTGACTTTTCTATTGCCATGACAAAACACCATGACCAAGGCAATTTATAAAAGAAAGCATTTAATTTGGGGCTCATGGTACCAGAGGGTGAGTCCGTGACCATTATGGTGGGGAACATGGCAGCAGGCAGGCAGGGATGCTGCTGGAGCGGTAGCTGAGAGCTTATGTCTGATCCTAAGCTGTAGAAACAGAGAGAGAGGGAGAGTGCTACCTGGGAGTGGCCTGGGCTTTTGAAACCTTAAAGTCCACCCCAGTGACATACCTCTTCCAACAAAGCCACACCTCCTAATCCTTCCCAAACAGTTCCACCAACTGGTGCCCGAGCATGTAAATATTTGAGCCTTGACCCTATGGGAATACTTCTCATCCAAACCCTCACACTCACCAATCAACTCAGGGGCCAATGACCACCTAGGACTCAATTCAGCTACGTTCATTCTTCCAATGTAATTACAAGAATATTTAGCAACACAAAGAAGCATTTAAAAATAGCAAGAGAAGCAAGGCAGATTGTAACATTTGCTCAAGACCAGCATGGAAAGTTCTCTGTTGTAAGACACAGTAAGCAAATACAATGAAGTACGGATAACATTTTTGGTTAATATCATTCCTGGAAAAAAAATTGAAACAACTAAAACTTATTTGGGTGAGGTGAAAATTTTACTTTTAGCTCCTCAGACTTTTATTGCTTTAAAGTTTATGACATATATTATATTGCTTATTTATTGAGTCTACCTAAATCAGCATGGAGACCTGAGTTCGATCCCTGGCACCCACATCATGGAAAAAAAGAACCAACTCTTGCAAGTTGTCCTCTGCGCGCGCGCACACACACACACACACACACACACACACACACACACACACACACACACCCCACTCCCCGGATTACTGAAAACTGAAATGACTGACTTGTTCAGACCCCATAGACCTTGAAATGAGAGATCTTGGAACCATGCATGTGACCCTGAAACCCATAGTTAGTCTCTGTTTAACATTTCTTCAAGGCATTTGCACTTGAGCAGAGTTTGGGTCCTCTGGGACAAAGGACTCATAGAAAGTGGGGGAGGATTGAATTTGTCTTGGGGGCAGAGAAACGTTTACAGAGACTTTCAGTGATGCAAGCAGGCTCCTCTGCAGAGTGGAACCAGGCTCAAGTCAGCCCTGGTGTACACAACACAGCCTTTAAACAGTTGGGTGTGTGCCCCCACCCCCACCCCCACCTAAGCAATATATCACCTGAGCCGCAGTAGCCTGTAATGTATGGCTTTAATATATTACCAACGGGAAACTGTCCTCATGATTTACTGGGTCCACATCATTGGCATTAGGAGGCAGCATTCATCAAAGCTGTGAGTTTGGCTTCTGAAAACCATTAGATAAATCCAAAGCTCTACAGTTAATGTGTTCGCCTTGGACCACAGTCTCGAAGGAATGAAAAGATTCCATTGCCTTTGCTTTAAAGCTGCCTCCCCATTAGGGGTGTGTGTGTGTGTGTGTGTGTGTGTGTGTGTGTGTGTGTGTGTGTGTGTGTGTGTACAAGTCACGTGGACATTTTAAACTGCACTGGGCTGAAGTCCTGTGGAAAGGACTCTTCATCAGCTGTCTCTAGAGGGAGAAAGGTCAGTCCCCAAGTTAGACATGCCCGGGAGAAGGCCTGTCCTGGCTTTCTAGCTAGTCACCAACCGTAAGAAGCAACACTCACCTTCCACAACCAGTTTCCCTGACTTGCTGAAGGGACAGTGGATGGAAATAAAGTTGTAGAAAAGCAAGCTGTGAGGAAAGAGCAGAATGGGGCCCATGGGCACCAGGTCAGGAAACGAAAGCAGAAGGAGAGACCGTTGGGAAGAAGAAGGGGGGCCGTCCAGAGTGGGAGCTGGTGTTCAGCAGAGGTCCATGCAGGGGAGGGACAAAGTGTATGAAAACACTGTAAGAAAACCCACTGCTTTGAATGCTAACTTTAATATAATTATAATAATAATAATAATAATAATAATAATAATAAAGGGCTGGGGAGATGGCTCAGATGATGGTTCAGAGGCCCAGGACCCATGAAAAAGAGGGTGGGCGTGGTGGTCCATCAATAATCCCAGCTCACAGAAGGTGGGGCAGAGGGTCTCTGGCACAAACTGGTTAGCTAGACCAGCTGAATCGATGAGCTCTGGGTTCAGCAAGAGACCTTGCCTCAATGCATATATGTAGAGAATGATGGAGACACGGGACATTGACCTTGGTCCTCCATACTCATGCATGTGCACCCAACTACACACACATGAACATGCATAGGCACATATGAAATAAAAGCAATTAATTGGAAAAAAAAAAAAGATCTAGAAGTGCTGCATTTCTTGATGTGCACCTTGTGCTCACAAAGGAAAGTGTCAGTCTCGGGCTGGGGAGACGGCTCCGTAGGCAGAGAGCCTGTGGTGCAAACATGAGGACCCGAGTTCGAATCCTCAAAACACAAGGAAAAAAATCCAGGCATGGCAGTTCACACCTGCAAGACCCCAGAGCCAGTGGGGCAGAGGCAGGTGGATTCCGGAAGCTCACTGGCTAGCCAGCTTAGCTGACTCATGGCAGGTTCAGTGAGAGACCCTGTCTCAAAAAAAAAATAAAGGGTGGAGAGGCACCAAGGAAAGATGTAACATGGACCTGGAGCTTCCAATGCACGTATGTATCACACACACACAACTGCATTCACCCGCACTAACAAGCGAATGCAGGTGCGTGCCTGTGTGCACAAGCATGCACGTGTGCACAAGCATGCACGTGTGCACAAGCATGCACGTGTGCAAACACCCCAACACACAACCAGCCTGTGAATTTGCTTTAAATGGAGGGCAGCCTGGCAGAACTATGGTGCTGACAAAGAGAAAGAACCCGTGATAAAGACCAAACGCCTGAGCTCATCTCTTTGTTCTGTTTTCTCAAAGGTTCCAGTCAGCCCTGCCATAATGTAGGGATGCTAACATTTGTTTGCAATTTGGAGGATACTCTTACCAATAAAAGCGGGTCACCCAAAGTGAAAGAGCCATTCAGACCCTGCACTCTGGGTTTGCTCAGAGAGTTGGGGGTTCCCCACGCTGAAGAAGACACAATGCCTCCACAGTTAAGAGCAGCATTGCCTGGCCGAGCTCATACTAAGACCCAGCACAGCCTGCTTGTGCCTTCACAGGCCATCATGCCTCTTCTTCCCAAAGACAGAAGCTGGCCATGTGAAAGAAAAGCGTTCCAATGATTGCAGACCTGCACAGCGTTTTAAATGATAGGTAAAGGGTTCCTCTCTTGAAGCTGAATGTGTGACCAGGCATTAGTCCAATAAAAACACGGACGAAATAGCAGTTGTCAACCATTCTGCGGGTCTGATGTTAATTGCCACCTTCTTAAGAGGACATGCTACACGACACTAGGAAAGGGCGCTTTCGAGAGCTTTGTCCTGCTGCATGTCCTTCCTCCACACCCACAAGCAAATTCTGCGGATCAGTTTACCAGCTTGCATCTTTCTGGAACAGATGTTCACCTGACCTCAGATCGCTCTCCTCAACAGCGGAGAGTCACGGTTCTGAACTGGGCACCCTGTCATTTTCTGAGGAAATCTACTTCAGGAACAGGCTGCTAACAGGGTATTTTAGAACTTAGCACATCATTAAAGGAAAACCCACCCAACCCTAGAAGTGACCTCATAAAGTGATGGGGAATGTTTAAGAGGAGACGCGGCTAAAAAGCAGGATGTCTCCTGTCCACGGCCCCACACATAATGACTCTTTTACCACACAAAAACGGCCGTGTTAATTCTTGTTTCCAAGCCTCCTACTTGCCTTTAGGGTCATTGGGAAACATCTCTGTCCCACACGGAGCCACGTGTAACACACGGTCTGTAGCTCTTGAAGATGTCCATAGCAACCTTTTGTTTTCACATATTTTTAAAATTCTCTATGTTCTAGGTTGCTCTGGAAATCACTTATTTACTACCTAAATGCATTTTAGGAGCAGAAAATACCTATGTCAGATATGAGAGATATTAAATGTGGATTTTAAAATGTATTTTAAAAGAATTACCTATTTTTGTTCTTTGTGTGTTTCACCTGCATATATATGCTTACCACGTGTGTGCCTGGTGTCCACAGAGGCCAAAGAGGGACATCATGTCCCGTGGAACTAGAGTCACAAGAAGTCCCCTGTAGGGACTGAGAACAGAACCCAGGTCCACTGCAAGAGCAGTGGGCTCTCTTAACCTCTGAACCATCTCTCCAGCCCCTAAATATGTTAAAAAAAAAATTTTTTTTTTTTTAAAAAGTAAGTTCTCAAGCTGGGAGGTGGTGGCGCACGTCTTTAATCCCAGCACTCGGGAGGCAGAGGCAGGTGGATCTCTGTGAGTTCGAGGCCAGCCTGGGCTACCAAGTGAGTTCCAGGAAAGGCGCAAAGCTACACAGAGAAACCCTGTCTCAGAAAAAAAAAAGTAAGTTCTCAAATTTTGGTGAAATTAAAAAACAACTTTAAACTTATTTTCTCCACTGCCCATTCAAACCCACTGCTAGAGGCTAATTGTTCCTTGATTCTTGGATGAAATCCCAAGTCTCTCCTCAAGTTTTGACGCTAATATTATAATCACATTGTCATCTTATTTCTTTCTTTCTTTCTTTCTTTTTCTTTTCTTTTTTTTTTTTTTTTTTTTTTTTTTTTTTTTTTTTTTTTTTTTTTTTTGGTTTTTCAAGACAGGGTTTCTCTGTGTAGCTTTGGAGCCTGTCCTGGAACTCACTCTGTAGCCCAGGCTGGCCTCGAACTCACAGAGATCCTCCTGCCTCTGCCTCCCGAGTGCTGGGATTAAAGGCGTGTGCCACCACTACCCGGTTTATTAATTCTTTGATAACTAGAATCACAATACACATTCTAGGCAGGGCCCACAGTTACTTCCTCATTCCTAGTTAACAAAACGTCCTGCGGTCAATCAAAGTCACAAAAACCATCACAAAGTGAAGTCTCTCAGTTCAAAGTCAGATCTTCTCCCACCGAGAATGCAGGGCTCTCTAGGAAGGCTGAGATAGGGACAGGTCCTCTCTGTCACTTTGTCTGCGTCTCCTTTTCCGTCCTCCAGAACTTGCTAGATGCCCATAGCTCCAGGTGACAGAGCAGGGAAGGGTGGGAGACAAAAGGACCATGATAAAGATCTCAAGTGAGCGAACCCTCTGGTTGGAGAGGCGAGTTCAGGTGAGGCTCCCTCAACTGGGTGAGTAGCTAAAACCCTCTCTGGTTTGGGGGTGCATCTTGGGTTCTTGAGACTACAAATCTTCTAATGTAAATAATGCATATCCCTTGACTGGTTGATTTTATTTTTCTTTTCTTTCCTCAGCTCCAGAGAATTTAGTGACCCAGCAAGGCCTGGGTCACATCAATCATCTAAGGCAGCAGTCCCTTGAGCAAACTGAAAATGTCTCAGGTGGGGCTCTTTCCCACATCATTCACTTCTGATCCAAGAAAGTAATGCTTGTGTGTGTGTGTGTGTGTGTGTGTGTGTGTGTGTGTGTGTGTGTGTGTGCTCGAGCGCTCAAGTGCATGCGTGTGTGGCTCTGACTCTGCAGGCCAGAGACTCTCACCCTGAGATTCCCAAGGCATCCTTTCAGAGAGGCCTGCAGCTCTCCCAGCACCTTGCACTGGGCACCGCCACCCTATCCACAACCTCAGGACAACCCTCTCTGAAGAAGTTCTCTCTGCTCCGTGACATCAACCTCTTCTGTCTTGGCAAGCAGAGGTGAGCTTCTGGTCCTCACCGCCCTCTTGGTGAATGCCCTCTGTGGTCAAGCACTTCACCTTGGAGTGGAGACATTCTGAGTGTTCCCCAAGGAAAAAAACGTTCCTGTAATCCGGATTCACTAAGTGCCCTGGCCTTCTGAGGTTGTCCCCAACCACACCGCTAGTCGACACCTACGGCCCAGGTTGCTGCTGTAGGCTGTAACCTGTGCGCTGGGAATTCACTTACACAAAGGAAACAAGAGAAACCCACAGTGAGATTCACTTCCTTGGGAACAAGATTCACCTTTTGCCTTTCTTAGACCTCCAAAGGCACCCCTGGACTGCCAGAAGGGACTCACAAATCGCCACTCACACAAGCAGACTCCGAGTCACAGAGACTCTCCTGGGAATGGACTCAGAGACGCACACCCCAACACACACCCAGCAGCTCCTCTCTTGGTGCCTCCAGTTTTATTTTGATAGACCTCCTCTGTACCAATTCAAAGTCTCTGCCAGCCTCCAAAACCAATCTTGGCCACAGAGTGCCAGCCATAACAGTTTAGCTTTTATGGAAAGAAGCCTTTTGGGGCCAGGTGAGTTTTAATGGCTCCTCTTTTGTTAGTTCAGAGCCTCATGTTATGCCAAGAAAGCTTTACCCCAATACCATGTTTATACTGAAGAAAATGAATGGGGCAACATTGTGCCTTTCCCTCTGTTTCTAAGTCAGTAAAGCTAAATTCTTATAAAACTCCAACAATAAAACATCACGCCTGGAAGAAAGTCTCAGGTTCCTGGCACTGAGCCCTGCCAGCATCACATAGGCCCTGCTTTTCGGCTCTGCTATTCCTCCCTTCAGCAGGAATGCTTTCCGGGTTTTATATCAAAAAACAGGACGAGAGACGCAAAACAGCAGGGGTATTCATGTGGTCGAGTTACGTGGCTTTTCTCTACCACACCGCTCCAGCGGCGTCCCTTCTTCCTCACAGAATACCATTGTATATACACTGGGATTTCAGCACTCTCGAGTGAGCCTGCTTCTAAGAGAGGGGAGATTAAAGAACCGATGTCTCCAAAGAAAGAGAAATAACATGTCAGTCGTGTTTATTTGTTGGGTTATGTGATTTATGCCTTCTCATGTGAAGATGGACCAGAGAAAAGGGGACACGTGACGTTGTTTAGATAATCCCCAGAGGAAGTTTTAGTCCCTTCCTCGGGAGAAGGGTTGCCTTTCATATGAAATATAAATGGTCCTGGCAGCTTATAGAGGGAAGAAAGATTTCTTACGTCCTAAAAAATAAATTCAAGATGCACCTAATTGAGTCTCCAGAGAGGAAGAATATTTAGCATTCTAAGGCAGAAAGAAAGAGATGGGATTAAGGAAGAACATCATCAAAATGCAAGTGAGGGGTCCTTTCACAAAACGCGTTCAGGAGATGTAAAAAGAGACACACTTTCAGTTTAGCCTGTCCATTGTAAATCCTGTGCCTCAGACATCTTCCACCCAGCTACTACCTCTCCGTTCCTTCATTAACCATCCGGGCAAGGCAGTCGACTACAGGAAGCAGAAAGTTGAGTAAAACTTCAGGACTTCTAATGTGAAAAAGTTAATAAAGTTCCCAAATAGATACTCTCGTACCTACTGTCTACTCCCTTCCTCTCCCTCCCTTCCTCCCTCCCTCAACCTTCTCTTCCCTCTCTTCCTTCTTTCCTTTCTTTGAGGTTAGCCTCTGGGTTGCACATGCCCATGCATTCAGCACACATCTGTATGTATCCACGTACGTGTGCACCTGCCCACACGTGAACATATGCAAATACATTCTTCTTGCCTTCATATGCACAGGTTATGTGCACCCACGACACATACACTGGCACCCCCCCACACCAGCACCCCCCACACCAGCATCCCACACACACCAGCACCCCCCACTCACACACTGGCACCCCAAACACACATACTGGCACCTCCACACACATATTGGCACTCCCACACACATACTGGCACCCTTCATCCACACACTGGCACCCCACACACACATACTGGCCCCCCACACACACACATCGGCACCCCTTCACACACACACACACACACACACACACACACTGGCACCCCCCACACACACTGGCACCCCCCACACACATACTGGCACCCCACCACCCACACATTGGCACACACACACATCGGCACCCCCCTACCCATATACTTTCTCCTTCATAAAACTGACTGCAGTTAACCCCCAGGGAAGTAAAGATATAATGACACATCTGGACATCTCCTGAGGGACCCCATGTCACCTTCAGCACATGGAGAATGGGAACCATATCCTGTCTCCCTGGTGTAAGGCCTGCTGTGGAAAGTCTTCCAGCCCTGACCCTAAGGCCTTCAGCATGGAGGATGAAGCAAGTCTCTTCATAGTGGGCAGTTTAAGTCTCTGAAATTCAATGTTTATTTGTTCATCTTACGTTCAAGAGCCTTTTCTTTTTCTTTTTGAACATTTAATGTCTAATGTTAATGCTAAGGGTCAGATTACTTCCTCTTTAAAAAATATCCTCCTAAAGGAGAAGGATTCTTGTTAAAAAGGGAGGATTTTGAAGTCATTTTAGAACCACTTCTGGGTGTTATTTTTCAGGCATCATAAAGCATCTGAATTCAGCTGCTTTTGAATCCAAGCAAAACACTTCTAAAGATAAGTGAGGCTTGCTTCCTACATTAAGGGTGTTTTTAAGTGACAGATAAAGGGAAATAAAAGGCCTTTTCAGGGGCATATAAACTGGAATACAAACAAATTTTAAGACTGACGAGAGAATGAAAACCTAACAGAATAGCCCACATTTAGCACATTCTCAACGGACTTCAGACTTCCGGATTGGCCCTGAACTATTCCCCACGAAGCAAGGCATCATATATCAGTGTCAAAACTCACTGGCTGATCCTTTCCAAGGCACTTGGACAAGCCTTCAACAACTCAATTTACAGGAAGGCCAGCCTGTGAGGGAGGGGGCAGCTGGGACTTGTGTGAACGGTCTCCCTGTAGCCACTTTTACATATGCACTCACTCATTCATTCAAGAAACACTCGAGGCCACTTGTCTCCTATTTATGGCTCCCAGCCCTAGAGAAGCACCGGAACCACCTGGGCTCGTCCAGCAGCTGCTGGCTGGTCCCTTTTTTCTTTTATTTGTTTGTTTTTGAGACAGGGTTTCTCTGTGTAGTTTTGGTGCCTGTCCTGGATCTCACTCTGTAGACCAGGCTGGCCTCGAACTCACAAAGATCCGCCTGCCTCTGCCTCCTGAGGGCTGGGATTAAAGGCATGTGGCACCGCCGCCCGGTGCTGGCTGGCCCCTTAAGGAGTGGGACTGCAGGTCTTAGCTCATAGCCTGATTTGGAACCACTCAGTATTCAATTGGTTGGGAGAGAAGGGACATGCACTACTACTAGGGGAGAGCGCTTCTCTCTCAAATTGAGCTGCCTTTTCATCCCCGCATGCCATCATGATCCTTTCCTCTTACTCGGTTCCTGCATGTCTAGGCAGGTGCCCGCGCTGGGAAAGAGGACCAGAAAGAGGTTTAACAGTGATGTGAACCCCGCACCCCCCCAACATTCTACTGCTCCTTCTACGCTAGTGTCCAGCAATGGTGATACAAATGGTCCCCAACCTTCAGTGAGGAGTTCCCAACTTCCAATGGTGAGAAAGTGTATCCACACAGCCATCCACTTTTCACTTTCAGTATAGTGTCAAGAAACTACATGTTATCTTCAACATTTTATAAAATGGGCTTTGATGAAATTTGCAGGCAAATGGATGGAACTAGAAAAAATCATCCTGAGTGAGGTAACCCAAACCCAGAAAGACAGTAATGGTATGTACTCACTCATAGGTGGATTCTAGATATAAAATAAAGAACAATCAGACCACAACCCATAGAACCATGGAGGCTATATATATGGCATGGAGGTCCCTAGGACGACTGTGGCTTATAATAAATTTCGGTTTTATTCAATTATTGAAAAAAAAAATAGCCAAACGAATAGAAACACATGAACTATGAACCAAAGGCTGAGGAGCCCCCAACGGGATCAGGCCCTCTGAATAGGTGAGACAGTTGATTGGCTTGATCAGTTTGGGAGGCATCTAGGCAGTGGTACCGGGTCCTGTGCTCATTGCATGAGTTGGCTGTTTGAAAGCTGGAGCTTATGCAGGGATGCTTGGCTCAGTCTGGGAGGAGGGGACTGGACCTGCCTGGACTGAGTCTACCAGGTTGATCGCAGTCCTCGGGGGAGGATTCATCTTGGAGGAGGTGGGAATGGAGGGTGGGCTGGGAGGGGGGAGAACAGGGGAACCCGTGGCTGATATGTAGAACTGAATGGTATTGCAAAATAAAATAAAAGGAAAAAAAAAGAAAGAAAAGCTGGCAAAATAAATAAATAAATAATAAAATAAAATAAAATGGGCTTTGTGTTAGCTATCTCCCAACTGTACCCTATGTAAGTGTTCTGACCACACTTAGGGTAGGCTAAACCAAACTATGATGATCACTGAAAGGTGTATTATTCATACCTTCAGCTTACAGTATTTTCAATTCCTAATGTGTTCATCGGGACGTAACCCCATTGTAAATCAAGCAACGTCTCACAAAGATAGATTGTCCCTCCAATTCAATGCTAACTTTTGGCCAGCAGCATATAAAATCGTCTTTTGAAGATAGAAACAGGATATTCAGACTTCAAAGGTAAGAAAATGACCTTGGTGAGATACACATTTATCTGGGCTTTTCCCAGTGCCCGTGTACACAGAGAACACACTCCCAATGAGAAAAGCCAAAAACTGAATAGTAACAAGTAACCGAGAAACACCATAAAGAAACTATAGGTGGGGTTGGAGAGGTGGCTCGTGGGTTAAGAGCACTGGCTTCTCTTCCAGAGGACCTGAGTTCAATTCCCAGCAACCACATGGTGGCTCGCAGCCATCTGTAATGAGATCTGGTGCCCTCTTCTGGCCTGTAGACACACATGCAGGCAGAACACTGTATACATAATAAATAAATAAATTTTTTTTTTTTTTTTTTTTTTTTTTTTTTTTGGTTTTTCGAGACAGGGTTTCTCTGTGTAGCTTTGCGCCTTTCCTGGAGCTCACTTGGTAGCCCAGGCCAGCCTTGAACTCACAGAGATCCGCCTGCCTCTGCCTCCCGAGTGCTGGGATTAAAGGCGTGCGCCACCACTGCCCGGCAATAAATCTTTTTTTAAAAAATAGGAACCATAGGTATGGGTGTCTCCAATCTCCCTTATATACTCTGTCAAACTCCTCATTGACTACTGAGCCACACATGTACTGAGAAGAAATTCAGGGGTGGAAAGCCTTGGAGGCCAGATAGAGCTAAGTAGAAACTCACACCCTTCCATTCAGAGGGATCCAGTAAACAATTAGTATCCCACTGAAACCCTAGAAGGTCTGTGGCTTACGAATGAAAAATGACAGGACTTGAGTTAGAGGATCACCCTCATACTTGTCTCAATATCTGTCCTGGTTAGTTTCTATGCAGTGCACAGCAGACAGGCAGGCAAAAACACTCTTAAACATAAAATACATTAAAAAAAAAACCTTTAAGAGACAAAGACAGCTACATCTAACTTTATTCTATGTAAGCAAATTTTTATAATTACATAATAACAAAATGTGAAGCTACACAATTGTGTCACAGTCTTTCGGCAGACACTACAATAATCCTCCAAAACACAAATGTCCATCATGTCCAAGGACCTAAACGCAATGATAATTGAAAGTCCTTTCAGAATTGACTCCACAAAAGCAAAGGCAAAAATAGCCTATAATATATATTAACAGTCTGTAAGGTATTAAGATGTGGGCATTCCATACCCTGATGAAACGCTTTCGATGGCCAAGAAGGAAAACATTGCAGGACTTTGATCCCATCACAGGCAGCTCCTACTGTCCTACACAGTGACTGTGGAGACCATTTCAATCCATCAACTGCACGGAAACTCTGAAGGACTTTCCTCCTAAGACAGAAAACTTCACTCTCCGTTCGAGAAAGGCAGAAGAGAACAAACGGGAGGCTGGGGTATAGCTCAGTGGTCATGCAATTACCAAGCATGCATGAGGCACACACACACACACACACACACACACACACACACACCCCAAGTGGTGTTTATTACTAATGAAAACTAGTTATTCAACCATACACTGGCAAACCATAGACCTGGGCCAAATATGGCTGTGTTTTCAGATGCTTCACAAGCTAGAAAGTGTTCCTTAAATATTTGTAAAAAAAAAAAAAAAAAAAAAATGTAGAGAAAGGACTATGGAAGTAGAAATCATGTATGCCCTGCAAACCTGTGACTATTGACTATCTGGAGAAAATTTGCCAACTTGAGGTCTCATCTAGCCATGACCTTAATTTGCCTTAGTTCACTGTGTCACCATTGGTGTTAATGGCTACAGAATCACCTCTTCATAGTTCACACAGATTTCCCCCTGGAACATCAGTTATAAAACTCTCTGTGTTAGGAATAACTCCATTAACAACTGTATTTTGTCACATGCAGATCTAGCTACTGTCAGAACCAATGGGTTTTTTTTGTTGTTGTTGTTTTGTTTTGTCTGTTTGTTTGGTTGGTTGGTTTGGTTTTTTGAGACAGGGTTTCTCTGTGTAGCTTTGGAACCTGTCCTGGAACTCACTTGGTAGCCCGGGCTGGCCTTGAACTCACAGAGATCCCCCTGCCTCCGCCTCCTGAGTGCTGGGATTAAAGGCGTGCACCACCGCTGCCCGGCCCAATGGGCTGTTTTATGCCCAGTCTCTCAAAGCCACCTTTCCAAAGATTTCATTCAAACCTCTATACCACTTGCAACGCAGTGACAGACCCACTAGAGAGCAACGTGTTAAAGTGCAAAAATGGCCACACATCTTTCTACTCCCTATGCTGATCCCTCGCATATGACCCCACGAAGAGTGTCTATTGTCCTTTAAATGTAAACTTAAATATATAGGTGAGCCGGGCAAGGGTGGCTCAGCCTTTAATCCCAGCGCTAGGGAGGCAGAGGCAGGCGGATCTCTGTGAGTTCGAGGCCAGCCAGGTCTACAGAGCGAGATCCAGCACAGGCTCCAAAGCTACAGAGAAACTCTGTCTTAAAAAAATAAAAAACAAACAACAACAACAGGTGCTTTAGACAAAAGGGCATTAAGGGCGCAACACAGGTTGAGGAGATAGTAGAAACACATGCTACAAAGTACAGGGGGGGTACTAAGTTGTTATGAATTATTGCGTGAGGGAAACATGCTGGGCAGATGCAGCGGTGGGCTGGGCAGATGCATGCCATGTGGGCATGGCGGCAGCAGCGGCGGCCAGTAATTCACAACCTAGATGCTGCATCCATGTGGAGAGTTTATTATAATAGAGAGATGAAGAGAAAGATAGGGAAGAGAGAGACAGGGAGAAAAAGAGAGAAGAGAGAGAGAGATCAAGGGTGCATACCTCATGGGAGGAAAAGCGGGAGGGGGGGGAAGGGGAGGAGTTTTTCCTTAGAAATGAAGCTCTTACTCCAAGAAGCAAGGCGGCGCCAAGGGGCGGGTCAGAATACTAACACTGGTTTCCAAGGGGCAAGTCAGAATATTAACATTCCTGCGTTTTGATTATTGTAAAAAGAGGTGAGTTATGGGAGCAAGTAGGGGAACAAGGGCACTGAATTGTTGCGACTACTTCAAGCTGACAAGGGGTGAAGTGGGGAGGGGGGAAGCCGGAGGGTGCCAGTGAAGAAACATTGTCAGTTGTCATCATGCGAATCTCTGGCGTGGAGATCTCAGGCATCTGTTCCTTGAGGTTGCGGCAGTGAATTGAAGGATGTGTTCTTCATGATCATATCTGCCATTTCTCTGGAGGTGGGGGTGCAGCCATCCCAGTGGGTGTCCTAAATTGGAGGTTGGCATCCTCGGAGCTGGTGCGAGCTGGTGCAGGGGCTGACATATCTGGAGAGCCCCTTGGCCCAGGCAGGAGGAGAGAAGCTGCAAAATATGCTCAAAAATGGGTGAGGTAAAAATGGGCTCTGGAGATTGCTAGGTTTCGTCAGACCAGATTTTTATATATATATATATATATATATATATATATATATATATATATATATATATGTATATATATATATTTTTTTTAAGATTTATTTATTTATTATGTATCCAGAATGTATGACTGCAGGCCAGAAGAGGGCACCAGATCTCACTACAGATGGTTATGAGCCACCATGTGGTTGCTGGGAATTGAACTCAGGACCCTTGGAGGAGCAGTCAGTGCTCTTAACCTCTGAGCCATCTCTCCAGCCCAAGACCAGATTTTTTGATGCAGTAGAAGAATTTTTCCCAGGGACCTGTAGGTATCTGTAAGACAGCTGGAATAGATTTATATCATAGCAAAAGGGTTAAAAAAAAATCCATGAAAATTTAAGGACTCTTAAGAATTGTTTGTAGTCAATGTTGTATCAATTTATCAAAGCTGCATTTATCAATATTAAAATTTGAACGTCTGGAGTTATATCTGAAACCATTCTATCCTGTACCATGAAGTCTGTGAATGAGGCGTACCTGTCTGTAATTTCAATAGGAAACTTATTAATGAACTGTCAGTAATCTTGGGATTAGGGCTGTCAAACTGATACCCTGGTCATCAAACATCATCAGATCTGAGAAGGATAAATTTAAGAAGTGAGACAGCTTTCCAGCTACCTAGGCAGCAATCCCAAGTCTCTCCATGGTCTTTGGGGGACAGAAGCCCCAAAGGCAGCACTTGTTCAGCTGATGGGTCCAGAAGATCTGACAGATTTTTCTGTGGAGTAGAAATTTGGGGAGGTCAACCTACCTGTCTCGGGGGACGCAAGCGGTCCCTGTTGCTCCTCTTATTCACAGTCTAGACAGGATCTCAGCTTTTTCTTGTGTGGCCGGCCTTGCCATGAGCTTCTGGGTGGAGGTTCTTCTGTGGCCATCTGTCATCTTGAAGAAGATACATGTTGCTGCCAGGACCTGACATGTCTCTTTTTTTTTTTTTTTTTTTTGGTTTTTCGAGACAGGGTTTCTCTGCGTAGCTTTGCGCCTTTCCTGGGACTCACTTGGTAGCCCAGGCTGGCCTCGAACTCACAGAGATCCGCCTGCCTCTGTCTCCCGAGTGCTGGGATTAAAGGCGTGAGCCACCACCGCCTGGCGACATGTCTCTTTATCACAAAAACTTTCATATTCAATGCCATATTCTCAGATCTCTACAGGTATTTGAGGACTGGGAGAACAAAATCTGTTAGCTGTATTTATAACTTTGAGAGCATAAATATACATATGTATATGTATATATATGACTGAAATCTGATTATACAGATTTCCCAGTTAGTTACAGCTTAATGAAGTGAGCAAGGACAGGAGGCTGATCTTTGAGTATAGCCAGATTATAATCCTGAATGACTTATATAGAAATAATTATTTCTTAAGCTGTCTCCTGAGAAGGCAAAGAAGAATGATAGAGATAGATCCTAAGGCTGAATGAGAACAGGAGAAAAGGGGCTTGTGAGTCAGGGTGCAGCCCAACTCTGAGAAAAGGACCCTCTTGGTGGACCAGAAACTCCGTCCCGAAAGATTTATATAGAAATAATAATTCCTTACAGTCATACAATAGTTCCCTGGTTCTGCATAAAGGTCAAGTGTCTTATATTATTGCAGAACCATTTTAATGAATAAATATCAATGAGCACTAGATAGTCAATCTATAGTCCTCTATGCCAGGGGGTTTCATTTTGACTCAGCATTTCAGACTATTCTGGACAGGGAACATGGGATGATGTATCCTCTTCTGAAACTGCTTTGAGCTGGCATTGGGGCATTGTTGTCAGGGCCCCCCAAAAGGCTGAAAGGCCAGTCAAAGGCTGGGCAGTGGGGCATTTGTCAGAAGCATGTGGTGTCTGACCTGGCTGTAGAGGCAGGGATCAATTATGTTTGACTGGGCTGTTCCATGTCAGGTAGACAAGAGTCTCTGCTGGCATCCGTGGCAGGGAAAGCGCCACAGGCTGTGGTTCACAACTGCTGCTTTGGTGTTTCTGCCACCCTGCTGGATAATAGACTAGAGGCAAGAGTTAAAATTTTATGAATTTATTTGGAACCTCTTGGCCCATGGTCTTAGTAATTGGGAAAGGAAGACCAAGAGAGAGAGAAATGCCAATCTCAGGAATAGACAGGTGAAGAAAAAAAGTTTTAGATAAATTAGTATTATCAATCAGTACTGAAATCCAAATCCTAGAAAAGCAGGTAATGAGTAACCAAGGGAAGTTTAAAATCCTTTTAAAATCCTGAGCTTGTGATCCACAGGGTATCAGAATTGTATTAATGTTAAAATCTGAAATTTAAAATCTTAAGCATTAGTGCTGCTAACCTATCCTGGCATCGGATCGTGCTCTCCCTGCCCACATGTGCAGCTGCAGAGGAACAGACATTAGGTTGCGACTGAACCTCTGCCCCACCCACGCTGCGTGGTGATGAGGTCATATGACCTATTTTGACCCTAGCCAAGATGGCGGCTTGACCAAGGGGTTGCCCTTATTTAAGATGGTGCCAACTGATCACGTGGTTGCCCTGATTTAAAATGGAGGCTTGAACAGATAAGGAACAGGTAAAGTGAAGCATTTAAAAGTTAGTCAGAAACAAGTTAACATGGGCGTCTCTCAAGCCGGGATGGCGGCAGCAGTCGAGGAAAGGCAGGCTGCAGAGGGAGGAGGGGCTTTGGCTCTGAGCAGCTGGTGGGGTGGGGCGGGGTGGGGCTCAGGGCTGTGAACCAAAGTCCTGCAGGAGGGAAAAGATTTAAGAGACAGAACTGCAGACAAGGACAGGAGTTAGAGGAAAGGGACAGGCAGAGAGAGCAAGCTTTGCCTGGCGGGCAATTCTGCATGTCGCATTAAGGAGCCCGGTGACGGGGAATGATGTAATTGCTCAGCAGAGGCTGGAGCATGGGTGGGTGGGTGACAGGGAGGGAGCTGGGAGTGGGTAGGCACATTTTTCCACAATGAGGTATAACAGCACAAGATAGCCAGTGGACCGTCATCACAGAGGCTATGGGCCGTGGAGTTCAGAGGGCACAAGCCACCTCCATGTGCCATCACATAGGAGCAGAGGCCGAGGGGCTAGGAGCCTGAGAGACCCGGCAAGCGATAGGAGACTGACCTCCAGCGTCCCGGAGAGTCCGCGAGAATGAGTGACGCAAGATAGCCAATGGACCGTGGTCACAGAGGCTATGGGCCGTGGAGGACAGGCCCGAGGGGCTTAGAGCCCGAAAAACACGTGGTGCCAGCACCACGATCAATCGAGAGGGACAGCAAATCCTCAGCTGTGGGAAACTGGCCAAAAGGGAGGCTTGCTTACCAGAGGGGCAGGGGCTTACTAATTGGCTGAGTGTTGAAGGTTCCAAGGCCCCTAGCGTGTCTCAGAGTGTCTCAGAGTGCCGGCAGGCAGGAGAAATGCGCCAGGAGGACCCCTGCCCAGCCACTAGCACCAATGCTATGAATTATTACGTGGGGACCCTGAGGGTATCTTGCGCGTGCAGGAAAACACGCCCGGTCTGAATATTAACATTGGTTTCCAAGGGGTGGGTCAAAATAGTAACACTCGTTTCCAAGGGGTGGGTCACCTAAGTGTGGATGGGAAGTCAGGGAGAAGAGGGGTGTTGGGTTAATCAAAACTAAGAATGTATTTTTTTTCCTTCCTTATGGAAACCCACAACTTTGTAAATTAATTTAAAAATACGTTTTTTTGAAAAAAGGAAACCGAACACGGACACACTGCATGGGTGGAGAATGCTTCCCCTAAGAGGACACAAGGATTTAAATGAAATCTCCGTGCAAGGTATGGGACACCTTCCCATGAAGTATCGCCCCCACCACACAGCACCAGGCATTGCCACTGACCCTGGCTGTCCACCAGCACTAGATGGTAAGCCGCTACGGCAGAAGGCACAATACACACTTTGGTTTCGGAAACTGAACTGAAATTGACCTAAAAACTTCCTCCCTGCTGGCTGGCTTTCCTGGTGCTGGGTGCGCTGCAGGCCCCTGGGGCAGACAAGTCGTCAGTGGTATCGGCCAGCAGTGAGTTCTGAATGATGTAATAGCAAGTAGACGATGTGACTACTGGCGAAAATGCCGGCGTGAAGGTGATGGAGGTAACCAACGACTTTCTGATTGGACCTGAGGCCTGTTCCAGGAGAGCGGACTCCTATTCTGCGCTATAAACCTGGCAAAAAAAAAAAAAAAAAACCCAGCTTGGGAGGTCATAGGCCCTGAGGGGGCGGGCAAAAGGGGAACTCGGCTACTGTTGCCTTGGTCAGTGTCGAACGGTCTTCTATTTTTTTTTTTTTTTTTTTTTTTTTTTTTTTTTGGTTTTTCAAGACAGGGTTTCTCTGCGTAGCTTTGCGCCTTTCCTGGAGCTCACTTGGTAGCCCAGGCTGGCCTCGAACTCACAGAGATCCGCCTGGCTCTGCCTCCCGAGTGCTGGGATTAAAGGCGTGCGCCACCACCGCCCGGCTTCAAACGGTCTTCTAAATAGGTGCATGACGCGGACTAGGGCCGCCTTCATCTCAGCTGGAGAAGCTCCTGCGGTGGTCTGCAGTTAACGCCGCCGAGACTCCTAACTGGTCAAGGTGCTGAGTGACAGCCCAGTGCTCAGCCCTAAACGGGGCAGCCCAGTTCACCCGAGGCTTGGGGACACCACAGAAGAGGAGGTGCAAAAAAAAGAGCGAGAGTGGGAGACTAGGAGCAATGTTGTGAAATGCTGTTCTGGACACGCCCCGGCCAGTGCACTCTGGAGCTCACCGCAACTCTGGCGCCCGGCGTAAGATCAAGCCCGCAGCGGGAGTTACCATTCCTGTTGTGGAGCATTAGTTTAAGATGTGCGACATTCGTTTATGCCGTCGGACATCTGTTTAATGATGCAAAGACGTGTTGCATTCTTTGACCTTGCATTTGTTTAACTCTGTGAAGCTTTGTCTAAAACACCTGATTGGTCAATAAAGAGCTGAGCGGCCAATAGCTAGGCAAGGCAGGGATATGCGGGGCTGATATGCAGAAAGAATAAATAGGAGGAGAAATCTAGGCTTGAGAGAAGAGGGAGGAGCGAGAGGAGGAGGAGAGGAGGATGCCAGGGGCCAGCCACCCAGCCACACTGCCAGCCATGGAGTAAGAAGGAAGGAAAGATATATAGAATAGAGAAAGGTGGAAGCCCAGAGGCAAACCATAGTTAAAGAGAAACAAGATAATTTAGGTTAGAAAAGCTGGCTAGAAACAAGTCACGGTAAAGGCCGGGTATTCATAAGTAAGAATAAGTTTTCATGTATTTATTTGGGAGCTGAGTGGCGGGTCCCCAAAGAGTAAAAAAAAAAAACCAACTACACATTCCAGTTGGCAATACTACTTGAACTCAATGGGTTATGAGGGGGTGTTTCAGGAAGGTCGGAGGGGTACCTTTGGACAGCATCACTGAATGAGCATATTCCCAAAGGATTTGAGGTGGTTGGCAGAGAAACGTGTGAGTAAGCACGGACAGGACCAGCAATGCTGAGTAGACGCTATTTTTTAAAGAAATGCTCAAGTACACCTCAAGGACCATACGCTCAAGACTGTATTTTTACTCTAAAATTAGAAAATCCAGGTTGTCTATGATTGGGGTTGGGGAAAACTACGTCTAAGTAAAAACTGCCTGGGGCTATCCTGAGCTTTTGCTACAATCCTTTGCAGGCAGGAAAGGTTGGAGCACCAGGCCGTGGAGAGGGCCGTGCGCAAACAGCAGCCCTCAGGTGCGTCAGCCCCGTTCCCTCTCCCCAGATTGGTCTGTGAGCCCCGAAACCAAGCCAAGGTCCGCAGAGCGGCACACTTCTTCCCACCAGTTTAATCTATTTTAAGCAGAAAACTCTATTTCAGTGCCCCAGCAAAGAAAATACGTCCTCACATGAAACCCAAACCGTTTCAGTAACCAAATACCTAAGAGAAGTCCAAGGAGCCGTGACTTGAGAGGAAATGCACGTGGCAGGCTCACAGGCTCTGTGCACAGGTTTCCAACTTCAGCAAGAAGAAATCCCCAGACCCTGGGCCCTACTAGAGGGAAAAGGAACTCTAAAGTGCTCTTCGGTAATTCTCAACCTTGAGCGTACACTGAAGTCATCTAAAAAGATCTTTTTTCACTTTTAATACCATGGCCTGGACGTCACCCAAGGTCAATTAAACCAGAATCTCTGGTATGTAGCCCAGGCATTAGTACTTTCCAGAGCTCCCTCGGGTTCCCCTGTGCAGCAGAGCCGAGTCCTACTAAATAACATTGGAAAACGCTCCGAAAGGTGAATGGTGACTGTAATTACTGCGTGTGTCAACTTCAGTGGTGACAGAGAAGAATATTTGGGGGAGGTAAATTTTAGTTTGAGAAATTAATAAACTCATTTGCAGTATGTTTTCCAAGTTCACCTCCATTTCATCTCCAATTCCTTCCCCAGCCGGCCAGTCAGTCTCTCTCCAGCTCCTGTGTTTTTATTGTTTTAATCCCACTGTTGTCCACTTCGTGCTGCTGTGTGCGTGAGTGGAGGGCCTCTACTGGAGTACTAGCTTCCTGGGGACGGCTGAATCCTTGAGGAAAACTGATTCTCCCTCTCCCAGCAACCATCACCACCTTCCAACAGCTCCACTGCTATGGCAGGATTTCGTGCCCACCTCTCCCCTCCACCGCTATGGTAGGACTTCGTGCCCACCTCTCCCCTCCACACCGGGGGTTTGTTTGGCTTGCTCTTGCCCACCTCTTGTGCGAGCAGGAGTCATAGCCACTGGGTTCACCTGGGCAACTGCCCGGCTGAGTCTGGAAAATACCGTTTCCCTTTCGTCACCCACTGCCTCTGACTCTTACCATCTTTCCACCTTCTGCTCTGTGATGACCCCTGAGCCTCTGGAGGAGGAGGAATGATAGAGGCATTAGGGAGATGAGAGGGGTACCATTTACTACACACTCACCTGGTACCAAGCACTGTGCTGGGCAAGGCCTACTTCACCTAACCCCCAACGCTTAGCACCCTGACAAATGCATGATCACCAATCTCTGTTATTCTCCAAAAATAATTACAAATACATTAACTCAAGGCAACTGAGAGGAAGAGGCTCATCACAGTGCCAGCAGGTATGGGGACAAGGATCAAACCTCCTTACAAAGCTGTGCCTTCTCATTTTCCTTAAACTGCACTGATGTTTGGAAAGTTAATAGAGTAACATGGTGCACAAGTCTGAAAGGTACAGAGGTGTACAGAGCCTCTCTAAGGCACAGATGGAATGAGCATCGCCTATCATCACTTTTCCTGTACTCAACGAAGCACACCTAACCACGGTCATCCTTGACTCGTATTCCTTAGTCATCAGTTCCCTGCCCCGGAGACAAAATGAGCAGTTTTCTTATTCCACAAGGATTTGAGGTGGGTGGCAGAGGAGTGTGTATAAGTAAACCTGGACAGAACCAGTTCCAACACAGTATGGTGAGCAGGCACCATTTTAGAAATGCCTAAGGACATCATAAGGACCATAATAAGGACTGTGTTTTTACTCTAAAATCAGAAAAAGTAGGTTTCTCCTTTTCAGATGAATTCCATCTCATGCACACACATGTTAAAATTCTTTTTAGAACTACATTGTACAACATACAAATGTGTCATTACTTCATCTAGTCGCTTGTGGACAGACATTAGATTACCCTGAATTATTTGTTATTATAAAAATGTTAGAATGAATAACCGTGAACTTTGTAAGTTCACAATTACACCTATAAGATAAATTCTCCAGTCAAAAGCTGTGCTCTCTCACTGTTCCAAGCCACCCCAGAAACAACTCAGAGCCAGACTCAGTGAGCTACATTGACTTTATTCAAAAGCCTTACCAAATATTCAAAGAACACTTTTATTTTAACAAAACATTAGAAATGGTTTCCCCCCAAAAAATATGCTCAAAGGCAAAACAGTCTATGGGAACAGTCTGAAGTGAAGTGGCCTGTCCTCACCAACGCTGTGCTCGTTCTTCCTGTTCAGAAGGTGTCTGTCCCCGAGGACTCCCCGTCGGCCTGCATGCTGGTGCTCAAGGACTGAGAGCCGTCCTCGAGGTTCGCCGAGGGCAGCGTCACAGACATCTTGGTGGGTGACATGTGTGCAGCGAAGAGTGGGACCGTCGCGGCACCTGCACAGAGGAGAAAGGCATTCATAACACCAGCACTCCTGACCACACGCTGCGTTCTCTTTCCAACCGTGCGGAGACAGTGAAAATAAGGATCCCACACGGGAAATGTCTTTTCTCACAGTGCTCACACTTTGTCAGAGATAAAACATGCTTTTCCTTTTACCGTGGATCTCTTAGAGGCAATATTTTACAAAAGAAATAGGCACTAAACATTGTAGTACGTAAGATTGGGATTTTTCCCCCACTGAGTGTGAGTATGGGGGATGAGCTGGAAAGAAGAAAGGGGTCGGCAGAAATAGAAGGGATAAAAGGATGATGGAGGTATTGTCACAGATCTATGATAAAAGGATGATGGCGGTATTGTCACAGATCTATGTATGAAATTGTCAAAAAGTTAATTAAAAAGTTGTAGTACTAAGATTGCTAGAGCAGGAACCTAGCTGCTGACCTTGTCATTTACCACTCGACAGTTCAGTGTCTTCATGTTAAACAGAACAGAACCCACCTCGCACAGTGCACGAAAAAGTAACCTCGACAACAGAGCTCAGCACCGTTGGCACCGTTTCAAACCACCCCTCACTGTAGTGAGTGCTCAGAGACAGAGCGCTCTCCCTCCCTACCAGAGCCTGTTCCCTACGGCTGCATTAGTGCCCTGCATTAGTGCCAAGAAGCCCCCGGAGCAGCTCTGCCCAAGAAGGGACTGGTGAGCACGTAAGGACTTACAGAGAAGCAATGAGGAATATAAGAAGTAGCTGAAGCAGGTGTCATGGCGCTGGCCTGTAACCCTAGCCCTTGAGGGCTGAAGGAGGAGGATGGTGAATTTGAAGCAGCCTGTTTCAAAATAAAATGAAAACACCCCAAATCCAAGTCCAACTTTGTCAAAGCACCATGCTTTTCCTCTTATTTCTACTAAAGGGCTCTCAGCTCAGGATGTACTGTTAGCAACTGCTTACTGATGAGGACCAACAGCACTCCACTATTAACGTATTTATACAACACTGTCTAAGAGAGAGTACTGAAGTGGTCGTTCAAATAGTACTGACATTTGACTAGCAAGCATTCATTCTGTACAAGTGATTTCTCCCCATTCTCTGTATATCTAATTAAATAATGGAAAAAGAATTCTACTCCATTGATTGCAAGCAGTATTAGACCTGTCATCAAAATGAAGAAATATTAAAAACTACATCTAAGCCAGGCAGTGGTGGCGCACACCTTTAATCCCGGCACTCGGGAGGCAGAGGCAGGTGGATCTCTGTGAGTTCGAGGCCAGCCTGAGCTACAGAGTGAGTTCTAGGACAGGCTCCAAAGCTACACAGAGAAACTCTGTCTTAAAAAACCAAAACCAAACCAAACCAAAAACAAAAGCCAAACAAACAAACAAACACTACATCTAAAAATAGTTATAGGCTATCAGACTTATTAAATACACTTATATTTTACAAAGCTTTAATTCAGAGTATACAAAATAACCCAGAGAAGCATCCAGTAGCACAGCTTTTATTTATTTATTTATTTATTTATTTATTTATTTATTTATTTATTTAGCTATCTATTTATTTATTTATTTTTGGTGTTTCGATACAACATTTCTCTGTGTAGTTTTGGTGCCTGTCCTGGATCTCACTCTGTAGACCAGGCTGACCTTGAAACTCACAGAGATCCACTAGGCTCTGCCTCCCCAGTGATGGGATTAAATGCATGCATCACCAGCTGCCCGGCCTTAATTTGTAATAAAGTTACATTAGCAAGGGACTGACTGGAGATACAGTTACAGGTGCTCTGCCCATACTCTCCACTCAACCTTACTTCCCCAAGTAGCACAAAGAAGAACTCCATTCCTTGAATTACTTAGCTATCCCAGACTACACTATGCCAAACAGTGTACAAAACTGCTTTGTCATATGCTCCTTGCTCTCATCTATATGCATAAACTCACTCACTAGTGTTCAATAACATGACTTTTTAAAATTCTGAATTGCCAAGGGTATAGTTCAAATCAAGTGTATGCAGCAGTTGAGCTGGGACTTAAAAGATGTTGGGAAGGCAACCAAGGAAAGGGGAAGAAGAGATTAGATTTCAGTGGTGTCCCAGCGGCACTGTGTGTTCTGAGTCAAATAGAACCCGCGCTGAAAGGATGGTGAGTGCTGATATGCTAAAGAAGGCAGGGCCAGCTCCTGTTTAAAAAAAAAGGAGCCCGTGGTGGCGCAGGCCTTTAATCCCAGCTGTCAGGAGGCAGAGGCAGGCGGATCTCTGTGAGTTCGAGGCCAGCCTGGGCTACAGAGCGAGTTCCAGGACAGCCTGGGCTACACAGGGAGACCCTGTCTGGAAAAACCAAACCAGCCAACAACAACAAAGGAGAACTCACAGAGACTTCAAAGCAAGGGACGATAGGAGCAAATGCACCTCAGGAAGGCGGGTCCGCAGCAATGGTCAGAGTCAAGACACTTGGGCTAGTACTTGGGGAGGCATTGAATGTGGTCAAGGGCAGGTCTGGAGGACTGGGGAGACAGCAATGGGGCCTGTGGAGGGGCACAGGGATCAAAGACAGCAGGCCCATAGTTATCCCTTGATCCACAGAGATGTCACCAGAGGTGTGCATGGACTTGCAGCAGGCGACCGGAATCAAAGCCTTCGAAGACTGTAGAGCAGTTTCAGCCACAGACATGATGCTCAGTGTAATGGGAACACACTCACTTAGAGGGGTACGATGGAGTGAGAACACAGTGGGCAGATGGAGGAAGTGCTAAGAAAAGTGAACAAAGAGAAACTAAATGTGTGCAGCAAGGAACTGTCAGAACGAAAAAGGCTAGTGTCATTTGTCCAAGTCAGAATTGGGAGAGCCGGTTTATAACTCACTGTTGTCTGTACTTACAGTGAGAACCACGGCTTTCAAAGGCAACTGGAGGTAATTTCATGTTGGTAGCATGTAGTGACCGGGACAGCTAAGGAGAGGAAGATACGACATTTCAAACACTAGTTCCTCTAAACTGCCATTGTAGTGTGTGTGTGTGTGTGTGTACTGTGTGTATTGTGCGTATGTGAGTATGATGGGGGGGGCGTGTGCATGCAGAGCGCATGTGTAAAGGTCAGAGGACAACTCTCTGGTGGGTTCTCTCCCTTCACCCAGGACCTACATAGTATGGGGGGGTCAAACTCGGGTCGCCAGCCTTGCACACAGGAGAGGTCACGGTTAAGGACCCAGCGAGGTCAGCTTAGGAATGAGCCAACACAGACTGTCCATGTGAGGCTCCCACGCAGGGAGTAAAGGGAGGGGAAGGGAAGACCACGGATTATGGAACAGAGAGGAGCTGGACCCACACTCCCACACTCCCTCCCTCCCTCCCTCCCTCCCTCCCTCCCTCCCACAACCACCCAGTGAGCACCTTGTCTACACCAGGCGTTGCTCTAGACTGCAGAACACAACAGTGAAGAAACAAAAGCTCCAGTCTCACTGATCTACAAACCATTTGGATATATGGAAGGAATGGCAGCCACATAAGGAAGTAAGGGTGCAAGGTCAGTAAATGGAATAAAGAAAAGCAGGTGAAGGGCAGGAGAGACAAACGAGAGACCGTGAGACAGCCACATCAATTTTCTCATCTATGAGATGGCCACAAAGGGTCTGCGGAGTATTAACCAGGGTCATCCGAGGTGTTCTCTAAGCCACTGGAACACAGAACCGACACTCATGAAGTCAGCTTACTCCTAGGGAACTGAGCAGGACATCCCAACAGACACCAGCCCTGTGGGGAGGGCTACACCAGGCACTCTGCTTCAGGGAGAATGGCGGGAATGTTACCTGGAAAACAACACAGGGCTGGCAGAGTGCTTGTCCAGCACGCACAGATCCTTGGGTGTCACCTCCAGCTACACACACACACACACACACACACACACACACACACACACACACACACGCTGCTCAACTCTGTGACACTAGCACTCTGGAGGTGGAGGTGGGGTTAGAGTTCAGCCGGGCGATGAGACCCTCCAAATAGGTACACCACCATTTTAAATAAAAATTATATCAATAAAATGTACCATTTTTATTTGCTAATATGTTTTGGGAAGATTTTTTTTTTAAGTTCATAAAAATTTTTAAGTAATCAAGGCTTTAGAACTTTAAAAGAAAAATTTTCAGATGAGCCATTTAAAAAAGTACCACTTGCCGGGCGGTGGTGGCGCACGCCTTTAATCCCAGCACTCGGGAGGCAGAGCCAGGCGGATCTCTGTGAGTTCGAGGCCAGCCTGGGCTACCAAGTGAGCTCCGGGAAAGGCGCAAAGCTACGCAGAGAAACCCTGTCTCAAAAAACAAAACAAAACAAAACAAAACAAAAAAAAAAAAGTACCACTTGATTACTGTTAACAGACAAAAGGTTGACGCAATCACACCCTGTTACCGCTGTCACAGGGCAAGACAGACACTGGAAGACCAGAACATCCTAAGTCCCCGTTAGCACCAACACCAATTTTCTACCTCTAGTACATGTGACTGACGCTTTCAAGTGTGAGCTCTCCAGTTGTGTAATTACACTATGATGTCATCGTTTCAACAGCTGCTTCCGGCCTGATCACACGCATCTGCAGTGTGTCACTAGGCCTGGCGTGCATTTAAGCTGGAGATGCCAGAGTCAGACCTTGTATCTGACACATCCAGAGACGTAATTTAATATACTTATGAAAATTCAGAATACTAAAATTTTGCTTTAAAATACTGAAAATTCATAAATAGTTTCTACTCTCTGCTGCTGGATTTATAAGACTAAGGAATGCAAAATCACTATTTATTTGTTTGCTTGCTTCTTTCTTTTTTTCAAGACAGAGTTTCTCTGTAGCCCTGGCTATTCTGGAACTTGCTATGCAAACCAGGCTGACCTCGAAATCAGAGATCCACCTGCCTCTGCCTCTCATGTACTGGGATTAAAGGCACATGCCACCACACCAGGCTCAATACACAATTTTTTTTATTATTATTTTTTAAATGTTTATTTATTTATTATGTACACAGACAAGGGTGCCAGATCTCATTACAGATGGTTGTGAGCCACCATGTGGGTGCTGGGAATTGAACTCAGGACCTCTGGAAGAATAGTCAGTGCTCTTAACCTCTGAGCCATCTCTCCAGCCCTTCAATACACAATTTTTAATGCTTCTTGTGTACAAAGTGCATATACTTCTGGGTAGAGAACCCACTGCATGAGCAGATCATGGATGATGGGTCTAAACCTTAAGAGTCTTGGTGACCCATTATTAGATCTCTTTCCTGCATGCTAAGAGGACCCAAACGAAGCCCTGCCTTTAAAACAACTGAGCAAAAGAGAAGAGCCTTTTTCTCAGCAGTTCCAAAGAGGACCACGGCATCACAAATGTCTCATGCTGGTGTGTGTACTGGGCTCAAGACACATGTATGAATTATGGGGATCTACAAGATGACTATGCAGTGGTAAGACTTCTGATTGCCTCCATTGGGGCTTTTTCTACATGTCAATGAAGATTAGTTTCTTATAAACTGTGACACTGAAAATAAAGTTAAAAAGAACCAACTGTAATAATCTTTAATCCAGGCCCACAGAGGATCCTACTTAGTCCAGGGGAATAAACACCATCAAACTGAAAATTACTACACCTAGGCAGAGTTTGGGAAGGAGACAGGTAGTCACAGCTTTCAGTATCTTAAAAGGGCCTGTGACTGCCCAATTAAGAGGTCTTTTTATTAATTCTTTGAACATTTCATATAATGTATTTTGGCCATATTCACCCCCAAATCCTCCCAGGTCTCCCCCACCTCCCTATGCTCCCAACTTCATGTTTTTCTTTTTTCGTTTTATTTCACTCCTTCCAGCCATTCATTTGAAGACTAGCCCTGACCCGGGGCAGGTGAACCCACCCTCTGTGCTTTTCCCTGCAGCAGCGGTAAATGGTTACGAGTGTCTCTCTGATCAATACCGGATGCAACCTGACTGCACGAGCCACCAAGCTGTACTGTCACTAGTTCTTTATGTGTCTGTCATTTCCTCAAGAGCACGGAGAGGGACTAAGAGTCTTTGTCCCCTGAGTGACGACTAACTAGCACAGTAGGTTCACAAGCTTGTTTTGTTTTTTAGTGTTTGAGACAAGGTCTCTCTACACAGCTCTGGCTGTCCTGGGAATCACTCTGTAGACCAGGCTGGCCTTGAACTCATAGAGATCCGCCTGCTTCCACCTCCCCAGTGCTGGGATTAAAGGCGTGCGCCACTACACCCAGACCAACTAGCTTTAGTCTGCTAACCTGTGTGCTTCTCTGCACCAAGGACGGCCTCATTAGTGTCCGTTTTCTACAAAGCTGCAGCACGATGCTAGGCACACACTGGATCTTGAAATCAAGTAGACCAGACAGACCACTTCTCCCTTGAGGACCCAGGGCTCTTCTAAGGCACACTCGCATCCCCACTCCAGATCTTGTCTGTAAAATTCACAACTGCTCCCAGCAGCGCAGTTGCTTGCCAGCTGTGTGCCAACGTCACAGCATCTCGCGGTGTTTCATTAGGCTCTGGAAGCAGCTGCTGAACTCTCTCGCTGCATTCAATTCTCCGCACATACTTAGCCCAGCCTGTGGATCCTGCAACATCCTATCAGTGCTTGAGAACAAACCTGCATGTGTTGAAGAAGCTGACTGGTCACATGACACTCCGTGTCATGGGTAACGTTTTACTTGCCTTCACTTTCCATAATCACTAGTCACACTCTATCTCTCAGCCTTATAGCGGTATTTTAAGAGTTACAGTATCTTCTCTGTGGCTGTGAGCCTCAGCCTCTGACGGCCGAGCTATCTCTAACCTTCAGGGTCTTATCCTAACGTGCGTTGCAGACATGTAAGCTACTACACTTCAATTTACTACTGCTTCTGTTTTCCAAATGCTTATATTAAATTTATAATTTAAGATGAAAACACATTTCCCTCACATAGGAAAATGAACGCACAGGCACCTGTGAAAACAACTCCGATTCCTCTTCTCTAACAGCAATAGTTAATGTGAAAGGTTTGTTTCTTCTTACGCCAGCTTCCAGCTGCTCCACTTTGTTTAAAACTGACTTCAAAGTTTAAACACTATCCTGTCCCAACAAATAACCTGCCCCAGATGGAATTATCCCAAGAACTGCCCTCGCTGCTCTCTACACCACACCTGCAGCTTTTAATTCAGCGTTTTACAAACTTTCCAGAGGATGGTTTCCTTCCCTGTCCCTAATGTGCCTTTCAGAGAGCTGAGGCTTAGTCCTGGGTGAGTCTGCACACACCTTCAAGAGTTCACAGGGGACCCAGCGTTTCTACTGTGCTCACTGGGAGAGAAGAGCCTTGGTAGAGTGGGAAAAGCCTAACGTAGCTCCCAATTCCAGACCTTGAAAGTAGCGATCTCACCAGTACATACAGAGGCAGGCAAGACACAAACTGGGCTTATCCGGTGGCCTGTCCGCGGCCCAGCAAAGCTACGTTAAAACCTCATTCTGTGCCTTTTTTCCCCAGTAAAAACCAGTTGAGCACAGAAAGAATCACAATTCCTCTTCACAAAAAAGACCTCGGGCCAAATGTATTCATCCCTACAGTTCCTCTCATAAAAGCAGGTCAATAGAAGCCTGAACACCGGGGACCTCTGAGTAAAGAAGGAAGTCAAACACATGAAGGCAATGACTGTCATAGAAGAGAAGTCGTCTAACAGATGCTTATCTTTATAAAAAGATGAGAAAGGAGGAAGCAAAGGACCAGGAATGAAGCTGCAGTTCCACAAATTAAACCAATTTGTAAAACATGAAGGCAACTCACGAGCTGTTTCTTAGAAGGTTACAGTTCACATTCTCTTACCTAAGGACTTAATCATTACAAAAAGAAGTTTAGAATTGGCCCTTGCCCTAGCCAGCTTAGGCCACACTGCTCCAAACAATCCGTTCCCAGGCAGCAAAAGGCGACAGAGCGCTAAGCCAAGGGAAGAACAGTTATTTGAAATACACGGGCATCTCTTTTCATGTCAGAGAAGGAAGAAAAGCAGAGGAACGGGAAACAATTTGTGGCTCATACACAGGCTCAAGTTTTCTAATCTAAAACTCTGAAATCCAAAACGCTCCAAAAATCAGCAAAATGTGAGAGCCAACCCACATGTGGAAAATTCCACAGCTGACCTCACGTCACGACCATAACCATAATATATGCGCACTAAAAATATTGTATAAAATAATCTCCAACCTATAAGGTAAGGGACGTGTGAAACATAAGTAAATTTCATGTTTAATCATGAGTACTATCCCTACATAGCATTATCCATATACAAATATTCTGAAATTTTAACATTCTATCCAGACCACTTCTGGTCCCACACATTTTAGATAAGAACCTACAGTTCTCAGGCCAACAAAATGCTGAGAACACCAAGAACTGGACCACACTGATGGCATGGTGTTAACCAGCACTCCAAAATACAGCCAATCAACAACCAACTGTTGTTTCAAACAAACCCTTGGAGCCGAGCAGTAGTGAAAGAAACGTGTCACAATCAGTATTTCCTTTACCATTTCCTCTATGAGTCAAAAAACCTGACTCTCGAGCTTCTTTTAAAATTCCGACATGTCAAGCCGGGCGGTGGTGGCGCACGCCTTTAATCCCAGCACTCCGGAGGCAGAGTCAGGCGGATCTCTGTGAGTTCGAGGCCAGCCTGGGCTACCAAGTGAGTCCCAGGAAAGGCGCAAAGCTACACAGAGAAACCCTGTCTCGAAAAACAAAAACAAGAAAAAAAAAAAACAAAAAAAAAAACGGACATGTCTTTATTGTTGGGTGTTGGGAGGCACGTGTGTGGAGGTCAGAGGACAACCTTTGGTAGTCATTTCTCTCCTCCCTCCACACGGGCCCTGGGAATGGAACTCAGGTCACCAGTGTGAGTAGCTCCAGTCACTGAGCTACATTCCTGGCCCCCAAGCTTTAGTTCGACAAGAATTTTGGGCAGACTTTATAAGAAGTAAGATATAAGTGAGCATCACTGTAAGAATTAGGCCAGCCTTGATGGCTCACGCCCATAGCAGCATTCAAAGACTGTATAGTGAGAAACTGGTCTTCAAAAAGAAACTACAAGGATGATTATAAGCACTCCATGTTTCCTATGTCCAGGCCACACATTCTGACTGGGAACATTCAGTTAAAGCAGTGGTTCTCAAACCTGTGGGTGGGTCATGACCCCTTTGGGGGCTAGACTGACTCTTTCACAGGGGTTGCCTAAGACCCCTGTGAAAACACAGATACTTATGTTATGATTCATAGTAGTAGTAAAATTACAGTTATGAAGAAGCAATAAAAATAATTTTATGGTTGGGGGTCTCCACAACATGAGGAACTGGGTTAAACAGTCCCAGCAGCAGGAAAGTTGAGAAACACTGGTTTAAACTATTATACACATATATGTATGTACGTATGTGCACATATGTATACACATAGGTAGCACGAATCCTAATCAGTCTTAATAAAAACCCAGAGCCAGATACCTGGGCAAAAGCTGAAAGATCAGAGAAGCAGAGCAGCAGCAGCTAGAGTTCTCACCTCTACCAAGTCCTCAGCCTGAAAGCCCAGCTCCTTTCACCACCACCCCACCCCCCACCCCCCCACCCCCAGCTTATCGTCCTTTCTCCGCCCAGCCACATCACTTCCTGTCTCCACCTTCCTAGTGCTGGGATTAAAGGTGTGTGCCACTGCTGCCTGGCTCTGTTTCTCTTTCAGACTGGGTTAATCTCATGTAGTTCAGGGTAACCTTGAACTCACAGAGGTCCACCTGCCTCTGCCTCCCCAGTGCTGGGATTAAAGGGGTGCGCCACTCACTGCCTGGCCTCACTGCTAACTAGTGGCTAAGCTCCGCACTCTGATCTTCAGGCAAGCTTTTTTTGGTAGATCACAAAAATATCATCACATTTCCCCTTTTTTGTCTAAAATAAACACATCTTATTTCAGCACATTAGTCTTTTGTTTTAAATAATCATTCAGTCTTATAGCCTTGCAATATTAATTAAAATTAAGGTAAAATAGGATTCATTAGTATAGGGGCTTGCCTACCACACATTTCCAGTATCATACGACTCACCCCCCCCAACCAAAACACACACACACACACACACACACTCTTTAAAATAAAAATATCTAGGAGCTGGAGAGGTGGCTCAGTGGTTAAAAGCACTTGTTGCTCTTGTAGAGAAGCCAGGTTTGATTCCCAGCACCCACAAGGTGGTTTACAACTGTCCACAACTCCAATTCCAGGGGACCTAATGTCTTCTGGGCACCCAGGAGGCACAGGATGCACACACAGACATACAGACAAAACACCACACAAATTCCTTCTTAAAAATCTAAAACAAAGAATTTACCATACAATATATTATTAAACAAAACAAGCTACAGGGCACTTAACTATATAACAGGGATATATGGATGATCCCTCTTAAAACAAATGTTTTCATTCATAAATCCAAACATGGCTTTGGAAATGAATGTCCAGAATTTAAAACAAATAAGACAAAATTAGAAACACCCATGACAGATTCATTTTTAATTTAATTTGAGTATACACACACACACACACAAAAAAAAAAAAACTAAGACTATTATTAGGGTATTTAAAAATACATTAAAAAGATGTTAGTATTTTTAAACAAACAATCTTTTAAATTAAGTTGCTTGTTGGCTGTGTCTAAGTAGGTACATCAACACAAATAATAGCACTCTCAGAAACAGCATCTGGTAGCACAAAAGCTTCTTCCAACTGTCAAGAAGTTGCTGGTTAATTCAGGAAATTGACGACTCACTATCTATACTGAATACAGATCATGATTTACTTTAATAATGTACGTTTAATTATTAAAAGTCATTAAAAAGCAGTTAAGTACGTGAATGCATTACTCTGTATTGTTATGACATG
Source organism: Peromyscus leucopus (assembly GCF_004664715.2). Classification (NCBI taxonomy): domain Eukaryota; kingdom Metazoa; phylum Chordata; class Mammalia; order Rodentia; family Cricetidae; genus Peromyscus; species Peromyscus leucopus. Next base: position 38,855,311 of record NC_051075.1, on the reverse strand, counting down.
GTCTGCGTGCCTTTCAGGGGCAAGAATGTCTGGAGGGACATTCCATAGTTAAAATCTGGTTGAGAACTGAGAGACCATGTTTTAGTAGACAGCTTTATCTGCAGCGTACTTCCTGTTGGTTCAAGAGCCTGTGAGACAGCTACTAAAACAAATTCCTCCCAGACAACTCTTTATAAAAGCACGCCATGATGGTTTTAAAATGAAAAGGATCTCTAGAAGTTTATAATAGATTTGCCTGTGAAAGAAGCCATGCGCACTGGATGATTTCATTTACATAAAGTACAAAATCAAAACGTTACTAGAAGTTAGAACAGTGGTTGCACCCTTGTGGGTGGAGGACATGATGGAGAGGGAACTAAGGGCCCTGGGGGCCACAGGCGGATCTCTCCAGCTGGACACCGACTGTGCAAGCGTGGTCTGCTTGGGTGGGTTCTCCAAACGGTAGTGTGTTCACATGATGTGTACTTTTCTCTGTGCATATATGTGTTATTCATACATAAAAAAAAGTTAAAATTGGGGAAAACTATTAGGTTAGTTTCAGAAATTAAGAGGGAGTATAACTGAGTTTTTAACTGTTTCTTAATGATGACATAACACTGTTACTGCTAAACTGAATACAAACAGCTCCTGCTGGGCAGTGGTGGCGCACGCCTTTAATCCCAGCACTCAGGAGGCAGACAAAGGTGGATCTCTGTGAGTTCAGTCCAGCCTGGGCTACAGAGTGAGTTCGGATAGTCAGGGCTACCCAGAGAAAGCCTGTTTACAAACACCAACAAGCACAAGAGCTCCCTCACTCGGACATACTATGCACACACCTCTTCAGAAGCCAAGGTGAGTTCTTGCTTTTGCTATACTGAGTCTCACACAGCTTACTATCCATGAAACTTTGACAATTAGCTACGTGATTTAAAAACAAACTCTGTAAGTGAAAAAGACAAAAAAGGAAATAAAAGCAAACTAATTTAACTAATCTTGAAAATGTTTCTGAAATCTTAGGACATTCTGTACATATCTCTTTACGTTCTCTGCAGAACAGGCCCCTAGGGAATGGGACCGTAACCACTCCGCACAGAACTCTGGTGCTCCACACTGACTCCTGTGATTTCATTGACAATACTGTACCAGGTCACAGCGGGCTGGAGAAAGTCTCTCTTGCAATGTTCTTACAAGTGACATTTGGCAGCTGCAGAGGCTGAAGGCAAAATGACTACCCTTTGCAAAGTGAGTTGGAGCTGAAAGCTTCTATAATCTACAGACAGAAAATCTACTTTGAGATGGAACCCTTCCTAAATACAAACATTTCTCGCAAGTCATGGCTTGCGATTGTCACTAAAACTCCAAGGCATCGTCTGTGTTTGTTGTGTTAATGGTGGTTTCTGCCACACTAACCACTTCTAACTAAATTTGAGAACAAAAATGAAATCTGACACTGTGACCAGTTCCCCTCCCCTGGGCTGGACCTGGTAACCTTAGAAGAGTCAAGGAATGGAAAATGAGTTTCCACACACAGGAAGCCGCTGGAAAATAAGGAACAACATGCCATGTCCTAAATCAGGAGCCCGAAAAATCTGCCATTGTGGTAAGTTTCAGGCACGGGGAAGGAGGCTGGGTGTCTGCTCACTGCACAGACACCAGCGGGAACACAGCCTGTCCAGGTTCTAGTCCCCATGACTCTGATAACGGCTCCACGCTGTGAGGCCCTGCTGCACCAGCCCCGGAGTGTCAGGATACAGGGAAGGCAGCAGTGGCTGTGAAAACAGTCTGATACAGACCAGATGGGAACTCACGCCATGGGCAACACAAGAGCAAACAATTGGCTCATTCAACAAAGTCAGGCCCCTGCCCCGGAGAATTCACAGAAGACAGTAACAGTCACCCGCAGTTGATACAAACAAGAAACCATGTGGATATAGTTGAAAGAGCTGTTTTTCCTCACACTAAACAAAGTTTTGATTTCTAAATTCCTACATTCATTAATTGCAATTTGGTGTGGTGTTGACTTTTTTTTTTTTGCCAAAAATAAATATTTCACTTGCAGAATATACATATTTTGTGACACCACAGAAGTAATGGAGACACAGAGACTAATTTTGTGCTGCCTCCTTTAATGTGCTGTGAGTAGACACTAAACAACTTCAGGAGAGGGCCACAGTTAGATGACTTACCACACCGACACAGGAATTAGAAAGTCCCCAGCATCGGCCTAAGTTTTGAATGGCCTGAAGGCTCCCAACAGAACTATATTGCTGCCTAAATAGTTTCCTGATTCACAGATAATCAAGTATTACCACAATTACGGTAACGGGGAAAGGGGCCACGTCCCCACGTCGAGTCTAGCCGACCATTGGATTTAAGGTCACTTTGGGTGGTGACCTTCCACCCTTCTGCTGGCGTGACCCCGCATATCACGTGTGTGCATGTACACACCATTAGTCATCTTACTGCTCAGTTACATGTTTTACAGAGCAAACGGAACTCCAGTTTAAAGTAACATAAGAGTAATTATGGTTCCACACTAGCATCTTTAAGAAAGTACTTATTTTCTGATTATTCTTAAAGACGTTTCCTGTGTTGCCTTTTGTCACAGAATTTTGAGGTAGTTTTTCTGAGAAATGTAGTAGTTTATGTAGTCAATCCTTTCGTATGTATTCGCATGTAGTCTGAACCAGAGTGTCATGATCTATACATGCCTGCTGAGCCTCAAACGATCACCTTCTCTTTTGGATGTAAAAATGTGACAGTTGGAACTAGAGAGACGGCCCAGCACTCGCTGCACAAGCTGAGTCCACAGCACCTACGGAAAGCTGGATGTGGCCAGTGACCCCAGAGATGGGCGTGGAGACAGGCGGATCCTGAGAGCTCTGTCCGGCTGGCCTAGCTGAACCAAGGACATCTGAGGTCACTTCCTAGTTTCCACATGGACACCTACCACATGCACTCAAATGTGTAACACACACACACACACACACACACACACACACACACACACACACACACACACACGAGAAGTGCTGACAGAATACAAGTTACTAAAAACACTACCTGCCAACAGATACAATTACAGCATGAAAGGCCCCCTTGCTAATAAACTTGGTTAGATTTCACTGTACAGTGTACACGTCAAAGGGACTGTGCTGATGAACCCAGTATGTACACACAGCACGTACAAATTTAAGCAGGCTCTACCCGCCCCTCGACACTCATGACAAACAAACATGCTGTGGAAAGTCACTGCGTCCGCCTGGGTCCCACAGAACACACTTCCTGCCAGCACTGTCACAGCGACGTCATTAAAGCTCAGGACCGGCTCAGGTTCAGTGAAAGGAGCAGCTGCCGCCACGCTAAGTGGGGAAAAGGGAGCCCTGTCCTCCGTGCAGCCATGCTACTTACAGCTACTATTTCCACAGCTCCTAATGTGCCGTCTTACAATAAGGGCATTTTCTTCATTGACTGTATCAACCTAATGAAGCATCTATGACACTACAGGTCAGAAAAGCACAGAGAGGTTAAGCATCGTGTACAAACTCACCAGCCGAGCTATGGTTTGGACCTAGGCAGCCGGACTCCAGCCTGCATGCTCTAGACTGCACGGCCTCTATGTCTACAGCAGAGCACGGAAGTCCCTGACACCAAGGAGTCCCTCAGCAGTGCTGCTCCAAAGTGTGCTTCCCAGTCAGACCTGTGAGCACCAGTTAAACCTGCACACCCCCGGACTCCACCGGAGGTAGTGCCAGGTGAAGCCTGGAATCTGTGTTTCAATAACTAGAAAAGTTCCTATCTGCTCAAGTTTAGAAGTCCTGTCTTCAGACACCAAAGAGCGACACAGGAGCGCCCAGCTTTGCAAGCGCAGCACACGTCCATCTTGTCTTGGTTCTGATGCTGACTGCAATCAGCAATCCTCTTGGTCTCCAGTGTGGAGACGGGTAGACATGGACTAGACAAAACTTGACTGCTATGCTGGCTGAAATGCTGTTTAATTTTATTTTATTTATGTTTTTTATATTTTATTTATTTATTTAGTAACTTAAGTTACTAAAGCATTTAATAAATAATTGTGCTGTTTAGAAAAGCACTGGTAGCCGGGCATGGTGGTACACACCTTTGATCCCAGCACTCAGGAGGCAGAGGCAGGCAGATCTCTGTGAGTTCAATGCCAGCCTGGTCTAAAAAGCAAATCCCAGAACAGCCAGAGCTGTTACACAGAGAAACCCTGTCTCGAAAACCCAGGAAAATAAAGAGAAGCATTGGTAACACATTAACTTGTAGCTGTAGTTAATTTTTGTTGGAGTACGGCTGTGCTGTACAGGAGACCTGTGCACACTAGAAGAGTGGATGCTCCCAATAGTGACAATTCGGGTCCTTGGTTCAGATGCCCTGGAGACGGCTTTCCCACTCCCAGGACTGTCTGCTTCATTAATAAAGAACCAGGAAGATGCTGTCAATCTACACACATTACTTCAGTGATTTTCAAGGGCTCGCAAGATGGCTCAGCAGGCAAAGGGTCTTGCTTCCAAGCCTGATGACCTGAGTCTAACCCGGGACCACATGGGAGAAGGAGAAAACTGATTCCTGAAACTGTCCTCTGTCCACCTGCATGGCTTATTTATACTCTAATATAATCCTTTATGCAGTCTGTCCATTTTAAAGGACGTAATTATGAACTTCTCTCCTAGATAATATACATGTTCTCCATGCCCTCCCTAAACCTTTTTTATTATACATTTATTTACTTGTGTGCATGCAGACAATACACACGTGTTGAGGGCAAAGGACAAATTTGGGGGCTTGGTTCTTTCCTTCTACCATGCAGGTCCTGAGGATTGAACTCAGGTGGCCAGGCTTAGTGATGGTTGGACCACCTCTCTGGCCCTCTGTTTACTTCATTCTTAAAGAACTGTCTTGCCAGGTGGTGGTGCCACATGCCTTTAATCCCAGCACTCGGGAGGTAGAGGCAGGCAGATCTCTGTGAGTTCGAGGCCAGCCAGGGCTACAGAGTGAGTTCCAGGACAGGCACCAAAAATACACAGAGAAACCCTTTCTCGAAAAACAAACAAACAAAAAACCCCCACTGTCTTAGCTGTGCATTCTCCCCCCAAAATAATCTGTATTTTCCCCTATTTTATACATTTTCATACAGAAACGGAAGTTAAAATAATCATCTGTTTTAAAACCCATTAATGATCCAGAGAAGTGTCTTTCCTCATGAGGATTACACTCTGGCTTGTATGCAGACACCCTCACATAAACTGAAACACAAAGATGATGTGGTGGTTTGAATAAGCTCATAGCTTTGAATGCTTAGCCATGAGGGAGTGGCACTATTAGAAGGTGTTTTTGTTAGGGTAAGTGTGGCCTTGTTGGAGGAAGTGTGTCACTGGGGTGGGCTTTGAGATTTCAAATGCTTAAGCCAGGCCCAGTGTCACTCTCTGTTCCTGCTGCCTGTGGATCCAGGGGCAGAACTCTCAGCTACTTCTCCAGTCTCATGTCTGTCTGCACCACCATGCTTCCTGCCATGATGACCAGGGACTAAACCTCTCAACCTGTAAACAAGCCCCAGTTAAATGCTTTCCTTTGAGAGTTGTCATGGTCATGGAGTCTCTTCACAGCAAGAGAACAGTGACGAAGGCAGAAGTTGGTACCAGGAGTGGGGGTGCTGTGACAGGCTTGACCATGCTTTTGTTTGGAGGAATATGGACTTTGGGACTTTAGATTAGGAAAGTATAGATTTGTAGAAGATACAATACTCAGACAGCGCTTGTTACCAGTTTGAATATATGGATTTCTGGTGCTTTTTAGTCTGTGCCTCATCATCTCCCTCTCTGAGACCTACATCTCTGTCCTGTACTTTGCAAACTTCTGGTACTGGGAATGTAATCCAGGGCCTGTGCACAAGGTTGACAGCCTAACACTGAGCTACACTTCCCACACATGTGATTTGAAGTGGCCACCATTAAGACCAGAAAAGTCTACTTAAAAAAGTTCAGCTATGGTATTAAAGTTACTAAGATAATGATAATTCTGGTAGGGATTGTACTTTAGCTATATTTCAATTACGAAGGCAAAATTAATAATTTTATTAAATAAAAAATGATTTTACTTGCACAGAGACATCTTCTAAATAGACAGAAACTTTGTGTTTGCTAATTCTCCTACACTCCGAGTTAGACCCACAGTCTGCGACAGAACCGGTGTGAGGTGCCAGGCAGTGACCTGGGCACGATGCCGGGAAAGCACGGGCTTCTCCAAGTGTGCTGCCACAAAGTGGAAGTGGATCCCGACAAAGTCATCTGAATTCTTACATATATATATATATATAGTTGAGCAACACAGATAATCCACGAGCAAGAAAACAGTAGAATTCTGTGATTCTCACATACCTTGACAACCTAAACTGTCCTAGCATTTAATCCTAAAACAAACAGCTTAAATCTCTGCCCTGATTACAGCATAGTATGTTTGCTCTTCTACTTGCCATGTCTCACTTAGAATCTTAAAATACTCTGAGAAACCCAAAGAAAGAAAATATTTTTAAACTGATGACTTTATCACACTACTTTATGCAACTTAATTTTTCCCTGATTCATCATAAATAAATGGATTTAGAACTAGTTTTTCATTTATATTAGTTAACCTAAACAGAAAAAAAAAAAGGTCAAAGTTAACTTCGAGTATGTGGTGGTTTGAATAAGAATCGTTCCTATAGGCTCGTGTATTTGAAGCTTAGTCACCAGGGAGCAGCACTATTTGAGAAGGATTAGAAGGTGTGGCCTTGTTAGAGGAGGTATGTTACTGGAGGTGGGCTTGAAAGTTTCATAAGTCCATACCTAGCCCAGGGTCTCTCTTTGCCTGCTGCCTATGGATCAGGATGTAGCTCTCTGCTACTTCTCCAGCACCATGCCTTCATGCCTCCATGCTCTGCCATAACAATAATGGACTAACCCTCTGAACAAAACCTATAAGCAAGCCCCCAATTAAAAGTTTTCTTCTCTTTCCCCCTTCTCTCTCTCCTCTCTTCTCCCCTCCCCCGCTCCCTGTCTCTCTTTGAGACAGTGCTTCTCTATGTGTAGCCCTGGCTATCCTAGAATTCACTCTGTAGACCAGACTGGCCTCAAACTCAGAGATCTGTCTGCCTCTGCCTCCTGAGTGCTGGGATTAAAGGTGTGCTCCACCACCTCCTGGCTAAATGCTTTCTTTTATAAGAGTAACCTTGGTCATGGTGTCCCTTCATGGCAATAGAATTCTGACTAAGATAGAGCAAAAGTGGAAAAAACAGAAACAAAATCCACTTTTTGAAGAAGCTGCTTTCATGAAAAAGTGCTGAACACATGACTAGTACACTGATTCAAGAGTGGAAGCTTCAACCCCAGGGTCAAAGAACATACCCAATAAATTCAGCAGCAAGTGAAAGAATTTCATCATAATTACTGGTTTGCTTATTCCTGTGTTTTTGAGACTAGCCCATATTAACCTCTTGCCTCAGTCTACTAAATGCTAGGACTGGAGGCATTTGCCACCACATCTGGCTTGAAAGGATCTTATTCTTATTATACTCCAAAGATATCACCTGGCAAAATAATGAATTTAATTTATTTTATGTTGAGATCAGGAAATAAAACAAGATCTTGGTAATTCTTCAGCCACGCAGGGCAAGAGCCTATGTCCCACCACAATTTGCATCAATTTTCCGTGGGAGGCAGCTCACTGAAGATGTTATTTCCAGTAGTCTGCTTGACTTCTTAATATACTCACAATAAGCTACTATGCATTTCAAAGTAACATACATGGTAACTCCACTGTAAAAGAGCCATAATTAGGATTTGAGTACTCTTAGAAGCATTTACTGCAAGAAAAGATGTGCTTTTGATTCCCATATGATGGGGCAAATTCCTTGTCTTCAAGACTTCTGTGCACAAGAGATAGGACTGAATTCCTTCAAGGTCACAAGGTCCTAAGGGCCCCAGGGATTATTTTGGCACCCCGCCTCTCCTATTCTCTGAAATGTTTGGAAATGTTTCAGAATTTCAGAGAAGGGAAGAATAAACCAAGTGCGCACATTTTATGGGAAAAGGTTCTGACTATGTGCCAAGGCAACAATGTTCATTCAAGATTACCCTGTACAGAGCCAGGTATCAATTGTGGAGTGACACTTTATATCTATGTAAATGGTTTATTTATAGATCACTGGTTTTTTTATTTGTTTTAGTCAAAGCTCAAATAGGCCTACTTACCTAACCTTTTCTTTTTTTCCTTTTTGGTTTTTTTTCAAGACAGGGTCCTACTATGTAGATCAAACTCAGAGAGATCTACCTGTCTCTACCTCCCAAATACTGGGATTAAAGGTGTGCACCACTTTTTACACAGATGTAAAATTAGATGCAAAAACACTAAGATAACCTTCAATAACTTCTAAGTAAAACTTCCTCCTGGCCTGGGCACGGTGGCAGACTCCTTTAATCCCAGCACTCAGAAGGTGGGTGCAAGGTGCATTTCTACTAGTTCACGGCCAGCCTGGTCTTCACAGAGACCTCATGCCATCCAGGGATTTAAAGTGAGACCCTATCTCAAAACAAAATAAAAGTTTCCTGTTAGCAAATATCTTGGTTCCTCTCATTTTTCATAATGAAATTGACTGACTTATCAAATGTCAGCTAGCTACTACTGAACAGCGGAGCTACAAGTCAACACAAATATAAATACGGCCATCCCCTGGTCACACACATGTATGTAGCTGAAAACAGAGTCACATTAACTAGGATACCACAGACATTTCCCTATTCCCAGACAGAGTGATTGTTTGTTATAGATAGAATCCATCAAGAAAATAAATTCATTTTTAATTTTAAGACATTAAAAAACTCCAAACTTGCTAAATTATACTGACCATGAATGATTGCAATACTCAATAGCGCTTTGAGCAAGTCTATCTTAGGAATGTTTATTTGCTCATATCTATATACTGTCATGACTAATTTAACTTTAAAACCATCATTAGAAGAGTTTTATAGGCAACATTGTGGTGGTATTCTAATTGTACTGAAATGTGATTTTGATTGTATGTTAATAAATAAAGTTGCCCGGGGGTCAGAGCTATTAGAGCCATAGCAAGAGTGTAGTGGTGGTGGTGGTGGTGGTGGTGGTGGTGGTGGTGGCACACGCCTTTAATCCCAGCACTTGGTAGAAGAGCTAGGTAGATCTCTGTGTGTTCAGGGATACAGCCAGCATTGGAGACATACGCCTTTAAGACCTGGGGGGCGGTACTTACAGGCAGTGATGAGGCAACCACGTGTTTGGGTTTACAACCAATGAGAAGGCAGAACAAAAAGACTATGAAAAGACAGACACACAGGAAGTAGCTCTCTTTCGGAGAGCTAGGACCACCACAGGAGGAAGGGTAAGATTTTAGCTCTGAGCTCTGACCTCTTGGCTTTCTCTTTTACATTGGTTCTGTGTTTCTTATTTAATAAGATGGTTGGTTACATCTACACAACATTTTTGTTGTTGTGTTTTGAGACAGGGTCTTGCTATATGACTTAGACTAACCTAAAATTCTTCATGTAACCCAAGCTGGCTTTGAATTTATGATCTTCCAAAATAGGCCACTTTTCATCAGATTCTAAAATACAATTTAACACTAATGTGTTACATTAAAAAAATATTCGATGGGATTAGAGATGGCTCAGCAGTTAAGAGACTTGCTGTTCTTCCAGCGGCCCCGGGTTTGATTCCTAGCACTAACAGTGCAACTCACAATGACTCCTGACTCCAGTTCCAGGGGATTAACACCTCGACACCCTCTTCTGGCCTCAGGGGCCCACGAGGCACAAACATGATGCACAGACTTACGTGTAGGTAAAACATTGATAACATTAAAAAAAAAAAAGTCAAGGGGCTGGAGAGATGGCTCACAGGTTAAGAGCACTGACTGCTCTTTCAGAGGTCCTGAGTTCAATTCCCAGCAACCACATGCACATGGTGGCTCACAACCATCTGTAATGAGATCTGGCGCCCTCTTCTGTATACATAATAAATAAATAAATCTTTTAAAAAAAGTCAAGACATAAATATATATACATACTGTGGTGGTTTGAATGCGAATGGCCCCCCATAGGCTCACATGTTTAAATGTTTGAACCCCATTAATGGAACTACTTGAAAAGGATTAGGAGGCGTAGCATTACTGGAGGAGGTGTGGCCTTGTTAGAGGAGGTAGTCACTAGGGTGGGCTCTGAGGTTTCAAAAGCCCCTGCCAGACCCAGTGTCTTCCTCTGTGCCTGTGGAGCAGGGGCTCTCAGTCCTCCCCAGCACCACGTTTGCCTGTCTGCTGCCCCGCTCCCCGCCATGATGATAAAGGACCAACTCTCTGAACGGTAAGCCAGCCTCCGATTCAACGCTTCCTACTCTAAGCTGCCTTTGTCATGGTGTCTTTACAGCAACCAACAGAACTGAAGCATGTGCATACATAAAAATCATAATCTAGGACCTGCATACGGGAGAAACGATGCAGTGTAGTCTGGGTTACTTCACTTAGTAAGTTCCAGTTCTGTCCACTTTCCTACAAATGCCATGACTTCAGTTGTCTTTTTAGTGTTGTGTGGGATGGGGAGTGAGCGTGCTGGTGTGCACTTGTATGGAAAGCCAGAAACTGAAAGTCAGAATGTCTTCCTTAATCTCCCCTCTGGACTGGGCGGTGGTGGCGCACACCTTTAATCCCAGCACTCAGGAGGCAGGGTCAGGCAGATCTCTGTGAGTTCGAGGCCAGTCTGGTCTACAGAGCGAGATCCAGGACAGGTACCAAAACTACACAGAGAAACCCAGTCTCAAAAAAAAAAAAGAACCAAAACAACCAAAGTAGTGTTAATTGGCACTGTCTTGATGGCTAAGGATGCTGAACACTAAGTCTCACAGGAGGGAGAGGTAGAAAACTGGAGAGAAAGAAGATAACAGAATGCGTTGGCCATGGAAGCATACAAGGAGTGGTTGGAAGGGGACAGGAGAGCAACAAGAATGCACACAAGGAGGAAAGGGGAGTGGGAAGGGGGTTCAAAGGTCAAGCTAACAAACAAAACTGTGTGTGAAAAAGCCATAATGAAATCTATTGCTTTGTACGCTGATTTAACAAAACAAATTTAAGAACGTGATTGGGGTAGAGCCCTGAAAGGCTGGAGCGACAGAATGGAAGGGAGATGGAGTGTGAGGGCCCAACTTCCTGTGGCACAGTCTTAGTGACATCTCATTAAGGCACAGAATGACCTGCACTTCAGACCTAGATTCCTCAAAATGCGAACAACTAACAAACAGACAGGTACATGAAACAGGAGGCCAACAGCCTTGCAGAAATAGAAAGAAAACACAGATGCCTTCACGCCGACAAGAGGACAGAACACTTCACTAGCAGCACACGATGGGAGCACCATTCGTTTGTAAGCTCCAGTGCTGGTCAATGGCACTGTGTAACACTAGCTGCTTAACGCAGCATATTAATGGCAGAGTCCTTAGAGGGAAGGACAGTGCCTAAGAGTTAGAAATAGTGTTTACTGGTTAAACAAAAGAGCTACAAATCTTACTGTCAAATATAAGGTTCTCCATCTAAATATACTAAATAAGAAAAAACAAGTGAAATAACTCCTAGGGACAAGGGTGAGAGTCATAAAAATATTCATGGCTGGAGAGATGGCTCAGCGGTTAAGAGCACTGCCTGCTCTTCCAGAGGTCCTGAGTTCAATTCCCAGTACGTATATGGTGGCTCACAGCCATCTATAATGAGATCTGGTGCCCTCTTCTGGTGTGCAGGGATACATGCAGGCAGAACACTGTATACATAATAAATAATCTTTAAAATATATATATATGTTCATTATATATTTATATATTCATTATCAGAACATCAAGTTTGATCTGATAAATATAATCAAATATTTAATAAATATGATTATTTAAGTAAGACATCACTGTTTGTTACAAAAACAGCTTACCTTTCTGTTGTGAAAGTGAACTGTCAGATTTATTTCTTACAGAGGTCAGCTGTCTGTGTACTGGCTTCTGTTCAACTTGTTTATTGTCTGCGTCTTGCTGTTGCTGGTACTAAAGAATTTAAGAAATGAAGCTATAATATTACTTTTTCATTAAAAATGTGCTGAGTTAAACTGATTATATAAACATGTAATAACTTGGTTTGTCCTTTGACTAACGCACAGGGGGTGCGTGAACAAGTCCACACCTCCTGGAAGCATCACCCCGCGCAGAATGCCGATGCTGAAGCTCATGACCTGTGGTTCCAGAGTGGCCAACGCAGTGAGGTCAACAGAGGTGTCCGCCCATCCTCTGCCTCTACTCAAAGCCCACACCTGAACTGTTTTCTGTTACAGATTAGACTGCATTTCTAGCTGGCTTTCTTTCTTTTCACTGCCCTCTTCTTTTCGAAGCATCGTCTCAATGTGTGGACCACACAGGCCTCAAACCTGGGACCCTCTGACTCAGCCTCCTAAGTGCTAAGATTACAAGTGTTCGTCCCTGTATTTGGCTAGAATTTTATTAAATGGAATCATTGAGGATATATTTTTGTGGGGAAAAGGTCTAGCTTTTACAAAACATAATTTTTGTTTAAAAAAAAAAAGCCAATTATTGTACTTCTTCAGCGTTCCTATACTCAGAGGGCACGGGAGTAGTGGTACTCGAGAGTAGAGAACCTAACACTCTTTGGCCAGTCATCATTTGATGACCATTGTGTTGTTTCCAATCTGGGGCTCCCACAAATAACCAAGTTCCTATAGACACTCCTGTTCTCTATGCTCTTGGGAAGTAAAATGTACAGGTCATGTGTGCGTCCCAGCCAGCAACGGACTAGAGTTTACTGCTCCACATCCTTCAACAAATGCAGACAGCCTCTGGGACTTCCGCTTTCTAGTGAACACACAGACAGAGGTAGCTCGTGTTTTAATCTGCATTTCCTAATGTTTAGTACCATGCTAATTTACTGTTCAAATATCTTTTTTAGATGAAGTATATGCCCAAACCTTTTGTTCATTTTCACTTCAGCTGTTTACTATTGAATTCTCTGGATTTGTCTTTCTTCCCACTCTACTATCTTTTTGGTCTCTTAATATTGTGTTTGGAGGAGGAGAGGCTCTTATTCTGGAGGAAAGAGAAGTCCCTATGTTTGGTAAACTAATTTTTAATTCTCTCATTTCATGAACAACGCTTTCTCTATCACATGCAGGAAGTTCTTGCCTCTTAGTCAAAAAAGATTTTCTTTGATACAGACACTATTAGCATATTTATTAGATTTTCCTGATCTTTGCTTGAACACAGATTAGCAATAACAAACCCTACATAATGTGGTATTCCATAAGCAATCTTTATTACATATTTTTAATTTTCTTCCTTGAAACCATACAATGTTGTAAAATACCATGCAATGAATATTGATTGAATAAATTAATTCCCAATGAGGAATGAATTGCTAATCATGAATACGAAGCTGTATTTATTACCATGAGCATTTATTTAGATTAAGATCTTCAAGAACAATCATCGTAATTTTTTTAATATACAAGGTTTCATGGGCCATTGGCTTCACTAATTATGATATTGTTATGCTTTCATGGAATGTATTTTATGTATTTTAAAGCTATAAACATCAAATAGTTAATAGGTACAAGTTACTGAGCTGGGTTTATACAGTCACAGAGATATAAATAATATTTTATATACATGGGCAGGGGTCTGTGTCTGCCACAGTGTTCATGTGCAGGTCAAAGGACAACTTGTGGAGTTGGTTCTCTCCTTCCTCCTTTAAGAATGTTCTATGCCGGGCGGTGGTGGCGCACGCCTTTAATCCCAGCACTCGGGAGGCAGAGCCAGGCGGATCTCTGTGAGTTCGAGGCCAGCCTGGGCTACCAAGTGAGCTCCAGGAAAGGCGCAAAGCTACACAGAGAAACCCTGTCTCGAAAAACCAAAAAAAAAAAAAAAAAAAAAAAAAGAATGTTCTAGAACATGCTAACTGTGTTGAGGCACACCTTTAATCCTTTAATCCCATCAATTGCTAGGCAGAGGCAGGAGGATTTCTCTGAGTTTTTGGCCAGCCTAGTCTCCATAGGGAGCTTCAGGCCAGCCAAGACTACACAGCAAGACCCTGTCTCTCTCTGCCATTCCCATTCCACTAAAAATGTTCTAGGTATTGAACTTAGTCTGTTTTTGTTTGTTTTGAGACAGAGTCTGCCTACATAGCTCTGGCTATCCTTGAACTTGCTGTGTAGACCAGGCCGGCCTGGAACTCACAGAGTTCCGATTCTCATTTTAAGTAAAACACAAAGTTCTTGCTTTGGTACCTGAAAAGAGTCTTCAGCTGCTCCTGGTAACTCAGCATCATTGCCTTTTGTTGTTTTGTGTGTCATGGGAAGAACAAGGCTAGAACAAGGCTGCAACTCCAATTCCCTTAAACTCATTGGACCATGACTGGCACATGAACCTTCACAAATATTCCCTATATTAAACATGTAAACAAAAGTTAACTTGTCAGAGTTAGCTCAGAAAAACAAGTGACAAACTACAATTACCAGCATTCCCAAGCAGTTATTGGAAACAGCTATTAAGCTTGTATCTATAGGAAAGCCAAAGCCCACAGAGAATGCAAAACTTAGCGATGTTCAAACAATCTACGGAATATCCCAAGTAAGGTCAGTTAGCATTCAGGCATCTATCCCGGCCTGCCCTTAGGGTCCTGACAGGATACCCCTCAGCTGCAGCCATTAAGAGTACCCCCTGTGTGCATTCACTACATTTCCTTATAAAAGGCGGGCCGTGTACACCTCCTGTCTCTCTCTCCTTTCTCTTCCTCGTCCCCAGGGACCAGTCTCGGCCCCCTTCCTGGGCCCTTCTCTCTCCCCTTCCCCTCGATGATAAACCTACGCTGGCCCTGTTGTATGGTGTGACTCCTTCCCGCCATTTTAAAATACACAAGGTCCAATCAGCATCACCCATGCAGCCCACCCCTTCCTTCCCCACAGCACTCACACTATTCCCACTCGCCTACCCTATCACTAAGTGGTCAGACTCAGGGCGACACTTTGGATAGGACGGTGGAGGAGGAGGAAGGACACAAAGGGGAGGGAGAAAGGGTTGACTTGGCTCAAGTGCCAGGTCACAGTCAGCCCCTGTGCGGAGGTCAGGGTGACAGGCACGTGAAGCACTAGTCACATGACACATACAGTCCAGAGCAGGGCCGATGGACTAATGCATGCAGCTGCTGCTCGGCTTGCCTTCTCCATTCTTACACAGTCCAGGAGGCCCTGTCCAGTGGTCCAGATCATCTCCCACAGTCATACCCCTGGGCCAAGCTAATCTGGATAATCCCTCACTGAGACTACCCCCCCAACCCCACCCCCGCCCAGATAATTCTAGATTGTGTCACTGACAAAGCTACCACACGGGGTATGAGAGGACATGGCCAAAGCACATTCTACAGTGTTATAAAAATGTTCTTATGAAAGCCAGGTGGGGGTGGCACATGCCTGTAATCCCAGCTCTTGGGAGGCAGAGCCAGGCAGATCTCTGTGAGTTTGAGGCCAGCCTGGTCTACAGAGGGAGTTCCAGGTAAGCCAGAACTGTTACACAGAGAAACCTTGTCTTGAAAAAACAACCAAACTAACAAACAAACAAAAATGTTCTTATGAAACCTAGTATTGTGTACAATGAATACATGTCAACGGAAAACAGTAATACTAAAGAGCAACTCCTGATTAGAAAATGCTGGTAGCAATCAGCTCTGTTTTGTATTTTTCTTCACATGACCACATTCCCTTTTTCTAATCTAAATGTCACTTCAATCAAACCAGTATAAAGAACAGAAATCTCTATGCAAATGACATGGCTGTATGCTTGTATTGTTCTTTACACTTCAAACCCCTTCAAATATATTACTTATTCAATAAGTTCTCTGAAAGCTAAGCAGCAGCAAAGACTTAAAGTTGGCAACTTCCAACTCTCGGCTTCGTATTTCATGTCCTTCCTAAAATATTTTTAGTACATGCGTTTGTGTGTGTGCTCATTCACGCTTACACAGGTGCGGATGTATATATGAGTGTCCATACTCATGTGTGCTTGACTGTGTAGAAGCCAGAGGACCACTTCAGGTCTCCATCCATGGGAGTGCCGTCAATCTCCTTTAAGATTCTCTTTGGCCTGAAGTTCAAGAATTATGCTACTTTGGATGGCCAGCAAGTCAGAAGGGATCCTTTTGTTGCTCCAACATTGAGATTACAAGTGCATACTACCATGCTTGGCTTTACACCCTCCCCACCCCCAAAATAAAGGTTTTTAAATTTATGTGTATGACAGTTGCCTGCATGCATGCATGTGCTCCATGTGCCTATCAGAAGCAAGCTGCCCACAGAGGCAAGAAGGCAGTATCAGATCCCATGAGCAGATGCATGTGAGTTCCCATGCTGGGAACCAAACCAGGTCTTCTGCAAGAGCAGCCAGCGGTTTAAAGGCTAAGCCATCTCTCCAGCCGCAGGCTTGCCATTCTGTGTGGCTCAGGCACCAGGCTCTCACACTTTCAAGGCAAGAGCTTCCCTCACTAAGCCAGCCAGCTCCTTCCACAAATACTTCTAAGAAAATCTTGATTTTCTTATTAATGCTTATCTTTTAAATATAGCATAATTTCATTTAATCAACATGAAAGACTTTAAGAGTTATTCATGAACTAAATTGTTTAAAATGGAGTATTTTAATGACACCATAGACCTTTTCATTTTAAAGGCTTTAATCACCTTCACTGGAATTGAACAGCTGACAATTTCCTAGATATAACAAACAACCAGTCTCTGATTGACAGTTGATGTTAAATCAGGTTTTTAATGGGCTCTGCACAAAGCGAACTATATCCACTGAGCTTTAACGTCTCCCTACATAGTAGCGGTTCCTATGTACAAAGCAATTAGGAAAATGGCTGATGGGCTAACTCTCCAGTGCCGCAGAGGTTCATTAAAACAGTGGCAAGAATGTACAAAATGAAGAGCTACTAAAGTTCCTGTGTTGTATCTGCTCTTTAAAGAGCGGCATTCCTGTTTCCGGTCCTATGTCTTTTACAACCCTTGTCTACAACTGTCTGTCAAAGAAACTGAGAATACGCATATTCAATGTTGAAAGCAAAATATTAAAAACATTTTTTGCTAATGATATGGTAAACACCAAAGATTCTAGTCTAATAGAAATAGACTAAAATAACTGAGAATTAATAAGAATCTTTGGTGCCATGACTGGACACTACATAAACATTCAAAACTATTAGCTTTTCTCTTCATTATAGCAATAAGAACAAAGAATGGAAAAACTTTTACTATCATGATCAAAACTATAAAATATGAACAAAATTAGTAGAATCCATATGAAGACAATTATGAAATCTTACTGAAAGTCAAAAATTCCACAAGGCCATATGTGGAATGTTCTACTTGTGGTAAATCTATGGTATTCAGAAAGAGGATACAAACAAGCAGACAAATGAACCCAACACCTAGAGAGGAAAGTCAGCAGCACAGAGCAAAAGGTCTGCAAATCAGATGAGGAAATTAGCAATATATAACTTCCGCAAGGAAACTGAGATAAAAATATAAACACCAAACAAACAAAAAACTCAGAAATGTTAAAAATGAACACTGGCCTCCCCACCCCCACCCCCAGTGGTTAAGAACACTGGCTGTTCTTCCAGAATTCTAAGTTTAAGTCCCAGCAACCACATGGTTGGTGGCTAGCAACTACCTATAATAGGATCTGATGCCCTCTACAGGCAGTCAGGTGTACATGCAGACAGAACATTCATATAAATAAAATCTTCTGGAAAACAAACAACAAACCCAATGAATCTAATAAAACCATGGTAGAAAGCCTTACTGATAGACTGAACCAGATACAGGAACACTATCAGGATGGAGGTCAAGGTCAAGGGATTATCATGTTCAAATAGCAACAAGGGGAAACCCAGCAGGACCACTGAATCTAAGAACTCTGGGAACAGGGCAAGAGACCAAACCTACAAATTCAGAGGACAGAAGGAGCTAAGATTAAACACTAGAGAATCCAGTCAGTGAAATTATAACAGAAGATTCCTCAAATCGTAAATCCAAACCCAAAAGGCATTTAGAATCCTAAAAAGACATGACCACAAAAGAACTTCTCTATAATTTATTATATTCAAAATGTCAAAAACACACAGAGAGAGGGAGGGGCGGTATTAAAAGCTGTAAGAGAAAAACATCAATTCACCTACAAAGGCAGAAACATCAGAACATCAGATCTTTCATCAGCAACCCTAACACCGGAAGCTCTTCTTTCTTTTAAAAACATATATTTACTTATTTAGTATGTGTTGGGGGAGGGGAATCATGCCTTGGTGCCTGTGTGGAGCCAGAGGACCCAGCCCCTTCCCTCCACCACGTGAGTTTTGGGGCCTGAGCTCAGACCATCGGCCAAGCGGTCTCAGCAGACCTAATCTGATGGCCTTGAGTCCTGAGATGGAGGAACTGCCAGCTGTGACTGCTATACTCAGCAAGTCTACCTTTAAAACTGAGAGGAAGAAGGGGGGGGGGGTAATTTCAGGACAAGCACAAACTAAGGCAGTTCACGACCACTAAGCCAGTACTACAAGCTTCTCAAAGGAATGCTATACACAGAAAAGAAAGGCAGCTTCTTAATCACGAGAACAGAGGAAAGAATAAATTATGAGAGGAACAGTTGGTTGTACTTTCTTGATTTAATTTTGATGTCATAGCTACCTAGGAATCTATCCATTTCTTTTTGTTTTCAGTTTGGGGGCAGTCTCCCTCCCCAAGACAGGGTCTCTCACTACATAGCTCTAACTGTCCTGGATGGTCATTATATAGACCAGGTGGAATAAAAGTCATAGAGATCTACCTGCCTCCGCCTCCTGAGTGCTCGTATCAAAAGTGTGCATCGCTGGGCGGTGGTGGTACACGCCAGCACTCGGGAGGCAGAGGCAGATGGATCTCTGTGAGTTCGAGGCCAGCCTGGTCTATAGACAGATCCAGGACAGGCACCAAAACTACACAGAGAAACCCTGTCTCGAAGAAGAAAAAAAAAGTGTGCATCACCACACCCAGCTGGGGGATATGTTTTTAAGTTATTCCCTAGTGAGGCTGGGCAGTGGTGGTATACCCTTTAATCCCAGCATTTGGGAGGCAGAGGCAGGTGGACCTCTGTGAGTTCGAGGCCAGCCTGGTCTATAGAGTGAGATCCAGGACAGCCAGGGCTGTGACACCGAGAAACCCTGTCTCAAAAAAAAAAAAACAGAAAAACTTATTCCCTAATGAGTCACAGGACTTTGCTGGAATTGGCTGTACACCCTCTTTGCACCTCCAGCGTAGGTTTTTTTCTCTCTCTCCTCTCCTCCTCCTCCTCCTTCTCTCTCTTCTCTCTCTCTCTCTCTCTCTCTCTCTCTCTCTCTCTCTCTCTCTCCTCTCCCCCCCCCCCCCCGTGCGTTAGTTTGGCTGCAGCATTACCAATCTTGTTCATTCTTCCAAAGAACCAACTTTCAGTGTGATTCTATATATTGGTCTTTGAGCTTCTAACTCACTAATCTCTGCCCTATGCCACATTAGCAACAAAAACGGACACACACTTTTTCACAATAGTTTGTCACGAGAATGCACGTGTTACAAAAACCCCGTTGAACTGAAGATAAAAAGGGAAAGACAAGAACATCCCCACCACTGGACACATACTGAGCAAGGTCACCACTACTGGCCATTTGATCTACAAACTCGATGAGAGACAAAGAACCACTAAAAAATTTGAGAGAGGTGCTTCTGAGACGGGAATGAGCTCCTCCAGGATTACCCGGGTCTTGGACAAACTAAAGCTAAGAATGGAATCACTAGTAACATCTCCCTGGAACTTAGACCGGCAAGGATCATATCCACGCCCTAGGACATAGCCTTTACAGGCCTATCTGGGCTGACCACACCGGCAGATGACTGCTGTGGGTATTGCTGAATTTGAAGCTGACTCTCCAAAAACGGCAAAATCATGAGCATGCCCTTTGGTTTAAACACTGGGTATAAAAGAGTTCATTGTTGCTATCAAAAAATGGATTCCATGGAGCCACTCCACAGCCAGAAAATATGAAGAAATTGTTAAAGAAGTCAGTAGCTACATTAAGAAAATTGGCTATGACGGGTTGGAAAGACGGCTCAGTGGTTAAATAGGACTGGCTAATCTTACAGGACCCAGCTTCAGTTTCTAGCACCCATATGGCAGCTCACAACCATCCGTAACTCCACTTCCAGGGAATCTGATGCTCTCTTCTGGCCTCTGTGGGCAGCAGGCACATGCGTGGTGCACCGACATCTACACACATACATAATGAAAAGAGCTTTTAAAGCAAACTGGCTCTGAACCTGGCATGGTAGACTCTGCGGTCATCTCTCTTTAGAATGCTGACAACACGTTGGTACCAAGGACGCAAAGTCACTCATGAAGACAGCAGTGACTGGGGCTGGAGAGACTGCTCTGCGGTTAAGAGCACTGGATGTTCTTCCAGGGGACCCAGGTTCAATTCCCAGCACCCACATGGAGGGTCACAACTGTCTGTAACTCCAGACCCATGGTACCAAACAACCTCATACAGACATACATGCAATCAAAACACCAATGCACATTAAAAATAAATAAATAAAGCTAGCAATGACGATGCAAGCATACTTGAGGTGGCTTTGGGATGGATCTCACCATCAATCTGTCCAATGACAAGCCTTTGCACCTGCCTCTCTCCCAGACGTCTATAAAATTGGTAGTATTGGTACTGTGGGCCAAGTGGACACTGCTGTTAGCATTCCTGCTTGGTGGTTAACCTTGCTCCAGGCAATGTCACAACTGAAGTATAAAGCCTATTGAAATGTCGCTGAGGCTCTTCCTGGTGGCTCTGCAGGTGTCAACGTCAAGAATATCTGTCCGAGATGTCCTCTGTGGCAACACAAAAACGCCCCGCGATGGAAGCAGCTGGCTTCACTGCTCAGGTGATCACCCTGAATCACTCGGCCAAACCCAAGCTGGCAATGGCCCTGGGCTGGACTGTGCCACGGCTTACAGAGCACGCAAAGGTGCTAGGCTGGAGGAAAGGCTGGTGGCCTTTCCGAGAGGAAGCCGGAAGACAGCCCTCCACTGCCCCGCTCCACGAAGCTGCCACCACTGGTATGGCTCCCGCTAAGCCTTTGTGTTGAGAGCTTCTCTGACTTCCTCTTTTGGATCATTTTGCTCCTCATATGAATCAGGCTGTTGTGTGTACCATCAAGGCCACAGACAAGAGGGTTGCTGAAGGTGCCAAGGTCACCACCTCTGCCCAGGAAGCTCAAAAAACAAAATGGGTGTCATCGTTCCACCTGCATGGATGGTCTCAGGACTACTTGTCTCGATGGGCCACTTAAGTTCAACACTAGGTTAATAACAAAGCACAGTAAAATCCCCCGCCCAAGGAGGGAGAATATTTTCTCTTGTGGACCTTTAAGTCATTAATTTTTAAAATCAGTACTTTTTAATAGAAGTAACTTGACCAAAAACTTGTCTCAGTATTTTAAGACCCATTAAAATAAAGTTTAACGAGGAGGGATATAGAATGTGAAGGTTAATACTGTCAATTAGATAAGGTCTACAATCAGCTAGTAGACAGGCAGCCTTTGGGCATGCTGGTGAGGAGTTAAGATAGCTGAGAAGGAAAGACAGCCTCAAGAGTGCCAGGACCATCCATGGCTGCAGTTCCGGACTGACGAAAAAGGACAAGGCAAGCTGAGCATCATCATCACCACTCTGCTTCCTGACGATGGAGTCTCGGTGGTCAGTAGCTCACACTCCAACTGTCCCGCCTTCTCCTGTGATGTCTGTGCCCTTGAGGTGTGACCCAAAACTAACGCTGTCTCCCTTAAGGTGCTTCTGTCGCAGCAACAGGTCACATAGTGACAGAAGTTGGTGCTGAGAAGTGGGCTGGAGCTGTAATAAACCTGACCACGTGGTTCCGGCGGCGCTGGAACCGGTCTCAGGGAGCCTGTGGAAGGCTGTCAGGGATGGGCCATCTAAGCCTAGGATCCTGTACGCAGAGGTTAACAGGCCATTCTGGTAGGGGCCCAGAAGACAAGCTAACAAGAGAAACACAAACAGTGGAGTTTATGAGGCTTCCGAGAGGACTGAGGACTCCTGTTGGAAACTGGGTTAATGGCACTCCTGTGATGTTCTGGCCAAGAATTTGGCTGCATCTGTATCCCGAGGACTTGAGTGGGGTTGAATTTAAATGTAAAGACTGATTTGTTTGACTTAGGAAATTCCAAGACAGGAACACATTCAGGCCGTGGTGTGGCAACTATTTTAACAGCTCTCCTCTAGGTCTCCGTGAGCGATCCACCAGCGAAGCAGAAAGATGTTAGATGTGTGTTTACAGACAAGGCAGGTTTGAAAGCAGCTCTACTTACTGCTCAAGTGCCTGGCACCATTAAGGAAGATGCTACTCTGTTCTAACACAACAGAAACGGTGTCCTGGGGGCAAGACTCCAGTCACTGGAAGCTCCACTTTGTGAACAATACTAATTCGTTTGAAAGGGGAGCACCTACCCTGAAACAGACCCCACTGAAGCCGCTCCTTGCTCCTTGGAAGCCTAGCCGTGTCTCCCCAGGGCTGACACACGGAAGTTGATGTACCTGTGGGCTGAGCGGCTCAGGCTCCATGCCAAGCGGGCAGCACAACTGGGTAGCAGCATCACTGGCTTTGCAGACATGAGAAAATAGATTAAGAGGATCGTGGAGGCCTGACACAGTGTCAGAAAGTCCTGAGGCAAAGCAGTGTATGACAAAGCTGGAGGTCCTGAGACGCCACTGTATGAAACTGCAAAGTAAAAACTAATTTACAATGGAGAACCCAGGATGTTGGAAATACCGGGACCCAAACCCACCAGGACCAAGGGACATCTGCCAAGGAAAACTCCAGACACTGAGTAAAGCTGACCCAAGAAAAGGCCATGTATAAAGCTGGGCGGTGGTGGCGCACGCCTTTAATCCCAGCACTCAGAGGCAGAGGCAGGCGGATCTCTGTGAGTTTCAGGCCAGTCTAGTCTAGAGCAAGATCCAGGACAAGCACCAAAACTACATGGAGAAACCCTGTCTTGAGGAGAAAAAAAGAAAAGAAAAGAAGAAAGAGAGAAAAGAAAAGGCTATGTATGCTGCAGGTGAGAGCTGGAGGATCGGAAGGGGCTGCCAAGTCCTCTGGAGCCCCAAAGACTGCATCATAGGTCCCCGAAGCTGGACGTGGAGCTGCAGATTTGAGCTGGACTTTGGTCTGATCACTCCTTACTATTGTCCCAATTATTCCCTTTTGGATTTTTAAACAACGCTGTAATTATTAAAAACAATGGAGACTTTTTGTACTAAATCAACTTTTCTATTATAAAAAGGTCATGAGTCTACGGTGATAAAGGTAATTGGGTCGGGTGTCAAGCTGGCACGAGGTAGAATTGTGACGGTCAACAGCGTCACCTGGCAGGATCTAAAATCGCCTAGAAAACAAGCCCTGAGTGTGCCTGTGAGGAATGATCTAGACTAGGTTAACTGAGGTGGGAAGACTGGCCTGGAGCATTCCATGGGCAGACAGATGTCCAGACTGAATTAAAAGAGTGCAAGGTGACCATCAGCACTCTGTTCTCTGGAGTCAACGTCAGCGGCCTCCCACTCTGCCCACCACGCTTCCCTTCCAACGATGGACACCTGAACTGAGTCAAAATAAACTCACCCTTCCTTAGCTTGCTTTGGTTAAAGTGACAAGACACACAAATAAGACACAGATCAATGAGATAAAAGGACTCAGAAATAAAGCCACACAACTACAGCCACCTAATCTTTGACAAAAACAATCATTAGAAAAAAGACAGTCTCTTTAACAAAGTGTTGGAAAACCTGGATACCTACATGTAAAAAAATAAAACTGTACCCATATTTCTTACTCTGCACAAAAAACAATTACAAATGGATTAAACACCCCACTATAAGGCCCAAAACTCTCAAACTGCTAGAGGAAACCATGTCTTTAAGACAACAATCACAGGCACAGACCTTGTGGAAAGAATTCCTATGGTAACATGGAAATCATTCTAAGAATAAACAAATGAGATTACATGAAATCACACAGCTTCTACACAATGGAGAAACTACCAACCGAGTGAGGAGGCAGCTTACAGAATGGGAAAAATATCTATCTACACATCAAACAGAAGATTAATATCTAAAATATATTAAAAAAAACCACTAAAAACTAGTGGTCCCAGCAATGACGGAGTAGTGAACTGAACAGAAGCTCTCGGAGAAGGACAAGGGTGGAGATGCTCGGGAGGACAAGGCCTGCTATGCCACCAGGAGGACCTGTGTTCAGATCGTAGCACACATGTAACATCCAGGCAGGCCAGTGTCTGTGCCCCAGTGCTGGGAAGACAGAGGTGGAGCCTAAGGACTCACTGGACAGTCAAGCCAACTGGTTAGCGCCAAGTTCAGTAGAGGCACTATCTCAAAAACTAAGGCTAAAGTGGTAAAGGGAGACATCAGCATGGACCTCAGGTCTCCACATAGGTGCACAGACTTCCACTGGGTGAGCACATCTGCATACACAACTCTCCACACACACAGATGACAACTTCTAAACAGAACTACAATGTAAATAAATATTCAGAAAAGTGTTTAAGATTCCTACCCACAGGGAAATGCAAATGAAAACTGCTTGAGAGTTTTACCCCAATCAGCATGGCTATTACCAGAAAGAAGGACAACAAATGCTAAAAATGTAAAGAAAGGAAAACCCGTATTCACTGTCAGTAAACTGGTACTGCCATTTGGACATCAGCGCGCAGGTTTCTCAAAAGCTAAAGACAAAATCCCCACAGGAACTGCTTGAACCACAAAGGACTCGTAAGTACCATTAACACAGGACACATGCACATCCCTGTTTACTGATGTACTATTTATAAGCTAAGAAATGGAACCAGCCTAAACATCTATCGAGATGAGTAGATTAAAAGAAATGCACACAGACATGACAGAATTATGTTCAGCTGTAAAGAAAAAAAAAATGACATTTGTGGGAAAATGGGTGGAACTTGAGATCACTGTGCTAAGCAAAGTAAGACTCAGAAAGACAAACACCACATTTCACCTGTGTGTGGGGTTAAGACAGAAGGGGACTGTGAGACAGGGGAGTAGGATGAGTGGGAGAAGGGGGATAGAATCCACGTGACATGAAAGAAGGAAACCACCTGGCAGGGTGGAAGAACCACCAGGAAGTGAGAAGGGTGACAAAAGGTGGGTGGAGAAGGGATGAATAATAACACTAGATAAGGGGTCGGGGACTTAGCTCAGTGGTAGAGCGCTTGCCTGGCAAGCACAAGGCCCTGGGTTCGATCCTCAGCTCCAAAAAAAAGAAAAGAAAACTAGATAATTAGATAGAAGTAATCAATATTTTCTAAAATAATTTTCATATTGTATTGGATGGTAGCAAGGATCAAGTATATATATATATATTATTTTTAGTTTCTGTGTATTTCAGAATACTGTACATTCAGAACAGTCTGTTAAATCACACTAAAAGGCCACGGAGATGGTTTATAGGGTAAAGGCACTGGCAGGCAATCCTGAGATCTAAGTTTAATTCCTGAGACCCACACGGTCGGAGAGAATCAAGCCTGGAAGTCGTTACCTAAGGGTGTGAGGCATGCATGCACATGTGTACACACACGCACACACACAAATAGATAAGCAATAAAAAAATTTTAATCATACTAAAAGGTATTCAAGTTATACACAATCCATCTTATTCTTTTTTTGTTTTTTTCGAGACAGGGTTTCTCTGTGTAGCTTTGGTGCCTGTCCTGGATCTCGCTAAAATTACCTTTTAAAAATAATTACTTCTTTGTCTCAAAAAGAGGTAATTTAATCGTTGTCAAATGACTAGGATTTTTCTAAAAATAAGTTTTCATTGAATACAACAATTATTTACTATACCACAGGTGACTTTGGTTACTACTAGAGAGATAAGGAAATGCTAGGCAGGCTGTGAACTCAGATTTTACTCTGCAAGGGCTCGCCTCCTAGAGTTTCGCAGGTGATCTATGAGCGCCCTCTAGTGTCTACTCTGTTACTGCACTCTGCACAGTGAACCACGTGTCCCGTTATACGCCATATAAAAACTAATCTGAAAGTGTGTAACAAGTGTAACACTCTCACCATATGCACAAAATGATAAATACAGCAATTTTATGTATATTCCCCGAGAAATTCCAGTCATGAATTTCTTTCAGTTCTGAGCAATATAAGGCTCTTACTCAGTATGAAGTCAATATTAAATACTCTACAAATGCTCTAATTTTAGGCATAGACAGTCTGCACTAATGTTTCATTCATTTTTTTTAATGTTTCATTTATTTAATTTGGTGTAAAAAGTAAAAATTTTTTGCACTATTGAAATCTGTCTTTTGACACTGGAATACATTCTTACATATGGTCATGTCCTACATTATTTTAAGGCTTATACTTCTGAGTCATATTTTTTTTTTGCTAGTGACATTACTCGCTGACTATATTTATTTTATAATGTAGGAATGGTTTTGGACAAGAGGCAAATTGAAGTCTTTCCTTATTCCAGTTGAAAACAGATCACAAAGCAGCGTAGAAAACTAACGTTAACAATGTGTTTGGCCCAGAAACTGCTGATGAACACACCAGGCCGAGGGGGGGTCAAGATGTTCTGCAAAGGAGACGGGCCTTCAAGACGAGGAGCACAGTGACCAGTTCCTGAAGCGGATGTTCTCACAACTACACTAGAAGTTGCCAAGTACTCACTGTGGACCACTGAGGGGTCACTGGACATTTGAATTAAGTTGAGAAAGTGAAAACATTCAGTGAGGACCTCACCAGATGACTGAAAACTTTTTAAAGATCATACTTTTGAACTTCCACCCCTGTTATTCTATGTACCAGCAACCATTTCAAACTGGACCGTGACCCGAAACAAAAAGTGGGTTGTACATGACAGCCGTGACGACCAACCTAATGGCTGGACTGGCTGAGAGGCTCCAAAGCGCTTCCCAAAGCTAACTTTTCGCACGTAAAAACGGGCCTGATTACTGTCTGCTGCCCGTCTACCCGCTACAGCTTTCTGAACCCCAGAAAACGATGACTGAGAAGTGTGCTCAGCCAACTGAGACGCACAGAAACTGTGCCGCCTGAAACAGCCCTGGTCAGGAGGGCCCAATACTTCTGTCGGTGTCTTCTCCACGACCACAGCCAAGCACCAATCCCACAGCCAGAGCTTCAAATGGTGAACAAGCTGGGTGTGATGAAATTAGCTATGAAGTCTGCCTCGTGACCAAATTCACCTATCTCTCACCAACTGACTGCTGCCTCTACGTGTCCGCAGAACTTTCATCAGTTTAAATGCTTCCACGGCCAGCAGAACACAGAAAACACTTTCCAAGACTTTGTCAAACTGGGAAGCATACGGTTTTGTTATAGAAATAAGCAAATCTATATTTTGTTGACAAAAAATTGTGTTGACTCTGATTTCTATTTGACAGGCTTGAGTCTAATTACAGTGACTTAAAATTAATCTGAAACCTCAGTGCACTTTGCATCAACCTAATACAGAACGCAGTAAGGAGCCTGGGAAAGTCAGTAACAAAGAACACGCAGAGCTCAATTAAGTGGCCAATTTCCATCTGCAAAGTCACCCATTCACAGACACCTATTTCTATGAAAGATTAATACGTATAGGAACTTCTGGTCATTCTGCGGGTCTACACCAAGTGGTGAAGAACTGACTCAGCCGATACAACCCTCTACTGTGTGGGCCTGGGTGCTCCAGCTGACACTGCAGTCACCTTTCACAGGAAGTTGAACGCCACGTTCACATTTGTGACCTTTGCACGGCAAGTTTAACGCCAGCTTCACATTTGTCTTCATTCTCTCCTCTTTTCCTCTCTCTCCATCTCTCCTTCTCTCCATCTCTCCTCCCTCTTCTTTCCTCCCTCCCCACTTGTGTGTGTGTGTATGTGTGTGTGAGACACACACACACACACACACACACACACACACACACACACACAATGCTACTTGGAATGGTACCCAAGCCAATTTAAAAGAGAATCACTGTTCAATGTTCCTGAGCACAAGAAGGCTCTGTCGTGCCTATGCAGATAAGTGTGTTAGATAGATATACTTCCTTCAGGCATGAGTTACAGTGCTGTGGGCTGTGACTTCAGTGTTAGTAATCAACAACATCAATTAGATACAATGTCTTTAAACAGAAATACACACATGAAACTAGGCTATGTACTGATCAACTGACAATATACAAGAGGCTTGCAGGAACCCAATCCTATTAGCAAGTTCAGTGTTTGCTAATATATACTCTTTTTTTTTTTTTTTTTTGGTTTTTTGAGCCAGGGTTTCTCCATGTAGTTTTAATGCCTATTCTGGATCTCGCTCTGTAGACCAGGCTGGCCTCAAACTCACAGAGATCTGCCTGGCTCTGGCTCCCGAGTGCTGGGATTAAAAGTGTGCGTCACCACCGCCCAGCTATATGCTTTCTTTATAAGCTACAGCTACCACAGATAATGAAAATTAACTAATGCTAGTAATTTCCAAAACACTAAAAACAGGTATTCCATTACTCTCCAAGACAGCCCAAATGCACTGGGTACTGCGTCTAGAAAATCAGACAATCAAAGAGTTGATTTCTCCAGCGGTGTGATCTCATTCAACTTTGCCCTACACAGGACTGGTGGTTCTGAGGGCCACTTGCATTTTATAGTATATAATAAAATAGTACATCTGCATTAAAATTTGCAAGCATTTGTATGTATATTACAAAAACTATCTAATATCCTTTCCAGTGGTGCACTTTGTTGTGTTGTGTATCACAGAAAAGCCTTTAATAAGGAAAAACCTTTAATAAGGAAATCTTCCAGCCTCCATCTAACAACGCTGCACTTCTCGATTCAGATAAAGAACACGACTGGAGATTATAAGGTAAACCCAGTCTAGCCGTGAGCACGAGAAGAATGCAAGAACAGGGTTAAAGCACCGTTCTATAAAACATCAAGAACGAGAGTCCTGCGTACCTGAGGTCACGTCAGACGGCTGCAGGAACGTCCCAGGGGCTGCTCGCTGACTGCAAGGCTCTGCAGCTGTAGTGGGCTGCGGCAGGCAGATGGACAGTCCTGCTAAGATGTCCTCGGCTGCCACCGGCACCAGCCTTTGTCCTTCACTAAGCTCACCCACGCTGTTATCCACGTCCTTTAAAAACGAGAAAAACTGCTAAGGCCACTGTATCAAAACTGTCAGAGCAGGAAACAGTTTTTAAACATCATGATACACAGCACATAAGTGCTTCTAATGTCACATTTAAGGTACAGGAAAGAGAAGTCTAGGAAGCAGTTTAGGAACCAGCGAGATGGCTCAGCAAGTAAGAACGCCGCCGCAAGTCTGGTAACCCGATTTCAATGCTCGGGGCCCACGTGGTAGGAAACAGCCTACTGCAACCTGCTCCCATACAATAAATCAGTGTAACCTTTCCTTCAAAAAGACGTTAGTAAGGCACACAGTGATGTGTGTGTGTGTGTGTGTGTGTGCGCGCTCGCGCGCGCGCGCGCGCGTGTATACATGCGTGGGCTGGTGCTGCACATGCACATTTAACCTCCCCCTGAACCTACCATCCACCCCCACTGTCAGGAGTGGCTGGCCAGTGAGCCCTGGGGAACCTCCTGTCTCCTCCGCATTCCCAGAGCTGGTACTGCAGGTCTATGTCACCATCCCCAGCCTTTCCTGGCTATGGAGGATCTAAGCTCAGGTCCGCGTGCCTGTGTGCTGAGCACGGACTAACACTGGGTTTCAAGCTCTATTAAACAGAAACAATATCTAAGCAAACTTTAACTTAAAATAGAAAATGCTGGTACCCATTATACATTGTTCAAACGGTTTATAACTGGAGTAAAAAGTATACTTCTCATTCCTTCTGAATTAAAATTGCTGAAAACTGCTGGTGGGAACCTTGAATTACTTGATGGGAATAATATACCTTAACTACCATAAGGATTCTATCTACAGAAACAACTAGTCTTCTTTCTTTTTGAGGCAGGGTCTTGCTACGTAGCCTGGGCTAATCTCCGACCCCAAATCATCCTGCCTCAGCCTGCTGAGAGCTAAGACTGTAGTGACATGCCTGGTAGTGCATGGCTCATCATGCTTTAAGTGAAAAAACATGAGCCAGGCAGTGGTGGCGCACGCCTTTAATCCCAGCACTCGGGAGGCAGATGGAGGAGGATCTCTGTGAGTTTAAGGCCAGCCTGGTCTACCAAGCAAGTTCCAGGGCTACACAGAAAAAACCTTGTCTCAAACCAATCCCCGCCCCCCAAAAAAAAGAAAGAAAGAAAGAGAAAGTAAAAACATTGCTTTGAAATTAGTATCACTCTTGAATATTCTTGGGCAGTGTTTATAGAGTGATACCAGATACGTTTTCCCAAGTAATTGTTATAATATTTCACAGTGCCTGTGTTAGAGCTTAAAGGTGGAGAGCATGTCTTAGTATCTTCATCTTTCCCAAGGTTGTGGTATATAACAGACAATAAAAGACTGACATGAAAGCCAGGCGGTGCTGGCGCATCCTTTAATCCCAGCACTCGGGAGGCAGAGCCAGGAGGATCTCTGTGAGTTCGAGGCCAGCCTGGTCTACCAAGTGAGTTCCAGGAAAGGCGCAGAGCTACACAGAGAAACCCTATCTCGAAAAACAAAAAACAAACAAAAAAGACTGACATGAGTGACTAAGTGGATGTTCTCACAAATAATTTCCCTTTGTTTTTAACAGCATCATCAGTAACAGTTTCACTCTGGCGTATTTAAACTTTGACCTATCGATCCTCTTCCCCCCCTCCCCACTTCCCCTAACCCACTGCCTCCTACCCTTTCCAGCCCAGGAGGCTCCACTGCATGTCACATGGATTCCACTGCCCCCTCCTCTCCTTCAAATCTTTCTCCCTCTCTCCTGGTCCCTTTCACCCCTACACTAACAGCTGCATACATACACACATATAAAAAATTAAAAGCTAGGCTCCATAGAGAAAGTGCATGTGATATTTGTCTTTATGCATCTGGATCACCTCACTTAACCATTTCCAGATCTACACATTTTCCTGAAATTTCCATTTTGGTTTTCTTAATAAATGAGTAAAATTCCACTGGGTGTATGCATCACCTTTTAAAGTTCTCCATTGAGCTGCTGCTGCACTATTCTGACTGCCTTTCCTTGCTACTGTGACTACAGCAGCAATAAACATGGATGCGCAGTAGCTCTGTGGCAGGCGTTAGACGCCTGGGTAAAGGCCCAGGAATAGACTAGCTGGGTCAGATGATATTCTAGTTTGAGCTTTCTGAGAAATGTCCACACTGATTGCCACAGTGACAATGACGACGACGTCAGTTTGTACTCTCACCCGGCAGTGAGCAAGGCTACAGATCCTTCTCAATGGCTTCATTTTGGGCTCAGCAGGAAAAGGTGCTTGGCATCAAGCCTGAGTTTGAGCCCGTTACCAAGACAATGGAAACAGAAAATTCTTGCAAGTTTTCCTCTAATGTCCACAGAAGTGCTGCAGTATGAGCGTACACATTCATGTGCAAGCGCAAGTGCTACACACAAAAACAAATGTAATTTACAAAATACCTATTTTTTAGTTTTTTGGGTTTTTTTTGTTTTTCAAGGCAGGGTTTCTCTGTGTAGTTTTGGTGCCTGTCCTGGAACTCACTCTGTAGACTAGGCTGGCCTCGAACTCACAGAGACTCACCTGGCTCTGCCTCCTGAGTGCTGGGATTAAAGGCGTGCACCACCACTGCCCAGCTTATAAAATATCTTTAAAGCTGCATTTTTTGTTGTTGTTTTTAAACTGTAGCATAAAAGATTGGAACAGATTGTCTAAACTTTTCTCAGTTACAAAACTTAGTTCAGGCCAAGTTAAAGGGGCCATAACACTTATTACAGAGAAACTTAAACACTGTCTTATCTAAATTAAAAGTTGGATATTTAAACCAGGTGTGGTGCTCCAGGCCTTTAATCCCACATTCAGGAGGCAGAGGCAGGTGGATCTCCATGAGTTTAGGCCAGCCTGGTCTACAAAGCAAGTTCCAGGACAGCCAGGGCTGTTACCAGAGAAACCCTGTCTTCAAAAGAAATTTTTTTAAAGTTGGATTTTCCCCCCTGTATTTATATCTAGACAAACAAACAATCAACAAACCCTTTAAGTTTGAAAAGTACCTCTTCTTGCTGTGAAACTAGTAATTCCTGTTCTTGCTTAGTAAAAAGAGAAAGAATCGCATTTGCATGAAGCTTTTTATGGGGCCTCCTAATCACCTCTCCTTCACTGGGAGGGTCATCTTCCTAGAGCAAACACAAAGACATCAGAAAAGGTTATTAAACAATTACACTTTGCTCAAGTATTATTAATAAAACTTTAGGAAGACATGATCCTAGTATCTTTCAAAAGATGAACTTATTTTCATGTAGCTAACTTCCATTTCACATCTGCCTCAAATGTGTACAACAATACAAAGCAATTCAGGAGTAGACTTACGACAGTGGGATCTTCTGTCTCAAGCAACTAAGCCACAGTGATTCCTAAGTGTTTTTGTGAAGTTCAAACTGAGCTTCTGTCTAGGGCTCACATGGCCTCCTGCTTCACATTTATGTGGTGCAAATCACACCACGGTGAGGCAAAGGCAGCCGAGCACTGGGGTGATGCTGCAACCTGGACCACAGACAACATAAAAGCTGCAGGAACAGGAGAGCATCTCCAGACCCTCAGTGTTCCTCCTCCTCCACCACCGCCGCGCTGACACCTGGCTGTCTAACTAGGGGGAGGGGTATTAAAGCCTTCATTTCTGTTAACACTATCTATGCTTCACTGTGCCTCAAAACTCGACTGTCTGAGAAACCAGGGACGCTGCATCAGACGAAATGCATTTCCTTGTACAAGTATGAATATGACTTAAAATTCATTAAAACAATCACTTCTTGCCTCTTGGCTGTAAGATAAAGTATAATAAATGCATTTAAATTATTTTTGGTTATTCTGTCTTAATAAGATACAATTTATTAACTCTGAATACCTCTCCTAGTTGTTTAGGGATAAAATGTCTAATGGCGCATGGCTTCAGTTAACTCTGGGTTTTCCTAGATCATACTTTACATTTACATTTACTATAAATTTGCATGCAGTGACAATATTACAATTAGAAATATTTTCAAATGGAGAGAAAGAAAGGTTAAGGAATAGAATTCTTCACTCTTTTTGTCCTGGTTCCGTTGATCAATTCACTTTAATACCAGATAAAGTTCTAAGAGTGAATAACAATCTCATAATGGTGTGTTAAACAGGCAAATGTACACATAATTCTCCTCTGAAAGTAAGATTAGCACAATTATGTCTTCTCTCCATATTATTTCACAACAGTGACTGTAACTCTCTTCACAGGAGACTCAACTAATTACTTAAGGCATTGTTAAAAAAAATAACTGTTGAAACAAAATCTCAAAAAATTTCTTACTCTCAAAAATTTCTTACTCCTTTGTGAAATAATGCTTTGAAAGAAATAACACTAACAACAATGCTTAGCAACAGATCTGGTGTGAGTGACAGCTGAGTACAATTATCTTTCTTTGTTCAAGTTCCTTGAACACATAAAGAGTGTTCCTTTAACAGCTGTAAAGGAAATAAAATATGCAACATGACATTATCAACACCAATTTTTTTTCTTTTATGGCACTAGATAACAACCAGGAAAGATTACCTTCCCTGGGTCTTATTTCTATTTTATTTTTTTAAAAAGATTTCTTTTTATTACTTTTCATTGCATGTCTGTGTGTGATTATGTCCACATTAAGTGCAGACGCCCATGAAGTGCAGAAGAAGGTGGTGTCAGAGCTGGAGTTACAGGTGTCTGTAAAGCGCCCGAGGCGGGGGGGGGGGGGGGGGGGGGGGGGGGGGGGGGGGGCTGGAAACCAAACCTAGGTCCTCTGCAACAGCGGTACCTCCTCTTAAGTGCTGGGCCAGCTCTGCAGTCACATAACCGTGACTAGAGGACAGTAGCAATGTACTACAGGAGAAGAATACTGAAGATCCTGCGCACAGCACCACTGAAGCAATTCTAGGTTTGATTTCCTGACTGAGTTAACAAGTGTCTTTGACCATCAGACCCTAGAGGTTAAGAACAGCCTCCCTCTCCTTCTCCCGTCACACAGGACTACAGGACGGAATGTGGCACTCGGCAACCCTGGATCTCTTTCCTTCCCCTGAAGCAAGGTGGTGGGACGCGGCCTCGGGAGGTCTGTGACCACGGGCAGGGACGCACGGGTAACACTTCACTGAGCTCTGTGTCTATCCCTCACACAGTCGGGGAAACCTGCTCGAAAGGCAGCTCTTCCTTACCATCTCAAGGGCGTCCTGCAGAGTGCTGGACAAGCTGTCGTTTATGTTCAGATACAAGTCCCCGTTCCCTAAAACTACAAGCAGAGTGATTAGAAAACATAAGACATTCACTAAGAAATCTGGCCAGAAAGCACGGAACGTCACAATTAAACTTAGCGGAGTAGAAACACTGGTAGAGTCCTGCGTTAAGTCATGATTAGGTAAACTCCTCGCCAGAACCAGCACAAGAGTTTTATCTCAACTATTCTGTCACAACCGCTTTTGTTGTTGTTGGATTTTTTTTTTCTTGTTATTTTTCATGACAAGGTTTCTCTAGCTGTCCTGGGAACTCATCTGTGAACCAAGCTGACCTTGACCTCAGCGATCCACCCACCTCAATCTCCATGCCTGGCTCAGAAGTGTTTTTCCATTTAATTTTGTTACCATTTTGTGTGTGTGGGTGTTCTCCCTGCATGCATGCCCGTGCACCATGTGCATGCTGTACCCAGAGGCCCGAAGAGGGCATCTGATCCCCGGGAACTGGAGCTACAGACAGGTGAGCCGCCATGTGGGTGCTGGGAATTGAACATGGGTCCTTTAGAAGAGCAGCAAATCCTCTTAGGCACTGAGCTATCTCTCCAGCCCCAGGCTGTCAATTTTAAAGTAACTCCAAGCAGCACAACAGCTATGAAACTGAGAAATGGGCACTCCTACAAGTCGTTAAACGCACTTAAGAACTGAATAAAAGGAAAAGCCGGTTAATCTTTCCAGGAAGCACACTGACAGTGCATTGCTAATTTAAAGGTGGCAATCCTGCTCAGCAATTCCACATGTAAACATGGGTTATGGAAGTCATCAGGTAAGTGCACAAAGCTATGTTCAAGAATGGTCATTACAGCCTGGCATCTAGTCCAGAATCTAAATGAAGGTCGCTCACTTAGGCACTACTTGAATAGGTCATACACCACTGGAAAAAGACATGACTCATGTGTGTTGATGTTGATACACCACTGGAAAAAGACATGACCCGTGTGTGTTGATGTTGATACACCACTGGAAAAAGACATGACCCGTGGGTGTTGATGTTGAAATATGTTCACTATACATTACCTGGTAAAAATTTAGGTTTTACAATAATATACACAGCATGGTCCTATATAAAGGTACATATATACACATAAGTATGTATTGGGGTATGTATGCATGCAAAGAAAAAAATAGACTGACAATATATCTCAAGCTATTTTAAAATTAATTCTAAACAAAGAATTCTGAGGGAGATTTTATTCTTCAAAATCAGAGCCCAGAAAAGTTAACCAACCTGCACAGAACATCATTTCTTCCTACTAAGCCACGTTAAAAGAAGTTATCTCTAATGAAACTACTATAATGTAACGAACCAATGACTATGTTCACTTACTCTTGGGAGCCAAGTTCTGACCACAGCTAAGTAAGATCTCCCCTTCAGAGATGTGCCTGTCTAAAGTCTCTGTCTCAGTGACAGTGACGCTGAGCGTGTTCTCCAGTGTTGAGGAGCCAGAGCTGGGGGTCTGCCGAGGAGCAGCCTTGGTGCCCTCAGGAAGCAGTGTTGAGGGAGCCGGCTCCAGTGGTACAGGATGGGCAGGGAAGTCGACACTCCCAGGCTCTTCATCTTTAGCCACAGACATCACACTACAAAGATAAAGGCACATTTTCAATGATGAGGTCACTGAAGCTACATCCACTCATATGTACAAAAGCAGAGTCTCAAAGCATTTAACAGTCTCAAAGTATTTCTATGATCTACACTAGCAGAACTAACCAACAAGATTCCTTTTTCTGAGGGTGTTGTGCTTTAATCAGAGGCCACTTTAAATGCTGCTCTAGCCAAAAAGGAAATCGATATGGGATATTTAGTAATATAAACATCAATTGAGCAGAGCAAATGATGATCTACACTAGAGAAATAATTTCATATTTCATTAATAATCTGATAGTTTATTCTTATTTACTTAAACCTTTTGCAAAGATGAGAAACTGAATAAATTTAATTTTAAGATATTTACAATGTAAACAATTTTTCCCCCAAAGAATAGATTAAAACCATGAATGGTGGCAACATGCCTGTCATCCCAGCACTAAGGAGGTCAAGGCAGGAGGATTACCAATTTAAGAACAACCTCAGTTGTTCCAGAAATTTCCAGACCAGCCTGGGTTTCCAGCAAGCCCCACCCCAGGCCTTTCTGTGCCGTTCGGCACCCAGGGACAGAGTGTGGGGAGGGAATTGGCAGGCTGCAGAGTAACCAGGGAGCGCTCTCGCTTACACAGCTCTTGGGTGAAGATGTTCTTGAACAGAGTTAGGGTTCTCTTCATCCAGGGGCAGGTCTCCACTGCCCCATGGCTTGGGAAGTTCAGGGCTTGACACCTTCAACCTGTCGATGGAAATGTCTGACATAGTTGGGGTAAGCGCTGCCGCCGGAGGGGGTGTAGTAACAGGAGTAACCATCGGGGTACCGACAGGTGTGACGGCAGGTATAGCGCCTCCTGAAGATTAAAGAAGGAAAAACGCATAAGATGATTTATTGCTTCAGATAACCTTTGACATTAAAATAACGGCAATCGTAATGATGATAACAATAACAGCTTTCAATAAGAACATTTCTAAATTTATTAAGGTATAAAGATTAAAACCGGCCGGGCGGTGGTGGCGCACGCCTTTAATCCCAGCACTCGGGAGGCAGAGGCAGGTGGATCTTTGTGAGTTCGAGGCCAGCCTGGGCTACCAAGTGAGTTCCAGGAAAGGCGCAAAGCTACACAGAGAAACCCTGTCTCGAAAAACCAAAAAAAAAAAAAAAAAAAAAAAAAAAAAAAAAAAAAAAAAAAATTAAAACCTTGAAAAGATGGCATTTTAAAACTACCATACATTTAAAGCAGTCTAAGCAGTTACTAGATTACATATTTTCAGTTACTACTGTGGCGCAAATGTTTCTAACATGGCCTAAAGTTCATGTTAGAAACTAAATCCTCGATCCGTATGTTGCAATGTGGAGCGAGGCCCCTTGTGAGCTACCCAGGGGTAGATGAACCTGACACGGGGTTAGCAGCTCCATGAGAAGTGAGACCTCAGCTTGCAGGCTCTCTGGCTGCTAGAGAATGCTTCGTGTCATCATGATGTAGAAAAGAGCTCTCACCAGAGGCAGCCCCTGGGTCCGACCTCGCAGACTCCAAAATTTAAAGAAAAAAAAAAACCTCCGTAACTTAAGAATTACCTAGTGTATGGTACTCTGTTACAGCTACGTAAGCCGTCAAGTGACAACCGTTCCTCGGTTTCCTTGCAAGAATCAGCATTTCCTAAGCAAGACTAAGCCTGCTAAGCAAAGATTATAGTTGCCAAAAGTAAACGTGAACGATAGAAACATTTTCAGGAGCAGACAAGAGGCCTCAGCAAGTGAAGGAGCGTCTGCCTGACACCCGTGACGAGTGCGATCACGGCACCCACATAAAGGTGGAAGGAGAAAAGGAACCCCACAAAGTTCTCCCTGACCTCCACACGTGTCATGACGAGCATACACACACGTGCATCACACACACACACACTTGTGCATCACACACACACACACACACGCATCACACACACACACACACACACGCATCACACACACACACACACACACACACACACACGAAAAACATTTTTTAAGAAACCAGGTTTCTACCTTCTCCGGCACTTATTTCTTTACTAGGGGAAGCCACCTCCTGTTCTGAATCCCAGGAAGAGTCAGGAGTTTTTGCTAACACGTACTCCTCAGGAGGAGGAGGAGGAGGAGAGGGTGAGCACGGAGGAGTAGGCTGCGGTGTAGGCACTGGAGAACAAACTCTTTCCTAAGGTAAATAGTGAAACAAGACACACTGGATTTACAATCACCCAAACAAAGATAATATGAAACAGTAATATGAACTCAATCACAGACCACACAGAATCTAAGGGGATGGTCAAAGTAACAATGCAATAGGAGCCTAAGTTCTCTGGTTCTTAAATATTTAGTTGCCAGTACAATACTCTTGGGCAAGTGAAGTATCTCTGTCTCTGAAAGAAAACTTTGCTATCCTCTTCTAACACAGAGAGGATTAGCCAGATGAAAATGAAAGTCAAACCCAACCACAAACTTGATGGGTAGACAGACCATGCAACAAAAAGCAGCCCTTTAACTGACTGACAAGACACCAAAACGTCCCCTCCAAGAATGAAGGGCCAGCATGTGAAAGGTCACAGGAGGTGAGGAGGAGAGGCTGGGAGAGATGAACGTAAGAGCCAGAAGCAAAGAAAGGAAAGAGGAAACATTTTAATATTCATTTGTCAAGTGGTTACTATTCAGAAGATTCCAAAACTCCAAGACCAAAGGACAATAGTGAAAATGGTGTCCTGTCCCCTTTCTATCTGGAGTCTCCCCTCAACTGCTCCTGACCTAAGTCAACTGCACGTACAGAGATTAATTTATGGAATACGTTCCCGTCCTAACTACCGAAAGAACTGTGTTGCTGTGGGATGGTCTGTATGTCAAATTGCTCTGATTGGTCAATAAATAAAACACTGATTGGCCAGTGGCCAGGCAGGAAGTAGGTAGGACAAGGAGAGAGGAGAATTCTGGGAAGCAGAAGGCTGAGGCAGGAGAGACACTGCCAGCCGCTGCCATGACCAGCAGCATGTGAAGACGCCGGTAAGCCACCAGCCACGTGGCAAGGTATAGATTTATGGAAATGGATTAATTTAAGCTATAAGAACAGTTAGCAAGAATCCTGCCACGGCCATACAGTTTGTAAGCAATATAAGTCTCTGTGTTTACTTGGTTGGGTCTGAGCGGCTGTGGGACTGGCGGGTGACAGAGATTTGTCCTGACTGTGGGCAAGGCAGGAAAACTTTAGCTACACTGTGTTTTACAGCAGACACTGGGAGAGTTCCCCTCCAGCACTGCACTATTTCCCACTATCAGCGGAGGGTATGAGAATGCCTATTTTTCCAGGGTTTGTCGAGTAAATTATCAAACGTGGAGAGTCCCAGGGAACTGACCACCTTTTATAGGTATATGGGCAATCTGTAGTTCTTTCCTTTGCTCATTTTAAAAGCATATTTATCTTTTAACCTCCACTCTAAAAAGCCTTTATATATTCCATACCATGCTGCAAACTACTACCTAACTTAAACTGATGGAGGCGTCGAACAACCATACTACCCTGAACACACCCAGTATCATACAAAGTGATGGAAGATTTATTAGAAATTCTGTAACACTGCTCAACAGTTAAGAAATTCTTTCACTTGAAATAATATACTATATCTTATCTTTTCTACTTCTTGACTACATATACCTACAGAGTAAAAATCTATTTATATATATTTTTTACATATAAAATTCCCCTTGCTGGGCGATGGTGGTGCACACCTTTAATTCCAGCACTTGGGAGGCAGAGGCAGACGAATCTCTGTGAGTTCAAGGCCAGCCTGGTCTACATAGTGAGTTCCAGGACTGTCAGGACTGTTACACAGAAAAACTGTCTTGAAAAACAAAACAACAACAAACAAAATAAAAAGACTAAAAATAAATAAATAATAATAAAATGCCCCATCTATTTCGCATGAGAGGATTTGGAGGTATTCTTCTAGCATTGGTAATGGATAAGAACAATTGGTAATAGATTAAGAACTGAGTATTACAAAGTTCTAGACCCTAGATTATCTATCAGTTATTTGATCTTCCATGAAACTTTATATGATGATGAAGATAGTATCATGAATGTCTATCTTTCCCAAAGAGACAAATCAAAATTAGACTCATTTCTACAAACCTTAGACTTTTTTCTAAGATTCTTGTGATA
This sequence comes from Peromyscus leucopus, assembly GCF_004664715.2. Classification (NCBI taxonomy): domain Eukaryota; kingdom Metazoa; phylum Chordata; class Mammalia; order Rodentia; family Cricetidae; genus Peromyscus; species Peromyscus leucopus. The sequence continues at coordinate 38,814,971 of NC_051075.1, read as the reverse complement.
ACCAAGGCTCTTGTAGTGTTTTATGCTGTTGTATAAGCAACCTAAGAACCAAATCCTTCATTTCATTGAGAGAAAAACAAGTTTACTGAAACCCAGTAAGCAATAGGATTTTTAATAGAACTTAAAAACAAATTTTGAAAGGCAGGATGTGGTAGCATGCACCTGTAATCCCCGTTCCTTGGGAAGCTGAGGCAAGAGATGGAATTCAAGAGCTGGAAACCAGTCTGAGCAATATAATAAAACCCAAACTCTAAAAAAATTAAAATTAAAAATAAAAAACTCCCAAAATTAAAATTTAAAATTCCTAAAATATATATAGTCAAAAGGCTAAGAAAAGGGTGACAATAACAGACTTGAAGAAAAGGAACACCTCAGAGGGCATGGGCTTGCCATACTAGACATTCAAAAAGCAGATTTTAAACTCTATGGTATCTCTATTTGTATAGGTAAGGCTAATAAAACAGAGGGCCGAGGTATCAATTCAAGTTCTCCCAAAAGCCTGTTCTCGACAATTAGAAACTTCCTGCTTACACTTGCTTTTCCAAAGGTTCTTGTCTAATCACCCCATGAAAACATGTGCAGCACAGTGAATGGCCACACAACAATGAAGGAGTGAGCACAGAGACTGGGGTGGAAAGTCCTCACTCTGGGCGAGCCACACTGCCTGCAGTTAATAATGCACAGGAGTCAGCACATGCAGTACATCACCTAACTCCACGCTCTGTAACGGGGAAGACGAAGAGGGAAAAAAGGAAGGTGGAGGATATCAGCAAAGTAAACAATAGATATGTGTGGAAATGTTATAACCCATTATTTTTGTATGTTTACTGAAAACGATTAATAAAATACAAAGAAAATGTCTTCTTAGGGAATACTGCCAGTGGTTTTGGGAGTCACATATCCCCAACTTTTGAATGTTTTAAATATAATAGAGGGCTGGAGAGATGGCTCAGCAGTTAAGAGCACACTGGCTGTTCTTCCAGAGAACTTGGGTTCAATTCCCAGCATCCATATGGAGGCTCACATTTTTCTGTTCCAGACAGTCTGATGCCTTCTGTTGGCTTCTGTGGGAACTGCATGCAAGTGACAGAATTACATGCAGAAAAAAACACTCTTGCATTTGAAATAATAATTTTTTAGTATATAGCAGATACAGAGAGATTTTAGAAATGTGTTCAACTGCCATCAATTGTGAAATGTAAGTAAATACAGGAAAAAAATGGTCACTGTATCACACATGTAACTTTTCTGTAGATACTAAAATTTCTAAAAAAAAAAAAAATGTTACATGTGATAGCTTTTATCTGAACCCAGTTCAAGACCAGCTTCAGTTGCACAGTGACTTCAAGGCCAGCCTGGGCTACAAGAAACCCAATCTCAAAAACAAAATAATAATAAAATGCTAGGGAAATTGGTAATTACAGAAACAAGGAATAAAATTCTATCACAATCTAAGATCTTTGTTTTTGTTTTTTTGAGATGGGGTTTCTCTGTATAATAGCTCTGGCTGTCATGGAACTTGCGCTCTGTAGCCCAGGCTGGCCTCAAACTCACAGAGATCTGCCTGCCTGCCTCCCAAGTTCTGGTATTAAAGGTGTGCGCCACCACCGCCACCTGGCTACAATCTGTGATCTTATAATAGGAAGTTTAAACTGTATCTTTTTCTGTAGGTGTGATGGCTCCCATCTGTAACACTAGTACTTAGGAGGCTCAAGTAGGATCATGAGCTTGAGACCACCCTGGACTACAGAGAGCTCCCTGCCAGCTAGGACTATAGGGTAAGACCCTGCCTCAAGCAAACACACATCACACACGCACGTGCACACACACACAAACACACTCTTTAATAATGTCTAAAAGATTGCATGCCAGCTTGGACTATAGGGTAAGATTCTGCCTCAAGCAAACACACACCACACACACACACGCACACTTTAATAATGTCTAAAAATTCCCCACAATTCTTAAGTCATGAAAGGAGAAAAGTCATCCCTACCGGTAAGTTAGTTTCATTTGTTGAAAGATCCCCAGAAACACTTGTGACAACAGGCCCTGGCTTCTTTGCCTCTCTGTCCCCTAACATGACGGCAATGGTCTCAGCAAGAGCTTCATTCACAAAGCGGCTGATCACGTCTGAATTCACAGGAACCCCGGCATCAACAAAAAGCTGGAGTGCTCCATTGCTTGTTCCTGGGACTAAAACACAAGAACTTCAGATACGTGGTTTGCAAGCCGAACCTCCCTTCTTCAAGTTTAGAGATGCTGCTGTAGGAGCACAGGAGGACAGGAGGGGTGGACGGTGAGAACAGAAGCAAACCTCCTGGCACCAGAAAGACAAGAGAACAGCTTAAACGAACACCCCTTTCAACAAGCTGAGAGGGAGAAACACACACAAGTAAAGGTTTACTTAGGTTGACTTCTTCCCACCACTGCAGAGATTAATGAATATTACATCTATGCTCATTTCCTCAGCTGAAAACAATGCATGCCCACTTCTGACCAAACACTGGATGCAGTAAGCAGGAGCCAGGCTCCCTCCCTCTAGTTCAGGCGCATGTGTAAGTGACACTGCACGCTAAGCCTCCTCAGGCTTCTACAGCAGGATTTGGGGAGTTAAAGGTCAGGCTGTAAAAGAAGAACAGGCTAGTCTAAGACTGGAAAGACAGGAAGAAAAAATGTTTTTTAAGAAGAACATGTGGTGCACATAAACTAATACAGATAAATCAATTTAAAAAGTTAACATAAAAATGTCATGCAAGTCGCCAACAAAAAAAGTATGCTATCTAATGCTTGACAGAAAGCCAGACTGCAGTTGTTGGGCCGCTGCACGTGGTGGAGGAGGAGCTGTCTGCCAAGCAGCACGAGGGCACGGTGTTGACAGAAATGCTTTCTGGCACCATGATTAAATGCATAACTACTTTAGAATTTGTCAAACTGTATACTTAGAACTGGTGAGTTCTAAAGCAACTAAATTACAATTTTAAAAAGACTGATGCCTTTTATAATATGTATGAAGATAGATGATAGATTGATTGATAGATAGATAGATAGATAAATGGATAGACAGATAATTATTTGAAGAAGCTTCTAAAGCAGCACATTTCCATAGGCACCCTTGTTGCATGAATCCTAATTGGTCTTAATAAAAACCCAGAGCCAAACATCAGGGTGAAAGCTGAAAGATGAGAGAAGCAGAGCAGCAGCCGCTGGTTCTTACCTCACCAGCTCCTCAGCCTAAAGAGAGAGTTCATGTCTCCTCCCGCCTTATATTCCTTTCTCCGCCCAGCCATATCACTTCCTGTCTCAATCTTTCTAGTGCTGAAATTAAAGGTGTGTGATCCCAAGTGCTGGGATTAAAGGAGTGAGCCACCACTGCCTGACCTCTGCGGCTAACTCTGTGGCTGCTCTGCCCTCTGATCTTCAGGCAAGCTTTATTACAAGCACTGTATCACCACAACCATCAACCGGCACTTAGTGTTAGTTGTCCCTCCCCATATTCCTTCCCCTACCACCCGTTCTTCCCTCCCCATTTCCTGCTTCAGTCCCCCGCTGCCTCCCCACACTCTATATTCTATTTCCTCTTCCTTGGGAGACCCTCCCTCCCCTCCCCAGCCCTTTCCTCCCCACACTCTATATTCTATTTCCCCTTCCTTGGGAGACCCTCCCCTCCCCTTCCCAGCCCTTTCCTCCCCACACTCTATATTCTATTTCCCCTTCCTTGGGAGACCCTCCCTCCCCTTCTCAGCCCTTTCCTCCCCACACTCTATATTCTATTTCCCCTTCCTTGGGAGACCCTCCCTCCCCTTCTCAGCTCTTTCCTCCCCACACTCTATATTCTATTCCCCATTCCTTGGGAGACCCTCCCCCCCTCCCCAGCCCTTTCCTCTATACCTAACCTCTGTGATTAGGAGGATCATAGCAGGCCTATCAAAGGCTTTAAAGCTAACATCTCCTAACACAGAGACTCACGCTGGACAATGTGCAGAGAGTGAGACTCTGGAACACTCAGTCCTAACTGAGACCTATTTGTCAAGCCTCTCAAGGATCGGGGAACTATGAGGAAGAGCACTGGGAAGATTGTGAGTCAGAGAGGATGGAGGACACCAGGGAACAGTCTTCCAGACAGACACAAAAGGACTGGTGTACACATGAACCCACAGAAACCGTGACGGTACGCACTGGGCCTGCACAGGTTCAAGTGAGACCAGACCCCAAATGAGAAGGGAAAGTGGACATGAGTTCCCATCCCTAACAAGAAGCTATCTCCCAGCCTGCAAAAAAAAAACCCTTAGTTTTCTCTAGTGGAGTCTCACTGGGTATAAAAACCACACAAAAGGGTAGGCCTCACCCCAGCAGTAGACGGCCAAGACAAAAAGAACTCAATGGTACTTCTATAGATTTGTTGTGTTATACTGCTTTGTTTGAGCTTTTTTTTTTTTTTTTTTTTTTTTTTTTTTTTGGTCTTTTGCTTGTATATTACGGTTTCTGACTTTGTGTTTTTATGGGTTTTGTTTTGGTGTGTGTGTCTTGTTTCTCCCCTCCCCCCAATTCTGGTTTGTTTGTTTGCCTGTCTATGTTCTAAAGAGAGAAAGAAAGGGCACCAAGTTGTGTGGGGGTGGGGGATAGGGAGGAACAAAAATAAAAAGACAAACTGAGGCAGAGGAAGGAGAATAGGAAAGAAGAATCAGAAAGAGTCAAGGGGGGCAAGTGGGAGATGCAGAGGATGGCGTGGGCTTCTTACAGAAAGGCTCATTTAGTCGTCAGTGAATACTTTATCCCTCGATAGGTCATCAGTGAAGAGCCAGGCACTAAAGAAGCAGCATCTCTAATACTGAACGATTCATAGTCCAGTGAGTGAGGAAGATATGTAGGGCAACCATCATAGACTCTGGTACCTATTATAAATGTTTTCTGATGATTAATCTTGTCAACTCAATGGATTTTGGAATCACCTAGGAGACACACTTCTGGACATGTCTGGGAGGACATTTCCAGAGAGACTTACCTAGGAGGAAGTGGCCCACCCTCACTGAAGGTGGGCAGCACCATCCCATGGCCTAGGGTTCTGGGCTGCATTTGAAAGAGGAAGGCGTTGAGTGTGAAGCTTCATGTCTCCTGGTTCCCTGAGTGAGGAAGTGGTGTGACCGGCCACAGCAGGCTCCCACTGCAGGTCATTCCACCACAGCGAGCTTCTACCCTCTCAAACCATCAACCAAAACAACCCCTTCCTCTCTAAGTTTCCCTCTGTTAGGTACTTGCTGCAGCAATGAGAAAAACAAAAGCAGGAACCAGAAAGAAAGGAGCTGTCCCCAGCGCTGAGGACCTGAGTAAGCCCTAGAACCCACTGTGCAAGAGAACTGATTTCCAAAGGTTGTCTCTGACCCGGGCACACATGCACTCATGCACACACATAGTATCCTACTGTCCCTCCACAATAACATATAATGTATACATATTGGCATACAACATATTTATGTAGCTTATAAAAAGTTATATCATATATATATTATATATAATATATATAATATATTATATATATTTATATAATATATATTATATATTTATATATTATATATTATATATTTATATATAATATATATTATATATTTATATATAATATATATTATATATTTATATATAATATATATATATTACTGGAGATGGTTCAGCAACCTGAAAGCTGCAATATGTAATAAGAGGGGAAAAGGAATTCTAATCTCATGCACAAAGAAGCAGAAAGTGAGACCTCCGGGACACAGAAACCCACAAGAACTAACTGAAGGCTTTCTCTTTTCATACCAACAAGGACAACAGGTCCACTTCACGTACCAATGTCAGAAGCTGACGGCTCGCTTGCCTCACTGACTGAAACGCTGTCATCAAGTCTGGCTTGCTGCTGCAGTGGAAGGAGTCCAGAGATAATTCTTGACATTATTTCTTGTTCTACCCTAGAAGCGTAAAGTTAAATAGACCCAAACTGGTTAAAAGTATAAAACATTAGCTACTGTCCCCCTTAACAATAAGCTGTGCTCATGGCACAGACATGCAAAAGCAGCATCTGGCATCCCGAAGGAAAAGAACTTGTCTCTTCTGCCAAAGACAAGCCCAGGATGTCCTCCTAGGCACAGACTATGAAACTGACTTAGAGCTCTTCATATTAGCCTGACAGAAAGCTTCCTGCAACCCACGCACCCCCAAATTAAGCATAAAATTTGGGTCGATGATTATGTGGGGTATCATGTACTTGAAAGGTATGTTTCTCACTCAGAGCACACACATGCAGTCATATCCGATCAGAGCTCCATCAAGTTCCCTGAGCAGAGCTGGGGACTGGGCAAGCACTTAACAGCATCCTTACACTAGCCATGTGATGTTTCTACTTGTGAGTTAATAAGAATGAAGTGCTTTTATTAAAAAAAAAAAATGCTAGAAAAAGTCCTGTTCTCAACAAAAACATAAACACACAGGCAGGATAGAACCCTTTCCAAGGGTTCTTTTCCTTGAAAAAGAAAGAAAAATGTTATTTCCAAAGTCCTTGTTAGGGAGGTAAAGGAAAAGAAAAGAGGACAGAGGAGGAGACATCTTTCAATATAGTTCTTTGGTGCAGCTAATAGGCATATTAAAAATTACTGTTATAGGAATGATAGATGTTCATTATGGAAAATTCAGAAAATTAAATTGTTCTTAAAATTTGGTAAGGTTGTTTTTAAAAATCGGTTCACTCATAGACAGGAGGTGGTGGTGCATGCCATTAATCCCAGCAGTCGGGAGACAGAAGCAGGTGGATCTCTGAGTTCCAGGACAGCCAGAGCTGTAACACAGAGAAACCCTGTCTTGAAAAACAAAAAATAAACAAAAAAAAAATTGGTTCACTCATAATCCTAGATTCAGAGATAAATACACTTACTAACCTGATACATATTTCCGTATCAGTGCAAACTTACTTTACGGTCTCACACACTAGGCTTACACTGTGTCTCTTGCTTTACTTATAAACAGTCCACTATCTTTCACTCTTACAGAATATCCCTCTAAGTCACTTCCATTCATATCTGCTATTCTGATTCTAAGCATGCCAACAGGAATATAAACTTACCACTGAATTAAACTATTTTCCAATGTTTCTTTTCTCTCAATTACTTTATCCAAAATATCAGTAGTGGGATGAAACGTAGGAACTACTGGAGGAAAAGAAGGACCATTATATTCTGTAGGAATGACCTTAACGCTTCTGTTAAATTCCAACACTGGTGCAGAGCATTCAGGGATTTCATCACGCTGTTCCTGTTCCTGGTAACATCATAAAAACCAAACTATTATATTCATGTATCTGTTCAACACATATTCAGTGCCAAGCATAGGCAAAGAACTCAGCTATCTGAATTAACCAACATTTACAAACCAACCAATACCCTTTCTACTTAGGTGATAAGACATTAAATATAGCACACACACTACACTTATCACAACACAGACGTCAATCATACACGACACTGAGAAAATGCATTTACACAGTTTGTCTTTTTAAATTCCGTGTTCAGGCTCTGGGTGTGATTCAGTGGTAGAACGGCTGCCACCATGCATGAGGCCCTGGGTTTGATTCCACATCATCACACACATAACATAAAATAAAATTCAATATTCATTCTATATAGTCATACAGCTAGAAACCTTGGGGATTCTAGCATTAAACATTGTGAAATACCCAGAAATTTCTAAACTTGGTTATCACAAAAAAAACTTGACAATCCCAAATACTCTATTAGAATGTGAAATTTGCATTTAAATATAGATAATCTTACATATTTCTTTCATTATCATATCATATCTCAAAGTTATTTCTGTAATTTTTTTAAATTTTTCCTCATGGTAAATGCCACATCTTTAAAAATTAACAATATAACAACTAGTTGCTACGTGTTATATATAAATAATATGAATTACATGTCTCTGGTCCCCAACTTCAACAACTATCAACTCAAGGTCAACCTTGCCACCTAAACGGTCCACCTCATCCACTTCCTCTTTCATGTACCGCTTTGACCCAAATCACAGATATCATTTTACCCATAATTACAGAAGCATCTCAAAAACACCCCATCTCTTTAAATGTCATAGCTCATCAATATCCTACTGAGGAATAACGCCCTCAGGCAGTGAGTGGAAGAGCTAGAATAGGAGAAACTCTTGCCACTCGACCCAAGTCCACTGTTAAGTAGTCTATAACTGCCTCTTTCACTTGTACACTGAAAAGTCAATCAGACAACAACAGCACGCTGGACATCAGGAAGATAGAGACAAATACGGTTTCTAGCTTCAACACACTTGTGCAGCATTCACAGGAGAAAACATGCCTTGGCACATGAATACAATGCATACCCACGCATACGCTAAAGTAAGAGTTTATTCAAGAATGTGTGTGTGTGTGTGTGTGTGTGTGTGTGTGTGTGTGTGTGCCTGACTTTAAGTATGTGTGGCACGTGTGTACAGGAGCCAGCAGAGGTCAGAAGGAGGAGGTGGCTCCTCTGCAGCTGGGGTTAGAGGCGGCTGTGAGTCAGTCACCTTGGGTGACTGAGAACTGACCTCAGGTCCTCTGCAAGAGCAACAAGCGCTCTCTCCAGCCGTTTCTCCAGCCCTCCTTACTTCATTCACAAGTCAGTCTGAGTTAGTCAAGGAAATGCTGATTGCAAATGCTAAATGACCTCGTAATACTAAAACAGTCTCAGTCTTGTGTCTCCTTTCTCATGTATTTTACTTTTTCCGTCTTTCTCTCCTCTTTTATTATTTCCATCATTTTCAGAACTGACATCCATACAGGGTATTCCTTGGATTTTAGACTATAACTTTTTTCTCAGAATAAACTGAACTTTGCCTCCAGAAATCAGGAGTTAAATATCCTAGATCGGAGAAAGGAAGGCGAGAAAAATGAAGGCAGCAAGTTGCTCTAGGCAGGAAATGGTGGGCCATCATAGTTCCTGAAGACAAAACTATACTACAGAAAAACACTTCCTAACTTTAAAAGAAATTGAAATAGGCATATTTAAAAGTTAAAGTCAATTTAAATCAAAGGAAAGACAAATTTCTCAAAGCCCTGCAACACAAAGTCAATTTAAATCAAAGTAAAGACAAATTTCTCAAAGCCCTGCAACACAGTTGTGATAGTCAAAAGACATGTGACCACCTGGAAAACTATCTGTGGGACAATGACTTCCTGTGTCTCAAGCTTTGTTACCTGAACAACATCAATGACTTCATCAAAGTTAGTTCCTGGAAGATTCACCTCTTCTTCATCCACCTTCAGAAACTTCGGAGTCTAAGGAAATATTTAGAAAGTTTTATAGCCTTCAATTTTAAAATACTTACATGTAATTTATCAGATTTTCACATATACTATAATTTCATATGTCTATTATTTTGATATTCTATTCAGAACTGATTTAATTAGTAAACAAAATCCAGGTCAGTCCTCTCTCAATCCATTATCTCATCATTTCAAGAACTATAGAAAATTACTTTCAATAACAAATATTTAAAAAAAAAAAAAAAAAAAGCATTATCAGGAGGCCATGGCAGGAGGATTACTGTGAGTTCCAAGTTGGGCTATTTAATGAGTTCTAAGAGAGTCTAGGCTACAGTGAGACCCTGTCTCAAAAGACAAAACAAACAAAATGCCAGTCTGACATTTAAACTGCACCGATAAACACAGATTCTTAAAACTTAACATTTATTTTATTTAGTGTGTGTCCATGACGACACCAAAGCTGGTGTGGACCATATGGAGGGTCGAAGGAGAATCACAGGAATTGGTTTCTCCTTCTATGGGGGTTCCTGCGATCACACTCAGGTCCTCAGGCTCAGCCACAGCGCTCTTGCCCACTGAGCCATCTCCCCAGGACCCCAGGGCCAACTTCAAGGCAACCATCAACAGGCCGAGTAAAGCTCTTGCATGTGTGGTTATGTAAGTATACACGTTCACAGACTCACGACAGACAGAAGCAGATCAAACTGTTTAAAGTAAAGAAAAACGTGACTGGCAAGATGGCTCAGCAGGACTTTAGCTGGTACTTGTCACCAAACTGGACAACCTGCATTTCATTTCTGGGACTCACGTACTGGAAGGAGAGAAACAACTCCTGAGAGTTGTCTTCTGATCCCTACATGTGCCCAGCTACACAAACCATGCACATGGATTGCATACACACACACACACACACACACACACACACACACACACACACACACACACACCTAAAACTGTAACTTAAATTAGAAAGAAATTGGGATTAGAATGATGGCTCAGTGGTTAAGCACACTTGCTGCCCATGCAGAGACCAGGCTTGGCTCACAGCACCCCCATCAGGCAGCTCACACTAGCCTATAACTCAAGTTTCAGGGAATCCACTGCCCTCGGGCCTCTATGGGCACCTGCACAGACCTGGTGCATATAAAACCTCACACAGGTGCACATATATATAAATTTAAAAATGAATAAATAAATCTTTAATTTTTTTAATAAAAGTAATAAAATTATCTTCAAGTTACCTATTTGGGCCTTGCTATATAAAATCATTACTAAAAACCACAACAGTTTCTTGCTGAGAGCAGAATTATACAGACTCCAAAATATATTATTTGTTATCATACATGTTCCAATAAACTATCATACATGTTCCAATAAGTAAACAAAATTACTTATAAAAAGTTACTTAGTTAGATTCAATTCTATTTCAGTGTTCATAATCTCGAAAGACTTTGGAGTTCTGTTTTTCCCCCTTTATACAGGGTCTCACTGTTACCCTGGCTGTCTTGGCCCTGGCTAAGCAGATCAGGGCAGCCTCAAACTCACAGAGATCTCCCTGTCTCTGTGGCCTGCATCTGTTGGGATTGAAGGTGCGCCCACTGTGCCTAGCTGATGTCTGACTTTTGTTCTGTTAGGAATTTGTTTGTTTTCTGTGTTTGGGTCTCACCACACAGCCCTTGTGTAGCTGACCTCGAACTCCCAGACACCTGCCTGGCTCTGCCATCACACCCAACACTTTTTGATACTTTTAAAAATTCTAAACTCAAGGATCAGTTTGCTACAGTAGATAAGGCCAGGGATAGGTTACAGTGCCATTTTGTTGTAATAAAAGTCATGATATCATTATTCAGAAGCAAATTAATATAAGAAAAATGCATATTTTTGAGAATTTTAATACCTTAAAATATAAACACTACTTGTTGATATTAAAATTCAAATTCCAGATGGGTAAAGGCATCAAGCGTGATGACCAGAGTTTTATCCCCAAAACCCACACATGGTGGAAGGAGAAAACATTCTCTACTAGCCGTCCTCTGACTTCCACATGTGCACTGTGGCACGCACACACATACACATGCACGTGCGCACGTGCACATATACATACAGACACATACACAATAAGTAAATGTATAAAAAAACCTTCTAATTTATAGTTTTCATATAAATCAAATATTATCAAAGTCATAGAAATTCTTCACCTGTTAAGTCTCACAATTAGTATGTTATTACCAAATTCTGAATATTTATGAAGATCTCAAACCAACTTTCTTAGAAATCTATAAACAATTTGACACTCATTTCAATTTGTTATAAACCTAAATTATTGTTATGAATTATGTAGCTATATTATGAATTATGTAGCTATATTATGAATTATGTAGCTCTGGCTGGAATTCAGTATGCAGACCAGGCTGGCCTCAAACTCACAGAGATCTGCCTGCCTCTGCCTCCCAAGTGCTGGGATTAAAAGTGTGAGCCACCATACCCACCCTAATATGTTATATGATAAGGGCTCGGCATGGAGGACCAGTTAACAACACAGAAGAACTCTGAAACCTACCTGGATCCAGGTGTGCAATGGAGGAAGAGAGGCTTCTTTGGGACTTGGCGGAGAGGAAACCCCATCAATACTGCTGTATGAAATGCTATCAATATCCACACTAGGTAACATCTATAACAGAACAGAACACCAGGCTTTCTGTTTATCACTATGACTTAAATATAACTGTCAAAAACAGACAGCAAAACATGCCCTTAAAATTGTTATGTGGCTAACTGACAGTTTGAATTATGAAAGTAATTATACAAAATATTTAAAGAGAAAAACAAAAAATTCTGTCTTAACATAACTTCATTTCTATGACCTATACTCTTCTGTTTACTAACCATTTAAGCAAGATAAGTGTTCGCAGTCCTGATTTTCATTATTATTAGGTCATAAATACCTTATCCTGCTTCTTTGTAGACTTCATATTTTAAATAACTGCATAACATTTCAAAGACCATACATTCCTGAATTATTTAATCAGATTCCTTATTGCCAGTTCCCCCCACTGTTGCACACAGATCACAACAACAACAACAAAATAAACCCCAATGTCTTCACACATGCAGTGTTTTCTTCCCAACCTTTGAATTATTGCATCATGTTAGTAGATTACAATGAACTTTTTGGGCCACAGTGCACGAATATTCAATATTCTTTGTAATTACTGGCAAAGTACTATCCAATCTCTGTTTACGTCATTAAAAACATAATTCTAAGTTTTCTCCATCCCTCAACTGAAATTGGCAGTTTTGCAATAGCAATCATTAAATGGGAGTATATTATCATTATTTTAATTTTCATTATCTTAGTTACAGGCAAAACTTACATTTAATTTCCTTGTTAATAAACTATACTTAACCCTCTTGTAGATTTTCGTTCATGGGTTGGATTACACCTGGATTTAGATCTATGTTTCCTTATAACTTTGCATTTAAAAACAAATTCTTTACCAGAATCTTTATGTTCTCACTGTACACTATTTTCCTTTTTAAATTCCTTTGACATGTATAACCTTTAGATTTTAAGTTCAAATCTTGATTCCCAATTATATCTAAAGTATTTGCTTTATCCAAGTCCAATATCCAGAATTTGCTTCAGTTTAAATAAAAGTCCAATGAAATTATCTTTAAATTTTTGTTATTTTATATTTTATAATTTAGACTGGCCAATTTTGGGCTTATTTGCTATACAGTAAGAATTTGGAGTCTAGCCAGGCGGTGGCGCACACCTTTATTCCAGCACTCGGGAGGCAGAGGCAAGCAGATCTCTGTAAGTTCGAGGCCAGCCTGGTCTCCAAAGCAAATTCCAGGAAAGGCGCAAAGCTACACAGAGAAACCCTGTCTCAAAAAAACAAAAAAAAAAAAAAAAAAACAAAAAAAAAAAAAGAATTTGGAGTCTAAAACTAATCTTTTATGTCATTAAGCCAAATGTGACATACATTATTTCACTTACATGGATTCCACTCTCATTAACATAACAAGTCTCTATCATGTTCTACATTCTTTTTAAATAATAAAGCTAATTCTAAAATCCCACTACCCTAGTCTAGTAAACTACACTGCCTGGCCTTGAACTTTCTATATAGCTGAGGATGACCTTGAACTCCTGACCTTTCAGCCTGTACCTCTCAAATGGTGGATCAAATAAGCCACCATGCCCAGCTCATAACAAAACTATTTTTCTAAACCCTTTATTCTTTCAGATATCAAAAATTATCCTAAAGTTTAAGGAAACAAAATCTCACGCTTTAAAAATTAGCATTTCACTAAAATTTCACATTAAATTGAGAAGAACCGGTAACTTGAATAGTTTGTGTATAAAAATGAGTTCTTTTTACTGTCATGTTTTATGATTGGATAAAATTTGAAGTATTGATTATATTAGTCACATCCTTCATTAACTCTATTGTTTCTTTTATTGTATGTTTTGGCTTGTTTAGTTATTTATTTACTTGTTTATTATTGAGGCAGTGACTCCCTGTGTAGACCTAACTGACTAGCTAGCTAGAAACTTGCTAGGTAGATCAGGCTGGCCTTGAACCTGTGCCAATCCTCCTGTGGCTGTCTCCTAGGCTTAGACTACATGTACCACAAAGCTCAGCACAGTAATGCTTTTTAAAAGTTAATTATAGTACACTGTTCAACCATCCCTTTAGAGTACTGTCCGGTCACTTTGATGTGGAACAAGGATAACGGCATCACAGTTTTACAGTAATAAAGGAATCTTAATGAAAGCAAAGTCTTCATAAAATTATGTCATCAATTTTCGGTACTAATGGTTTAAGTTGATTACTTTGGCTGTAAGAGGGTCTGCTCGTGCACCCTGGCATACCTGTACAGAGAGCTGAGGGGGATCCTTCTTCTCTGATTTCATTGCTACAACTGCTACATTAGGTTTCTTGACTCCAGCTTCTACTTTCCGAGATGACGGAGGAATGGACGTAGTCACAGTTATGGGGTGTGGCTTGTTTACCATTACTCCAGCAGGTGGTATGGAATCACTATTACTTTGGGTTTGTCCTGTGAATTTAGGGTAGAGAATGAGAACTATTTCTAAGACACACAGACAACCAAATTTAATGCCTGGATCTTTGTGACTGCTCTCCCACACAAAAGGAAAGTCTCACAAGCGCCTCTCTTCACCATGTGCTCACCACGTAAGCCTATTAGCTGTGGCCAGCAATTAGTTATTTGTATGTAATTCCCATTTCACACACTGATTCTTAAAATAAACAGTAGTATCTACACATTAGCAGATGCTCCATACTGTCAGTTTTCATCTCAAAAATCCTACTTTTTTTTACATTTCAAAGCAAAGTTTAAGGACCTGGGCCCAGTGGCCCAAAGCCCTGAGTGAATGTGTGCTGTTGGCATGGGCACAGTCATTTCAAGGATCTCAAAGCCTCAGCCCCATGGGAAAATGGCAAAGCGCTGCCCTGGCTAGGCTCAAGGAACAGCAAGACCGCCCACCTTATCCAGGTGCAAATGTAGATAGTGTGTGGAGAAAATGTCCACCACAGCTCTCTCCTGCCGTATCCCCTGGGTGTTTCCTTCCCTAGAGACCGAACCAATCAGTCAAGATTAACTAAACCGACTGTCTCCTTGTTTATCTGTAAGCATGTACACCGTCTCCATGTTCAGCTCTATTCAATAACCCCAGCCTCTCGGTTCAACTGTATGAAATAAACAGTGAGCTTCCCAAGTGTAAAGGTTTCTTCACTAGAGAGCCCAGTCCACTGGATCCCAGCTTTTCTGTATACCATCATCTGTGTTTATCTTGTCTTCATTCTCTTGCTGACTCAGTCAGGTCCAAGACCCTGAGACTGTGCAAAGACACAGCACATGCCCATAATCCCCGGACTTAGATGGCTAAGGCAGGAGGATTGCTCTAAGTCTGAGGCCAGCCTAGACTACATATTGAATTCAAAGTCAGTATGGGCTAGTGTGAGACCCCATCTCAACAAGTAAATAAAAAAAAAAATGTAGGGCTGGAGAGATGGCTCAGAGGTTAAGAGCACAGGCTGTTCTCCCAAAGATCCTGAGTTCAATTCGCAGCAACCACATGGTGGCTCACAACCATCTGTAATGAGATCTGGTGCCCTCTTCGGGCATGCAGGGATACATGCAAACAGAATACTGTATATATAATAAATAAATCTTAAAAAAATAAATAAAATAAAATGTAGTTTTTATTTATACTAACTGTGTACTCTCAAAGAAATCAGGAAAAATACTTCACTCAAAATAACTCTAAAACTTTATGTGTTAGTAATATATTTAACCAAAGAAGTGAAAGACCTCTACAACTAAAGCTTTCAGATATGAAGAAAGGAAATTATAGAAGATACCAGATGACAGAAAGACAATCCATGCTCCTCGATTGGCAGAATTAATGTTGTGAAAATGACTATACTACCAAAATTCATTTTCAGATTTAATGCAACACCTATCCAAATTCTAATGTCATATTTCACAAGTTTAGAAAAGGCAATACAAGAACTCATTTGTAACTACAAAAGACCATGGATAGACAAAGTGATCCTATAAAGTAGGAACACTGTGGAGCTATTACAGTATCCAATCTCAAACTATACTACACAGAGCCACAGTGACAGAGACATTCTGATCCTGCCATAAAAACAGACAGACCAACAGAATAAAAGAGAGGACCCAGAAATAAAATGACCAAGCTCACTTAATTTTTAACAAGGGAAGCAAAGCTGTCCCCTGGGAAAGCCTGTTCAACAAACGGTGCTGGTACAGCTGGGTTTCTACCCGCAGAGGATGAAATCAGATTCCTATCTTTCACCTTATACGAAAATAAATTCCAAAATGGATCAAAGACTTCATTTAAAGCCTAAAATACTGCAACTTCTAGAAGAAAACACAGAGGATACCCTTCAAGATACTGTGGTAGGTAGAACATTTCTGTTTGTTTTTCCAGACAAGATTGCTCTGTCTAACAGCCTTGGCTGTCCTGGAAGACCAGGCTGGCCTTGAACTCACAGAGATCTGACTGCCTCTGTCTCCCGAGTGCTAGGATTGGCACGAGGCATGAGCCACCACACCTGGCTCAGCTAGAACCTTCTCAATAGAGAACCAACAGAACAGGAACTAACCCCAAGTATCCACAGACAGGATGACTTGAAAATCAAGTTTCTATTCAGCAAAGGACACACGGACAGCCCCCGGCACGGGAGAACATCTGACCAGCCACTCTTCAGACAAGGGGCTGAGAGCCAGCGTTTACAAGGGACTGCAGAAATTAAACACCAAGGAAATAAAACTGCTAGTCAAGGAAATAAAACCTCTAGTCAACAAATAGGCAAATGAACTAAATAGATAGTTTTTAAAAAAAACAAACAAAAAAAAAAAACACAAATGATTGATAAATATTTTTAAAGTATTCAATATCCCTAGCCATCAGGGAAATGCAAATTAAAACTACTTTGTGATACCACCTCACCCTGGTCAGAATGGCTCTCATCAACAAATCTGGCAACAAATGCTGGCTGGAAAGAAACCCACATTCACTGGGGCGCAGATTAATACAGCCATTGTGGAAATCAGCTCGAAGATTTCGCAAACAATCACAAGGAGAACTACCATACGGCCCTCTACTTCACTCCCCACATACACCCAAGGAACTCCATCCCTTAACAGGGGTTTGCACCGTGTGGTTTCTGCTGCTCTATTCACTCCGGCAAAGTGGGACCAACCTAGCTGTTCATCAACAGACAAACGGATAGTGAAAGTTTGGTACACATATAAAATGGAATATTATTCAGCTCTAAAGAAAAATATAATTACAAGATTTTCATGAAAATTATAAATATTTAGCAAGGTCACCCTATCTCAGGAAAAAAAACTGCATGTTCTCCCTCAGACGCCGGATCTAGCCAATACCATATGCACATATGTAAACAAACGGACACATGGGTACAGGATAGCATTTAGAGAACAAAAAAGCCTAAGTACTAGGGCATGAGAAAGAGCTGGACACAGGTTATGGACACAAGCTATGAAAGAGAACAGAAAACAATTGTTTTTCCAGTTCTAGCCCTGTCATGAGTTTTTTGTTTTCAGTGGCGGATAAACGCCCAAAAATATATTTGATATTCAAAGTATGTAACTGAAGCACCACAGCTTTTGAACAGCTATTCTAACTGAGATATATAGACTTTGGGTCTGATAAACTTAAGTTTATTTTTAAAAATGGCCGACAGTACAACGTACCTACTAAAAACACTCCAAAGCCAGACTGCTTGCATTTGAATTGTTCCACTCCAGGCGTGTAGCTTTGGACAGACTCCTGATAGCTCATTTTTATCTATAAAAGTGATCTGCTACCAAGTGTTTTATACAAGGATTAAAATGGAGTGAATATCCACAAATGCTTAGGCTTCAAAAGTTTTAGCTTTCTATTACTTAAAGGTCTGAACAGGGATTAGTCAGCAAATTGACATACTAACTCATAAAAGTATCTCTGATGTCCAAATATATGTGTGTGTGTTATGTAGTATATACAGACATAAGGGCTAAAGAGATGCCTCAGAAGTTCAGAGCACATGCTGCTCTTTTAGAGGAGCAGGTCCGTTCCCAGCACCCATTCCAGATGGCTGATAACCACCTACTTATATAATGTCAGTTCCAGGGGACAGAATGCCCTCTGGCCTTCACTGGTATCTGCACACGCTTGATGCACATAAATTCATACAGGAACACACACAAACACACAAATAAAAATACACATCTTTTTTAAAAATGTATTTAGGGTTGAAGAGATGGCTCAGCGAGCGGTTAAGAGCACTTGCTGCTTAGTATTTGGGGGTTCTATTCCCAGCACCCACAGACATGTAGTTTTCATGCCTTTTGTTCTCGAGTGAAGGTATGTGATGTCACACCAGCAGATCTGCCCCACTTTTAATAGGATAACTCATAAATAAAGACCTCATATAAGGAAATAAGCAACTATTCACCTAGAACATATGACTGCCTAGCTTCTATTTATCGTAACCTGGCTCAAAAGTACAGAAAAGTGCTTTAAAGTATCTCTCCTGACACTTACAATATAAAAACAAACGACTTTTGAATTATTGCTCACGCCAGTGACATGTCAATCGTGTTATCTACAGCAAAACCCCAAGAGAATATTTCCTGTGAGTAAGATTATGGTGAGAACTCATTGTTTAAGAGACCACTGTCGCTGCAGAAGCTACATTCTGAGGCTCTCCCCAGACATAAGAAAGGAGGTGACTTACTGATGATCAGCAATGAGCCCTTCCCTTCTCTGCTGCTGCACATTTACCATTCCTTACCTAAAAGAATCGCCATTGGAATTAGGTGACCTTCCAGGGTACCCGAGACAGTAGGCATTTCCCTGCTTGGGCTGAACAGATACTGCTGGTCGCCGTGAGGCAGTGTGGTGATGGGCTGATGCACTTTAGAATCCACTTTCACAGGTTTTGCTGTATAAAAGTCAGTTTGTGTTCTTGCTGACTTGACTTTAGTGCCTGAAATGACCATCAGTAGCAGACATTTAATATGACAAGTATCTGTTAACCAGCCACCTAGAAATACGACTTTTTTTTCAGCACGATTTTATTCAATTTAATATGTTTATAAGGTCTCAAGTAGAAACACTACATAGGGACTGGAGAGGTGGCTCAGAGGTTAAGAGCACTGGCTGCTCTTCCAGAGGTCCTGAGTTCAATTCCCAGCAACCACGTGGTGGCTCACAACCATCTGTACTTCAGTCTGGTGCCCTCTTCTGGCATGTAGGCAGAACACTGTATACTTATTAAATCTTAAAAAAGAAAAAATTAGACAAAACAAAACCACCGCATAGGCCAGAGGTTGGCAAACTTATTGAGTGGCCTGACGGGAATCACTGCGGTCTACCTGGCCATGTAATCTCAACTGCAACTATTCACCTCTGCTGATGTAACGGGAAAGTAGCCGTGGGTTATAAATGAGCGTGGCTATGCTCAAATAAAAATTTACTTCAAGCAAAAACCAGGCAGCTCACCTGCAGATCTCAGTTGCCTGTCCCTGATACACTTGTATAGAGAGCTACTGTATATACTACAGTAATTTTTAAAAAGTTGAATAAAGATTTTGAAGAATTTTCCTTCACAATACAAGAAAGTTAATGATCATTTTTTACAATAGGATTTCCCCCATTCTCTCATTACACCTTTACTCATTACATGATTCTAAATAACCAGCCTTTATCCTTTAAAACTATGTATAGTTAATCTAATTCGATACTTATTTAAGCCTTATAGAAGTTAATGTTACTGCATATTTTTCGATCTCTATTATGTAGATCTATGCAGATGTTACATTCTCAATTATCAAAATCTTTCAATGTGTCAGGACTAGTAGCCCAGGACCAGGAAGCTGAGGCAGGAAGACTGCCATTAGTTTGAGGACAGCCAGGGCTACAATATCAAGAGCCCTACCTCTAAAAATTACAAAAATATTGAGCACTCGAAGGCAAAGCCAGGAGGATCTCTGTGAGTTCAAGGCCAGCCTGGGCTACAGATGACAGGCTCCAAAACTACACAGAAAAAGAAACCCTGTCTTGAAAAACCAAAATAAATAAATGAATTAATGAATAAATGGATGAATGAATGATTGAGGGGGTGGAGAGATGGCTCAGGGATTGAGAGTGATTGTTGCTCTTCCAGAGGACCTGAGTTCGGTTCCCAGCATACACATTGGGTGGCTCACAATCCAACCACCTGTAGTTACAGTTCTAGGGGATCCGGCGCCCTCTTCTGGCTTCCATGGGCACACCACAAACATACATAAATAAAAACAAATCTTTAAAAAAAAAAAAAAAAAAAAAACAGATATGGGGAAACACATCTTCAATTCCAGCACTTGAGAGTCAGAGGCAGGCAGATTTCTGTGAGTTTGAAGCTGAGTGGTCTACATAGTGAGATTTAGGACAGCAATGGCTACACAGAGATCTGGTTTCAAAACAAAAAACAAAAACACAAAACCAAATAAACATAAAACTTCAAGTTTTTATTATGTGTCTCTCTTGAGAAGATGAATTTCTTTTTCCCCCATGGAGAGGAAAAAGAGCAGGTAACAAGCCCAAGGACGCACACTGTGTCCACAGGGCAGGTAACAAGCCCAAGGACGCACACTGTGTCCACAGGGCAGGTAACAAGCCCAAGGACGCACACTGTGTCCACCGGCTCTCACTCACTTTTATCTTAAAAGGCTTATTGAAAAAAACGCTATTTGAGGATCTGAAGTGTTTTAAAACCTTAAGCTATTGTTTTAGAAAGGTTTTCAAAACACCAAATATAATTTGAACAATAAATCTCCAATGTTTAAGAGAAATATTAGGGTAAATATCCTAAGTTGCATGCCTTTAAAAATAGTATGAGTAGGATTTACAGGAAAGTGGATCACCAATTTGATCAGCCAGCATTCACAAAGGGAAGAGAACTGAACACTGCCACAGCTCTACCTCCAGAAGGGAAAGGACGTGTGCCAGCACCCACTAATTATACTGTCAGTGAAGCTTATTAATGTCTAAGATGTAAGGTGAGACACTTGAAAATGTAACCCAAATGAACAGAGTCAGTAGTTAACGAAGTCATATTCAAATGTACCAATGGATTGGCTGACATGAGTCAGAACACACAATAATAAACGAAAATGTTCTGATTTAATTAAAAGCCGGGAAAAAAATCCATCATCTTTGTCAGCTAAGGCTCTTTGGTAACAAAAGCACAAACACGCTTCACCAGCAATCAGCAGATGCTGATACTGGAGCTCTGCTGTTTCTTCTCCTGCCCCGGACACCAGATGTGGAGCTGTGTGCAGAGCTAACAGGTAAAAAGCACCGTTATGTATGAAGTTCATTCTGTAAACAATGCAGTAAAACACAACCAATGAGCTTCCTCACCTTTGACTCGCTCTATTACTTTTGGTCTCTGTGGTCTGGCCTTAGGAGATGGAGAACTGAATCTGAGATATGGTCCCTTTTTAAGAGTGCTGCGATGGCCTTGATAAACTGGCTTCCCATATATTTGTAACATATAATCCTCGTCTTGTAAAACTGTGGTTGACTTCAGGAGACCCTACGAATGCAAAAAAATGTTAACATTACTATAAAAATAGTAACATCTTCTACCTAGGAAACATAAAAGTTCTTACAGTACTATGTATATTTTCAGTTTCTAATGTTTAATCACATTTTACATAGTTATTATGCTTAAATACAATAAACAGTCTTTAAATGACTTTATACACTCCCAGTTCCACTTTCAACCACAATCAAAATGTCACAGAAATGGACTGGAGAGATGGCTGAGTGGTTAAGAAAACAGGCTCCTCTTCCAGAGGAGCCTGGTTCAATTCCTGGTACCTCACAACCATCTATGACTGTAGTCCTAGGGGATCTGAAGTTCTCTCTTCTGGTATACCGACATACATCCAGACAAAACACCCATATATATAAAATACATAAATAAATCTCAGAATGCTATAGAAATGCAGCATTTATTAAGAACTAGAGCCAAGCATTAAATTAGACCCTTCTCTGCTCAACAACCCGTCTTAGCACAAAAAGCATCAATACCCAGTTAGAGCAGTAAAGAAAAGCCCTCCAAGCACCTAGTACCCAGCCCCATTGCACTCGTTAGGCACTACAAGTACTTTTTTAAGTTTAAAATAGAGCACACACAAAAAGATGGAACATGCTTTTTAGTAACATAGATCTGACTAGTAACAGGCAGCTGAATAATCTCTAGTCAGACATACTATATACTGTGATTCTAAGTAAGAGCTCCACAGCTGGGCATGGCACCGTGTGCCTGTCTGCCCAGCCTGTTGGAGGCTAAGGTGGGAAGACTGCTTGAGCTTGAGGCTAGCCCAGGTAACACAGAAGACCCTGTCTCTTAAGAAACAAAAGGCAGAAAAGAGTGGGGCTGGAAAGATGGCTTAACAGTTAAGAGCACTGACTGCTCTTCCAGAGGACCCGGGTTCAATTCCCAGCACCCAATGGCAGCTCACAACTGTCTGTAACTGCAGTTCCAGAGGATCTGACACCCTTACACAGACATAAATGCAGGCAAAACACTAATCAATGCTCATAAAATAAAAATAAATTATTTTTAAAAACAAACCAACATAAAAGAACTAAGAAGGAGGAAAGTACAGATTTCGTGTGGGTTTCCACATTGCAGGTAGAAAGTCTTACGGTACAAATCTGGTCTAGTTTGTAGAGCTCTACATAGTTTAAAGTTTTTTCATAGCCATGTCATTATTTCCCTCTTTGAGGAAGAGCAGTACAGTGTGGCATCTAAACGCAAAGCCAGAGAAGGAGCTCACTTCTTTCCTCTCTTTCTGTGAGCCTGAGGTCGGAAGGCTCTTTACGGGTACACCTCTAGACTGCTCCTGCACTGGCTTTTGACCAGGTCTTCTTGGAATGACAGATCTGTTCGCTGCTCTGTCTTGTGTGTTGACTTTAATATCTCTACTCATAGTCAGAGCTTGCTTGTTCCGTTGATTCTTTGGATCAAATAGCTTTTGTTCATAATCTTTTCTCGAAAATTCATCCTAAAGCAAAGAAAATTAAAATTACTTAAGCCAAAGCAAACAGCAATACTTTCACACAATAAAATATTAAAATTTATTTTTATATAAACATTGTTTAGTACTTCTAAATGCTTTAAAAATGAAGAATATTAACTTACACATAAAAAAAAACTTTCAGAAAAAATGAACACAAAAACTAAAAGACACTAGGCACAGCAGTACATGCCTACAGCTCCTACACTCAGGAGACACCACCGCAACAGACAAGCACACAAAACTGGAGAACAGTTGCCTTGCATTCCAAGATAAAAGTAATGGTTACCCTGTCTGGTCTACACTTCAAATACACAACACTTAGGAGACTTTTTGATGTCTGAAGACACGCTGTGCCCTTCATGGGTGTGAGAAAGATTCCCCTTGGAACTGACATGTCTACGCTTTAGTGACTTTGGTGAGTTTACCTAAGAGGACTCGTCAATCTGCTGTCTTGAACAGCATTGCAAGTAGAAGTTTGTTTTCCGTTTTTGCCAAATTTTCTTTCATATTTCTCATATTTCATTTATTGTCTAACAATTTGGCACAAAGGAGCCAAATAAAATTTGTAAGAATAACAAAGAGTTTAGTAAATAAAACTATGCACGCCGATAAGTAAACGTAAAGAATGTCAGTGACATTAAAAATTATAAAGCAGGTCGGGTGTGGTGACAGCACCCTTAGTCCCAGCACTCAGGAGGCAGAAGTAGGTGGACTTCATCAGTATGAGGCTAACTTAGTCTACACAGTGAGCACCAGGACAGCCAGAGCTGATCAGTTCTCAAAAAAAACAAATAACAAGCCAAAAAACACCACAAACAAAAAAATCATGTGCCGGGGGCAGTGGTGGCGCATACCTTTAATCCCAGTACTTGGGAGGCAGAGGCAGGTGAATCTGTTAGAGGCCAGCCTGGTCTACAAAGTGAGTTCCAGGCTCCAAAAGCTACACAGAGAAACCCTGTCTCGAAAAACCAAAAAGGGAAAAAAAGACTCATGAGCCAGACCTGGAGGCACATGTCTATCATCTCCACAGATCTCAAGTGCAAGGCCTTCCTAGGCTACTGTGAGTTCAAGCCTGGGAAACTCGGTCACCAATTCAGAGAGTCCACAGTGGAGGCTAGAAAGATGGTCCAGTGGTAAGAGCCCTTGATGGGCGTCTAAAGAACCTGAGCTCAGTTCCCAGCACCCAAACCGGGCAGCTCATAATCACCTGTTATTCCACATCCAGGGCACCCAACACCCTCTTTTGACCTCTGTGGGCCCCTGCACACATTTGGCATTTAGCCACATAGACGCGAACATATACACACATAAATAAACATAACTCTTTATTTTTTTTAAAAAAGTAAAAACCGCCGGGCAGTGGTGGCGCACGCCTTTAATCCCAGCACTCGGGAGGCAGAGGCAGGAGGATCTCTGAGTTCGAGGCCAGCCTGGGCTACCAAGTGAGTCCCAGGAAAGGCGCAAAGCTACACAGAGAAACCCTGTCTCGAAAAACCAAGAAAAAAAAAAAAAGTAAAAACCAAGTAAGGGATGTAGTTCAATGGGACAGTACAGGCTTAGCATGAGACAGGCCCTAGGTTCAGGCCTCAGCACTGCAAAAAAGAAACAAAACATCGTAACTGGACTTATGTATGGTAACTATTCTGAGAAAAGGCCTATCAAAAACCTGGAATTTATGCTGTATTCAGAGCAAATGACTTGATTTTCCAAGTCAGAGCAAATGACTTGATTTCATTTTTTTTCATGACATACCTGGATTTCTGCTGAAATGATTTTAATCCAGTCATCTACTTTCTTTCTGATCCTAATTTTCTCTGACATCTCCCTACAAAAAGGAAAAAGAAATGTTCTTAAATCACCTAAATATACTGAGAACAGGACCAGGATCAGATGAGTCTAGTCTAATTTTAACGCTAGTGTATAACCCTTTCTGAGAAAACAAAAAGTCACGGTGTCAGCCTTCATGAATGTTAGAAGGAAAATGTTTGTGAAGAAGAGAAGTATCAGGAGGAGGGAAAAGGAAATGGAAAATCACAATCAGTCAAACCCAGCACCTCCATGTCTATCCACAACAGGTCCCACATCTTCAGGGGCAATAACGCCCTTTCCCGAACATGAAAACACAGTAAGCACCGTGAGTGCTTAGGGAAGAAATCAGAAAGTAGACCTGTGGGGCTGGAGAGAACACTTGGGTTTGGGTCCCAGCACTCACAACCATCCCTAAGTCCAGCTCCAGCAGATCCCTCTTCTGAACTCTATGGGCTCTGGGCACACACATGGTTTATACACATACATGCAGGTAAAACACTCCTACACATAAATGAATCTTTAAAACAGAAAGTTAGTAAGCAGGTCTGGCAGCTTCATAAATAGCTCTGTGATGCCCACGTCCTGTCTCACCTATTGGTGGATAAAGCATTGATAAATGAATACACAGCAGCTCCATCCTTTGCACGGATAATAGCTTCCAGGTTTTCTTCTAGCACTTTTTTATTGTTTTGTACTCCTCTCAAAATCTTCTCAGCATCTTTCAAGACAGATCGTGTATTCGTTGTCTGAAGCTTAACAGGATTCTGTGGAAGATCTGAAAACTTCAAGATAACTGGGGACTGTTTTACCTTAAAAGAAAGCAGAAGGCAGAAAACTGACTATGTTAAACTCACATTGATCTTACTCTAAAGAAGGAAGGCTGGAGAACAGGCACAGCAGTTAGGAGGCCCACTGCTCTTCCAGGACCAGGGCTCATTTGCCGGCACTCCATCGGGGGTTCGCCAGCACCTGTGACTCCGGGTCCAGGACCTAACACACTCTTCTGGCTTCCTTGGGCACTCACACACATCTGGCATATGTGCGCCCCCACACACATATACATAAAAAAATAAGTATTTAATGCAAAGAAGAGCTAGCTAGTACATTGTTGTGACCACACACTAGAATCAACATAGTCTATCTAGGGTTCAGTTTGTCCATATGAAAAGTTACTGTACACTTGGGATTCTTTGGTTTGTTTTCCACATAAAGAAATTATTACAAATATTATATGCAATACAGACAGGAAATCCAGAGCAGTGCCAGGTCACCTGACCATCAATGAAAGCTCTACTGGTGAAGAGAGCAGAACAAAATCAAGAGTGAGCTGCTCCAGACACAGTGGACGGACAGACAAGCTGTCCACGCCCTTCACTCTGCCTTACGCTCCTTTCCTAGCCAGAAAGGCAGGGCAGGTGTGGCGGCAGACTGCCATCACAGATCCCTGCACTCAGCAGAGAAAGGAGGATCGAGAAGTTTGAAGCCAATCCGGTTTAAAGGCAACTCCTAGGTCATCAAGAGCTATGTACTAAAATGACCTCAAAAGAACAAAAGAAAGAAAAAAGGTTGGAAAATAGGAAATGGTCAGTGGCACAGGTCTGGCCAGAGTGCTAAGAAGAAATCATTTTAGTAAAGACTTCTGAAAATTATTTTGTAAAGAGAACAGATCTGACTGCCATGTTTTCAATGCTTTATTTTCATCCTTCTTTCTGATTTCTGTTTTTATGATTTTTTTATTCTGTTTGCTTGCATTATTATTGCATTTTACTAGATGTATATTCATACACACTACAGTACACATTATCTGTTTGTTTTTGAGACAGAATCTGCAGGTCAGGATGACCTTGAACTTCTGATTCTCTTGCATCTACCCCCACAGTGCTGGGATTGCAAGCATGTGCCAACATGCCCAACTGCATCCAGCTTCAGGCATGCCAGGCAACCATTCTGCCTAACGGATGTACATCCCTAGCTCTTCCTAATCTTTACCTTATGACCATGGATTTGAACACTAGTCCTACTTTACCTGGAGCAGGTCATTTGTCTGTTTCTTCTTCTGGCCGAGATCATGAACATCATCATTATACTTTTGCATAGCTACTTCAGCTGTTCCTAGCTCTTCAGAGGAAGGAAACGTTCTCTGTGAACGTAGAGTTTCAATGCTACAAAAGATAAGAAAAAAAGTCCTAAGTTGACATAAACTCAGTAAGCATTTTCTACACATGGCTTTCTGCCTGCATGGGTACCTGTGCACCACAGGGTGCCTGGTGCCTCGGGGGTTGGGAGAGTATTTCATCTCCTGGACTTGGAGCTACAGGCAGCTGTGAGCCGCCATGTGGGTGCTTGGAACTGAACTCAGGTCCTCTGTGAGAGCAGCCAGTGCTCTTAACCACTGAGCCAGCTTTCTAGTGCAGAAAACATCTGATGACATGAATCTCTGACACACTCTGAGGTGTGCATTACTAAATAGTATTGTATTAAAATAATACCATAAATTAATCAGTTATATTATAAACACAATAAAGAAAATTTTGACCAGAAATACATATGTGCATCAGGGAAAAAAGCAGAAAATGGTCTGCTTCCAAGAAGCCAAGATCCAGATGCACTTACAGAACAGTGGAGAAGGAGCGTTTGAAGCACTTTTTCCTTTCAAAACTCTAGAAATGAAAGGGCTACAACAACCTGAGGAGAATTTATCAAAGCAAAACAGGCGATTCTGAGTCAGAGGAGCAAGCTGTACACATGTGGTTTTTTAAAACAGGGTCTAACTATCTAGCTCTGGCTATCCTGGAACTCTCGCTATGGAGATCAGGCTGGCCTTGAACTCACAGAGATCCACCAGCCCCTGCCCGGGTGCTGGGATTAATTGTGTGTACCTCCATTTCCAACTTACACATTTGTTTTAAACTCACCCATTCTTAAGAGTCCTTTCCCAACTTTGTAGCTGTGAAAACAATTAATTCCAACCCACAGAAAAGAGAAAAACAGGTCTGGAGTTTCTGTGGGGGTCGGCCATCCAGTTTACAGAGTTTACCATTGTATAGCCAATCACAATGAACTGAAAGTTGTGCAGCTTTCCTCAGGGTGTTCTGAACAACAGAGACAACTGTGTGATACCCCAGCCACCACAAATAGCTCAGTGACAGCAACTGAAGCAGACAAGACTGTGGCCAGTAAACATTTTCAATCTAGGTAATGAGACATCCTATTGAAGCACTGATAAGTTCACCAGATTTCTGGGGCTCTGGAGGACCCTGTGCTCACAGAGGCTGTGCTTGCCCAGGAAAGACCAAAGGAGATCTGAGCCTCTCACAGGTGGCTGACTGGGATGCTCTGCACAAGCAGGAAGAGAACACACACTTAACAAAGTAGGACAATCTGTTTCACAGCATTAACAGTCTAAACTAACAAAGTCAACACTTGAGTGTGTTCACAAGACAAAGAATTCAGAATCCAGACTTGGTCCAGCGAAGTCACTAATCCACCAGCATCGACCAGAGTAACCTGCAAACAATATTCCTGGAAGACTCCGAGTCACTGTACTATTTCTTTTTGTGGTTGGTTGGTTGGTTGGTTGGTTGGTTGGTTGGTTGGGTTGAGACAAGGTTTCTCTGTGTAGCCCTGGCTGCCCTAGAACAAACTCCGTAGACAAGGCTGACCTCGAACTCAGAGATCCGCCTGCCTCTGCCTCCTGAGTGCTGGGATTAAAGGCGTCCGCCGCCCCCGCCGCCACTACCACCACCGCCGCCACCACCTGGCCACTGTACTATTTCAATTACTCAGTTTTCATTTTAAAAAATGAATAAATTTAAAAAATATGTATGTATGTGTGTGTGTGTGTGTATATACATACATAAATATATATATACATATATACATATATATATATACATATATACACACACACATATATATATATCTCATAAAGCAATAGGAAATCAGAGGCCAGACATGGGAATATAGTTTGTTGTTGAGAAGGCCCACACATTGGACTTACCAGAAAGAGTCTACTAAAATAAACTTTTCCTTTCTTTTTCAGGCAGGCTGAGCATAGGGTACCATGAATGCTAGGCAAGGTGCTCTATAACTGAGCTATTTACTGCTTATTTTATATTTTTTATTTTGAGACATGGTTCCACTAATTTGCCCAGGCTGGCCTTGAATTCATTCTAGCTTAGGCAAACCCTGAATTTGTGACTCGGGTTCCTAACAGCTAGGATAATAGGCCTGTACTATTTAATGCCCAGAATATTAAGGATGAACTCTAAAGCCAGGTGGTGGTGGCACATGCTTTTAATCCTAGCACTTGGGAGGCAGCAGAAGGCAGCTCTTGTGAGTTCAAGGGCAGCCTGGTCTACAGAGGGAGTTCCAGGACAGCCAGACTACACAGAGAAAACCCTGTCTCAAAAAGGAAAAAAAAACAAAAGCAAAAAAAAAAACCCTCTAGACAAATATTAAGTTAAAAAAAAAAAAAAAAAAAAAAAAACCAGAAGAAAAGAGAAATTCTGCAGGTGAAAGTCCAGTAACTAAAATGCCTTTGAACATGTCACAGTGTAGCCCAATCTGGCCTTGAACTAAAGACCTTCAGCTTCTTACTGCTAGGATTACAGGTGTACACCACTATGCTCAACTTCAAATGTAAAGTTAGTTACTAGGGGCCTTGTGGTGGTCAGGATGAAAATGGCTCACAGGAAGCAGCACTATTAGGAGGTGTGGCCTAGTTGGAGGAAGGTCCCTGGGGCTTCAAGGTTTCAGAAGCTCAAGACTGGCCCGTGTCACTCTCTCTTCCTGCTGCCTGCAGATCCGGGGGTAGAACTCTCAGTTACCTCTCCAGCACCATGTCTGCCTGCACGCCACCATGCTTCCTGTCATGATGATAATGGACTAAACCTCTGGACTGTAAGCCAGCCCCCATGAAATGTTTTCCTTTACAAGAGTTGGTGTGGTCCTGTGTCTCGTCACAGCAATAGAACCCTAAGACAGGCCTTAGTCTGCCATCTGGATCAGAAGAATCAACAGTTCTAAAGATGGGCTAACTGAGGTTTCTGGATGGCAGCACGTGCTATCAGGAAACTGGCTGCTGGAGTAAGATCAAGTGTCTGAAGATGGGCCTAAGCTAGCCAACACCGTCAGAGCTCTGCCCTGGAGAACTCATGACAGTCCGTTTGGCTCCAGGATGTTATAAACCGGACAGGTCTATAAACATCTGTCATTATTCCAATCCTCCTCCTCCTCCTCCTCCTCTTCCTCCTCCTCTTTTGGTTCCACCGAGACACAACACACTTCTCCAGGATGATAACGGATTTCTTGATTTAGCATGGAAATTCTGTTTATGCAGATGGTACTAGAGTCCTCAGAGGCCATCTGCAATGAAGAAAATCTCAGGCACAGTTGCAGGCCTGCTTTCCATAGCAAACAGGGTCCCAATACAAAAGACTGGCAGTTCTCTGTCCCTGCTCTAGGTGTGAACGGATGGATGGGAAGCACACAGTACCCAGAGAGGTCATCAGTGGTGAGAACAAGATTCAGAAGGGTCTCACAAGCCTTAACAATAAGCCCAGGCTGCCTCTGACTGACTGGAGGAGGACGCAGTCCAGACTGAGATGAGTCTGGTACCCCTGCTTCGGTGACATTCTTTTGTCACCTTTTCCTTGCTTCCCTATCTGATATGTCTACACTTGACCAAAAGACTCTAGACGTGGCCAGGTGTGGTGGTGCAGGCCTTTAATCCCAGCACTTGTGAGGCAGAGACACAAGATCACCTCAGCTCAAGGCCAGCCTGGCCTACAGAGCAAGTTCCAGGACAGTCAGGACCAGAGACCCTGTCTCAGAAAACAAACACACACACACAAGAGAGAGAGAGAGAGAGAGAGAGAGAGAGAGAGACAGAGACAGAGACAGAGACAGAGACAGAGAGAGAGACAGACAGAGAGAGAGAGAGAGAGAGAGAGAGCAACAGAGACCCCAGAAGTACTAGATTCAAAAACAAGATGGTATTCTGAAGTGTAAACACAGAGGGTTTAAAAAAAAAATGCTAAAAATTAGAAAGAAAATTGAACAGAGCCTCAGAGACATAGAACACCATCAAGCATGCCAATGAGTCCTAGTAGAATCCTAGAAGGGCAGGTGAGGTCACGATACAGTTTAACTATATAAAGAAATAACAGCCCTAAACTCTCCCAGTTTAATGGGAATTAATCTAGTCACTTAAGAAGCTCAACAAACCGCAAGCAGGACAGACTCACAGATAAGCCATCCCTAACTAATTCCTAACTAGAGAGCGTCATGGTAGGTTGAATAGGCCAGACTCAGAAAGACAATGAACATGTTTTCTCTCATATAAAAACCTTTAGATTTCATGTGCGTGCGTGCGTGCGTGCGTGCATGCGTGTGCTGAAACAGGACGGGAGCCATTAGAGGCGGGGAAGAACTGAAGTGCAGACAAAGGAGACAGCAGTGGACTGATGCACACAGAAGGGAGGGCTATGAGAGGAAGGCGGCCAGCCAAAGGGAAACGGGAGTGGGGAAGGAAGGAACGGCTAAGAACCAACTATACCAACATCTACGTACGACCATGCTACATGACACCTATTGCTTCATAACTTAAAAAGGAACCACAAAAACCACACTACAGTCCACTTGTCAAAAGTACATCAAAGAGAGACTCTTCCAAGTGACAAAAGAAGAGTTGCCTGGTGGCAGGCAGGGAGTCCTCCACAAGATGGCTCCTGGATTCTCACCAGGACGCCACAATCGAAAAGGCAAACAAATGCCAACACTCCGGGGTTTGGAGGGGCAGTCAAAAATTCTAGAAAAATTAAATACCCAGCCGGGCGGCGGTGTCGCACGCCTTTAATCCCAGCACTCGGAAGGCAGAGGCAGGTGGATCTCTGTGAGTTCGAGGCCAGCCTGGGCTACCAAGTGAGCTCCAGGAAAGGCGCAAAGCTACACAGAGAAACCCTGTCTCGAAAAACCAAAAAAGAAAAAGAAAAATTAAATACCCTTTAAAAGTGAGAGTAAGGACACCAGATAGAGGCATGCAAAGGAGGGTAGACCTCCACAAACCAAGGAAGGATGACTCAGAAGTCAGGCCTGTTTCCACCCTTATTTGGGACTTACAGCTCTGTTCTAGAGCAATAATAATAATACTAGTAGTAATAATAAAGAAGCTAAAGATGATCCCAGATAAACAAAAATAGAGCAAATTCCTTACTATCAGAGATAACCTACAAAGAAAGAAGAGGCTCTTTCATGGTGGAACAAAAAGTCACTAGACTCTAATGTGACCTATTCGAAGAAATAGAGTACCAGGAAAGGTAAATTATGTGGCGGTATTGTGTTCCCCAAAATATTGTGTACCTTAATAAACTTATCTGGGATCAGAGAACAGAAAAGCCACTAGTTAAGCAGATAAATAACCTTTAATCCTAGCATTCCAGAGACAGAGATCCATCTGGGATCTCTGTGAGTTCAAGGCCACATTGGAAACAGCCAGGCGTGGTGACTCACACCTTTAATCCCAGAAAGCGAGCCTTTAATCCTAAGGAGTGATGGTAGAAAGCAGAAAGTATATAAGGCGTGAGGACCAGAAACTAGGATCATTTGGCTGGTTAAGCTTTTGGCTGGTTAAGCTTCAGGCTTTCGAGCAGCAGTTCAGCTGAGAGCCATTGGGATGAGGACACAGAAGCTTCCAGTCTGAGGAAACAAGACCAGCTGAGGATATGGCGAGGTGAGGTAACTGTGGCTTATTCTGTCTCTCTGACCATCCAGTATTCACCCCAATAGCTGGCCTCGGGTTTGATTTTATTAATAAGAACTTTTAAGATTCCTGCTACAAAACTATAAAGGCGAGTGTTAAAAATACCTGCATCAGCAAGGTCTTGTGACCCATCCCCTTCACTACAGCAGTAGAAAGCAGAGACAGACAGACTTCTGGAAGTTTGAGGCCAGCCTGGTCTACGGAGAGCTCTAGGCCAGCCAGGGCTGCACAGTGAGACCCTGTCTCAAAAACCAAACAAACAAATCTGTACTTCTGTAACTTTTCTTCTGTTTTAAAAGTCAGCTGTATGGGGACCAGAGAACTAGCTCAGCAGTTTAGAGAACTTGCTGCTTTTGCAGAGGACCCAGGCTTGGTCCCCAAAACCCAGGTGGCCCAAATCTACCTTTAACTTAAAGTTCCAGGGAATCTGCCACCCTCTTCTGGCAAAAAAAAAAAAGACAGTTGCATGGAGTAGTTATCAAGCTGCATAACTGGACTCATAAAAATAAACTTTTTTCTGATTATACAGGGGAAGGAAAGGGAAGAAATTTTCACTATGCAGAAATTAAATGGGTACAATCTGAATGAGGTCATTTTAAATTAGTACGTCCATTACAATCTCTAGGGCAACCACTAAGAAAGCAAACAGATGGAGCAAAGGCAAGGACAGAGAATGAAAGTGGTGTACTGGGAGGCACCTAATACAAAAGCAGGCACTCACGTGGAAGCCACACAGCAATATGACAAAGACATTACACAAGTTAAAACCCTGCGGTATTTCCAAGTAAGACACTCAGATTGTGGCTCTTTACGGTCCCCTTACTGCAGTTCTATCACATCAGAGTTAATATTATTATGGCTGGTTACTTGATCTTAACCTTTTTAACTATTTGTCAGGGCAGGAGGTTGACCCAGGGCTTCATGCATACCGAACAAGTCTTCTCCTGTCACTAAGCTGGACATCCGGCCTCAAAGCAAGCTGTATGCAAAATTTCAAACATACTCAAGAAGAGAAAAGGAGTACAAGGAACTCTTTACGAAGCATTATTCTCAAAGTTACCTTCATTCACTCTACATCCCCACCCCACGTTCTCCTCCTACCACCACAGTAAGGCTACATATCATGCTACCAGAATCTGCCCCGTTAGAAATTGACAACCTATGTTTCTAAGTCAAATACTTTAAAAAGCAAATGCAGAATTCTGAACAAAGCTCTCTCTAGTCCAACCAGTGCCAATCTTTTGTTTTTACCTGTCTCTTTTCTCGGAATTCCATCCTGGTTTTGACCTGGCTAGCGAGGTTACGTTTGATGATTCACATTTTCTCGTCAAAGAATCATTACTACTCAATATCTGTTCCAACAGTCTTACGTTTCCTAAAGCAGAAAAAATATGTATCATTTTCCAAATCAGTTCATGTCTCCTTTATATTTCATCTCGTGTGCATTAGCACTCTAGCCTAAACTAGGTTCTCACGATGACCATCTACTCAACCTGTTCTGCAACCACTGTGGTTCTTTTGCACGGATTCCCGAAATTCTGCGTTGGAAACCCTAATTCTCAAAGTTACATATTAATGGTATTGGAAACGTGGAGTCTTCCTGCTGTGACAGGCTCATACAGGTTCTGTTCTCATGAGCGGATTAGTGGGTTATCGAAGGAGGAACTGGGTTATAAAACAGCTTTCTCTGGCTAGCTTGCTTCCTTGCCATGTGATGACTCTCACCATACCACTACCCAGCAGAGGTCAGCACAGGAAGATGCCACCCACTGTCATACTTTTAAACTTCTGGAATACTGAACAAAATAAACCTCTTTTCTTTATAAATTACCTAACCTGTGGGGTTCAGTTATTGCACCTAAAAATAAACCAAGACAACAATATAGATGTAAATATACTCATCAAGTAAGACAAAATATTTTCATCTTATTAAAAACTAGAGTTGTAAGAATTGGATTAATGTAAGTAAAATGACTAAATGTTTCTCTATCAGAGAGTAAGGTTTTTGGTTTGGTTTGTTTTTTTTTTGAGATAAGGCTCCTCTGTGTAACAGCCCTGGCTGTCCTGGATCTCACTCTGTAGACCAGGATGGCCTCGAACTCAGAGATCCCCCTGCCTCTACCTCCCAAGTACTGCGATTAAAGGCATGCACCACCACTGCCTGGCTAAGTTATAGAACCTTTAAGAGACAACCCAGCTGGAGTCACTAGGGGTCAAGCTTTGGGGTTGCACAGCCTGGACTCTCCCCGTCCGATGTCAGCTTCTGACTGTAGACTGTAGAATGTGCCCCTTCTCACACCGTGGGCTAAAATAAACACTGCTTCCTTAGGCTGCTCCCTGTCAGCATGTGGTCACAGCATCAAGAAAAATAACTAATACAAAGGCAGATACTCATCCTAACTGGTGTCCTACCTTTAGGACTTGGCATTTCCATATTTTCTTTTTCTTCTGTAGGGTTTCCCCTCTTTGATGTTCGGCCGTCCCTTGAGACAGGGACAGGAGCAAACCTGCGGGGCGCTGGTGTCTCTAGAGGAGATCTCCGCCCGTCAGAATCTCTATCTTCAACTCCTCTTAAAGGCACTGCAACAGAAAGGAAGGAAGTAATTAACAGACTTGTGGTGTCTCTAGAGGAGATCTCCGCCCGTTAGAATCTCTATCTTCAACTCCTCTGAAAGGCACTGCAACAGAAAGGAAGGAAGTAATTAACAGACTTGTGGTGTCTCTAGAGGAGATCTCTGCCCGTCAGAATCTGTCTCTTCAACTCCTCTTAAAGGCACTGCAACAGAAAGGAAGTAATTAACAGACTTGTGGTGTCTCTAGAGGAGATCTCCGCCCGTCAGAATCTCTATCTTCAACTCCTCTGAAAGGCACTGCAACAGAAAGGAAGGAAGTAATTAACAGACTTGTGGTGTCTCTAGAGGAGATCTCTGCCCGTCAGAATCTGTCTCTTCAACTCCTCTTAAAGGCACTGCAACAGAAAGGAAGGACATCATTAAAACAGACTTGTGGTGTCTCTAGTGATAAAGTGCTTGCCTAGCATTCATAAGGCCCTGGGTTCAGCACCTAAGCACCATACATACATATATACAAAAGTAATAATCACAATAATAAAGAGAAATTGAACTTCAAAAACCTTTTTTATCTGATGGCAGAGTTTAAGGACAGCCTGTTCTATGTAGAGAGTTCGGGATAGCCAGATACACAGTATGACACTGTTTCAAAAATTAATTTTAGTTAATTAAAAAAATAACTTTTTTGAGCACAACTGGTAAGATACTTGCCTTGCATGGCGCCCTGAGTTCAATCTCCAGAACCCACATTAAAAAAAAAAAAAGTGTGGGGGCATGTGCTCCAGAGGAGAGACAATGGATCCCTGGAGCTCTCAAAAGAGCAAACCTTTCTTTTTTGTCAAGTTGCAGGTCAGTGAGAAACCCTGGAGCTGGGCATGGCGGTGCATTATGCATCATGGTGCCTGCCTTTAATGGCAGCACTCTGAAGTGGTGGACCTCTCTGAGCCCAAGGCCAGCCTTGTGTACACAGCAAACTCCAGGACAGCAAGGAATATTGCACTGAGAGACCCTGTCTCCAAGAAAGAAACACTTCATCCTCACTAGAAATCAAAAGAAATAAAAACTAAATGTTTTCTAGATAAGAATCAGTGTGATAATATTTGAGTATTGTCCAAGCTGTAGTGAAAATGGCATCGCTAGACACTTCCCAAAAAAATACTTATTTTACTTATGTATGAGTGTTTAGCCTGTCCTTACAGGCACTGGGTATGTGGTCTGGTGCCTGTGTGCCAGAAAAGAGCACTGGATCTTCTAGAACTGAAGTTATGAATGGATGTGAGCCACCATCTGGGTGCTGGGAGTTGAACTTGGGTCCTCTGCAATAGCAGGAGGTGCTGTGTGTGTGTGTGTGTGTGTGTGTGTGTGTGTGTGTGTGTGTATTTTATTGTTAATGTGCATTGATGTTTTAGCTGCATGTACGTCACAAGCATGCCGTGCCCGGGAGGCCAGAAGAGGGCACTGGATTCCCTGTACTGGGGCAGTTGTAAGCGGCCACATCACTGCTCTGAAACAAACCTGGGTCTTCTCTAAGAACAGCCAGGGCTCTTAATCACTGAGCCATCACTCTGACCCCACCAGCCACTTTCAATGGCAATGAAAACTGATAAAGTACCTGGCAATATCTTATGACCTAATAATCTCACTCCTAGGAATTTACCCTAAAGAAGTAAGATTAAGAAAGAAAATGTTAACCCAGCACTGTGAAGCGAGGCGGGAGAGGCACCGCCAGATCCAGCCAGTCTGCGCTACAATACAAAACCCCTCCTCAAGAACAAAATCACTCCTAAGACTACCACCGTGGGTAAGGGTCTACCGTGTTCATTTGTACTCGCCCGAGGTTTCTTCTGACAAATCAGGGAAATCAGTGACCACACAGCTTCTCAGACGAAAGAATCACTACAAGCATTCCAATTCTAGATCAGCCAAATTTTTCTTTTCTTTTTTTCTTTTTTTGAGTCAGGGTTTCTCTGTGTAGCCCTGGCTGTCCTGCAACTTGCTCTGTAGACCAGGCTAACCTCAAACTCACAGAGATCCACCTGCCTCTGCCTCTCAAATGCTGGGATTAAAGATATGTGTACCACCACCCAGCAATAAGTAGGTTTTTTTTCCCTAAATTTCTAAATTTCTGATAATTTTTCAAGTTATCAATTGAAGTCATAAATTAGGAATTATTATGATTCATAACTTAAATAACCTTCAAAATAACCTAAAATTTATTTGATCCAAAAAAAGATACAAAACCAAGACTTCCAAAAATAAATTTTACTTCTGAAACAAAGTGTCCTACCACTTTACAAGCAAATTTTCACCTCTTACAAATGAAACATCCCCAGCTAGCACATTTTATTCACAAGAAACTAAGTATTTTACCTTGTTTAGAAACAAATGTGTTATGCGAAGAAACACTGCTACCAAGATTAGGATGTCCTGGTTTCCCAGAATGCTTCTCCACTGCTCTGGAAGGGGACATGCCAACGAGTTGAAGACTGTTAGCCTTGAGTGCAGCACCAATAAAATGGGTCTAGAAGAAATACAATTATTTTATTCATCTCTAATTATTTTACATATAATTTGATGATATAAAGTGACAAGATTCATTGAGATTTATTAGCAGAATTAAAAATGGCTTCTTACATTTAACATACATTGAAAATGTGGTATACTTACACATATGTGCAAGCAAAACACTCACACATAAAAATAAAAATAACTTTAAGATATATATATTAACAAATAAAGCTGATTTCAGAAGAAAGTTTTATGGCATATCAAAAAATACTAAACAATGCTGGGCTGCAGTGGCGCACGCCTTTAATCCCAGCAGTGGGGAGGCAGAGCCAGGAAGATCTCTGTGAGTTCAAGGCCAGCCTGGCCTACAGAGTGAGATATAGGACAGGCACCAAAACTACAGAAAAACACTGTCTTGAAAAAACCAAAACAAAACAAAAACCAAAAAAAAAAAAAAACTATTCAGTTTTATAGAACTCATAAAAGTGTATTGAGATCCCTCTAAATAAAGCAGATTGGGATAGACTCAACTACTTAATTTCATTAAGCATTTATTAAATAATGTACCTCATAGGTCATCAAGACTTCAACTTTATCTATAATTGCAAGTTATAGAGATAGACATAGGGAGTTCAGGGCAGACAGGGCTACACAGTAAGACTGTCTTTAAAAAACAGAATCAACAAAAATAATGTAAGCCTTATTCTTTTTTGATGAGAGGGAGAAACTGTTTTTAAGCAAAGAGGTCAAGGTCCAGAGAAGTAAAGCTATTCACAGGAGAGGGCCCAGCAGTCTGACTAAGTCACCCCAGCTTCCAAGTAGATAATGTACCACACACTCAATCCACACGTGGAGGACTTCCGAAAACTTTACTTGCATGCCTACGATCATGTAAATAAAGTATTTTTAATCTCATGAAAACTTTAAGATAAGCCCCACTAAGAAGTTTTGAGAAGAGGGCTGGAGAGATGGCTCAGTGGTTAAAAGCACAGACTACTCTTCCAGAGAACCCAGGTTCAATTCCCAGCAACCACATGGTAGCTCACACCTGTCAATAACTTCAGGTCTAGGGCATCTGGCAAAACACCAATGAACATAAAATAAAAATAAGTTTAAAAAAAAAAGTAGTCTCGAGAAATGGGAATGTAGAAACAAAAATCTTGAAAGGAAAGCTTATTTAAGTGTTTACTTTGTGATAATATACTAACAGAATAAACTTATCTTCTGAATGCAACATTTTGATATAATTTTTAAAACGTCGAAAGTGTGCAATTAAAAAGAAATGAGGGGCTGCAGAGATGGTTTGGTGGTTAGCGCTTTCCTACAAGCGCAAGGACAAAGTTCAGATTCCCAGAACCCAAGTAAAGACTGAACTCCAACCTGGAGGAGGAAATCAGGTCCCCAGGGCAAGCTGGCTAAAAGACCGCTGTATGAATGAGCTCTGAGTCTGATCTGAGAGACCATGCTTAAAGGATCGGGTGGAAGACTGATGGAGGGTGATTCTCAATATCAACCCCAGCACATGCACACATACCTACACAGGTGCCCTCACACACGCAACACACATGCAACACACAAATGAACATGTAAAAAGAAATGCAAATTTACAGTGGCTATAGATTGCTATTTAAAAAAATGTTTTGGAGTTGGGTAGTGTCACAAAACTTGGAAATTCAAAATAAATAATAGCTATTTGTGAAGCTAGTTCTTTTTTTATAATACCTCAATATATCATATTCAAAAGGCATTACAATATTTATTCTTTTAATAAATTAAATGCAGGAGCAAATACACACAGTAGGTAGTTCCGTCCCTGGGAGCGTCAGAGCCATGAGAAATCTTTCCACAACACCCAAGAGCTACCACAGATCTGCTCTCCCACAGTCCCCAGGGTGTCCAAGTCTCTGTACTTTTATAAAGCTCTCCAAGTGACTACAGTGCATAGTCACAAGCTAGAGATTGCTGATGTAAACAAATCACTGTTTTAAAAATGATGTTACTGGGCTGGGGGTGGCTCAGTCGGTAAAGGGCTTGGCCTGCAGGCATGAAGACCTCAGTTTAGATCCCTAGCTCCATGTGTGGAACCAAAATAAGACCAAAATGCTCTCACCCCAAAACTAAAGGCCTAAGACTGCTCCTTTTAGCTACAGGCCATAAGTTACTGGAACAGGCCAGAAGTTACTGAGACCAGTCAGTTCAGATTCCAGAAACCAGGAAGTGTAAAAGTACAGAGCCACAAGATAGTCACGAGGTAATGCCTGCCAGACTATGGAATGTCCTCTCCCTGGTTTCCAGGGTAACTGACCATAAAAATGCCCCCACCTGAGGGCAGCCAATGAGAAATGGTGGCGGGCAACCACTCCCTTAGAAGTAATTTCTACAAGTCCCTAGAAGCGAGCCAATCAGAATTGTACCTGTACTAGCACCCCTAAATGATGTAACCTTGTGACTTTTCCCTTTAAAAACTGAGCTTGCAGACAGGTGGGCGCTTCCTCCAGCCTCCACTGCGTTGGATGTATTGGACGAAGTCCCTGCCTAGGCTTGTATTGCATTTGGATATCCAGAATTAAACCTTGCTTTTGCATTCCGGCATGCTCGTCTTTGGTGGTCTCTCTGGGGGTCACGATCTGGGCACAACACATGTAAAAGGCCGGCACAGCAGTCAGGTCTGCAGACTCAGGACTAGGAGGGGGGGATCAGAGACAGGTGCATCCTGGCACTTGCTGACCATTCACTCCAGCCAAACAGGTGACCTCGGCATTTGATACTTTGTCTCAAAAAAGAAGGCAGATGGTAACTAAGCAAGACATCTACACTAACCTCTGGCCTCCACAGGAATGAACACACACACACACACACACACACAGCACCAATGACATGTAACCTAGAACATGTCAAGTATCCACATGGAGTAAAGAATGATGAGCAAGCCAATCGTGACTTCAGAAATCACTGTCACTGCCGGGCGGTGGTGGCGCACGCCTTTAACCCCAGTACTCGGGAGGCAGAGGCAGGTGGATCTCTGTGAGTTCGAGGCCAGCCTGGGCTACCAAGTGAGCTCCAGGAAAGGCGCAAAGCTACACAAGAGAAACCCTGTCTCGAAAAACCAAAAAAAAAAAAAAAAAAAAGAAATCACTGTCACGACCTAGTCAGCTATTACAACTGTCAGTTACTATTAACTTAAAGATGCAAGTTCAAAGGATCGTGGCCTGTGCACTGGTTTATCACACACACCTGGATATCCATCTGTTGTTGCTGCAGTTTTTCAAGGTGTCTGATGTGCTGCTCCATAAATACATTCATTTGCTTCTCGTGATCATGGCACTGTGATTTCTCTTGCTTACTCTGAATGCTTGTTTGGTGCTCTGCCACCCGCTGTAACTGTTTATCAGTCTCCTGTAACTTACTAAGTAATTCTGCAACAGAATTAACCTTTGCTTCCAAATCACTCTGTACCTAAAATAAAGATCAAAATAGTATTTCTATAGAAAGACATAAAAGATGTGTTCAAGTCCTAGAAAGGTTACTTACAGCAACTGGTACTGTATTAAACTTGAGCCTCTGCTCACAAGATTTCTCATGATTCAATGCCTTTGTTTTTAGTCACAAAATTAAAAGGCAAAATGGAGCAATCCTAAGGGGTGTTTCCTTTCATAAACTATACATACACTATACATAAACTATACATACATCTGTATGTGGCACACACGTATACCCACACCAAATCTGCCAGATTTTATAATGCCAGAAAAACCAATTCTTAAATGAAAGTTAAAGAGAAGGAAACAGCAAACACATTATGACATGGAGGGCTAGGCAAAGCCGTGAGCAGTACTGACATACTCAGCTGTGACAAGAACCAAGGCCGCGGGCCCGTGAGAAACTGGTAAAGCCTTTTCCCATAAGGATCGGGCTCAGAATTGGCAAAGCCTTTGTCCTCTGACCCAAATGTGAGTGTTCACAGGGATTAATCAGTGTGTATTAAGACTAGGAACTAGGCTGAACGACATGGCTCACGCCTTTAATCCCAGCACTCAGGAGGCAGAGGCAGGCGGATCTCTGTGAGTTCGAGGCCAGCCTGGTCTACAAAGTGAGTTCCAGGACAGCCAGGGCTGTTAAACAGAGAAACTTTATCTCAAAAAAAAAAAAAAAAAGACTAGGAACTAGC
Source organism: Peromyscus leucopus (assembly GCF_004664715.2). Taxonomy (NCBI): domain Eukaryota; kingdom Metazoa; phylum Chordata; class Mammalia; order Rodentia; family Cricetidae; genus Peromyscus; species Peromyscus leucopus. Next base: position 38,773,206 of record NC_051075.1, on the reverse strand, counting down.
TGGGTGTGGTGGCCGATGCCTTTAATCCCAGCACTCAGAAGTCAAAGGCAGGGGGATCTCTCTGAGTTCAAGGCCAGCCTGGTCTACAAAGTGAGCTCCAGGACAGCCAGGGCTGCACAAAGAAACCCCGCCTTAGAAAACAAAAACAAGAAAAGACTAGCAACTGTGGCTTCCTCCTGGATGTTCACAGCCTGAGACTGGGGTCCTACAAATACTCCCTAGAGACGAGCTAAGCCCTCCTCCTGGGCTGTGCATCGTTAACATGCTGAGGTTGCAGGCTGTGGAGGAGGTACGTGTGGCTCCGTCAGAACACCCACGTTCCTGACCCCCAGCTTTTCTGTCTATCTGTGTGTCTGTGTGTCTGTCCTTTCTTCACTCTTTTCCAGCCCTACTCAGGGCTCCAGACCCAGGCTGTGCAATGCAGTCCTGCAATCACAGAAGGATCTGCAGTTCAAGTCCAGACAGGAGGACCCGTCTCAAGAAAGAACAACGTCGGGACGCAGCCCAGTTCGTGTGCTTGCCTAACATTCAGGAGGCCTTGGGTTTGACCACTAGCACTGCATAAGCCAGGCATGATGGTGCACCTCTGCAACGCAGAACTTGAAGGGAGGAGAAGAATCTGAAATTAAAGCTCTTCCATGGCTACACAGCGAAGTACAGATCAGCCTGGGATCCATGAAACTGTCTCAGAACACACACACACACACACCAGGACAGCTCTCCAGACTTCTCTAATGTAAGGCTGTAGGCCGCCAGCTGTGAATCCACATCTTGACTCTGCTGTCCATTCACTCTAAAGCCTTATGCCCAGCCTGACCTATTTCGTTTCCCCTTACAAACTGACTGGCTAGTCATATACGATAAGGTCCCGTACAATCCTCTGGTTCATTCAGGACAGCAGGTCTAGCAGTACAGCTCAGTGTGAGAACCGCATAAGGACCCTGGGCTTGATTCTCAGAGAATGAGCATCCAGAACGCGGACTTCCACTGCTACAGAGAAAAAGTCCTGGCTTCACCAGCCAACACATTCCCAAGGAGGAGATTTTCATAGCCTTGAAAATAATTCACAACCACAAATGGGAACAGCCTTTCAAAGTGGGAACAACTCGAACGTCCCTCAGTCAGACACACCATTTGGGAGTCCGTTCTGAACAGACCACCTTGGAGCAGCTCAGCGTCCAGGGCCCGGGAGAAGGAGGTACCTTTATCAATGGAGCTGCTGTTGCGATGGCGGCGGCGGTTGCTGCGGCCACAGTTGTAGCGGAGTCAATTCTATTGGGGGATGACGCAGTCTCCGGAGCAACAGCATTCTTTTCCGCACTCGTGTCTTCTAAAAGATGTACTTTCACCTCCTTAAAAACAGGCATGCTTTGAGCTCTTTAAATACAAAGATATAAAAGTTTTTCAGTAACCTACATTGAGTCATTTGAAGAAATGCCTACACGCCATAACCTGGTCATCTCCTAAAAGTGGCTTTCTTCATTTTCTTTTAAATGTTTATCTTCCTTGTAGTTACGTGCAGTGTGTGTACGTAAGAGAAGATGTGTGTGTACATGTGAGTCGGGTGCCTTTGAAAGCCTGAAGCATCAAACACGCCAGGAACTTGCACTGTGGAAGACTGAGTTGTCTGATGTGGATGCTGTGATCCAAACTCAGTCCTCTTCAAGTGCAGCAAGCATTCTTAACCACTGAGCCAGCTCTCCAGCTCCATTTCCTTGATTTTTTTTTTCTTTTTTTTAAGATCAGGGGATAGTGAAACATCTCAGCAGTTCTTCAGAAGACCCAGATTCAATTCCTAGCACCACCACATGGTGTCTCAAAACCGTCTAATTACAGTTCCAGGGGATGGATACCCCCCTCTAACCTCTGAGGGTGCCAGATATATACATGGTATGCAGACATACAATACAGACAAAACACCCATACACATAATTTTTTTCTAAAAATGATTATTAAAGTCATTTCATCAACATTATTAAGTTTAGGTCACCAAGGATTAAAGAAATAAAAAGTTATCCCTTGAAGGCAGTAATAGTATTTTTAAAAATATGACTTACACATGACAACTTCATAGCCACAATTATAAAGACAGATAATTAAGAAGCATAAATATTGCAGGGCGGGGTGGCCCTCGCCTTTGGTCCCAGCACTCAGGAGGCAGAGGCAGGCAGATCTCTGTGAGTTCGAGTCCAGCCTGGTCTACAGAGTGAGATCCAGGACAGGCTCCAAAGCTACACAGAGAAACCATGTCTTGGAGGAAAAAAAAAAAAACCACAAATATAAAACATAGAGTTCTAAGAATTTAAATACTAGTTTTGATCCCAAAGGCAGGAGAACTGCATTTGTTTCTAAGAATTGGTCATTGTGTTCACCAAATACTTTCAGAAGAATATAAAACTAGGAGTTGGGGTTGACATCTGATTTCCAACTCTAGCACATGCACATAAAAAACAAAACAAAACAGAAGACCAAGAGTACTTACCACACACTCCATACTCAGAGTTCTCACATCCTCCTCCAGGGTCTACCTTGGTGATACCACACACAAACCCACACCTCACGAGATCTAGCCCAGGTCCCAGAGCAGCGCCCCAGACTACTCTGGCCACCCATATCTTGCAGCAGTGACCTTAGGCGTCCACAGGGCCCCAAATCCCAAATCCAAGCCTAGTCCTACCGCCTCCTCCTGAACTGTAGTCAACAGTAAGCTCCCACCAGGACCTGTCCTAGCTGCTTCCGCCCACAGGACCATTTGTGCCAGCTCCACACTCCACTCCATGCCCGTCCTCCTCCGTGGTCTAGCATGGTGAGTACTGACCCTTATATCCAAGCCTTTTCCGCAATCTACCAGATTTAGCCTGGGTGTAACAAACAGTGTGTCATCAGCCTAGCCTTCCCTGCCTTCACAGCCAAAGGGCTCCAGGCTTGGGCCAGTATTCTCCCTATCTGTTCACCAGACTACATGACTCTACCATGTCATCTCCAGCCTTTCCACTCAGACCTCCACACTCCCATCTTGGAACAGGAAACATCTTACTTAGCAGCCCAGACCCCTCTGCCCACTGGACTATATTCCACCCAAGTCACTTCCAACCTCTAGACCCTACCCATCCCCACATTCTCTCTTCTCCCCTAGCCTGTTCTATCCATAGCAAACTTAAGACTAACTTAAAGGAAGTCCACACGCCCAGATCTCATTGAAAGAATATGAAAGACCAAGTCAGTTCTCTCCAAAACCCACCAGTCCTATAGAAGAGCTTGTCATGTGAACTACCTAGATGACAGCAGGACACAGGATTTAAGAGAGCAATTACAAACTTCATCAAAAAATTCAAGGAGTTTAAAGAAGACACAAAGGAAACAACCCATTGAAATCAAGGAGAAAGAGCTTAAGGCGAATACTCACAAACATAAGGCTGATGGGAATGACCAAGACAACCCAGGACTTGAAAACAGAATTCAATGGAGACAGGAACACTGAAGGACTCACTGCAAAATGACAATGGAACTGAAAAACCCAGAGGCCCAACCAGAAAACTCAAAGGAGACCCTTACAAGTAGAACGAACCAAGAACGAAAAGAATATCATCAGGTCCTGAGCATAAAGTAAAGGATCCCAGACCAAAGAAACAGGAACATGAACAGTTAAAAACAAACTCACAGGTAAAGAACACACAGGAAATGTGGGACCAGGAAAAACACCAAGCTTCTAATTATAGGTACAGATGAGCAAGAAGAAACCAAGATCAACAGCAGCAGATCATAGAAGAAAACCTCCCCCAAGTGAGGAAAGTGTAGTGGTCTGAACAAGAATGGCAGGCACAGCCAGGCAGTGGTGGCGCATGTCCTTAATCCCAGCACTCAGGAGGCAGAGGCAGGTAGATCTTCCTGAGTTGGAGGCCAGCCTGGTCTACAGAGTGAGTTTCAGGACAGCCAGGACTGTTAAACAGAGAAACCCTGTCTGGAAAAACAAAACAACAAACAAAAAAGAATGGCCCAGGGAGTGGCTTTATTTGAAAGGATTAGAAGGATTAGGAGGCATGGCCCTAGTTACCTTGGTCATGGTGTCCCTCCACAAAATAGAATAGTGACTATTCTAGACAGAAAGACACATCCATACACTTACAAGAAGTACACACAGTTAAAACATTAAGCATCCATAACAAAGAAGTATATTGAAAAGGGAAAGAGAAAAGAATATAAGTCATATACAAAGGAAAACATATCAGAATAACAGCTGACTTCTCAAAGGGAATTCTGAAAGCCAGAACAGCCTGGAGCAATGCATTCCAAGTGCTAAAAGACGACAGCCAACGTAGACTAATATACTCAGGTAAACTGTCTGCCATAACTGAAGGAAAAGAAAAACTTTCCACGACATAAACAGCCTCAAAATCATATCCAACAAATGAAACCTACAGGAAATACAGGAAGCTTTATTTCGGGCTGAAGAGAAAAGTGAACATAGCAGAGAGACTGTGGAAAGAGATACAAAGCCATTTAATAAAACACAAAATACAAAAATATATATATATAAATAAATAAAAAGCCAGACATGGTGGCTCACGCCTTTAATCCCAGCACTCAGGAGGCAGAGGCAGGCGGATCTCTGTGAGTTCGAGGCCAGCCTGGTCTACAGAGCGAGATCCAGAACAGGCTCCAAAACTATACAGAGAAACCCTGTCTCGAAAACTAAAAAAAAAAAAAAAAAAAAAAAAAAAAAAAAAAAAAAAAAAAACTATCCTAAAACTATCACATGGAAATACAACAGACCTAGAATAGCAAAAACAATCCTGAGCTTGGGGGATGCTAGAGGGATTAAGATTCCAGATCTTAAGATATATTATAGAAGCATAGTAATAAAAACAGTATGGTATTGGCGCAATAAGACAGCTAGACAACAGAACAAAACTGAAGACCCAAACAGGAGCACACATAACTTCAGTCACTTTATATCTGACCAATATGCCAAAAACCTAAGCTGGAGAAAAGAAACCAACTTTAACAAATGGTGCTGGGAAAACTGGATGTTCACATGCAGAAGAATGCAATTAGATCCACTGCTATCACCTTCCACAAAAGTGAACTGCAAATGGAGCAAAGACCTAACCTCGAAACCTGAAACCCTGGAACCACCAGAAGAAGATGTAGGCAGTACTGCACATGATGGAGGTGTAGGGAAGGACTTCTTGAACAGGACGCCATTTGCCCGCCCAAGAACTAGAGCCAACAACTGACAAGTGGGACCTCGTGAAACTCAAAAGCTTCTGCACAGCTACAGAAACGACCAACAGGACGAAGAGGAGTGCAGAGAATGCCAGCAACACAACTGACGGAGATTATTTCCAGAACAGTCAAAGAACCCAACAAACAAGTCAAAAAAACAAATGAGCCACTCACTCGAAACACATGCCTAGGATCTGAGTAGAGTACTCAAAAGAAAAAACAGCTAAGAAGTATCTGAAAAGTGTTCATCATCATCCCTGGCAATCAGGGAAAGGCAAATCCAAACACCCCAGTGAGAGGCAAAGATCAAGGGGACAGGCAGCAGCAAATGCTGGAGCGATGTGGGGAAACGCTGGGTCTCTGTTGGTGGGGCTGCAAACTGGTGCATCGCTATGAAAACTGTGTGAAAAATCCGGAAAGAGCTAAAAATAAACCTGCCATATGACCCAGCTCTACCACTCCTCGGTATACGTCCAAAGAACTCAACATCCTACTCCACAGACAGTTGCTCCGCCATGTTCATGACTGCTCTAGTCACAATATGGAAGCAATCTAAATGCCCTACAACTGATGAATGGATAATGAAAATGTGGTATATATACATTACCGAATACTATTCAGTGGTAAAGAAAAATGAGATCATAAACTTTGTAGGTAAATGGCTGGAACTAGAAAAGATCACATTGAGTGAGGCACCTTGGGCCCAGAAAGACAAATGTTGCATGTTCTCTCTAATTGGAGGCCCAGCTCTGAATCTTCAGGGGTGAATACATAGTCAGTAGTCACTATAAAAACCAGGAAAGGAAAACAGGACCATTGCTCCACTAGGTGGTTTGGGGAGCAACTGAGGGGGGATAGCAGAGCGTAAGTAATCTCATCAGGGACCGGAGAAAGGGTGCACTCCTTAAGAGGAGGGGGTTCAGTACAGGAGGCAGGAATGCAGTGAAGGGGCGGGAAGTGGGCTCCCTGGGGAGTGGGAGGGAGGGAAAGACAGGAGAAGGTGGAGGACAGGGAAAGAAGAACAGCAGGACACAACTCCTCCTGGGACAGGGGAAACAAAGACAGGCTCCTTAGGGGAGGGGGAGGGAGGATGAAATAACAGCAAGGATAGCTGAAAAGGCTCAGGGGTCATACTTTTAACTATTTACCCTAAAAAATGTAATGCAGGCACCTCAGTGTATAGATACAATACACAGGTTTAATCAACTTTATTTGGGCTGACAACACTCCCTCTAAAGACCACCTAAAAAAACCACCACCACCCAATACCAGACATGAGAATCCCTCTTTTCAGTTGTTGGTCAGGACTAAGAGACTCCAACACATACAGCCTAGGGCTGTTGCCCTTGGTTACCGCCCCTGAAGACACTATGTACGTCAAAAACAAGGCCCAGAGGCCCCGAAGATGAAGCTGATCTGAATGGCTCCTCCCTGAGGACTAGCTTCCATGGTACCAGAAGGGGCCCTGCTAGCTTCCAAAAGAGAAAGAAAGGCAACCGACAGTCCCACCCAGCTATGACTCCCATGAACCACATCAACAACCAGCACAGCAAGATAAGCTTACGGGGCCATCATATACCCTGCTGGTCACCAACAGCTGTCCCAGAGCACTTAGGACTTGCTCAACAAGAGGGCGACCATGCCTGGAAACCTACCTACCTAGTCAGTGCTGGTGAAACCACGGTTATCGGAGGAAAACGGACAACCACTAATTTACTCAACCCACATGATCCCTGACAGTAATCTAGAAACATTTGTCCTTATTCCCACAGAGAAGTGCAGTCTTCGCCTCCATCCAGGGAACTTTTCTTAGCAATGGATGGAGCCCAGTTCAGAAAACCACAGCCAATCAAAGTGCAGAGCTGTGGAGTCACTACTAAACACCCTCTCACCCACAGCTCCGGGAACACCGCAGAGGAGGGGCAGAGGGGCAGAGGGGCAGAGGGGCAGAGGGGCAGAGGGATCCTACGAGCCGGGGAGCAGGGACTTGCTGGGACACTGTCCATAGCAATGTCAGAAGCCACACCCATAAAGTCTCACCAACATGGCCACCAGACATGAGCTGAGCAAGGACGACACCACTGACCATGCAGAACTGCATTGGGAGAAGCCCAAGAGACCTCAGCCCTACCCAAAGAAGCACAGTAACTGAGGAAAGCCAGGAGAGGGAGAGCTGGCCCTTCCCAAGGACGAGCACACCAAGCAGTTGTCCAGTGACAAACGGTCAGTCCTGAAAACACAGGCAAGTAACATGGGGACTCCACAGGATTTTATCTCTGTGTGTGTGTGCGCGCGCACGCGCACGCGCGCAAATACAACTATGCACAAAATAACAACTGGTGAAAAAAAGAGACCGTGAATTTGAAGGAGAGTGGAGAGGGGTATATGGAGAATTTGAAGGGAGGAAAGAAATGTTGACATTAAAATATGACCTCAAAAATTAAAAAACAAAAGCCAACAACTCAAAAAATTTTAACAATAACGATACAGACTACTATTTTTCAAAAACTAACTAAGGTATGATTGATAAAATTAAATTATGTATGTGCAGTATATAATGTGATTTTTTTAATACATGTATACACCGTAAAACAGCACAATCAAGCTAATCAATATACCCATTACCTTACGTAACTACCTATTCTCTGGTGTAACACTTCTGATCCACTCTTAGTAATTAATATTCACTGTGGTTGTCATGCTGCACATAAAGGTCCACTTTGGTAATTATCTCCCGTCTCCCCAACAACCAACTTCTGGCATCCCCCAATCTACCTGCTTCTGTGATGCATCTGATCCGTCTAGTTTACATGGTAATTCTTTCTTTGCTAGTTTACTTACCACAAAGTCCCAAGAAGGACTATTAAAAGTTCTGAGTTTTCTGAATCCTAGCCTCTTCAATAAATGTCACCTGGTTTACTTAATGGCACCACACATACCCTTAGGCAGTACGCATCACAAGGAGTATGGCAGAATGGGGCTAACAGCTCAGTGGGAATCCGAGCATGCGCAAGGCCTTGAGTTCAATCCCCCTCACCACAAAAAAAGAACACAGCAAACTCAGATACATAATCCCAGATAAACATCTGACTTCATTTTTTTTAAAAGCTGCTCCTCCGCACTCTCTATTTAGACCCAGACAAACTGGTTCAAGGAGACCGACAAAACCTGGGAGTCCCTAGTGAGTCTAAGTGGTGTCAGCAGGAAAAGGCCCACGTACAGCACGGTCCCCTCAGCTTACTTCTGAGCAGAGCACAGCGCTCTTGTACCTACTTCTCTGCGACCCTCTTCACAACTGTTCCCTGCACACCTCAACTGTGTGACGTTATTTCAGCTTCTCCATCTGCTGACCTTCTCATAACCAGCTGAGTCACCAAGTCTCCTCAATTATTTCATCACAATTACATGACAACTGCCTTAGAGAGAACTGGGAAGGTGGGGAATCTTACTAAGATCATCTACCCTTATTTCTCAATTTTATATAATGAAACTGAAGTCCAGAAGTAATGGGATTTACTTGACCAAAGCCAAGGATTTAGTGAAGGACAGAGTTAAGGGTCCAATTCCCAGAGATCTTCCCACAGGCCTTCAGCTTTCTGAGGTTAGCTTGTCGTCGTCGTCGTCGTCGTCGTCCCCCAAATTCCACTCTTCTAGCTGCCCTCCTTTACATCATACAGCTCTTACTCTGCCAAACAACATCTATTAGAAGTCACAAAGCTCTTTACGTTGAAGACACAAAGCCACTGGGCCCACAACTAATTTCAAGCTTTTCTCTCTGTCCTCTCAAGCTTCTACCAGCTCACTACTTTCTTCTTCGGATGCCATACGGCCATTCATGGCCTCTTCCACAACCCTGTCTTCACATCGCCTGCTGGTCTCTCCCTTTACTGATTCCTTTTGAGTTGCTGCACGGAACACAGAGCTGAGACTTGATGATCAGGCATGCCATGGTTTACACAGCTGTATGGTAATCCCTCGAATGCAATGCTCTTTCCTGTGCCAGCTCTAGCCACTCATGCCTGCGTCTGTGTACATCATTAGATATGCTGGGCTACTGTAATATTAGAGTTAGCAAGAAAGCAGGGCAGGGGGCAAAGGGGGCCATCAGAACTTGCTGCTGTTAAGCTACACTCACACTCCCAGACCATGCACGTTGGCAAGTGCTCTGTACCACTGAGCTACATCCCCAGCCCTAGACGTTGCTATGGTTCATCTTAGAACACTCCTGTGTTCTTCATCGCTGTGTATTCATCTTTCAACATATGCTAAAGCAGTTTCCCTCCGACAAGGTAGCACATCACAAGTGTGTCTGTAAACGAAACTTACTTTTGCTTTAGAACAGTTCGCAAAGCATCTTTCTGTCCCATGGTGTACTGCGAAATAAAGATGTCATTTGCTGAAAAATTAAAACACAAAAATATATTTCAGATTCTAAAGAAGAAAAAATGTCAAGATTGAGGGCTAAGCATGTAGTTCAGTGGCAGAACACTTGCTTACTATGTATGAGGTCACAGGTTTGATCCTTGGTACTGTGGGAGGGAGGGAGGGAGCGAGGGAGAGAGGGAGGAAGAGAGAGAGAGAGAGAAAGAAAAGAAAGGAGGAAGAGAAAAGAAAGGAGAGAGAGGAGAGAGAAGAGAAGAGAGAAAGAAGAAAAGAAAGAAAGATTGAATTTGGACCTGTAATTTGACACCCATATCTACCACTCAGGATGCAGAGGCATGAAGTTTCCTGCAATTTTGAGGCTAGCCTGGTCTACCATAGCAAGTTCTAGGCCAGCCAGGACTATGCGGCAAAACCCTGTCTCTAAAACAAATCAATTAAAAGGCTGAGGGGATGGCTCCATTAGCAAACTGCTTATCACACAAGCATGAAGACCTGGATCTCAACCCTAGTACCAACATAAGAAGCCGAGCAAAGCAGTGTGCACCTGTAACCCCAGTGCCAGACAGCAGAGAAAGGATGCTCCCTGACCAGCCAGGTGAGCTGAGTAGTGAATTCCGGGCTCAGAAGAGACCATGTCTTAACAGATTACAGGGAGAGAGTGACTTAGACACTTGATATCAATTCTAGCCTCCCTTCATGCAAACACACACACACACAACCCTACACAAGTACACACAGACCTACACACACGAACATGTGTGCATGCACACATATATACATAAAAAACCACAACATCTTAAAGTAAAAGAATGAATAGTGATTTGGTAGTAGAATTTATCAATTTTAATGATTTGTTTTTATTTTATGTGCATTGGTGTTTTGCCTATATGTATGTCTGTGTAAGGGTGTCGGATACTCTGGAATACAGCTGTCTGGATACAGCTGTGAACTGTCACGTGGGTGCTGGGAATTGAACCAGGGTGCTTTGGAAGAGCAGCCAATGTTCTCACCCACTGAGTCATCTCTCCACCCCTGGATTTATCACGTTTTAAAAGGTAAGGTACAGTTTAAATGACTAAGCAATAATGTAACAATCAAGATCCTAAATATTAGAAAATTATATAAAAACAAAAATGAGCGGAGACAAAATTAGAATTTGTTCTACCTCTAAAGGAAGAACAAAATGAGGTAATCTGACCCCTCCTCTGGCCTTTTGGGTACTGCATGAGTATTGTGTACAGACATACAGGCAGGCAAAATACCCAAACACACAAAAGAAATAAATTAGATTCAATTTTCAAAAAGTAAAATCCTGACACAAACTCCACCATGGACTGGCTCAAGTGAACCAGGCACCAAGGTTAAACACTACACGATGCCACTTAAAGAGGCACGGGAGGGGTCAAGCTCAGAGGCAAGACTGAGGACTTCAGGGGCACAGAGCTCCGCAGGGGACATGAGAAAATTCCCAGAGGTGAAAGACAGTGATGTCGCACAACAATACGAATGCACTTACGGTCACAGAACTATGCATTCAAAACTGAACAAAAAACAATTTCAGCATATCTCAATTCAGTTGTAAAAACTGTATTAACTTACCTTTATGTGTGCTGTTCTCTTCTGTTTTATTCAAAGGTAGCCTTGGAACTACAGCATCTTTAGAAAAATCCTTCGGGAAGAAAAGAAGAGAGTAAGACCAAATGAGCTGTACGATGACCAGTAAGGAAGTACCATTGGCAGCCATGTGACTACTGGGATCTAGGAAGGCAGGCCTGCACATCTTCCTTATCTCATTCCCAATACTACAGGGTTCACAAGTGTTCTGAAGCCACTCAAAGACTTCTCAATGAACGAGCAAATCGGTATCAGAAGGGTGAATGAGAAAGTGAATGAGGAAGCAGAAACGGCACACGGTTCTGGTTCAAATCCACATGTGATGAGAGGACTCCACCTCAGCCGCTTCAGCTTCATGGGCTAACCTGGGTCAAGGATGGTCAGCTGGAGGGGGAGGGCAGTCATTTCATAGTACAGCACTGTAAACTAGCCAAGGCTTTCAGGGTCACTGAGCTCATGCGCTCTTAGAGAGTTCCCTAGCTACGTAGGGTACATCTACCGCTCAATAGCTTTCTGCTCTTACGCACAATCCTAGAACTCATCTCTAAGACTATTCGGTGCTGACACACTTGAACTCTCAAGGCACTAGATCGGTTCCATGTTGCTCTTCACCTTCCTTTTAGCTGCTAAAGCCAAAGAAAACAAAGAGGGCTGAGAGACGGCTCAGGAGTTAAAGCACTCGCCTCATAAGCAAGAGGACCAGAGTGTGGATCCCAGCACCAAAGTAAATGTTGGGAGACTGTGGCAGTCTGCCTGTCACTCCAGCCCCGGAAGGCCGAGACGGGGATCCCCAGAGGCAGGTGGTCAGTGAGCTTTGGGACTCAGAGACTCTGAGTCAATGAACTACGGTGAAAGGACAGTGGAGGATGCTTCCTGACAGCAGCCTCGACACACTCCTTACCCCTCCATACATACACACACACGGGAGTGGAAAAAGCTTATTTTAAAAAGGTTATAATGATGACAGGTGTTCATTCATTTTCTAAACACCAGTAAGACTAACAACACAGTAGACATATTTAATACCCCACTGCTGTGGATGGTCTGTATGTCAAATTGTTGTGATTGGTCAATAAATAAAACACTGATTGGCCAGTGGCCAGGCAGGAAGTAGGTGGGACAAGGAGAGAGGAGGATTCTGGGAAGCGGAAGGCTGAGGCAGAGAGACACTGCAGCCGCCGCCATGACCAGCAGCATGTGAAGACGCCAGTAAGCCACCAGCCACGTGGCAAGGTATAGACTTATGGAAATGTATTAATTTAAGCTATAAGAACAGTTAGCAAGAAGCCTGCCATGGCCATACAGTTTGTATGCAATATAAGTCTCTGTGTTTACTTGGTTGGGTCTGAGCGGCTGTGGGACTGGCGGGTGACAAAGATTTGTCCTGACTGTGGGCAAGGCAGGAAAACTCTAGCTACACCCCACACTCTTCAAGTCATAGTCCTAGAACACTTCTTGAGCTAGTAAGATGGCTTATCAGGGAAGGCACTTGCTGCCAAGTCCGATGACTCCAACTAGACAGAAGAGAATAAACTCTTCAAAGTTGCTCTCTGCATGCACAAAAATGGCCTGTGCATGCCCACATACCTACACGTATACAAAATAAACAGATAAAAATGTGATAAAAATAAAATGAACAAGTGAAAAACAAAACATTTCTCTTCATCTGAAGTACCTAAATAAAACAAAACATGTTAACAAAACATAGCTTTAAGAACTTGATAATACTGAGGTTTTAATACGACTTAGAATTCTTTTACTTACACTTTTATCGGCTACAGGAGGATTTTCTGACAGAAGCTGGTGATGTTTTCTGGCAGAAGTTAAATCCAACGAACCTAAGAAAACAAGGAACTCAGCGGTGCCTCTCCCATGGTAAGTTCTAGCACTGAATCACAGGTCCAATCTGAGGGGCATTAAATCAAAACCTGACCTTCAGCAACTAAATAGACAGGATACAAGAACTGAGACCTCCGTATTAACTTAAAAACCAAATGTGAAGACACTTTCCTGTAGAAGAAACTGGAATATATTTAGATATATTCCAATGGAAGACTTCATGGCTGATGTTTAGGAAAATAATGATCAGTCAAAGCAATTAAGTGGGTGAGATCCAAAATGGTTCAGCAGCAGACAAGCTGTCGAACATCTTTAATTGCAGTACTCAAAAGTGAATTTCTTCGAGTTTGATGCTATCCTCGTCTACAGAGTGAATTTTAGGCCAACCAGAGCTACACAGTGAGATCCTCTCTCAATAAAATAAAATAGGATTTTTGTTGTTGTTGTTGTTTTGAGACAGGGTTTCTCTGTGTAGCTTTGGAGCCTGTCCTAGAACTCGATATGTAGAACAGGCTGGCCTCGAACTCACAAAGGTCCATCTGCCTCTGCCTCTCAAGTGCTGGGATTAAAGGTGTAAGCCACCACTCCCTGGCTAAAATAGGGCTTTTTTAAAAAAGATTTATTTATTTATTATGTATACAATATTCTGCCTGCGTGTAGGCCTGCAAGCCAGAAGAGGGCACCACATCTCATTATTGATGGTTGTGAGCCACCATGTGGTTGCTGGGAATTGAACTCAGGACCTCTGGAAGAACAGCCAGTGCTTTTAACCTCTAAGCCATCTCTCCAGCCCTAAAATAGGACATTTTAAAAGGATTTGGGGGAGAGACGGCAAAGCAGGTTAGAGTACTTGCTGCTCTTGCAGAAGACTAGAGTTTGTTACCTCCAACAGATAGCTCACAATCAATCACCTGTCAATCTAGCTCTAGGTAGATCCAACTACTCTGGCCTCCAGGGGCACCTCAACTCACATAGATAGATTTGAAAAAAATATTTTTTTCCTGAAAATTCTAAAAGGTATTTATTTATTCAATGTGGAAAAAAGACATGATTCACCAGTACAAACCTGTATATAGACAGGCATGCCTTGAATCCCAGCCACCAGGAGGCAGATTTCTGTGAGTTCCAAGCCAGGACTCTACAGGGAAACTCCGTTTCGAATACAAACAAAAACCAGCAGATAGATACAAGCGCCTGATCTAACAGAAGGTCTGCTCTAGCATACCTCCAAAAAGCAGCAAGCTTACTGTTCTTCTAGCACACACATTCATTAATGTGAGCCTTAAGATAATCAGTACCACTTCACAGCTCTAAACAGGGCAGGTGAGTTGTAAATACAGAGGCCACCAAAGACTAAGTCATGCATTTTTCCTATGCCAGATTGGATGGCACGAGAAGGGAGAACATTTGGTAAATTTTAAGCAGATTATACAAGCTCACTGTATCCATCATGGGTGTGAACAAGAACAAGACGCAGGGACCACACCAAGAAGAAGCACAACGGGAAATAGTCAGCTTTCATTCATTCTACATGCTGAAACATTCTGCAGACCGTCTGGCCATTTTCCCAGGGAACCAGGTTACTTTTCAGGTTTCATTCATTCTACATGCTGAAACATTCTGCAGACCGTCTGGCCATTTCCCCAGGGAACCAGGTTACTTTTCAAACGTCCGTACAAACCAGATTTGTAGCTTACACTTGAGAATGTAAACACTGACTCCCTTAAATTCTGGGGCCCCCACATCCCAATCTAGAGTCGAAAATAAAGACTAACGTTTTACAAAAACATAAACAGGGTGGGAAACTGCAACATTTGGAATCACATACCATATGAAGTTCCGTTTGAGCCAGTCCTCACGCCAACAGCAAGACGCTTATTTGCAGACAGTGCTGGAGGAACACGGGGCAGCTCATCTTCCATCACGGCCAAGTTATACCTTTGGTTTGGGGAAAGGACCTCTCGCAGTCTCCTCGCTGGCATTTTAACCCTTCTCCCCCTTTCCAGGCTAAACTCAAAGTTTTTCATATGGCTAGTCACAAAACAGGTCCCGCGCGGTTCTTAACAGAGGGACTGTCTTCTGGGCTCAGACTTCAGTGGGAAAAGATGCAAGGGTAAAGGTGGCTTTGATAAGGAATACTGGAATTTAAAAAAAAATGATCAGGAAGCAGTCCTTAACTTTAAAAAAAAAAATCAAGACAAAACATCCACAAAGCTGTACGTGTCACTTTCGACGTTTCCTCCAGGACCAAACCCGACTGGAAAGTCTCTCGGGTGCCCTGTTAGTCTCCCCCCCGAGTCTGTTCACGCACCGGGGCAAGAAATGCGAAAGGAATCACGGCCAGAGCGAAGACGCCGCCGCGGGAACGGGACTCACAAAGCGCTCCCCCGACACCGGGGCTGCCGCCGGGCACCCCGACCGACGCGGAGGCGGGTGCAGGGCTGGGCGCGACACCGCCGGGCACCCCGACCGAGCACCCCGACAGACGCGGAGGCGGGTGCAGGGCTGGGCGCGACCCCACCGGGCAGGCGGCGTCCAAACCCCGCCCGTCAACGGTCGCCCTTCGCGGACGCTTCCTCCGGGCGGGCGCAGACGCAGCTCCGGACGCCCCGACGCCGTCCACGGAGGCCGGCCCCCACGCCGCGCCCTCGGCTCGCACGGCCACGGCTTCGGTTGCCCGCCGGTCAACACCCTCGGCCCCCGCAGCCCGCCCTCGAGACTCAGCGCGCAGGCGCGGAAAGCTTCGGGGTTTTGTTTTTTCCCCAACCGGAAGTGAACGCTCGGGCGCATCCTGGTGCTCTTCCTCTCCCGCCCGGGTGGGAACAAATCCCCCCAACGTTAAAGAGACGTCAAAGAGATGGGACTTTATTTTATTTTTATTTCAAAGGCAGCCTCTCGCGTTTGTTTTTGTTCCTCGAGGGCCGGAGAACTCTCCATCAGCCCATGCGCACCTCCCTCGTTTATCAAGGGTGAGCGACGCCGTAGTAACTGTAGACCGTTAGAGACCTAGGGGTAAGTATATGAGGCTCCCTACCAACCTCGACAGATTCGTGTGCCGCGGGAAAGGAAAATAACAGTACAGAGCCCTGTCTAACAGAGCAGAGCAAAACTTAATTCTTAGCTGATTTTTTTTTTTTTTTTAGAATTCACTTGGGGTCCTGGCTTTTCCTCCCCTCCGTGTCCGCAGGCCGTAACGAATCTGGGTCCAAGGGTCCACGCTCACCTTGACTGCCACCGCCCCCACGTGTTCTCGGCTCTCCCGCGGCGCGGCGCGGCGCCCTCCTTCTACCTCCCCTCCGATCTCGGACTCTCCGCGCCCCGCAGCCCCTCGGCCCCGGGGCCGGCGTCGGATGCCAGAGCCCGTGGCTAAGTACGCTCGCTTTTCCTCCGTCCTCAGAATCGCGGGCTCGCGGCGGCGGGGCGGGAGGAAGACGGCCGGAGGGCACTCCGGGTGGGGAGCCGCCGCGTGCACCGTGGGGCTGCGCTACGGGCAACGCGGCGCGGCGGGAGGCCAGACAGCCCCCCGGGGGTGGGTGGGGGGCTTGTCACCCGAGACCCTGAGACGCCGCCCGCCCCGGGGCTGGAGGGCTCGGGGCTCGCCCTGGGGTCTGCACGGTGTCCCCTCGGTGACCTTGAGCTGTCAGACCCGAGCCCCGCTGACGGCGGCTCTCGAGACCTCCCTGGCTCCTGACGGCTCGGGAATGCAGGGGCGCTCGCACCCTCCTCTCCCTGCTCCCGTGCAGGGGGACGCTCGCTCGGGTTTGGAGCTTTCCCCCCCGCGCTGCGCCCTGGCTGGAGGCTGTGAAAACAGACTTAAGCCAAGCCGAGACGGGGTGAGACAGAAACGAGAGCGGCCGATTTCGTCTCTTGTGTTTCGTCCTGGGTACGGGTACGTTCGTTCGTCCCTGCGAGCCCAGAGCGAAAAGGCACCTCCCAGCCTCAGCTTTGGCGAACCTGTTGTTTCGTGGTGCTTGCCATTTCGTGAGTTTTGGGATCGGTCGTTTTTTTGTACGTTAACCTTCGCTTTTTGTTGTCCCGCAAGTTGAATGTGTTGGTTGACGGTGGTCTAAGTGGGTTAGAAGACAGAGTGGCCATGTCAGATCGGCCAGAGACCTGAGAGATGAACTAACTTCCATAATTTCTATGTAAAACTTAGATATGAAAAAAAAAATGACCTTTCCCCCATCCCTAATTTCAAAACGCTGAGCAACAGCAGCCAGTAAAGTGACTTGAATGATTTGAAATGGACTTCAAGTGCTTTTAGCTCTGATTAACACTGACTTAAGAGTTGTCTACTATTAACGCTGGGTATAGTGGCAACCTTTAATTCCAGCACTCAGCAGGCAGAGGCAGGCTGATCTCTGAGTTCAAAGCCAGCATGGTCTACATAGAGTTCCAAGACAGCCAAGGCTACACAAAGAAACTGTATCTCAAAAAAAAAAAAAACACAACAAACAAAAAAGTTGCCTATAATCTAAATGACTATGTGGAAGATAATAAAATAATTTAGATACTTGAACTCTCAAAATAGACACTGATAGCCCTTGAACAAAAAGCAGCTCAGGGAATTATTGGTTTTTTTTTTTTGTTAACATATTTCAAACTATGTTTTCCTCCTCACCCCATTTCCCCCTCCCCTCCGCTCTCACCCCCTCCCTGTATGCATCTATAGATAAATTTTATTTCACTGAAGCATTTGCAGATAAGTTTCAGATATCATGAACTTTGGCCCTAATTGTTTCAGCCTCCTTAAGGACATTACACAGTCTCAGAACATTATTACATGTAAGATGACATTTAGATTCTCCTAATTATCTAAAACAAATGCCATTATTGTTAGAATAGGGACTGCTGCCTTAAGCTCTTAACAGACCAGGTCCCACAACTGGAAGTGTTCTGCTGTCTCTCTCCCTCCCTCCCTCCCTCCCTCCCTCCTCTGCTGGAAGTGATGGTCACCCCACCCCCATCTCTCCCCTCTCCCTCTCCTCTCTGTTTCACTATGTAACTCTGACAGTCCTGGAACTCAAAAGAGCAGATGCCTCTCCCAAGTGCTCGGATTATAGATGTGAGCCACCACACCTGGCAGGGCCCAATTTCTTAATAAGTTCATTCCTGAAGGGAATTCTGTGTTGGCTTTCTTTTCAGGGACTGACTGCTTCCCCAGAAGGAAAACCTCCTTTCCTGGTTCAGGATACGGTTAAGGTTCACACATGCTGAATTGCAGTGACTCTTAATCTCAGTCTCATCCGCTGTCCACTCTTCACAGCATTTTAAAAATAAGATTTCTTTTTATGTATGTGAGTGTTTGTGTGTATGTGTGTATGTGCACCAAGTGCTTGCCTGGTGCCTGAGGCAGCCAGAGGAGAGTGTAGAATCCCTTGGACCTGGTACTGCTGGTTGTGAGCTCTGTGGGTACTGGAAACAAAGAGACAAGGACTCTTAACCACTGAGCATCTCTCTCACCCTTCATACCATTTTTGAAGGCTAGGTCTTCAGTTATTCTGCAGTATGGATTCTCCTGATCATTCCCACATGATCAGAGTAAGAGCCTGGATTTTTAGGCCAGAATGCCACTAAAGTGATTCTGTGTGCCTTAGGGTACCCCAGCAGGAAATTTTGCCTACTTTGTGTGATGGAAGGTTGACCCATTTAATTATGGTGGTGACTGTCTGTCTTGCCAATGAAAAGGAACAAATTTCTTGCATGAGTAACCTATAGAGGTGCTTGAAGACCATAGGTAGGTATGTCTTGTTCCCTAGCATATCCCTTGTTTTTGTCCATTCATGGGCTTCAACTGAACCCCAAGGTTGTGAATCACATTACCTGTTATTCAGGGACTAGGAACAATTGTAGTAGCCAAGGATAGCAGAATTATTACTTATTATAAATTAAATTTAAGCATTATTAAGATTTAGTTTCAGATGTACATACGATTTACAAAGAAATAGAGTAATCATCTCCCCATCATGCCGTTGTTAATTTTCTTTGTTTTGTTTTTCAAGACAGGGTCTCTCTATGTAGCCCTGGCTATCCTTGTACTCACTCTGAAGACCAGGCTGGCCTTGAACTCAGAGATCCTCCTACCTCTGCCTCCCAAGTGCTAAAGCCCCAAGTGCTTTAGTCTCAAGGGCTAAAGACATGCACCACCATGCCTGGCTGGTTAATCACTTCTCAGTATTCAATTTCTGGAAATGTGATATGAAGAAGCAAATTCCTTTCTGAGAAGGAAATAAACTTAGGAAAAACAAGGTACATTAGAGAAGAAATAAGAAGCTGGGCATGGTGGTCTGTCAGGGCCCAGTGCTGGGCTCCAGCCCTGACCTATCAAAGGATCTCTTGAAGACGGGGGTGAGGAGTTGAGAAATAATAGGAAGAAATACAGACAGAGACACAGGATAGCTTTGAGAGGGCCTGGGTCAATACCCAGCAGCCTTGAGTTTATTTCTAATGGACTTTTTATACACTAGCAAGGGGAGAGGGAAAAGACTGCCCTCTTTCAAGATCAAAGCACAACGTACAACCAAGTGTAGACCTTTCAAACACCTGATAACCATGCCTTTGCACCCTATTATGCAGCCTTGGAGGGCAACATAAACTGACTCTCTGACTTGGAGTCAAACCACAAGTTGGAATCTTTGTGGGCTCCCACAGTGGTCCATACCTGTACCCACAGCACTTGTGAATCTCCCAAGTTCAGGTCCAGCCTGGGCTACATAGAAAAATTTAGGACACCTGAGACCATGTCTCAAAAAGCAGGACACAATTAATTATAGACATACTTAATAAATGTGAAGATGTAGTCAAAAATCAAAAGATCTTAGAACACTTTGGGCTATCTGGAGAATATTGTATAATAATTGTAGCTTATTGGGTGTATCGTACAGGCGTTAGAGTGTAAGGGGAATCCTGGATTTTACAGTCTGAGTGCCTCTGGTGGTCCTGAGCTGTTCTAGTGGATCTGAAGGTGTAAATTTGGTGGTTGAACCGGTAGCTTTCTTTTAGCGTTACCGGAAGAACCCGAAGAAAAGTTTAACATGACAGTGTTTCTTTTTAAAATATGCTAATGAACTGTAAACTTCAGACAATATAGACTAATTTCACTTAGTAAGAGGATAGAGGGGCCTGCGGCTGTGATTAGGTGATGGAGCACTTGCTAACATGCACAGTGCGCGGGTTTGACTCCTATGCGCACAGCGAAAACCTGATTTATACTGTCATTGTTTGATAATGAAAATGAGGAGGCTTTAAAATAAAGGAGCGGGGCTGGAGAGATGGCTGAGCCGTTAAGAGCACTGGCTGTCCTTCCAGAGAAGCTGAGTTCAACTCCCAGCACCCACGTGGCAGCTCACAACTGTTTGTAGTTCCAGTTCCAGGGGATCTGGCACCCTCATACAGACATGTAGGCACATAAGATAAAAATAAATGAATCATTGAAAATAAAAGTATAAAATAAAATAAATGAGCATAGGGTGTGTGGTGACACCTTTGACCCCAGCATCCACACAGGGGAGGAGAACCATCCCCACAGCTGTCCTGCTTGTACTGCTGAGACAGATGAAGGCAGGCTTAGAAATAGTTTTTAAGCCATGGAGCAGCTGAGCAGGTAGAGGTGCCTGCTGCATGAGGGAGGCAGAGGCAAGCAGGTTTCTGAGTACAAGGCTAGCCTGGTCTACATTGAGAGACTTTGTCTCGAAAACCAAAACCAAACAAACAAAATTAGCTAGCCAACAGAAATTCAGGTTTCATTAAAAGAGCCTTCCAAAGTCATATAATAATGCATTCAATTTTCAGGTAAGAAATCCAGCCTCCCTGAAGACATTCAAGCAAAAGGCGGGGCAATTGCTTTTCCAGTGCAGAAAGGAAACTCATGCATCAGAAAAGGTTTGCACTTGATGGCTGGTAGCCTACCTTTACTCTTAAGTTCTCTACTTCTAGGAGATGTTGGTTAGCCCCAAAACTAACACTGTTGCTATAGTCATTATATATAGAGAGACCCATTATATATAGACCCAAGTGAAAGCTGTCCGCTCTCTCCAGGTTGCAGAGGGATAACCAGAAAGTAACCATGTTTTAACATTTGCCCCTACAGTAACAAGCCATTTGAAGTGATCTCGGGAAATCAAAATCAAATAAAAGAATAACCAGGACTGGAGAAATGGCTCAACAGTTCAGAGCACTTGCTGCACTTCCAGAGGACTGAGGTTCAGGTTTCAGTGCTCATGTCAGGCTGTAACTCCAGCTCCAGGGGATCTCATACCCACTGCTAGCCTCTGGAGGCACCTGGACTCACATGCATATATCCACACATAGACACGGGCTCACACAAAAGGAAGAGATTGTTACAGACATATTAAGAGACACTAATAAAATCACTTAGTCAGGAATGGTGGCACACACCTATAATCCTAGCACTTGGGAAGTATTTGGGTAGGTGGATCAGTAGTTCAAAGTCATCCTTGGCTACAGAACAAGTTAGAGGCCAGCCTGAGCTACATGAGACCAGAGTGACAGGAGCATGAGAGGATTGGGACATCCCAGTGTACCAATCCCTGATGCAACATTTAAAGATTTCCTGTATCATGCCACTCACGTGTTGCTGAAAAAGTCAAGAATTTTAACCTGAAGAAACACGAGGTTAGACATAGGGAAAAGAGCCAGACTTTGGCGTTATATCATGTAAGTTTTCAGGACCTCTAGGGAAGGAGATCAGAAGTGTTATTATCATGTAAGTTTCTCAAGACCTCTAGGGAAGGAGATCAGAAGTGTTATTATCATGTAAGTTTTCAGGACCTCTAGGGAAGGAGATCAGAAGTGTCATTTTCGGTTTGAACTGGAGATAGGCTGCCTTATGTTGGCAGTGTGTTGATAAAGCAAGCATGTTTCATTCTAAAGTTCCCCTCAAACAGCTTTGTTTACTACTTAATTTTATGCAAGTTATATTACCAAATATTAGGCCCCTTCAGGATACTTTGCATTCTTTGCGTAACTTAAAAAACTGTGTATTTGTATGTCAGCCACATGGATGCAAGTGCCCTTAGCAGCCAGAAGAGGGTGCTTAATCCTTTGGAGCTGGAATTATGGGTGCCTGTGAGCAGCCTGATGTCTTGGGTGTTGGGAACTTGAACTCTGGTTATCTGCAAGAGCAGCAAGCACTCTTAACTTATGAGCATTTCTGTAGCCTCTTTATTCTGAGATTATTACTGGCTCACGTAGAACTGTGACATTAGAGATCACGTATGCCCGTTATCCAGCTTTGCACAAAGTGCGGTGTCTCTCCTGGGATACAGGTAGAATATAGTCATGGTATAGTACATTTCTAGTTCATAGGTCTCTCATGTAGCCACACCTCACTCCTCTTCTACCCCTTTGCTTCTATAGCCAATTGCAACTATTGCTGTGTTCCACATTCATATGATTCTGTATCATTCCAATAATTTTCAGCCAGGCATGGTCATTATATATAGAGAGACCCATTTTAATCCCAGAACTCAGAGTCAGAAATAGGAGGGTCTCTGAGTTTGGGGCCAGCCTGCTCTACATAGTGAGTTCCAATCCAGTCAGCACTACATAGTGAGACCCTGCCTCCAAAAAAGAAAAGAAAGAATATTTCATAAAGTCATACAGTACATAATCTTTTAGAATTGGCTTTTTTCTTTCCGTTGACTATTGATTACTAGCTATGTGAAGGTTTTTAAATCAGGTGAATTTGGCCAGGCGGTGGTGGCGCACGCCTTTAATCCCAGCACTCGGGAGGCAGAGCCAGGCGGATCGCTGTGAGTTCAAGGCCAGCCTGGGCTACAGAGTGAGCTCCAGGAAAGGCGCAAAACTACGCAGAGAAACCCTGTCTCGAAAAACCAAAAAAAAAAAAAAAAAAAATCAGGTGAATTGATCCCTCCCCTCCCAGTTCAGTCTTCATTGAGCTACTGCAATCCTTTTAATTAACATCATTTTACCTATATAAGAAATCTCACTGAGATCTTAGTGAGATTTGCATTAAGTGTGTGTATTAGTTTTGGGGAAGTTGACATTCTTATTATGTTAAGTCTTTTGGTCTATGAACATAAAATGCCTCTCTTTTTTGGTATTTTTTTTTAATTTTTTTTTATTTTCATATAATGTACTTTGATCATTTCTACACCCCCCCATTACTCCCAAATCCTCCATACCTCCTTAACCTATCTTCTTTATTCAAAACAAGAAACAAAACCCCACAAAAACAAAAATCAAAACAAAGAGACAAAAAGATGAATAAAACAAATGCCAAAACCAAGCAAAAAGGAACAAAAAGCCCACAAAAATGGTGCTGAGTTCATTTTTTTGTTGTTGTCTAAGTACTGCTTCTCCATTTTGGGGGGTTTTGATGTTTTTCTATAGTTTTCAAGATCTAAATGTTGTACGTGTTTTGATAGGTTGACCTCTGAATCTTTCTGGAAGGGAATCACGGTAATTAGTATTGCATTTAATTCCATTGCGCATGTGCTTGTTCTAGTTGTGGGAGTGCAGTTTGGGGTGTGTGTGTCTGTGTGTCTGTGTCACTAAGACCTAGTTGTGGGAGTGCAGTTTGGTGTGTGTGTCTGTGTGTGTCTGTGTGTCTGTGTCACTAAGACCTAGTTGTGGGAGTGCAGTTTGGTGTGTGTGTGTGTCACTGAGAACTTACTGGACTCCCACTGGGTTCTGAGTTCTTTGTAGTTGATGGTTTGGGAGAGTGTGTCATCTCAGATGGGGATAAGCCTGTGACCCTCTTCCAGGCTTTATGTCTTGGGTCTCCCTGTCTTGTAGATGGTTTGGGAGAGTGTGTCATCTCAGATGGGGATAGGCCTGTGGCCCTCTTCCAGCCTTTGTGTCTTGGGTCTCCCTTCTTTCCTTCACCACACTTAGTCCTGGTCTCCTTGTACCTCATAGCAGGCCTCTTTGTCTGCAGTCTCAAGAAGCCCAGGCTGGCCTTGAACTTACCTCTTACAAAGTTGATCCCTCTGCCTCTACTCTACCTCCCAATACTGGGATTACTCATACCACTCAGCTGCTTGCTTCCAGTCTTAGTAGCAAGTATTCCCACTTCTAATAGGAATGTGGGTTGAATTTTTGTCATAACCCCCAACACTCAAGAACCCAAGGCAGGAGGAGCATGGGTTTGAGGCAAGCCCAAGCTACATAGTGAGACCTTGTCTTGAGGAAAACAAATATCTCAAGGAAAAACAAAAAATACTACCATTTTTGAGGCATGAAGGACTATAATCTATATTAATGTGGAGTTCATTGAGTTTATGCTGTTCAAGGTTCATTCACCTGCTTGAATTTGTAGGTTTATGTCTTTGGCCAAATGAGGAAGACCTATCGGTCCTTATGTATCTCCCTGGCTGAGAGGGGCTAACATGGCGCACACTCCCGGTGTGACCTCTGCTAGCACCACAGGAGGCCTGATCATGGGAAGGAGGGCAGGAACGCAAACCCTGAGTCTCCACCAGGCCTTGTGGAGTACGAGAGAGGAGGACACAGGTTCCTTGGGCCTGCCCGTCTCTCGGGAGGTTTCACTGACTGTTAGGTCTTGGCTCTGCTGGTGGGAATAAAACCCTGTCTCTTACCAGCCTTCTCTTGACACCACTCTAGTCCAAGTGTGAAGTCGCTCATTGCAGCCTCTGGGGGTTAACTCGAGGCTTCCCATACGGCTTAAGCTAATGGTGGTAGGGATATGGGCCTTTGGAATTTTTGTTGTTTCCTGTTTTGTTTTTAGCGGTGGTGTTTGCTAATAGTGTGTGTGTGTGTGTGTGTGTGTGTGTGTGTATTCCTATCTTTTGCTGATCCTTTGTTGGTGTTTTGATTAGACTAAGGCTTTGGGGGAGTCTTGTTTTTTTACCAATCCCATTTGGAGGTTGCCAGCTTCTCTAGTTTGACACTTAGAAAACAGAAAGCTCACAAAGAATTCGTCCCAGTGCTTCTTAGATCCCAAGGCCCCTGTCAGTCTGCTTTTTGCTCACCACCTCTGTTTGCTTGGATTTCCTTTATATGTGATGCCCAGCTTTCCAGCTGTGTGTGGCAAGTGGATAAAGAAAAGGCACATCTGCACCGCCCCTGAACTGTGCATGGTGTTTGTAGAGGCCTGCTTCTTTGACTGGTCAGTGATCCTTAACACCCGTGAAGTTGGAGTACTGTTCTACCTGGCACACAGAAGAAGAATTTCTATCCTGTTACTATTAAGGCATCCTCTGAAGTAAACACAGTTATGTTTTTCATTAGTCATTACTCCAGAGAAAACTGGGCTGTACCATGTAGAATGGGACCAGAACAGCAAGTGCAGAAGGTCCAATGCTTTCCCTATGTCTGACTTTGTAAAAATGTCAGTGCTCATCTAACGTCTTAGGAAGGAAAAAAGGATCGAAAACTCAGTGGGGGCGGGGTGGTTCACTCATGGTCATGAGTGGGATTATCATGTATCACACATGATTTAATCAAAATGAGACGGTTCAGGGGTTCAGAACACTTGCTGCTCTTGGAGAACCCAAGTTCAATTCCCAGCACTCGCATGGTAACTCACAACTCCATAAAACTCCTGTAACTTTGTTAGAGAACTCCAGTGTCATTCATGAGCCAGTGTTGATTTGATCATCAGTAAGATTTGCTAAAAGTAAATGGTGTTTGTCAGCAATTGATAGAACCTTTGTATTACAGAGGATAGTAACACAGATTGAATTACAACCAAAGGATAGTTAGGAAAATTGAGGAAGAATTTACGAATTTCCTTGGTTTCCCTTAAATCCTTACTATGAAAGGGACTTTAGTAAGTAGCTTACAAGACAGTAGGGCACTGTCTTATTGGGTATGTGACTAAGACAGGGCCTGTGAGTTCCATAGCAAGCATTCAAAAATAACTTGACATTAAAATCTGAGATTATGGATGGTTTGTGATTATATGTAATTAGAAATTTATAAAATATAAACAGCTACCTTACTCTTTGAGTATCTTAAAAATATATAAGCGCCCACGCTACCATCACCCCTTTACCATGTTTGAGTGATCGAAAAACAGAGACAAGGACAGCGGCGGGTCACTCCCCTCAGCAGAATGTCAAATGTCCTTTATTGAAAGAGGGAGGAAACCTTAAATACAGGCTTACAGCGCTATGGGAGAACCTCAGAGGACCAAAGTTCCCTACGTTTAAGCTGTTAACACCCAATATGCAGGATAAACAAGGAACTTCCCTTAAGCATTCAGGAGGTTTACAATCTTGCATCTAAGCTGTTAACACCCAATATGCAGGATAAACAAGGAACTTTCCCTAAGCATTCAGGAGGGTGGAACCTGGCAGGGAATTAGCATAGGGAGGACATCTGGTCAAGGTCCGCAAGCAGGCAACGGCTTTACTCAATATGGGAGGAGACCAGGGCCCTACATAAATTGACAAGTTTTGTGTGTTTTTTTTTTTTTTTTTTTTACTTTGAAATTAGGTGATTAATAAACACATTGAAAGAATATGGCTGCACAGATACCAGAATCCGACCAGATAAAACAGGTAAGATACTATAAGGGGAAGGGACCTTGGCCTGTCATGGTGGTACACACCTTTAATCCCAGCATTCAGGAGGCAGAGGCAAGCTGATCTCTCTGAGTTCAAGGCCAGCCTGGTCTGCATAGTGAGTTCTAGGACAGTAGGGCTATGTAGAAACACCCTCTCAAAAGGCAGTAGAGGTGGGCCAGCCTGAGCTACATGCTTGAGGGTGGAATTGTTGAGTTAAATATTTACTCAAATTGAAGAATATATGCCCCCAAACCACATTTTAAAACATTAAAATGTCTGTGAGATGACATAAAGCATTTTCTATTTTGTTTTTGAGGCCACAAAAGCATCTTATTATGTTGCTCAGTTGGGCTTCTAAGCCTTGACACTCAAGTGATCCTCCTCCTCCTCCTCAGCCCCTTAAGTACCCGGCTATCAGACATCACTCCACTGCAGCTGGCTGTCAAACTGTTTTGGACCAGTGGGTGAGGAGAGAAGTCCAGCTAGAGAATAAGACCCTGTGTTGTAGGTTAAAGCTACTTAGTTAGCAAAGGAATCTAAATGAAGGGGATGGGGGGCGGGGGGCACCAGGGTAGTCTGTCTACGCGTCAGGACGGTTCAGAGCGTCTTTGCTGTAAGCCTGAGTTGAAAGCACTTCTTCTTTCTAGTTTAAGGAGTTCCTGGGAACCTACAATAAACTTACAGAGACCTGCTTTTTGGACTGTGTTAAAGACTTCACAACAAGAGAGGTGAAGCCTGAAGAGGTAGGAAAAGTGTTGCCCACTAAAAATTCCCCGTTTGTTACAAACCACAGAAGCCGTCTAAGCATGTCATGTTCTTCTGGCCGGGCTGCCACTTACATCCACCATTGCTTAGAGAAACCAAATCAGTCATGAACCCGTGACACCAGACCATGATGCCAGCTGGGACTTAACAGTCTCACTGTACCAGGCAGACTCCAGAGACCAAGCGTGGCATGGATGGCCGAGGTGCACGTCACGGCAGGTGGTCTGTGTTTGCCTGGTGGTCAAGTCGGCAGCAGGCTAAAGAAGCCTGGCACAGCTCTCACCGGGCCCTGAGAACTTAGGTCGGCTTTAGAAAACGTGAAGTGTGAGCGTGGTGGTACATAATGCTCGCGTAGACTAAAACCCAGTCCTAACCGGCATCTCAACTTTGAGTGTCCTTAGAAAGATGTTTATATATCTGCTGAGAAGTCAATAAACATTGTGCCAAAATCTAATTTCATTTATAATTTAACTTACAAAGTTTGAGATACCAAGTATGATATTTATTTTTTAAAGGAATATGTTTTCACTATTCCTTGCCAATTTCATACTCGTAGATGATGGACCTTGATCATGTATCATGTGATACTCTCGTTTTTAAAACCATACTTTATCTATAGAAATATAATTTACATATTAAGTAACACTATAGTAGAATGTTTTGATAGAAAACGGGAAAAGATTAAGGTTGTAAAATTTTTAGTCCCTTTTCCAAAATGGAACAGATGTACTCAGTGACCAGTCATGCCGAGTTCCCACTGCACAGGTGGTGGATGGACTTGAAAAACAAACCCACCTTTCAGTCTTGCCTCAGGAATAACACATGCCAGACAGATGTTCCTCCATGCAGATGTGGTTCCTACTATTTGAATATCCAGAAACTTGACCTCAGATCCACCATGAAAAAATACAAATTACCACAGATTAAACTAGGAAAAAATAGCTTTATTATCCTCTTTCATGACTGAGATGTGTCCTTCTGCCCACAGTCCATCCTTATCACCTTACATTACCTTCTCGTGGTCTCCTTTGTGAATTTTTGTACTTTACCAGCATTTACACCCATTTACATGTATACATTCTAGTCTGGGATCTGCCTGTGAGGAGAACCTGGCAGGTTCATTCTTTCTGAGCTTGGGTCACCTCAGTTGATATTAAAAAGAAAAGGGTTAAGGTGGGTGAAGTTACACGTGCTTGGAACCCTAGCATTTGGGAGGCTAAGGCAGAAGATTCTGGAATCCCAGACTGGTCCTGGCTGCATAACAAGACCTTGCTCAAGAGAAAAGTAAAGGTTGTGAGTTAAGACTATGCAGAAACAAGTTTCTCATTAAAAAGGAAGAAACCTTCTGCTGGGGATACATTTATCAGTCTAGTGAAGAAGGTGGGGTTGTGGGCCTTGAGTTTATAGAAAATCTGGTCCAGACCTTTCGTGAAGGCAGAGCACATCGTTGTTTCTGATGCCTGTAGACTATAGGGATTTTATCAACTTTCATTCTAGCCAGTGGATGAAAGCATAAACAATTTGAAGCTGATTATTGCTTTAAGCCAAGGATACATTTAATGTGCAGATCTACCTAAAGAAAAGCAAAGTTCCAGTGGTGGCTCCTTCAGAATACAAGAATGTTTATTTTTGTGTTGCCTTTTGGACCTCCCCCTTGTATTTCTAGGTTACCTGTTCAGAACATTGCTTACAGAAATATTTAAAAATGACACAGAGAATATCCATGAGATTTCAGGAATATCATATCCAGCAGAATGAAGCCCTGGCGGCCAAGGCAGGACTCCTGGGCCAGCCCCGGTAGAAGCTGGGAGACACAGACTTGCACTGGGATTGCCGCAGCTGCTGCGCTGGCCATGCGGGTTCACTGGGAAGAACCCTGCAGCAGCCCAGAGGAGTGGAGGGAGCCAGCTGTCTAACTGCCTGACCAATGGGAACCCCTGGACAAACAAATCACCCTTCACCAGAAAGAAGCGGAACAGAAGTCCGTCCGGTTGTAAGAGTGGTAAGAGGCGACATTGTTGAGGCCTTAAGATTCAGCTGCGTGGTCACCTTGATTACAAAAATAAACCATTGTTCCTTTCTTTGTGACTGTTAATTTTAAAAGCAAAATATGTGTCCAATCATGTACGAGATAGAAAAAATTTATTACTAAAAGTAAAATAAATGGAAGTATCACTGAGCGTTGTTTTTACTGCACAGAACACAGTATTCTGTCTGAGCTGTGATGCGCTGAGGTGTTCAGTCAGGGCCATCCTTTAAGCACTTCTGTTCATACAAGTCTGCCTCAAGTTGCTGGCAAATACACAAAACAGTTACTTGCTAATCATTTCAGGGCACCTTTTCCTTGCTTCTCCTGTCACATTAGATACTACACATTCTTCTCCTAGGTGCATTTTAATAAATCTTTAGGGAACATCCCTTTTGAGGCTAGCTTGGAAATGTTCATGACTGTTACGCTCTATTACAGTCTTGCAGTTTGTTTAAAAACTGGGGGTCCAGGCTAGTGAGGGCTCAGCAGCTAAAGGTACTTGGTACCAAGCCTGGCAACCTGAGTTCCATCAGTACAATTGACTTACCCAGTTGTCTCCTGCCCTCCACTTACACTGTGGTGCCTGTGTGAATGCATTTACATACACACACACACCCCAACATGCATGGTTTGAGTGTAAATAATAATATACAACTAATGTGACCAATTGAGAAAAATGAACCAGTTAAATTTGCATCTTATGGCTAATAAATTCTGAAGCAAATTCATGCATTCACAGAAAATTCTAGCTGATAAGTTTAAGTACTTTGTTTTGTTTTTTAATGGAACTGGCAAAAGGAAGAGCTTCGAAGTGGCCTTTATTAGTTACCATCTAAAGTCACGTTACAGAGCACTGTTAGCCTGTGTTTACATTCACAAAGCTGTTTCTGTGTTTTGTCAAGTTGGTGAGAAGTACCATTCTGCTTTAACATTGAAAGGTGAAAACATACAATAACAAAGTACACAGTTCACTATAGTAGAACACAGAAAATAAGCTAGTCTTACCTTAATGAAAGAATAGAACCAGAAATAGATACTACTTGAGAACCTTGAGGAGTCCACATCCAGTCATTGTTTCTGTGTAATCAAGTCCCCCACGGTTAGATAATTTTTCACAAGGATAATTAAATACGTGCTCACCTGGCAAATAAGGGGAATTTTGTACAATAGCATCTGAAATACCTCAGGAGGGAGGGTTTGTTTGAAAAACATCAGAAGCTCCTTCGGCTGCCCACACACTAAAAGGGCATTGGTGAGATGTTCAATCCCTATTCCAGGCTCTCCTGAAACAGATTGGTACATGTTAAGCAAGAAATAAAATGGAAAGGGTTGTTTTTAATAATTATGTGTATGTGTGGGGGTCTATGAGTGTGTGTGTACACATGAGTGCAATGCCTGGAACTGGAGTTTGGGAGTCCTGTTTGTTTTGAGGTAGGGTCTCTATGTAGTCCTGGCTTGCTATGTAGACCAGGATAGCCTCAGACTCACAGAGATCCTCCTGCCTCTGCCTCCTGAGTACTGGTATTAAAGGTATGCGCCACCACACCTGACCTTCTGGAACTGGAGTTACAAATAGTTATGATGTACCTGATGTGAATGTTGGGAATAGAACCAGAGCCTCTTATGAACTAACTAGTACTCTGTAAGGGAAGAACAGTAGGAGCTCTAACTGCTGAGCCATCTCTCCAGAGCTCAGGCCAAGATTTTAATACTCTTTAAAATGGATATTCTACAAATTACCAAGAAGGCAGCAAGCATTAAAAGGTAAATGCATATCAACCGGGTGGTGACACGCTACTTTAATCCCAGCACTTGAGAGGCAGAGGCAGGCGGATCTCTTGAGTTCCAGGCCAGCCTGGGCTACAGAGCAAGTTCTAGTACAGCCAGGGCTACACAGAGAAACCCTGTCTCAAAAATCCTAAAAGTAGCTGAGTGGTGGTGGCGCACACCTTTAATCCTAGCACTCAGGAGGCAGAGGCAGGCGGATCTCTGTG
Organism: Peromyscus leucopus; assembly: GCF_004664715.2. Taxonomy (NCBI): domain Eukaryota; kingdom Metazoa; phylum Chordata; class Mammalia; order Rodentia; family Cricetidae; genus Peromyscus; species Peromyscus leucopus. The sequence continues at coordinate 38,741,842 of NC_051075.1, read as the reverse complement.
AGTGTTTGAGAACAGCCTGGTCTACGAAGCAAGTTCCCAGACAGCCAGGACTATTATACAGACAAACCCTGTCTCAAAAAATCAAAAAGAAAAAAATCCTAAAAGAACGTGATGACTGACGAGTCAAGAGCATGAGTGTGAGGGGGAATACTGGCCTTTATGTGGGGTTGCCGCAGGGTGAGTAATTCTGTGAGGTTACATAGCTTACTCGTCTTTAGGCATGCACACTCGCATGGGAATGTTCTGTACTGACACATGGAAGGTGGCCATGCAAGGTTTTTCAGTCTTGTAGTACGGGGCAGATCATCCACGTTTGGTAAAGTGTGAGAGCTGAACCATCTGGCGTGGTATTAGTGTTTTGTCTGCGTGTGTGTCTGTGCGCTGTGTGCATGCAGGGTGTCAACAGAAGCCAAAAGAAGACATGCGTTCCCCTGGGACTGGATGGACTTAGACAATTGGGAGCCACCATGTGGATGCTGGGGATGGGACCTGGGTTCTCTGGAGGAGCAGCTGGTGCTCCTAACCACTGAGCCATCTCTCCAGCCCCATTTTGGTTGTTTTGAGACAAGGTCTCACCATGTAGCCTTGGCTGGCCTAGAACTATGTCAGTCTGGCATCAAGCTACTGCCTCTGTGGGTTAAACCTTTAAAAAATAAACTGCACTATCAAAGCACCAAACAAGACTTAATATAACACGAATTACACATTCTGATGAAAAAAGATCACCACTTTTTAGAAGGAAAAAATCCCAAGTTTGCATTTTTGTTCCAATCATTCCCAAATTTGTACCTTACTCACCTGTAAGTTTAAACTATTATGTGATAGCTCTTTGGAAATAAAATGTGATATAATATGTATGTAGTTTTGTGTTAGCATCAGAGATGTTCATTAGTTCTCAGACATCATTGGATGGTTTAATTGAAGAGTGTACTTAGAATAGCCTACTGCATGCCTAGGCCATATAGTGTACACTCATTCGTGCAGTTCATTATTAACAGAAACAGCCTGACATTTTTCCCTGTTGACTTAGAATTCAAATTTTAATTCCTCACATTTTCAATAAAAATTAAAGCTGAAAAGTTTTGTCCATTTCAGTTTCTCCGTGTCCAGGAAGCATCCAGGTGGTTCTATGTGAATGTCTGAATCCCATGCAGTGTCAGGATTTGAACTCAAGTTCTACCACTGAGGTACATTGCAAACACATCCACAGCTAGCAATTACTCCATATTTTATGAGCCCCCTTGGTATGGAATATTAGTTGAAGATGTTGTGCACTCATTATGCGGTGGAATATTTAATGATGCAAAGATGTTTTGCATTTGTTCAACTGTGAAGCTGTGTTACTTTGTCTGCCTAAAACACCTGATTTGTCTAATAAAGAGCTGACCAGCTAAATAGCAAGGCAGGAGAGAACTAGATGGGGCTGATGGGCAGAGAGAATAAATAGGAGGAGAAATCCAGGGGAAAGAGGAGTGAGAAGAGAGGAGAATGCCAGGGGCCAGACACACAGCCAGCCATGGAGTAAGAAGGAAAGGAAGTAATAGAGAATAAAAAAGGCGAAAAGCCCAGAGGCAAAATGTAGTTAAAAAGAACAGGATCATTTAAGTTAGAAAAACTGGCTAGAAACAAGCCAAGCTAAGGCTGGGCATTCATAAGTAAGAATAAGTCTCTGTGTATTTATTTGGGAGCTGAGTGGTGAGCCCCCAGAGTAAAAGAGCCAGCTACACCCCCTGGTTTATTCAATTTGAGGAATCCTGTTTAGGAAATGTACATAAAATTATGAATAAGAAAATTGAACTGGGACTTGAAAATTGCGATATCTAGCATAACTTCTACTGGCATGTGTAGAGTTACTCTTACATCACCAGGTCAGTTCTAATTTGAAGTTGAATTTTAGTTCATTTAAAAAATGACCATCTGGGGGCTGGAAAGATGGTTCACTAACTGCTCTTCCAGAAGATTCGGGTTCAGTTGCCAGCAACCACATGGCAGCTTACAACTGTCTGTAACTCCAGTTCCAGGGGATCTGACATCCTCACACAGGTACATATGCAGGCAAAACATCAAGGCACATAAAGTTTTAAAAAATTAAAAATGACTACCTGAAAGCTGTTGAATAAAATATTAATTTTAAAATTATGATTAATGTACAATAGTTTTAAGAGCTTTACCCCTTCCCAAAAAATTATTTATCATGTTTTCAAGCTGAGTAACAATCATGGGCACTGTTACAAGCTGTGCAGGATCTTGATTCCTTTTTTTGTTTAGAAAGATTTTTTTTTTTGTTGTTTCTTTTTAAAGAGTTTATTTCATAGATATGAGTGTTTTGCCTGTGTGTATGTATGTGTATCACATGCATGCAGAGCCCACAAAGGTCAGAAGAGACTAGTTCCCCTGTTCTGAAGTTGTGGATTGCTAGCCACCGTGTGGGTCCTGGGAACTAAACCCAGGTCCTCTACAAGAGCAACAAGTGCTCTTGACCACTGAGTCACCTCTCCGGCCCCTTCCTCCTTGTTTTTATAAGTCCTGGATAATGCTACCCTACCCACTTACATACAGTCTAATACATAAGATCTTCTGGAAAAAAAAAAAAAAGAGGGCCCAGCGGCACATGCCTCTAATCCCAGCAGTAGGGAGGCAGAAGCAGGTGGATCTCTGAGTTCCAGGACAGCCTGGCATACAAAGAAACCTTGGGGTGGGGGTTGGACAGAGAGAGAGAAAGAGAATGAAATGCATAGTTTGTCCTACTGTTCCACACATACATTAAATTACATGTAATCAAAAGTATTTCTTGAAGTGAAAAACGGGAACTGTGGGGCTTAAGAGCGCTGGCTACTCTTCCGAGGACCTCAGGTCAATTCCCAGCACCCACTGAGTGGCTCACAACCTTCTTACAGAAGTTACACTACAGTTCCAGGAGACCTGACTCCCCCTTCTGGCCTTTGAGGACACTTCATGCACGTGGTGCACAGACACACTCCTAAGTAAATTAAAAAGAAAGAAAACAGGTGATGTGATATGCAGGGAGCTTGTCACGCTTGAGGACAATACTTAATAAGATGTCGCTGACCCTCCATCACTATCAGCTACCCCTTCTCTTTTCCCTAGCTGTACTCAGCACCAGAATCAAGACCCCATTACTGCATTAGTACAGAGCGGATATCACCTACTAACATTGTAACAATGTTGTGAGGTCTTCACAGGTGCTTCTAGAATTGGGTAAAAGTTAAATCAAATGTGGTCATGAAGTATAGGTCCTTATTGGCCCCAACTGAAGTGAGTTGGTTACTACATAGCTAATTTGCCTGATATTAAATATTAACCAGTGTTTCCTTTCTATTTCCCCTCTCTATGTCATAGTCCAGGCTAGCCTCAATCTTCCTGCCTCTGCCTCTCATACAAATATGCCACCATGCCTGGCGAATCAAATAGTTTTTGAAGAAAAATGATTTAAAATTTACAAAATCCCTGGGTACATGCCCTTAATCCCAGCACTTGGAAGGCAGAGGCAGGCATTTCTCTGTGAGTTTGAGGCCAGCCTGGTCTACAAATTGAGTTCCAGGACAGCCAGGGTTATACACAGAAACCCTGTCTTAGAAAAAACAAACAAAGAAAAAACTTACAAAAGAATGTTTTTATTCTTACCTCTAACTAAACAAAGTTGTCCCATCTGCACCTCTTGCAAAAAAAATTCTTGGAGTTTTTCCTTCCTTGCTGGATCCCATAACTAAAGGATTTATAAAATATGTAACAATGAGTAATGAATGTAAGGTATATAGATGCTCTCAAAATTTATTACTATTTTTAAAGTACCTCTTAACAAATAAATCACATATTTAAAAAAGAAGCGACTCTTAGGCCAGGCTAGTGGACACATCTGTGTTCTCAGCACTTGGGAGGCAAAGGCAGGTGGACAGAGAGCCTTGTGTTCAGAATGTTCCAGACCAGCCAAGACTACAAAATGAAGTTCTGTCTCAAAGATAAACAGCATAAAAGACACCTCTTAACTCTCATCTCTAAATCCAATGGATGACAAGTGTTTCTCTGATCAATTTCTAATGGAGTTACAGTTTCAGGGGACAAGAGAAAAGCATGGCATTGGTTAGTTGAGATGCTCACAGTAACCCTCCTCCCTGTTTTCGTAGCCCCGCCTTGAATAGCAGACCTGGGTATGGACACAGTGATTGTAGCTTTGCGGAAGGATCGATTCCCTGCCTGGGTTAGTGGCGGTGCCTGGTAATGCAGCAGTGTGATTTTCTCGACTAGGGGCCGTTTTTGTCTTACTTGTGATTCCCAGTCAGTGAGCTAACAAAGCTTCCATAGTCACACAGTTTCTCAGGGAGGGTCAAAGTGCATGGTTAGGGTGGGGTGGCATGGTGGTTGGTGACTGGCTAGAACACTTTGGTTTGCTGCAGCCAAGGCCACAGGTGGCGTCATCAAGGCTACCGTGCCTAGGGCTGGGCTTTCAGGCAGCTCTGTAAAGGGATCACCTTAGGTCAGTTAAAACGGGAACCATTAGTGGTGATAGGTTTTACTGGGTACATGTTTAGCGAGCACTAGCAAGAGCCGAGGTCTAGAAACCACTAGAATGGAGGCCCCTGAGACCAGCCCCTCCCCACAGTCTATAAAAGGATTGGTAGCACGACCTACGCCCAGTCTAATGGCCTTTGGGGCTCAGGGTGGAGAATCAGGGATGGTTCCTTAGAAAAGAGCACTTGAGATAGGAAGGTTAACAACCTTTGATGAACACATAAACAACACAAAATTCTGGGGAATCTTTAGATTATACCAGAGTGAATATAACCAAAATAATAATGACCAGTTACTGAAGGCCAGCTATGGAATAGGACTTAACCATAAATTAGTAGTCACACTTAGGAAGACAGGCACACTTAGGAAGACAGACAGAAGGCGGTGTGCCAAGATACAGCTGGCCTTTAATTTGCAAGATGGGAAGTTACTCCGAGGAAATCCAAAGTCAATGTGGAAGAAATGGAAATGAGAATGGGGTATGAGATAAAACAGAAAAATAAGGATTGATTATTGAGTATGGAAGATGAGGTGGTTGTTAATGCAAAATGAATTAAGGTCAGCAGATGCCATCGACACCACAAATGGGAGAAGCCAAAACAGGCAGGAGTAATTTACCTGTGAATACACAGGCCGAAATGCCAACAGGAACATGCAGGTAAATAGTGACGGGGCTGAAGGCGGGACACATCTCAGGACAGCTAAGATCACTTTGGGAGGGGAGCAAGCTCTTCCAAGGAGAAAGGGGTGGAGGTCTAGAGCCTGAGGGCAATCTGATTTTCCCCAGAAAGAATCAACTGAGTGTGTTGGTGAAACTGTAGTGTTTCGGCTCCACCCAGACCTGCAAAGGAAATACCAGACCAGGGCTCAGAAGTCAGCATCTCCTACAAGCTCTCAGGTGCTCTCAGGCACTCTTCATTCTTAGACTCGCTGGTGCAGTTAGGGTTTCCTTGGCTACGTCTGACTGTGAACCATCAAAGGAGGTTCTGGTTTGGTCTGCTGCTGTTTGTTCTGCGTGTTTTGTTTGTGTTTGTGCATATGAGTGCAAGTGTGCATGTGTGTGCGTGCACATAGAAACCAGAGGATCCACCCAAGCACTGGGGTTTCAGGCACCCTCCACCAGATCCAGTTCTATTGTTCTTGGTTTTTGATTGCCAGTGTGGGTGCTTGGGATCAAACGCTGTACTGAATGAGCTTTCTCCCAGCCCTATTAAGGCGGAGTTCTGCTATGCAACCCAGGCTGGCCTTGAACTCACAGTCCTCCTGCCTAAGATTCCTAAATGCAATAGGATTACAGATATGTCCCACCACATAATGGCTGGCTTCTGTCTGCACTTTCTCCTTTCTCAAGGCCATAGGTAGATCTAATGAGGTGGACCTGTGGAGTACAGGTGGGAAAGGAAGGTCCTGGTGTGAGGAGAGAATATTTGTTTTGGTTTATTCATCTACACAATGAAAAAGTTAGTTTAAGAATTATGTGAAAAAAAATCTGAAAAGACCTGCTTCTTCGTCGACCATACTTGAAGTCCTTTGGGTTTTCATGATTTCAAATGCAGACTTGTCTGTCTTTAGCCCTCCACCTACCCAAACAATGTTCAACAGATATTTGATGGACAAATACAATGTGCCAGACACTAGTCTAGATACAGAGTCAGTGGAGTAAAACCCAGACAAGGTTGTGAGAAGCCTAGTCTAATAAATAAGAAACAATCTAATACACACACACACACACACCAGTGTAAAGGCAACCATCATGGAGACAGAGGAGGGCTGAGCTGTATCAGCCCCTGCCCAAGTGAAAGTGCTCAGGGAAAGGCATCTCTCTCTCTATACATGTGCCCTGCTCCTTGGACACTCCCTGTGTGCTTCCTTAAAAGTCAACATATTTTCTTCCTTTTCTGTTCTTTCTTTCCTTGTCTCAATCCTCTAACTAGTGAGCACGACCTGCCTATTCTCCCCAGGTAAGTCGCCTCTGCTCTAGCCAGCTCAGTCACCCCTGACATCACCAGAGACTGTGATTTTTATTGCTGCTCCCCAATGTGGCTGCAATAACTTTTTTTCTTTTCTAATCCTTCTAGCACACCCATTCCTGATCAATCTGAGAGTTTTTGTTTCTTCCCCCCCCCTTTTATTCTTTAAAAATGTTCCTGCTCCAAAATCATCAGTGGTTTCCTACTAAATCTGGATCCCTTAGCCTGGGCTCAGACCAAGCCCTCTCAGATTCTGTCCCTACGCAGCTCAGCTTTCCCAGACACAGTTCTCGGCAGTGATTCCTTTGCCAAGCTGACTTACTGATCAGGCCCCAGCATAGTCCCTGCATCCCTGTGCCTGTGCAGCACCTTCAACCCTGAAGACTTCCCTGATACCATACCCCAAGTTCACTGTCATTCTTGACCCAGGTCAGTGACAGCCCCAAAGCCTTATGTAGAAAAAATTTATCTCCCCACCCCCCACCCCTAAAAAAACCAGTCACAACAAATATTCCCTATTTTAGCATCTCTTTTCAGAACCTTGTCTGGAGTCTATTTCCTCTCTGATTGAAGTGGAGCAGTCCTTGGGCGGGGCCATGAGGAGAAGCATTGCCTGGCATGCTCTCCCGTCTCTGCATGTACTCCAATGCACTGCATTCTCCTCTGTGTTCAGTGCATATACAGGATCTATACCTGCCTGCTTACCCCTGGGAACCCAAACCAGTTCCAGCAAAGTCAACACCCAGCATTGTTGGGGAATATTATTTTGAGGTGTGTTACTTTTGATGATGTTGCATTTGTTTAACTCTGTGAAGCTGTGTTACTTTGCCTAAAACACCTGATGATCTAATAAAGAGCTGAATGGCCAATAGTGAGGTAGGAGAAAGGATAGGCAGGGCTGGCAGGCAGAGAGAATATACAGAAGGAGAAATCTGGGAGGGGAAAAAAGAAGTAGCCGGAGAAGGAGGAGGATGCAAGGGGCCAGCCACCCAGCTACACAGCCACACAGCCAACAATGGAGTAAGAAAGAAAGCTATACAGGAATAGAGAAAAGTAAAAGCCCAGAGGCAAAAGACAGATGGCTTAATTTAAGTTAAGGAAAACTGGCAAGAAATAAGCCAAGCTAAGGCCAAGCATTTGTAATTAAGAATAAGCCTCTGTGTGTGATTTATTAGGGAACTGGGTGGCAGGCCCCCAAAAAGAGACAGAAGATCCCAGAGAGTAAAACATAACCAACCAAACAGCATCAACTGGGAAACGTGAGGAAGTGCTCTCGGACGCCTGACTCAACAGATTGCCCTGGAGCCTGCCTTGCGGAAGGAGTAGAACAAAGGTGTCATTCCCACCCAAACCGGCTCAAACTGCGGACTCAGAAGCCAAGGACTATTTTACAGACACTAAGCTCAACCAAGCTGAATAGCTGCTCTACTAATCCCACACTGAAAATGTTTTTTCTAGGATCTTGTTACATGGGTTGGCTTTGTCCACTGCCTTGCTTTGGGGTGATTCTTACACCCCTGTTACTGTTATCTCTGCCAGGCCTACCTGCTGGGGATGTCTTTCTGTATGCTGTGAATGTGTTGCTCTGATTGATTGATAAATAAAACGCTGATTGGCCAGTAGCCAGGCAGGAAGTATAGTATAGGCGGGACAAAGAGAGAGGAAAATTCTGGAAAGTAAAAGGCTGAGTCAGGAGACGCTGCCAGCTGCCACCGCCATGAAAAGTGAAATGTAAAGTACCAGTAAGTCACAAGCCACATGGCAACTTATAGATTAATAGAAATGGGTTGATTTAAGATATAAGAACTAGATAGCAAGAAGCCTGCCATGGCCATCCAGTTTATAAGTGATATAAGTTTCTGTGTGTTTGCTTGGGTCAGTAGGAGCCAGGTGGACACAGGAAAACTTGAGCCTTAGTGTCTCACACATAACTGGACCTTAAGTAGGCACAGGTGACCGCCTGAAAGATGGAGTGAGACTCTTGCACTTTTGAGCTCGTGGGAGTTAACTAAAGCTGAGCCAATAACCAAGATGACCGGCTTCTCTTTAAAAATTGTTAATTGGGGGCTGGGGAGATGGCTCAGTGGTTATGAGCACTCTCTGCTGTTCCAAAGGTCCTGAGTTCAATTCCGAGCACCCAGATGGCAACTCACAACTGCCTGATGCCCTCTTCTGGTGTGCAGATGTATATGCTGACAAAGTACCCATATGAATGAATGAATGAAAGAAAGAATGAATGAATGAATGAATAAAAAAATTGTTAGTTGGGGGGGTGCGGCTGAAGAGATAGCTCCATGGTTAAGAGCACTGGCTACTCTTCTGTAGGACCAAGGTTCAATCCCTGGCATCGACACGACAGCTGACATCCTTGTGTAACTCCAGTCCCAGGGAGTCAGATGCTCTCTTCTGACCCCCACAGGCAGCAGGTGTGCAGCTGTGTGTCGACAGTCATGGCAGGAAAAACGTCCATACCCATTAAAAACAAACAAACAAATATACAAACAAACAAACAAATAAATAAAACGACCGATCCAGGACAGTGAAATGGCTCGGCAGTAAAAGTGCTTTCCGGGTGGTGGCGCACGCCTTTAATCCCAGCACTTGGAGGCAGAGTCAGGCGGATCTCTGTGAGTTCGAGGCCAGCCTGGTCTACAAAGCGAGTTCCAGGAAAGGCTCCAAAACTACACAGAGAAACCCTGTCTCAAAAAACAAAAACAAAACAAAGAAACAAAAACATAAAATCTCAACTAGTCAATCATATTTCTTGTTGGCTGGCTTGGGGACCTGTGTACCCTGTGAGGTTATACGGGACGTGCAAGTTTCTCTTCTTTCTTCCAAATAAAAAAGTGCCTGTTCCTACATTCGCTTTACAGACGCCTTTCTTTTTTTGATAGTATCTTTTTTGGCCCAGACTAACCTCGAACTCCTTCTTCCTGTCTCAGCCTCCCAAGTGCTGAGCCTTCCCATGTGTGCATTGAGCCCTGTTCATACTAAAAAACAAAACAAAAAACCCACATGATTTTCTATGTGTATGGGTGTTTAACCAGCGTGTATATCTTGTGAGCACATGCCTGGTGCCTCTTGGAGGCCAAAAGCGGGTGTTTGATCCCCTGGACTGGTTTACAGATGGTTTGTGAGCCATCGTGTAGGTGCTGGGTATCAAACCTGGGCCCTCTGGAAAGGCAGCCTGGACTCCTAACCACTGAGCCATCTCTCCACCGCTCCTACTGTGTCCTTATCAAACCGACTTTTCCCTTCTTCGCTTCCCCTCTGTAAAGAAGGTTGAAGCTTGGTGAAGCAGGTGTCCGGCACTGGCAGGACTCCCCTTGGGCTTCTAGAAGGCTCCTTGACACTTCACCTGCCTGGCCCACGCCTGGGCCTTGGGCTCTCCAGCTCTTCTCCCTGCAAACACAGGCACGGGCGGGTTGGGAGCGCCGGATGGCGTGGGCCCGGGTGCCCTCCCCGGGGCGCCACCCTGGGAACCTGCCCGGGCTCGGCCGCCCTCCCTCCCGCCGGCCGCGCTGGCACTCACGGTCCCGCAGGGAGCGCCGGAACTCGGGGTCTCTGCGCCGCCTCCGGTCCAGGTAGACGCAGTAGCCGAGCAGGGCGACCGCGCCACCCGCCGCCAGGGCCGCCAGGAGGCCGACGCCGATGCGGACGCTGCGCATCGGGCTGCCCGGCGAGCGTTGGGCGCGGGTCGGCCACGCGTGAGCAAACCCGGGGTCCCGAACCCAGATCCGCAGGACTCGGAATTCCGAGCCTTCTCCAGACAAGACCCATCCCCGCGGCCGGGGCCCGCTGGCCTTCTAAAGGCTGCTTGGATTTCCCTTGTGATTCATTTGGTCCCAGATCAGCACGGGTTCTCTCAGCCCATCCCTAGCCGGTGCTGGCCAGTCTGCCCTCCTGGGTGTCCGGAGCACTCGCCATCCAAGTTCTCCACCCACCGTAACTCCGGAGAACGGAAGGATTCTGAAGTAATTAGTCTAGGCGACAACACGCAACAAACAAAATTGTTATTTTGTTGGTGCTTTTCTTTTTATGTTTGCTTTATTCAGAAAACACAACAAAAAAAATTGCCAGATTTTGTCCCAAACACCATAACCCAGATAACGACAATAAAACTAAAATTTGTTTTTTTCTTTTTACTTATATGTATGGGTGTTTTGCCTGAATGCATGTGTGTCACGTGCATGCCTAGTGCCTGCAGAGGTCAGAAGAGGGCGTCTGATCCCCTGGAATTGGAGTTACTGACGGTTGTGAGCTACCACGTGGGTGCTGGCAAACCTGGTCCTCTCCAAGAGCAACAAATGCTCTAACCACTGAGCCATCTCTTCCAGGCCCATTTTAATTTTTCAACAGTGTTCCATGCAGCTCATGGTGGCCTGGTACTCTTCCTGCCTCAAGTTCCAAGAGTACTTAAATAATTTTTGTTGTGGGTTAGTCAACTGTTACCACTAATTTGCTACTTAACTGGCGTTATTATTGTCATAGCAAGGCAATCCCGACCGCTCTAATTCCAGTGGGGTTAAGAAATAGCCGTGGCCCTCAGTCTTAGCCTTAGTGGAAGTTACATACGGCTTTCATGAGTAGTGTATGTTATTCCTATGATAACTTGAGACTTCTAGTTGGGAAGTTTATTATGAAAACCTGGCTGTAAACACAGGGCAATATCGTGATCTGGTGTAATCTGGGACTGTCGTGTCAGGAAAATTTCCAGGGGAGACACGGCACACACATACTCACTCCAGATAGGGATCCCACGCACGGCCAAAGTATGGATACCACCCAAGTCCAACTAAGCGACCAATGAGTTTGATTTATTTACAGGAATATGGGCCAAGGGGTTACTTAGCGGAGCAGAAATGACTGGAAGACAGATGAATTGCCAAGGCGCACCCCCCCACACCCCACCCCCAGCGTGGGTCGCAGTTCACAGGAGCGGGGAACCTGGACCACACCGCCGCCTGCATCAGCTCACTAGGCTGGAGCATCCTTTCCAGGCGACATTTCTAAACCTCTTCCGGGCAGCTTGGTTGGTCTCTGTTTCTTTGAGAGAGCTGGTCCGGTCTTGAGTCCTCTTTGCGGCTTCCTTCCCTCTGAGGGGGTCTCAGCTTTTATCGCTTGCCGTGGCCGGGAGGGGCCTAATGAACGTGGTCTCACATGCTGCGGGTTCCAAACCGAGGTCCTCAGGTTTGCACAGCAAAGCACTTTACCTACCGGACCGTCTCCCCGGCACCCTGGGACTGACTTTTGAGTGAGATCCCGAGTGCTGCAGTTAGCTCCCAAAGGTGCGTGTGTTAGGCTGGCTGTAACTTCTACCGTCACAGCCTACCTGCAGTATAGTGTGGTCTTTGACTTTCACTGACCTACAGGGTGAGTCTCTAGTCTAAGAGAGAGGGGTGGGGCAGACACGTGTTCCAGTGGAACCTGAACAGTGACGTAGAAAGGAGGCAGCGGTGGTGGCGCACACCTTTAATCCCAGCATTCGGGAGGCAGAGGCAGGCGCATCTCTGTGCGTTCAAAGCCAACGGAACAAGTTCCAGGACTGCCAGGGCTACCCAGAAGAAACCCTGTCTTGTAAAACAAACAAACAAAAAAGGAGCGACAACTCCCACAGAAATGAGAAATAAACAGCGTCACTTAAAATTACCAGACCTCATGAAGAAAGTGGCTGGGAAAAACTCAGGCAAGTCTCTACGGCAAACACAGATGTTCTCACCTCGGATACGGACACCAATCTGCTCCGATGTCTTCAATCTAAGACTGTATTCATAGCAGTTCCCAAAGCATGGCTCTAACCTGAGTAATAGCTGCCCTGTTAGAGAGCCCTGAAGACATGGCCGAGAGACAGTAGATGACACACGTTTATAAAGCACACAACCAGGTCAGTTTTGGCATCCATATACAGCCTGAAGCCACCACTGAAACCAGGACATGGCCAGACTCAGTCCTTGCCATGTGCCGCCCCCTTCAGTCCTGACATTGGTAATCTGTGTCTTCCTCTAGCAGTGAGTCATGACCCCTTGGGGAGCCGAATGACCCTTTCACAGGGGTCACCTAAGACCACCAGAAAACAGAGATATTTACATTACGATTTATATCAGCAGCAGCAGAACAGCTATGAAGTAGCAACAAAAATAATTAATGGTTGGGGGTCACCGCAGCATGAGGAACTGTGTTAAAGGGTGGAAGCCTTAGGAAGGTTGAGAGCCCTTTGCTCTAGTTCTCAAGCATCTAACAAGTGTATCCATTCCATCTGCTTCCTCAGATATCCAGGGAACGCTCTGGAGTCCAGCACTGCCCCGTTCCACCCACTCGGTTGCACTACAACGCTGCTGTAGGACATGACATACAAAAAGCACTCTATTACTATGTTGGACCAGGTGCTTCCAGGGAACAAAAAGTGATTTCTGCAAATAAAAGTCCTTTTATTAGTACCAGTCTGTTGTAGACATCAGCAGTTTCCATGTCTTTCAAACCAATACGTCAGTAAGATTAGCTATCACCTAACCAAATAACAAATAGCCCGTAGTGGTGGCCATCTTGATAAGCTACAATGTTCATGACAAACAGTGCTACAACTTGTCCATGTCCCTTTTGATAGATACAGTGAGAATTACTACAGAATAAATTCCTACAAGTGGTCTATCTTGATCAAAGTATGTGTGTACTTTAAGTATCATCAAGGTATTACCAAAATACCCTCCCCAAATACACTTCTATACTTATGCTCCCGTCATCACTGAAAAGATTTCAGAAAATGTGAATTCTGCATACCCTTTGACCTACAAGTTCCAGTTTCTGGAATCTATTCTGTAGTAATTCTCACTGTATCTATCAAAAGGGACCTGGACAAGTTGTAGCACTGTTTGTAATGAACATTTTAGCTTACTAAGATGGCCACCACTGCGGGGTATTTGTTATTTGGTTAGGTGATAGCTAATCTTACTGAAGTATTGGTTTGAAAGACATAGAAACTGCTGATGTCTACAACAGACTGGTACTAATTTGTGCTACAAGATCTTCTGTAATTGGTGGTTAAGATGGCTAGAAGTTAGAAAAACGACTCAAAAATAGATTAAGAGATATGCAGTACAGTGGGGTAAACAATAGTTAATGTGGAGTAATCACTCATTAATACAAAACGGTGTTCACGGTAGACATTCCAGTGAAAACAGATAGCTTTGGGACCAGCGACCAGAGGGATGAGGTGAAATCCTCCAGCAGGGTGACACTGTCCACGCCGCTGAGTCCCTTCTGGTGGCTGCTGGCTCCTGAGCAGTCGGCAGGTGTCTCTCTTCATCCTTCAGCACCTTCGAAGTTCTACGAATACCAACCCAACTAGCTGGATGTTGGTCTAAGCGTGGGGACCACTGTCTCCATCTTACTGTGGTCCTATTCATCCAACAACAATGACGCTGTACAGTATGATAGAAGAAATGAACTGGAATCAACTTTGGAAACAAGAATGCAGCATTGCTGTGTATAAAGACCAGAGCAGTTCCTCTGCATTCTGCATTCACTGACCTGTCAAACTGTGAATGTGAAAGTTGAATGTGAATATGTCCTATCAAGTCAGCACTTCTGTAATTTTCATTAATGAAGTAAAAACAATGTAAAAATAATATCTATTGATGTTTAAGGCAATTTTCATATTGACTTGTGTATGAATGTGTACATGGGTGCACACGCATGTGCCAAGGTGTTTGTGCGACGGTCAGAGCTGTTGGGTCTCTCCTTCACCATGTGAATTCCAGGCATCCACCTCAAGTTGTCAGGCTTGGCAGCAAGCGTGTTTGCCTGCCGAGCCATTTCAATGGGCCTTACTGATGTTTCTCAAGTTAGTGTTTTTAATTTCAACTTTGGTATTTTTTTTTTTATTCACAGAGCAAAAGACATACAAGTAAATTCACCAAAATGTAAAAAGTGGTTCTTTCTGGGCCAGCGAGACAAACTAGGCCAGTGAGCCAAGGTACCCTTCAAAATGAAAACGTTAATAGATTGTCTAAACTTTACACTCCCTCCACCCCATCAACCAAGTTTTGGTGTCATCATATTTTAGCATGTGACAGCTTAAAAGGAAAAATAAAGAATAGGAAGTAACAAGAGATTAAAAACTAAAAATTGGTTGTGTCTGGTGACTTGTGTTGGTAATCCCAGTACTTGGGAGGATGAGGCAGAAGGAATTTTTTTTTTTTTTTTTTTTTTTTGAGACAGGGTTTCTGTGGGTAGCTTTGGAGCCTGTCTTGGAACTCGCTCTATAGAGCAGGCTGGCCTTGAACTCACAGAGATCCGCCTGCCTCTGCCTCCCGAGTGCTGGGATTAAAGGTGTGCGCCACCACCGCCTGGTGGCACAAGGATTTTGAGTTTAAAACTCTCAGACCTACATATTGAAGAACTGTCTCAAAAAAGAAAGATGGTTCAATGGTAAGAACCCTTGCTGTGGAAGTGTAAGGACCTGGGTTTGGATCCTAGCACCCACAAAAAACTGCACATGGTAGTGTGTCCATCTGTAGCACCATGTGGGGGCTGAAGACAGAAATGACTGCTGGGGCTGGTTGGCCACCAGCCTAGGTTCAGGCTCAGTGAGAAACCAGGTGTCAAAGGAATAAGGCAGAGAGAGCAGGACCCAGGATGATGATCTCTGACCTGTGTACACATATGCACACACATACCTGCACATACATATGCATACACCACACACTCCTCTGGCCTCTGTACACATATGCATGCACACACATACCTGCAAATACATAAGCACGTACCACACATACACACAGAAGAAAACAAAGCCAACGAGCTCAAAACAACAAACCAAACTAGCACCTAAGGATAGCACAGGCAATTAAGTCTTCCTGCTTCTCAAGAACTGAGCCTGCCGACGTTCTGATGCCTAGCAAACCATGGTTTTTGCTAAGAACGCAAGCCATAGAGCAGGGGATAGTGGAACATGCTTTTAATCCCAGTGCTCAGGAGACAGAGGCAGAGGCAGGAGCATCTCTGTCAGTTCAGGACCAGCCCTGGTCTCCACAACGAGTTCCAGGACAATAGGGCTATGTAGAGAGACCCTGCCTCAAAAAACTAAAAAAGAAGGCTAGCCACCCGGAAAGTCGGAAGAAATGGCTTCAAGCTTCAGTTCTGTTATTTATTACTATCTTGACAACTTGGAACCTGTTTTCTCATATTTCAAAACCAAAGAGCAATGCTTTCATAGAACTGAGATTCTGTGGAGTGTCTTTCCACCAGGGAATTGTGCATTAGGCAAGCACTCTAGCCCTGAGCGCATAAATGTGGCCTTTGATTCACTGGCTGCATTCAATCCCACTCTTTACTTTATCTTACCGTCAACCACTTCATTAGGTTATAGTGATATTTTATTTGTGCTGAAATGTGATTTTATTTGTATGTTAATAAAGTTGCCTGGGGGTCAGAGCTAATAGCAAGCCATTGAGCAGAAGTCTGGCAGTGGTAGCACATGCCCTTAATGCCAATCACATGACAGGCAGATCTCTGTGTGTTCAAGGACACAGCCAGCATGGAGACACATGCCTTTAATCTCCATACCAACCATAGAGACCTGGAGGTCTGTATAGACAGGCAGTGACGAGGAGGTCATATGGTTGAGTTTAGATCCAATGAGAAGGCAGAACAGAAAGTCTATAAGAAGACAGACACACAGGAAGTAGGTCTCTTTCTGAGGGGAAGGGTGACAGTGACAGCGAGGGGTAAGAAGGGGGTCTTGGTCTTAGCTCTTGGCTGCTGCTCGATCTCTGGGCTTTTAACTCTGCATTTGGCTCTGTGTTTCTTACTTAATAAGACCGTTCAGAATTACATCTACATTGGGTAGTTAAATTGTTAAATATATGTGAACAGTTACCTTACATCCATTCCCTGTTATAATTGAATGCGACTGGGTCATTTTAAAAGGTGTCTTCAGCAGAACTTCTGCAGCACAGCAGTCTCCATGGTTAAGGCCATTAACATCTTGTGTGAGAAGGGAACTGGCGCTGCCCAGGTGATCGAAGGCACATACAAGAAAAAGCCAAGGCAGTGTAGCAATGGAGGTGTAGAAGAGAAGGATAGACAGGAACAGGGGAGTGGATGAGGGAGCAGGAGTGGGCGTGTGCACATACACGGATGCAGGCTTTAAACCAGCTTTTATAACTCACGTGAGGGATAACACCTTAACCCATGAATGGATGGGCTTGTCCACTACTCGGAGCCAGTCACCTGGCAAGACTCCATTGGGTCAACGTCCTGAGCCCTGGGATTACAGGCTTGGGCCAGCACAGGCAGCCTGGGTGCCACCTGTTGCTACCTCATAGGAGAATTGACTTCAACATCAAATTTAGTTGTGGACATTCAAACTGTAGCAATAATGACAGAGAAGAACAGCATCAGCATTCAGCTTATCAATGTTTACTGCCATACTGCTTTAGTCTTTGGCGTGTGTGCGCGGAGGGGCAGAAGACCTGCTTCTCCGTGCCTTTCCTTCTGCTCCACGCCCTTGAATTTGGTATTTGTTTTTTCCTCATGTATGTATATACACACACATGTGAATATATATATTTATGTATATTATGATATATGCATACATGTTATAATGCACACACATAATATGTATTGTCTATAATATATACATGTATCTCATATACATATATATTATATTTGGAGACGAGTTTCACGTAGACCAGGCTGGCCTCAAACTACATAGCAAAGGATGTCCTTGAGCTTCTGATCCTCCTGTCTACACCCAAGTGCAGGGATGACAGGCATGTATCATGTGGTTACTCCCCCGCTCCTGTTCTTATGATTATACACACAAAAATTGATGTAGTCTGAATATCCAGATCTTATAAAAACTGTGTACTTTAGATACAGTTTGACAACTTGTTTTTCCCAACTTGCTTGTGAGGTTTAAAACCCATATTGCCATATCAAGCTTGTTCATTTGTCTTAACTGTTCTGTAGTATTGCCTTGAACTAATTCATGTATTGCCTGAACATGCCACGTCTTATTTATCCACTATTTACTCATCGGCATTTTTTTTTAAGTGTTTTTTTGAGACAGACTTTCTCTGTGTAGCTTTGCGCCTTTCCTGGAACTCACTTGGTAGCCCAGGCTGGCCTTGAACTCACAGAGATCCACCTGCCTCTGCCTCCCGAGTGCTGGGATTAAAGGCATGGGCCACCACTGCCCGACTTACTCATGGGCACTTGAGAGTCCCCTTGGGGACAGAGTTCAGCTTAGTGGCAGCGGGTATGTCCAGCATGCACAAGGCCCACAGGTCCAGTTCCTAGCACTGACAATAAATTCTTCCCATCCGTGTGAAAGCATCAGTATTTGCAAGTCTGTGAACCCTGAGCACACGGTCAGTTTTCCTCAGGATACTTGGGATTTTCTTCTCTTTACTGCCTGCAGGGCACACCGGTGGGTTAATTTATACTTGCCTTAACAGTGTAAGAGTTTCCAACATGTGAAGGTGCTGGTCATGTTAGTGACATATGACATCACTGCACTAAGGAAGTACGCACCAGAAGCACAGCAAACCACCGCCATTAATGGCAAACCACAACTACAATCCGAATATAATGATAACAAAAAACCCCTAATACCGCACTCTAACAATTCATAGTGAGAGGAGGGTGCCATGCAACAGGAACCCCCTGTGTACTGGCTGGTGGGAATGTCAGATGACCTGAGAATCCCAATTCTGGATATTCACCCCCAAAACTGAAAATGTGCCTACACAAAAAGATGTGTCCATAACGACAGTGGCCTAATTCATTTACAAAGACTTGTCTTTGAGAAACGTATGTTTTATTGCAGAGTAACTCTGGCAAGGGATGAAGGAGGACAACTCTGGAGGGCAGTTAACAGGTTAGTGAGAGGGTACCCCTCCACACAGCCAGAAGAACTGAGTACACACACAGCCATCTCTCACAATGTAACAAGACAGGGCCCATTTGGGAATAGTGTACTTCTAAAAATCAGATGTGGCTTCCATACTGATACATCCTTGGAAACCAAGAGAAACTTTAGTAATTTGCTTTTGTCTACGAGAGACCAAAAAGGGTCTCCTGGAGGACAGTGACGTAGAGAAGGGAACAAGACAGGTTACAGGGCACCTAATTAACTTTGAGTTTCAATGAGTAGCATGTGTTTTGCACAGGGGTCTATTTATATTACGTAATTATTTGTCTGAAATTCAAATTTAACAGAATATCTCCTGTTTTTACATCTACTCTGGCAATTTAAAAAGTTAATTACATTTATTCATTTTCAATTTATTATGTATGGAGGTCAGAAGTCAGAGAGTAGGTACTCTCTTTCCACCACGTGGGCTCCAGGCATTGAACTCGGGTCATCAGGCTTGGTGGCAAGCACCCATACCTGCGGAGGCGTCTCAGCAGCCTCTCCTCTGGCGACTCAGCAGACAGCACTCTGAACTCAGATTCTCTTGTTGGATGTAATTTAAGAAGAAAGCCAATTACTTATACATACATTCATTTATTATATACATAAAGTTCCTTAAGCTTCACAACAGAGCTTTTCAAAATGAATTTTGCATGATACAGAGTACAAAATGAACATAGCTTCATAATTATGCTAACTACAAATATCAAAATTATCCTGTCCTTAATGCTGTTTTAAAAGATGCATAACAGGTCTCTATGAATGAAGAGTATCTTGTGCTTGTCAACATGGAAAATATTGTTAGAATTTGGGGAGGGAGCGAGCTGAAGAACTGAGTATAGGGTACATACCTGGAGTCCCCAAGCTCAGAGAATTATTTTGAATTCAAGGCCAGCCTGGAACTACCCATAAGGCCCAGTTTCAGGAAGAGTTAATTAAGTTCTAGAACAAACTGTACTGTGCTAAAGCACTGAGCACATATTTGTTGGAAATTTGATATCAGCTCCAAACTCCATCCCGAGCTGTTCAACCCCATGATAAGTGCTATCAGATACCATCTTCTTGTGATGAAGTAAAACCGTGTCTGCAGCCACATGGAAATGATGGGGGAGGGAAGGACAGCCAGGGAGGATGGGAAAGGAATTCACCGGCGTAGGAATATTTTTCGTGGCAATTAGGTCATTAAGCAAGTCTACTTTAATTAATTCCATGGAGTTGCTATTTCAACATTATCATGTTATAAAAAGAGCCCTAAGATCTTAAAAGTCTGGTTTTCTATACAGATCAACAGTTTTTTAAAAGCAACTGAGTAATTTTTTCCTTTGATTTGATTTAGCTAGTAACTCTTGACTACTCTGTGTTAAGACACTGGGCTAGAACTGTGAGGCACACCTGTGACCAAGCAACACTGAGGGAGGAGACTGCCCAGGAGGGAAACACACACACACACACACACACACACACACACACACACACACGCACGCACGCACGCACGCACGCACTCACGCGTGCACACACACACACGCACAAGGTGAGCCGTGAGGTGAAACAGATTGGAAAGCTATCAGGGATAAAAGAGGGTGATGGTCTGTGGGTTCAGAAGCAACCAAAGCTTCCTGGCAAAGTGGCCGAGACAGCCCTGGACACTCACGGGTGACAGTGGAAAGGGAAAGCGGCGAGAAGCCACGCGAGCGGTGCAAGGCTGAGCAACGCCTGAGTGCCTGACCCACGTCCTGTCTCCGGCCTGGTGTGGCCGCGGCGCGGTTCTACAGCCGCCTTCTCCCTTTCCTGCTTACAACACTGCACTTCCTACAGCACTTTCCCATCTCCTGGACCTCATCACCTTCCTCAGTGGGCCTCAGTTTAACTGATGTTTTCTCTTCAAAGCCCTCCCAAGCCATTCCAGCCTTAAAACAGTGACCATGTTAGGAGGTCTTGGCAACCGTAACTTCGTATGCCTACCATACCTGCAGCCCTAGTGCGTGCATGGCTGAGGCTTCTTGTGCAATATTGTTTTATCTGGGCAAAGATGTGTGATAACTGTTTATGCTGTGGAATGTCAACCACTTTAACTGGGTAAAGGTGTGTTACATTTGTTTCTGCTGCATTGGTTTAACTATGTAAAGATGTGTTGCATTGGTTTCACCTTGCCTGCCTAAGGCAAATGATTGGTCTACTAGAAAGCTAAACAGCCAATAGCTAGGCAGGAAAAAGACAGGCGGAGCTGGTAGGGAGAGAGAAGAGATGCCCCAGACCAGCCAGGCAGCCACCAGCTAGGCCGCCACCAGCCGGCAGACACGAGAAGCAGCAGAAGTAAGATATACAGAAGGAAAAGTAAAACGCCCCAAGGCAAAAGGAAGATACAGAGAATTAAGTTTAATTAAGTTAAAAGAGCTAGCCAGAAATGAGCCTAAACTAGGCTAAGCATTCAAAATTAATAATTCGAGTCATGATTGGGAGCTGGTTAGTAGCCCAAAAGAAAAAGCCTGGTACAGAGGCTCAAGGTCATCCTGGGCTATACAATGAGTTCTAGAAATTAAATGAGTTTAGCCAGGTATAATAGTACATGCCTGTTATCCTAGCATTTGACAGGTAAAAACAGGAGCATCAGAAATTCAAAGCCAGCCTCAACTACAGTCAGTTCAAAATCAGCCTGGCCTGCATGTGACCCTGCCTCAAAAAGCCAAAGGAAAAATAATGTATTTTAATTCAAAAGGGTAACTGTTTGATGTCTACCCTACTTGATCTCACTTATTCCATGAAGATAGGAGCCTTTGTGTCTTGCTCACTCATGTGGCTGAGTCTTGGCATCAGGATATAATATCTGATACACAGCTGGGTGGTGGTGGCGCACACCTTTAATCCCAGCACTTGGGAGGCAGACCAGGAAGATCTCTGTGAGTTCGAGGCCAGCCTGGTCTACAGAGCGAGACCCAGGACAGGCACCAAAACTACACAAGAAATCCTGTCTCGAAGAAAAAAAAAAAAGCTGATACACAGAAGTTACTCAATAAATTGCTAATGATTCAGTTCTTCTGCTAATGGTTTTTGCATGATGTTAAGTATAGCACTGAATGTTTGATATATATGTTAAATTATAGGACCCATAAGGAAAGTACATAAGCAAATCAATTCATAGGGATTCCTATGATCTAAGCCAATTTTATAGTTGTTATAATAGTCTTTTAAAATGTGCTTTCTGGGCTGGAGAGATGGCTAGTGGTTAAAAGCACTGACTGCTCTTCCAAAGATCTTGAGTTCAATTCCCAGCAACCATGTGGTAGCTCACAACCACTCATAATGAGATCTGGTGCCCTCTTCTGGCCTGCAAATACACACACAGGCAGAAAAATTGTATACATAATGAATAAATAATCTTAAAAAAAAATAAATAAAATGTGCTTTCTTTCTTAGTAAAAGACTTGAAATTTAATAATAATAAACAGTAAAAGTACACAGAAGAATACTAGCACAGAAAGCTGTATTTTGAATATCTTGATTTATAGATAGTACATCCTTTTTTATATATCTTTATACTTTTACTTTCTTAGTTACATGCAATATGCAATAGTCTATTCAAAGTTTAGGCAAACTCAAAATAAGCCCAACATTTGACCTATAATGCCTAATCAATACTCAATTTCACATTTTTTCTAGCCCCCTAATAAGATGGTTTAGATAGTATCTACATATGTATTTAGTGAATATGTAATTTTGCCTTCTGGAGCTACATCCCAATACTTTGGTACCAAATTTCTATCAGCTAGAGGGACAATATTCAAACTAGTAACTTATCTCAGATTCACCAAATTGCTACTCAAGGAAATCACTAACATATTTAAAGTTGCTTCCTAGTTCCAATTAGTTCTGAATAACACTTTTTCATTTTTATAATTAAGTACTACAAATATTTTAAAAATTGAAGAATGTACTGAAATGCTTCTTTTCACAGAATATAATTTTCCAATTATAAGTTACTGGCATTTAGGAAAAAAATCACTTAAAAGAAAACTAAAAATGTAAAGCCTATGTTTAAGACACGCCCACTGGGCTCTGTTTTTATTTTACATTGAAATACTTCTGCTTTGCAAAGAAAAGACAGGAAAGTTCATATTACAAGAGTACTTTTTTGTTTTAATTCTCTGAGAAAATGGAAGAAATCTGAATAACAGTTCACAACGTGGCGAAAGGAAGCTGAGGAACAGTGACTGCAGTAATGCTCTGCCATTGCAGGTGGGCTGTGCCTGTCTGCCGTCACAGTGTGGAGCGCCCAGGCTATCACCTTACAGCGTACGAAACACAGCAAAGGAGGCTTCAAAACAACCCCTTTTAATGTACAAACATGAATTTAAAAACGGCTTTTAAAAAAATCGCCTTTTTTACATAATGTATATGCAAAACTGCTTTAAATACATGATTCTGGAAGAAGTATTTACAAATGTATCAGTCTGTGAAACAATTCACAGGCAAGGCATACACAGTGGCGTCATGTGATTGTTGCATCTCGACTTGGGGAGATATAAATTTATTCGGCAGTAGAGCAAACATAAAACTGTGACAGAGCATCTTAAGGGCAACCACAAATTTGATCCTCCAAACAGTTTCAATACCAGGACTGCCAAAGTCTCTACACAAGGCCATCTGAGTGATCCAGATGCCCGCTTACAGCTGTTCTGTTGGAAGGGCTCACACAGACCGCCTTCAGCACGTGAGGCTGCGGGATGCAGCCCCTGCCAAAGGGCAGCTGACAACCACTGCCATCCAAAGAGTGAAGTAACCTAGAATTTTCTTTTTTTCAATTTTATTAATATTTTAAAAAATACATAAAAATACAACCATCCAATGTCTGAATAAATATATTTAACAAGTTGCAAGATAATACCTTATTTTACACAAAAATTTTCAGCTTTAGAAATCTTGTTAAATAACTTCATTGTTGTTATATATTTCATTTTTGTATTTTTGTAACAAAATAAAAACTCTGAAATTACATAGAAAAAAGACAAAATATTTTTGTCAAGGGATAAGATAGTCCACTGAAAACTTATTCACAATTCCACTGTAAACATTAATAAACATTAAAATATTTGCATAATTGTGTGCTCCAAAGTCCTATAAAAAGTGGAAGACTTATTACAACAGCAGTTTTCAGTCAACTACACTTCCTTTCACAATTGATTTTGTCCCCTTTACACTTGAGATCTGGGCACACTACTCAACACATACTTTGGCAGTTCTACACAGCAAGTGCTTCCACAGAAAATGAAATTAAAAAAAACAACAAACATAAAATAATCCCCCTACTCACCAAGTGTTCGTGTTCAAATACAGCTCAGTGAAAGTGCAGCAGTCACTACTCAGCCAGGTAATATTCTGATGTTGATCATGTGCACTTGCTTGTCTATGACTCTAGAACACCTGAAAGCTTTATTATATAAATTCAAATTTGCTAAGTGCCCTTTTTTCTCTATCACAAAAAAAAAAAAAAAAAAAAAAGGAAAAAAATACAGAGGAAAAATTATGACTAATATGGCAGGTCACCTACCCTTCAATTATTAATAAGCTTATTTTTTGCAACAATAAAAAAGAAGAGGAGGATATAGCTACAATCCTGGAAAAATATACAGGAGATACTTAGCCAGCTGAGTGCTTTCTGTGGTTGTATTTCAGGGTTTGGAATTTCTGTCCATGGCAGCAATCTGCTGGAGGGTGGAGAAAACGTTCATCACCTGCACTCTACAGCAAGGACGTTTTGGGGGGGAGAGGATGAAGAGGGACTCATTCCAGTGTCGGATGAAGCGGATGACATAGAAGCTCCTGCATGAGACACTGTGGAGCCAACACAGCCAGGTTAGACGAAGGAATGATACACAAAGACGACGAAAATCGAAGCTAAATTAGAAATAAGATTTGTTGTTTGTTTGTTGAGGCCATCTCACACAGCCCAGGCTGGCTCAAACTTGGTCTGTAGCCAAGGAGGACCTTCCATTCTGAGTGTCTAGCCTCTACCTCCCGAGTGCTGGATTACAGGCGTGCCCCACCACACCCGGCTAGAACTAGATCTGTAACATCATTCACTTCAATCACAGGCCAACTGAATGCTGTCCAAAAGGGTAACGAGCTGTCAGCAAGTACTCTGTCTGACCCAGTTAAGGGAAGCCAGCATGTGACCAGTTAAGGGACTTAGTTCAGAAGAGATGCCACAGGCTGGCCGGGGTGAGGACACAGTATCCAGTGTGCTGGGCATGCACAGGACCTGGGTTCCATCCCAGCACTGCGAAACAAAAGGGACGACCAAACGGAACCAGACATCACAAGATGTAAGGAGTGAAGAGCCTGAAGTCTGGTGGGCAGGCGTGGGGTGGGGGATAAACTGGGCCCAGAACCCACTGCCTTACTCTGCTAGCTAAGCACTTCCACTGAATTACACACTGCTAGCCCTTCCTCTTGGGATTACAAATACTGTAACGACGTCTAACTCTTTACAGTCTTTACTTAATGGACCAGTTCTAGAGTTTGATCTCTTTCCATTTGCTCCATGCTATTTTCACTATTAAGAACTGCTGGACTGGTCAAGGCCACATATAACACAGGTCATCCCCAGAAGTTGTCAGAGGGAGTGCAATGCTCTCAACCAGGTTGAACCTATCAGGTGTGCAGGTGTGTGTGAGCATGGGCAGGTTTATCTAGACGCCTCCTGGAGCCAGCTGCTCCACCTATTTCTGTTCTACCTGGTCCTGGAGAAGGTGCTTGGCAAACGTGCTCTGCACTGGGCACCCCATGGCCTTTCGCCGTCACCCCAAGGTCTGCCCTGTTTTCCTGTGGGGAACGGAGGGGGACCCGAGAAATGTGCAGCCCTGAGTGAGTGTGTGTTGTCGGGCATGGCCATGTCAAGGGCCACAGTCTCAGACCCATGGGAAAACAGCAAAGTCTTCCCCGACAGGGTGAAGCCCAGGAAATGGCAGAGCCTTCCTCAAGGGCCTGAGCGTAGGTGCCACAGTGTGTGCAGAAGTGCCTCCATAGCCTTCCCCCACTCATGTTCACAGCCCCTCCACTGCTTCCCTACAGCCTGCGCCCTCGGGGGTTAGCTCCGGTCTCCTTGGCCCAGCTGTGTGCCATAGCCCTGCTTCCTCGGTCACCCGTGGTAACCCCACAGCCCGGCCCAGCTGTATGCAATAACCTCTCTGTCCTTACTCTACAGCGTCCCTGGAACCATGCGAGGACTCAGCATTTTTCTATGTGGACTCCTTGTCTGCAGGATCCCACACACTCTTTCTTCGTCTGGCTTCCGGCTTAAGAAACAGGATGCTGTCCACCCACTTCTGTGTGTACCTTTTACATGTAAGCTTTTAGCATCTGAAATTGGACCTGTAATCCCAGCACTTGGTAGAGTGAGGAAGAAAATCGCCATGCATACTGGCCAGCCTGGGCCAGAGAGTAAGACCCTGCCTCAGTTTTAAAACCAACCTCACCTCCCACTGAAAACAAAAAGCTCTAAGAACTCACTCTTGCCCGTGGAGTAAGTTTTGTGGTGTGACTTTCCATAAAGGCATGTTAACCTTTCTGTCTTCTAACACAGACCTCCCTGGAGCTCTCCCTATATTCTCAGTCTTCTTTGCAGAAATCCCATCAGTCAGAGCCCTCACCAGACTGCTCTGTTACTCTTCTCTACTCTCATCACCCACGGCTTCCTTCCTGACCACCTACCCCATTTCTCTGGGACAACATAGCTATATGTAGCTTTGTTGAGATGGTGTCTCTATGTAGCCCAGGCTGTTCACCCTCCACTTCTTTGAGTTAGGGTACCTCTATGTAGCCCAGGCATGCCTAGTGGAACTTCCTGCCTTCACATCCCAAGTGCTGACACTGCACGTATACACCAAACATCTGTCTTTTGTACTTTCTGATGGGATTTTTTTTTCCAGCACAACACATATCCCTTTTACTATTTTTTTTTATAATCCCTCTGTCCTATTTTCATAGATTCTTCTTTATCTCTGAAAGCTTTCCATTTCTTGGACATAGGGTCTTATATAGCCTAGTCTAGTCTTGAACTAGCTACCTAGTCCAGACTGGCCTTGAACTCTTGACCCTCCTGCTTCCACCTCCCAAGTGCTAAGATTACAATCACAGGTATGATGAGCCTCCATGACCGGCTTTAAATTTTTAGTATATTTCTGTGCTTTTTTAAAAGTAACAGTTTTCTGGGATTTGCCCCCCTCCTATTTCAGCCTCTGTCTTTACACGAAGGATTTCTTCAAATCCCTGGTCAAGTGGCTTCCAGACACAGGAAAGGGCCACAATAAGCTGACTAGAAGCCATGTCTGAGCTTTGCAGCTTTTAATGTGGTCAAAACACATGTGATTTGCAAGGGTCTTGCTTTTAGGTTCAGAAGCATCCAAACGTTGGTTTCTAGGGTAGACCATTTGTCTAGGCATAGTTAGCCTCTTCAGAAGAATCTTCTGGCAGTTAGTTTCAGTGGTCAACTTGATTACATCAAGAAATGCCAGGGAGATTAGTAAAGAACTCCTCTGGGTATGTGTGTATGAGGGCTTTCAGAAACAAAGCACTCTGACCTAATCAGTGGAGCAATCCCGTGACAAAGGATGGTCTGCTTGGACCAGAGCCATTGGAGGAAAAAGATCACTGGGGGTGCCTCCTTGGGACTAAACTTTGTCCTGATTTCTTCTTCCGTTCTTTTGGTGAGAGCGATGTGAAAGTAACTAATACAAGAGCCATCACGATTTGCTCTGCACGCACAACACAGAGACCCCCTTCCTATTTTCTCCAGCAGGGGGCATTATCATCCCAGACACTATTCCTCCCTCCAGTCACACTGTGAGTGATCATTTCCGCGTGTTCTGATCTGATTACTAACGAGGTAGGGCACAAACCTTCATTTCCTTTCCTGAGCTTGGGTAGACTCCTTGTCCAATGTTTGACTAGCTGGCAACTCTGCATTCTTAAGGTCTGGCACAGACAGCACTCTCCTTAGGATTATTTAAAGTAGCCTAACGGCCAGACGGGCAATATCACTCAGGGCACACACTGCCCAACAGACGTTAAAAAGATACTGAGATCAAAGTCTGTGTCTAATTGTCTTACCTCTGCACCACCTGCAGAGGCCCTGGCACGAGACACATGCTCATCCGTGTTGCTGAGCTGCATTAGATTGTAGATGTTTATGAATGATTAATGGTTCCAGATAGGCAATGCTGAGGATACCTAAGGCCTATTCATCTTGGTGAACCTCATAATAACAACTATAGGGGCACCCAGTAATCATCTGTTGAGCAGAGTATGCCCTCCTGGAAAACTCAACATGCTCAGTAAATCACAGGCTGTTTGGAAGAGTTCGCACCCTTTCAAGGGTGTCCCTCTGGTTCATTCGGCTACAGACACATCCACTTCTTGCTTCAGAAGAAAGCCCTAAACCTGAAAGCAGCATCTACTGCACATGAACTGAGAGAGATAAACTTATAAAATGATCTGAGTGTATCCGAAAACGAGGGGAGAAACAAACAGCATTACCTTCTCTGTCTTTCTTTTTCAATCTTTTCCTCTTCCTGTCGATGGTTGCAACTTCAGATTTCAAAGACATGTAGTATTTTCTGATTTCCTGTAGTTTTTCTTGGAGAAAAGAGATTCTCTCTGTACTGTTCATATTATCTAATTCATCTAAAAGGAAAGAAAGTTAATCTGAATTTTAAAACAAAATAACTGTAAGACAAAAAGAATGTAATTCTATAAATAGTCTAACTTGCAAATCAGTAAAAGTTTAGTTTACTGTGACCTAACATATGGAAGATATGATTAAATTAAATCTACGATTAAGAGTTCTTTGCCCAATATTCTATATTAAACATGTATCACTTGGGGAGCTGGAGAGATGGCTTGATGGTTAAGAGCTCTGGCTGCTCTTCCAGGACTCAGGTTCAATTCCCAGCACCCACCTGACAGCTCACAACTGTCTGTAACTCCAGTTCCAGGGGATCTGACACCCTCACACAGAGTATATACAGGCAAAACATCAGTGCACATCAAAGAAAGAAAGAAAGACAAGAAACAGAGAAAAGAAAGAAAGAAATCTAAAAAAACCCAAAACAAACATGTATCACTCCAATGATCATAAAACATAAAAAAAAAAAAAAAATTAAAAGAAAGCAATTGACCTGTAATGTAACTAATAGTTTTAAGTGTCAGTGGCAGAGAGGGTACTTTCTTTTCACTCATATAACTCATATATCATACAAAGTCTGTGTAGCCCAGGTTGCCCTCAAACTTATGATCCTTCTGCTTCACCCTGGTGAGTGCTGGGTTACAGGGGTGAACCACACACTCAGCTCATGTTTGGTTTCTTAACTGAAGATTTTGTCATATTTACCAAGTTAGCATTATCCAAATTAAAAAAAAAAAAAAAAAAAAAGAAAAGAAAAGCAGATTTATGTACAAGTGATGACTATTGATTCGGAATGGCTACATAATTTGTTAATGATTACTAACACTATTCCAAATCGACATTTCAAGAAATGTTACACTTTACAATATACATTCAGGCTATCTGGGAGATTCTTACTGAGTTGGAAGCTCCACTTATACGTCCTAGGGGATGAATTTGGATGCTTTTCTCTGTGCTTCTCTTTGTCTCCGTCTTTGATGTGAGGCGAGATCCTTGCAGGGGAGCGAGCCAGCTTCTGCGGCTTAGCCAGGCTGAGGTGCTTGACTGGTGTGCACTTGCTCGAACTGTCCATGGCAGGGAGGTCTTCACTGTCACTGCTCTGTCCTGTAAAGAGTTTCTCCAGTTACACATGACGGACAGCTTCAAAGATCAAAATGCAGCAGCAGCAGCAGTAACACTGCTTGGTATCACACAGGTAAACATGTACATCAAGAGTTACAACAGAAGAAAGGGAAAATGAATTCTTGGGCTCTGGCAGCAGAATCAAGACGACAAAGGAAGGTCATCTTTGGAAAGCGTCACAATAAGACGCACAAGCTGTGCCGCCGCTGTGGCTCTGCGGCTCACCACCTTCAGGAGTCGACCTGCGGCAAGTATGGCTACCCTGCCAAGGCAAGAGAAAGTATAGTGGAGTGTCCAGGCTAAGAGACGAAACCCTGCCGGGACTGGATGGAGGAGACACCTAAAAATTGTCTATCGAAGATTCAGACATGGATTCCGGGAAGGGACAACACCTAAGCCCACGAGGGCAGCTGCTGCGGCATCCGGTTCATCTTGAGGATTTCAATCCGTCATAAAGTAAATACTCTGGTTTAAAACAAATGGGGAGGGATATATAACCCTAGGCAGAAAAAATGTTTCAAAGTGATCTATTATTGACTGCTGACTTTTCCCCCACTGTTTGATTTCTATCTTTTCAAAGGATGAGCTACAGGGCCTGTGAGATGGTCCAGCGGGTAAAGACACCTGCTGCCAGGCCTGATGATGGGAGCTTGTGCTCAGGTACAAGATGAAAGGAGAGAACTGGCTCCTACAGGTGACCACTCACACACACACACACACACACACACACACACACACACACTCACACGCACACTGACACACACACACACTGAGAAGAAAGAATGAGCTACAGTTCACAAGGATAATGATAAAAAATCTAATATATTACTAAATGGGAAAGGAGAATTATAAAACAATATTCTGTAGTTCTGTAGCTCCATGGATGCTGAAATAAAACGTAAAAACAATCTTAAAAAAACAACAACCCAGCTCAACTATGTATGAAGAACACAAATAGATCCTGTTGTAAACATGCCCAACATTTTTTTTTCTTTTCCTCTTTAACATTTATTTTAAAAAATGGCCTTGAAGCCAGGGTGGTGGTGGCACACGCCTTTAATCCCAGCACTCAGGAGGCAGAGGTAGGCGGATCTCTGTGAGTTCAAGGCCAGCCTGTGAGTTCCAGGAAAGGCGCAAAGCTACACAGAGAAACCCTGTCTCAGAAAACAAACAAACAAAAAACAAACAAACAAACAAAAAATGGCCTTGATAGCCCAGAAAGTCAGTACCTAGCCCAAGCTATCCTGGAACTCATAATCCTGATCCTCCTGCCTCAGCTGCCTGTGTGCTATGATTATAGGCATGGTGGTCTACGCTCAATTTCTGATATATGTGTTAACAAAAGAGAATTCATTTCCAACTCTGCTTCCCTCCTCACCAATTCATCCTAAGAGATGTTCGGATTTTCCCATAAAAACAAGCTGGAATTTCATTTTACATTTTTTCAAGGCATGTACCTTTTACCCCTACCCTATCTTTACTCCCAAAGCCGAAGATTACACACCTGTTTCCCAGCCTGCCTCCTGCCCTGCGTCTGCACCATCTGCATGTCTTTACTACCCTTAAGAACACTTGAGGCCGGGCGGTGGTGGCGCACGCCTTTAGTCCCAGCACTCGGGAGGCAGAGCCAGGTGGATCTTTGTGGGTTCAAGGCCAGCCTGGGCTACAAAGCGAGTCCCAGGAAAGGCGCAAAGCTACACAGAGAAATCTTGTCTCGAAAAACAAAAAAACAAAACAAAAAAAAAAAAAAAAAAAGAAGAACACTTGACTCCTGTGTGCAGGATGGAGGACAGGCTGCATGCACATGCTGTGGGGGACACGTGACAGTCCTACCTTTATGGGTCTCTGGAGACAGAACTCAGGGGTCGGGACTGTGTGGCAAACGCTTTACCCAATGAGCCATCTCACTGGCCCCTTACTGGGTCTTAATTTTAAGGTTACAGTACGATTATCATTTGTCCTCAAAAGAAGAGTTTGCTTTGGAATGCTCTACTACCCGGTCCCCTGGAATGAAGACCCTTGGGTCAAGTACCTGAAGGGTTCACAACACGCCCCCACGGTCGCATATACCAGGCGAACACTTCCGCCTAGCCAGTTCCAGGTCAAGATAGCCATTTCCGGGCCAGGGCGTCTCGCGTGACCAGGATCCGTGACGTTACATGGCCACGTAAGCGCGCAACGTGACCATGTGATCTACGCACACGCGTGGAGTAGTGACGTGACCTGGCCACGCCCCCAGCCGGTTTTAAAGCAGAGCGCCATATTCCCGGTCCTCTCCTCTTCTTCTCCACGCACGTGTCTCTCCCACAGGCCTGCGCACTCTCTGTCCCTTTATCTCTGATAAACTCTATAAGCGGATTCTGTCGTGTTTCGTGACACTTCCTTGCAGGGTAAGAACACAACGCAGCTAAATAACTAACAGTACCCATGTTCTTTTAACTGTCGGATTCCTCTGTTTCCAGATTCTAGAGCTGCCTCAACCTTAAGGGAGGGTGGGGGCAGAGTAAGCTCTCGTTGGTGGGAGCTTTTTCCCATCTCTTCAAATTTCTTGAAAAGGAAAAGTCTTGTCAGCCAGGCTGTGCTGGTGCACACCTTTAATCCCAGCACCCGGCCAGCAGAAGCAGGCAGATCTCTGAGTTCGAGGACAGCCTGGATTATAGAGAGTTCCAGGACAGCCAGGGCTACACAGAGAAACCCTGTCTCTAAAAACAAAAGAGAGAAATGTCTTGTCATCCTGACTTCCTTCTCTCTAACTGTGCCTGGAACTCACTAGGGACCAAATTCAACAGGTGAAGACAATCCATACAACCCCACTCTTGTTGATTTCACCCCCAACTCTACTTTGTGTGTGTGTGTGTGTGTGTGTGTGTGTGTGTGTGTGTGTGCGCGCGCGCATATAGGCCAGATCAACCTTAGGCATTATTCCTCAGGAGATGTCCACATTGTCTTCTGAAACAATCTCTCAGTGGGAACTGGGGCTCACAGATTTGACGAGGCTGACTAGCCAGTGAACCCCACGACCTGCCGGTCCCCTTTTCCCCAGCCTTGGGATTCAAAGTGTGCAGAAGCCCACCTGGCGTTTTACACGAGCTCTGTGGATCACACGTGAGTTCTCAGGCTTGCACGCACTTGACAGACCGAGCTCCCACCCCACTGTGTTCTCACTCCGACTCCTTTCCCACAGCAGTCTCATCCTCTTGTGAACACAGACCTCTGTACACAGACTTTCTTCTAACCACCACACGCCATCTACTTTCCTAATCCCGGGTAGCAACAACTCCACACTCCCCAAACTCTTCCAACACTCTGCTGCTAGGTCCTGTGTTCCGCATCTAAGTTAACTAAGTCCTTAGTTCAGTTAGTGATGGCACTAATCACAGTGAATCCTATTAACTTTCCTGACTCCATCTTTCATTTCATCTCTTGTCACCGCCTTAATCCAGACTCCCTCTAAAAGAAAAA
Organism: Peromyscus leucopus; assembly: GCF_004664715.2. Lineage (NCBI taxonomy): Eukaryota > Metazoa > Chordata > Mammalia > Rodentia > Cricetidae > Peromyscus > Peromyscus leucopus. The sequence goes on along the minus strand of NC_051075.1, from coordinate 38,709,162 downwards.
GCCAATCATGCCCTTCTTTCATTCTTTACAAATCAGAAAACTCTATCTGTGAGTGGTTCAGCTGGCACATTTACCTTCTGAGACATCTGTTTAGCCACTTTCTTTTTTAAAATCTTCATCACATCCAAATACTTCAGCATGAAACATTTCTTAAAATCAGAACCATTTTTCATATTAGTTATCTAGCCCTAACTCAACTGGTTTGAAACAACAAACATTTGGTATCTCACAGGGTTTCTGAGGATCAGAACCTTGGAGCAGCTTGCCTGGCTGCCCTGCCCCAGGACCGCTGGGAGGGTTCACTTTAACTTCAGCCCGGGCTTTGGTCTCGGAAGTCCTGACTGACTCACTGGCATGACCACTGGTCCAGTTTTGGTTTTCCTCTAGCCCATCGCAGAATGCCTATAGCTCCTCACTGCGGACTTCTCCAAACACGGAAATATCCTTATAATATGTCAGTGACTCTGCATCAGGGTAAGAAGGAATCTGTGGGGCCTTTTATGATCCATTCTCCAAAGTCACTGTCTCAGTTATTTCTCCTGTTGTTGTGATAAAGGCAGCTTGACAGCTGAAGGGTACAGTCCACCGTGGCAGGGAAGCCACAGCAGAGAGTGCTGGGGGCAGCTGTCACCGTGTAGGACTGTCAAGCAGAGAGAAATGAACGCTTGTGCTCAGCTCACTTTCACCTTTGTACAGACTCCAGGATTCCAGCCCCGGGAATGACGCTGCCCACTGTGCGTGAGTCTTCCACCTTCAATTAATCTCATCAAGATAATGTCCCGGCATCAAGGCATGTCGAGGACTAATCTAGATAATCTCTCACAGTTGTGCCCAGGTTTGTGTCATGTGATTCTAGATCTTGTCAAGTTGACGGTCAATGTTAACCATCACAGGCACATAACCACCACTATGCTTTGTTAGACACTAATCACTGAGCTCATCTCAGTCAAGGGGAGGCAAGTTAGGTTTCACTTCTTAAAGGGAAAGATCAATGAATTTGTAGACTTTAATTTTAGGCCAATATATTCCTATACCACTATCAACATCAGGAATTCACAGAGATTGTAATTTTCAGACATCCATTTGATGATCCAAGTACTCTTTAAATCGAGAAGATCCAGGTGAGAAGCATGTATGCACTTAGTGGCCATGTCCCTGAAGTCTCTTTCAATCCAGAACGTTTTCTCTTCTCATTGCATTCATGACCTTATGGGTCTGACTAATAGAAGCCTGTTGCTGTGCAGGATAGCCTCCAGGCCTGACTAGTAGAAGCCTGTTGCTGGGTAGGTAGGATATCCTCCAGGCCTGATTAGTAGAAGCCTGTTGCTGTGTAGGTAGGATATCCTCCAGGCCTGACTAGTAGAAGCCTATTGCTGTGTAGGTAGGATATCCTCCAGGTCTGACTAGTAGAAGCCTGTTGCTGTGTAGGTAGGATATCCTCCAGGCCTGACTAGTAGAAGCCTGTTGCTGTGCAGGATAGCCTCCAGGCTGAGTTTGTTGTGGTCCTGAAGTACTGATTAGATTTACATTATGCATCTTTGATGGGACTATCTCAGATGTTGGTGTTACTCTTTTCTTATTGCATTCTGTCCAGCTGTACATGATTTTAGTTTGTTCCATTGCTATGTAGCCAAGGCTGGCCTTAAGCTAGGAATTTTCCTGCTCTAACCTTCCAAATGCTGGCATTAAAGCATATGCTACTGTGCCCAGCTGGGTGTTCACCTCGATTACACTAAGGTAGTACCTTCTGGATTTATAAACTATAAAATTATGCATATTCCCTTTGTCATTTCTCATCTAGTCTTCTCTCCATCACTCTTTTCCTTAGTCCTGAAGCATGCAGCTGCAAGCCACTTCTGACTACTAAAAACCTGAAACACAGTTTCCCATCCTTGGAGGTGTCTGTTCCTGTACGATCTCCACCGTCCTTTTGTTAGGATATGAGCTGGTTTACCTAAGGCGGTGTCTAGCAACAAGCTTGTCAAAATCAATCATACTTACTTTGACTATTTAATTTTATTCATACCGAGTTTGCTTTTCATGTAATCTAATCCATTCATACTGATTTACTATTTTCATTTCTTTTGGTAAGAATTAACTTTTCAGGAGGAAGGGATGGCTCAATGGTTAAGACACTGGCTGCTCTTGCAGAGGACCTAGGTTCAGTTCCCAGCACCTACACGGTGGCTCACAACTGTAACTCCAGTTCCAGAGGATCTGGTGCCTCTTCTTAACTCTGTGGGCACTAAGCAGGTGCATGGTGCATGAACACACATGTAGTAAAACATTCATCTACATAAAATAAATATTTCTATACTATTTATAAACCAGCTTTTCTAGATGACAGAAAACATTATCAGTAGAAATGCAAGTTTTGCACAGCACAACAAATGGTTATTTTTCTTTTCTTCAAGATCCTAAAATACCTTTCTAATAGTCAATTACTTTCCATGAAATAATTTTAGCTATGCCAGTTCTAAGTAAAACTACTAGATATTTCCAGATTAAAATGGATGGCCGGTGAGACGACTCGGTGGGAAAGAATTCATGCCATGCAAGCGTGAAGATCAGAGTATGACCCCTGGGACTCACATAAAGATGGAAGGAGAGAACTGACTCAAAGCTGTCCTCTGACCTCTACTACACTTGGGGGCATGTCTATGCGCTCATATGCATGGACACATGTGTACATACACACACACACCCCAAAAAATGGAAAAATGATTTTCGGAACAAAATAAACTCTCCTCATTCTAGGACTGCCTCAGGTGATCAAGCCACACCTCTGCCGCGGTACAACACCAGCCCCGGGAAACACCGACCTGTTCCGTTCTTCTCGCTCTTGGCTGCGGCACTGGTCCGCTTCGGGGTTCGCTTCTGCTTTTTCGCCATCAACCCACTACTTCCATCACTCGGCCTCTTCTGACCTGAAATAAAGGAAAAGGAAAACCTTGAAAACAAACCAAAAGCTAGAAACAGGTCCGTTTTCCGCACTTGTCCACATCATTTCTCTATTTTTAAAGAAGACAACAGTACACGTCTGTCATATCTAACACCTGAATTGTTGATTTCACACGAAAGCACCCCCTAGAAGGCCTTACCCTTCTCTCTGCTCTCTCTCTCTTGGACGATTATACTACAGGTGCCAGGGGCAGCGCTGGCTTCGAACCCGTTGGCCGGCCCCCTCTCGCAGAGACCTTCTGGCGACTCTTCGGCCACACTGTCCACTTCAATTGTGATATCGCTCTCGCTCTTCACACTGCGGGACTCGTCCTGACTGAGAGTAAGTGGGGAGGCTGCGGAAAAGTTAGGCTGTGCTGCGGGAGGGGGCGCGGGCGGCACAGAGACCAGACAGTTAGACTCAGAGCCGTCGACGAGCACATCCTCAACGCTGGCCTTATCCTTCTCATCCAAATCGTCCAAGTCTACCTCATGGCACACCAAGGTTTCGGGCCCGATCAGAGGCATCCCGTCCTCCTCCTCCTTGAGTGGCGTAGGGACAGGTTCTTCCGCTGGACTGTCCAATTTCTCACTGGTCACTTCTTGGATGCCCTGGTTCGGCTCCGCGGTCAGGGATGGCATTCCTTCATTTTCTGTTTCAAAGTGCTGCTCCAAATGTGAGCCTTTCCTGCCCTCAGCTCCCGCGCCATCGCTGGTCCTCTCCTGGGACCCGCCAGCGGTCGCTTCGGTTCCATTCTCAAGCCTTATTTTTTTCTCTGGGGATGAGTGTCCTAGTATTTTTCGTTTCAGCCTTTTCTCTTTCTCATATTGGTCAACCTCATCTTCAGTAGAAGAAAAGTTTTTACATTCTAGTGAAGCAAACTCCAGGCTGTGAGTGTCCGCATGAGCTTCTCCGCCTGCTTCCTCCTGGCTGAAGGATGACATCTTTATCATTTCTAAAGAAAGGTCTTTCGTCTTACTCCGCCTTCCCTTCCCTTTAGGGGACTTTTCCACCTGTTTCTTAATTTCTTCCACTTGTTCCGCTTTGTTTCCAAAAACATGTACTATGTGATCGCTGTCCCCGACCTCTACCTTCAGGGGTTCCAAGGGCATCTGAGTCCTGTCATTTTCTTTTAATAGATGTACAATCTTTGGGTTTTCTTCATCTAGTTTATCATCGTTTACATTTTCACTTTTTTCTAATTCTTCTTTGATATCAGGAGAAAGCTCTTCATTTATCAAGCTCTTCTCCAAAGGGTCTTCTGCTTCACTATCAGATGAACAGGAGTCTGTAAGGAGACAGTACATTGTACAGATAGTTAAATTAAACACCAATGTAATAATTAAAATCTTATGAAATATGAACAAGACCTAGACTTCTAATCGCTATAGAAATTTCATATATAAAATAAATCATAGCATCTGTATGTGCTAAAATATAGGGAGAAAGACTAGGATTAAAACGTGATGACAGAGGGCAGTGGTGGTGTAGGCATTTAATCCCGGTGCTCAAGAGGCAGAGGCAGGCAGATCTCTGAGTTAAGGGCCAGCCTGGTCTACAGAGCAAGTTCTGGGACAGCCAGAGATACACAGAGAAACCTAGTCTCAAAAAAATAAAAACAAAAACAAAACAGAACAAAACAAAAACAAACAAAAAACTCCTCCCAAACAACCAAACCTGTAAAAAAAGTGAAGATAGGACTACGAAGTGAGCTCAGCTGGTGAAATGTACTGTGTGAGCATGATCTCAGTTCAAGCCCTAGAGTCCATGTAAAAAGGCCGAGCCTGGCTGGCTTTCCCGTGCAATTCCAGGTCTGGGAGGCAGAGACAGGGCTCTCTCGGTGGTCGGACAACACAGCTCAATCACTGAGCCCCAGGGCAATGAGAGACCGTGTCTCAAAAACACCAAGTCAGGGCTAGAAGGAAGGCTCTGAGGATAAAAGTGCCTGCCACCACCAAGACTGATGACTTGAATTCAATCCTGAGGACCACATGGTGGCAGGAGAGGACCAATTCTAACCTCCAAATGGGCTTGTCTCCCCAAAATCAACACACAAATGGGATACCATGGTAACAGGAGTTGACAGCTCCCAAGGAGGCTGCTCAAGATTGTCCACTGGAATGTGAACACATGTGCGTGTGCTCCCCTTCCTCCATAAACATGTGTGCATGTGTGTACATACAAACAATAAAACCACACTGTAGAAACACAATGCACAGCATGTTACCAAGTCAGTTCTGTATGAAGAGGTCTTCAGTAGCCATGACACTTAGGTACAGTACCACTTGAAAAAACAAAGAGCTGGGTGTGGTGGCACACACCTTTAATCCCAGCACTGCAGGCAGAGATAGGCGGATCCCTGAGGCCAGCCTGGGCTACAGGGCGAGTTCCAGGACAACCAAAACTACACAGAGAAACCCTGTCTCAAAACAACAAGAGAGAGAGAGAGAGAGAGAAAGCACGCATGAACTGTATTAAGACAATGCTATGCCGGGTGGTGGTGTTGCACGCCTTTAATCCCAGCACTCAGGAGGCGGAGGCAGAGGCAGGCGGATCTCTGTGAGTTCGAGGCCAGCCTGGGCTATAGAGTGAATTCCAGGACAGCCAGTGCTACACAGAGAAACCCTGTCAAAAAAAAAAAATCCAAACAAACAAAAGACTCCCCCCCTCAAAAAAAAAGATACAAGCTAGTATGTTAAATGAGTTGACCTGACGTGATACAAAAGCTTATCACTTTGTACCCTAAGAAGGAAATACGACATTCCACCTAAAATTATTCTGGAAAGAAGGGATGTTTAAAACGAGCAATGTGAATTCCCCAAACTTCAAATGTTATTAGCACAAGAGAAAGCACAGGCAAGCCACTTGCTTGCAAGACAAAATTACTCTCTTTATATCAGAAAAATTCTCAAATAATAAGGTAGCATTCTAGGATTGTATAAAATTATATAATGTAAAAATTTATGAACTTCCAACACTTACACCCTCCCAAAAGAATTTTAAAAAGGGAAACACTGAATGCGTTCATCTTTTTAAAAGATAAGGTTCTTAGTGTGTAGCCCTGGCCTGCCTCCATATAGAGACCAGGCTGCTCCCAAACTCACAGAGAACTACCTGTCTCTGCCTCCCACGTACCAGGATTAAGGGTGTGCGCCACTATACTTGACAAAGTTTTATGTTTTCTGCTTGTTGGTTTTTCTTTTTTAGGATTCACTTTTATTTTATGAATAGGAGTGTTTGCACGTATGTAGTGTACTATGTTCATGCCTGGTACCTGTGGAGGCCAAAAGAGGGTGTCGGATATCGGGGAGCAGGAGTTACAGGCTTTACAAACAGTACGTGGGTGTGAGAACTGAACCCCAGTCTTCTGTAATAGCAGCAAGTGCTCTTAACTACTGAGCCATCTCCCCAGACCCCTGAGTGGTTATGGAAAAAGGTATATAATATTTTTGTGGTTTTAGTAAAAGTAAAAGTAGCCGGGCATTGGTGGCACACGCCTTTAATTCCAGCACTCGGGAGGCAGAGCCAGGCGGATCTCTGTGAGTTCAAGGCCAGCCTGGTCTACAAAGTGAGTTCCAGGAAGGGCGCAAAGCTACACAGAGAAACCCTGTCTCAAAAAACAAAAAAAAAAAAAAGTAAAAGTAAAACGTAGCATTCCATTTTCTCGTGTCCAAACATTCTTCAGTTAGCAGTTCAGTGTCAATGACGTCGCTTTTGTAGGCCGTCACTGCACCAGGAAATGCCTCCTGAGGAATGCAAGCTCACAGGGCCCAGAAACCTTGCGTTAGTGAATAACCAGCCAGCAGGGGGCAGGGAAGAGGAAAGACAAGCTTTCATGGCCAGCACATGGCAGCTAATGGTGAACCTGACCTTCAGGAGAGGTTTTCTCTCCAAGGAGGGTAATTTTAGAATATCACCATTTCAAATCTCTTAAATTGCATAGATAAGATAAACAAGGACAGAAAAGTGAAGGGAAATATTAAGGCACAGTAAAATGTGCTCACCCATGCTCATCACAAGTACTCCTACACCCTTAGTTTCTGCTCTCAAGTCTCAGCTCTGCTAACAGGCTGCAGGTCACAAACGACAGGAGACACTGGTGCATCATGGTTTGATGCTGAGCACATCACACACGAGGACTCAAGGATGGTTTAACTTCCCTACGATTAAACTAGTTGTGTCTAAAATCCTTATGACAGACTGGTATCCATGGTTAATATCACTAGAGTTTAAATTAAAATAAACAACAAAATAAGTATTAGCTGCCAATTAAATTGTGTAGTTTTAATCATGTTAGGTTAAAATCAAGATAACCTGCTATGGCTCTCACAAAGTGGCCGTTTTATTTATCATGGGCAACATAGCTACATTTTGGTCAATGATGGCTGTGTATATTGTGGTTCTATTTCCTCGGGACACTGCAGTCCCTGAGTTTGGTAAGCATCCGTATGACATTTGTACAACGATGAGACCCTTCTTAGAATGAGTCCCCTCTGTCAAGTGATGCAGATGTATGTACAATGTTTTCAAAGTGAAGTCTTCAGACCTCGAGCCCCTCCGTCTCACCAGGCAGAGGGGAGCTGCCCGTCATGCTGCCATGGGCATTTCTGGTACCTGATTTTCCTTCACTGTTGGACGTCTTAGATAAACTGTACGGCATGTTTGGCGAAAAGGTAGATTTTAAAGGAGGTCTTCCCCGTTTTGACTTCTGTCTCTCTTCATCCCTCTTTTCGTCCTTTTCACTATCTTCTTTATTCTGGGCAACAACAACAAAAGGCATGAGAAGGGCCAAGACCTTCAAAAATAAACATTCCAATTCTCCAGGAAAAACTACTAACTCCAAAATAAAAGGTCAGTTAACTTTATGTCAACTCCTACTATGTGCTTCTAGAGAAATCCACAACAGTTTTCTACCCGATTCACATGAGTACAACACTCCCCTGGTTCCTCATGTCCTGCTGAGGGAATGAAAGGCACCAGAAACAGTCAGAACACTAGGCAGAGCTCCACAGCAGGAACTGTGGCTGGAAGGTGTGGGCAAGTGGACCGTGGGCCAGCAGACCACTTTGACACGGTGGAGGTAAGAGGAAGGACAGTGGATTTCCAGAGTGATGGGGTCCTCTGGGTAGCTCTAATGATGAGAACAGCACTGCACATCTGTCCAAACCTTCTGAAGGCACAAGGACCCAGAGCTGCCTGACACCTCGGATGTACACACCACCCCAGTGTAGACTGCGGCCTTTACCAGCTAGAACAAATGGCCTCCTCTGGTGAGGGGTAGGGCCGACAGTGCAGAAGGCCATACCCACCTAGGGCAAAGAGCACACTGGAAATCCCATACCTTCTCATTCTTGCATTGAATGTAAAACTACTCTACATCAGCATCTTACAGAAAAGATACACCTTGAATAATCTCTCTATCGCCAGTGATATGAATGTATGAACATACCTTAACTTTCTTCTTTTGTTTTTTCTTTGGTCCACCTTTGTCCAAGGGCCAGATTATCCTGTCAGCCTTTACCCATTCATCATACCTTAAAAAAAAAGTTTAGCTTTCACAATGATATCCTATTTGAAATATATTCACACACACACCCTGCATGCTCCAGTTTCTAGTGTTGGCAAAACTGTAAGGAGACTAGGAACTGCCTGTTGGTAAGACATGCTAGCAGTTGTCCTAGGTACTCAGTATAGCCACTAGTGATAAAGCCATAATTACAGAGAAAAAACCAAACCCGGTGGTGGTGCACGCCTGGGATCCCAGCACTTGGGAGACAGAGGCAGGTGGGTCTCTGTGAGTTCGAGACCAGCCTGGTCTACAAAGCACGTTCCAGGACATTACACAGGGAAACCCTGTCTTGAAAAATTCAAAATAGCCGGGCAGTGGTGGCGCACGCCTTTAATCCCAGCACTTGGGAGGCAGAACCAGGCGGATCTTTGTGAGTTCGAGGCCAGCCTGGGCTACACAGCAAGATCCAGGAAAGGCACAAAGCTACACAGAGAAACCCTGTCTCGAAAAACCAAAAAAAAAAAAAAAAAAAAAAAAAAAAAATTCAAAAAAAAAAAAAAAAAAAGAGAGGAGAGAGAGAGAGAGAGTGTGTGTGTTTCTCAGAATTAAGAGTTTCAGGGGTCTGGGTTAGCAAACTCTTGATTCTAAACTATCTGAATTTTTTTTTTTCCCAAAACTCTCACAATCTGAACTTATCAGAAGATTTTTGTACTAGAATTCATTCTATGGATAATATAAAGATGTCAATTTGCAAGCAATCAGCTCCCAATCATTTATCAAGTCCCCTTTTCTTGTCCTCCCCAGAGTCCTAGTATCAGTTATTCCTAATAAAACTTTATTATGAAATGTGTCACTATTAAGACGGAAGTTAGAGATATTTGTATTTAATTTAATTTCCTTTATCTACATTTGTTTTCTTTAGCCCAAGATGAAGACTCATGTCCCTTGACCCTTCTTCAAAACACTGTCAACACTTGAATTTCAACATAATCTTTCCCATTACTAGGAAGAGATAAATAGATTAAATTATTCAGAACTAAATAACACTTCTTGCATTACACAAATGCAGTTATTTATAGTATTCAGTAACATTGTAAACTAGTTGCCATGGAGACAACAAAGCACATGGCCCAAGTATGTACAGGTTTTAGCTGCCCTGGTACCATGAAGCCTATACTAGAGCCGAAAAACCATTTCCTGGTAGATTACCAGACTCTAAAACTTTCGGAACAGGGATGGCTATTAAAATCTTATTCATAAACATTTTTTAAAAATTGGTTTTTCAAGAAAGGGTTTCTCTGTGTAGTCCAGGCTGTCCTGGAACTCACTCTGTAGTCCAGGCTGGCTTGAACTCATAGAGATCTGCCTGACTCTGCCTTCTGAGTGCTGGGAGTAAATGTGTGTGCCACCACTGTCCCACCTATAAATATTTCTTAATTTGGTCATTTCCTGAGGTCCTACTAAAATACCAGGCATTATAAAACATACAGAGAATAGATGGAACAAGGCCTTGCTTCCATGTCTGATATAAAAACAGAGATACTGTATAATCGAGTACAGTCTAGTAAATACAGTGAGAAAGATATATATATACCCAACCTAGGGCTAAAAAGAAGAATATGTCTTGCTCCTAAGTTTCCCAGAATACACCGGACCAAACAAAGCCCAGGCTCTGTCCCGTGTGGAGGAACTCCGGGTGGCCCACCCTGGCCTGGTCTGAGTGGGGTGTCGGGCAGGTACTTCTAGCAGCTACAATAGGGCTCCGCTCACACTTGCGGATTCTCCCATTTTAGAAACATGACTAAATTATCTAGAAACTAGAAGGATTCTTTGAAAGCCAGAATTACACTAGCTTTCAGGAAGATTTATGGACAACCAAAGACGCATGAGTCATCAGTGGGTGACTAATGAGGACAATGACAGAACCTGAGCATGTGACAAAGGACTACTGGTTAGAGTCAGAAAGGGAAGCCTTAAGAAAACGAGAAGAGTGACAGGAAAGAGATATCCTAGCACAACAGGCTGCACACAGGGTGGACGGCTGTGAACAAACTTGAATCTGAGGAGAAATGTGACCGAACATGCTGCTGCTGCTGCCTGAGTTGGGAAGTAGTCCTGCTCCGAATTTATCAAGACACAGAGACTCTGCCTCGTTATTTTTTTTTTTTTTTTTTTTTTTTGGTTTTTCGAGACAGGGTTTCTCTGTGTAGCTTTGCGCCTTTCCTGGAACTCACTTGGTAGCCCAGGCTGGCCTCGAACTCACAGAGATCCGCCTGGCTCTGCCTCCCGAATGCTGGGATTAAAGGCGTGCGCCACCACCGCCCGGCCTCTGCCTCGTTATTAAGACCCTGTGAGGTTGTGCTCACGGCTGAGAGACTCACTATGTGCTAGGCACCGTTCTATGCACTATATGTGCTAGTTAACATGGGGATTATAATTCTACAACTTATTTATACAGTAAGGACCCTGAAGTCCCCAATCTGGAGAGGGGGGACCTGAGTCAGGACAGAGCACACAACTAGTGTGTAGAAAAGGTGTGTGGCAATGTGTCAACCCAGAGCAGTCTGCATCCACACAGACACAGACACACAGACACACAGACACTCACACTTTCAAAAGGCTTAAGAGAAAAGCCATTCTAAGTCAAACAAACTCAGAATGGCTGGGCCTCAGGGTCTAGCTGGTCTGACTCTCGAGGCCAGACTGAGCTGTCTTCCCTTGAACGTGACCAGTTTGCACAGAACATCACACCAGACAAGTCTGCTCCATGCCCATGGAGGATCAAAACAAATCAGACAACTCCCTAATCGTGTCTGAACACAGAAAATACAGGGAACATTGTCCAAGCCACAAAAATGGCAAAATATCCTCTCTAACTAATGAGCCACTTCCGCTTCTGTACCAATTACAGGATTAACTTGGATCTAGCCTTCCCTCTTTCTAGGTAAGATTTACTAAGAGAACCAATCACAGACCTACATCAGCTTCCTGACTGTGTGCACACACAACAAAGATTTTCTTAAACCTACAGCACAACAAAAGCTCAAGTCTACGTCCTACCCAGTATGGATTTTAATTACTTAACCAACTCAAAATTCTTACAGTGCCTGACACGGGCTTGACTTCTCACAAAGGAAACAAAGATGTGCATGGCCAAGAGGTGTGGGCCTCACCCCAGAGTGCTGGACTATCGCCAACTCCTGAGGTGGGCCCCAGGCTGTCACAGACTTAGCCATCACCCTGGGACAGTGATGCCCCATGGCTTCCCCTCAAGTGTTCTGCCACCCTATAAAAAAGGAATAAACTCAGTTGTCCCAATGGCAGAATGTTCGGCTGGTCTCTGGTGGAAGGCACTGACAGTTTATAAAACAGTGCAAAAATCCAAGTCCTCAAAAACATGGAACCAAGGTGTGCCTTACAAATACCCTCAAGAGGTTCCTACAACACTGCTCCTTTTTAACCACCTAAAAGAACATGCTTTATTGCTCACCTGACATTCCATCCATAATAATGCACCAAGTATAAAACCTCCCCGTCATCGATCTCGGTGCCTTTGATGCTGGCTTCATAAATTTTCTGAGTCTTTCCTCGGCCATACTTCACTTTGACTCTGGTTCCGGTCAGGCAGGGTTCGGTGTCGTCTCCCTCGTCATCGTCCTCTTCCGAGTCACATTTGCTTTCCGTTTCTTCCCTGCAGCGGATTACAACATTGATAACGCTACTAAGCACTCCGGGGAGGACCAAAAACAAGGGCAAGAGAACCCAGCGTGGAGGGGCTGTACGACCTACGTTCCCTTAGGAACATGTCAGTGGAGGAGGAGGAGAAGAAGGAGGAGAAGGAGAAGATTTGATGGACTACTTACTAAGGAATTTATTATGTAGAAGTGCACTGTACAAAGGTAAACCCATACTTCTTAAAGGCCAATCAATAATCACAGTTAATGATGATGCAGTCAATAAGTAACTTTAAACAAACAAACAAAAAATTAAAACCATATGCCCTGGAATGGCCTTTGGAATTCACACTCAAGTGCCACCTTACTTGTGAGAATGTTCTGAAGCTATTTTGTAACTTCTTGCAACTACCTGTCTTAAATCTCCTTTAGCAGTACTGTGTTCTCACTTCAGAGTGGTTCTTAGCAAGACACACTGTTTGGTGTGTAAAATAATGAACAAGGGCTGCCTCCCTTAGTAACCCTGTCTCTTAAACTGATTCATGTTGACATGAGGCTACTTGTTGAAATTATAAGACAGTGATGGTGGAACAAAGCTTTCTAGGTTTTGTTGGTTTCCAGTTCCATTTCCAACTCCTTTGCCATCAGCTTTTCTTTGTTTTAATAATTACACATAGAGGGAATTCACATGAGAAGTCCGATGGTATTTGGAAACTGTAACCATAAAGTGTATTGCCTATTAACCTGGCGAGGATTCAGAAGACATGCATGAGGTGTTCTAAGAATTTCAAAAGCTTCAGGAGCAGTCTTAAGGTCTCGTGTACAGGCTGTCACTGCAGTGGCGCCCCTCGGCACACGACTGAAGCCTTGATAACTCGTTTGCATCAAGGATATCTGCTCTCCAGGGACACTTCTCATGAATATCCTGAAGAAATCATTCCAAAGCACATATAGAAATCTCCAGGATTCCTGATACAGGCTAAGAATATGCCCTGTTTGTTATTTGTACACTCAACTTTTATTTAATAGAATAGAATATTATCCTTCACATTGATGATTGAATTCTGTGTTCTAAAATATTTGCTCCATTTATGTATCAAGTATTTTAGCCATATATTTATTTATATAGACTCATTATTATAATTAGACCCTACTTTTTAAATAGCTCACCTTTATTTAGTGTTTTAAATATTTAAATACTGTACTCATTATTCTCAGCTCCCAATTATTTCCTGCTACTTTTTAAATCCTAATTACACTTTATTTACAACTTTTTAGAACTAAACTTCTTCAGTCACTTTCCCCAAATCTGGCTCCAGATCTCAAACTTCTATAAGATTTAGCATTATGTAATAAAACAACTGGAAAAAAAAAACTGGAGAAGATCTTCTGTTTTCAAGTAAGTACCTTATGCTGTTGTTCTAAAACTTCCTTTTTATTAATATCTAAAAAATTAGTAAATCCATTTGATCCCACGACAAAATGGCCCACGACACGGCCCAGTGAGACATCACTTTGATCTAGCTCAACTGCCTAATTTTGGGCTTTTTAAGTCACTTCAATCCATGCAAGTCTAATACATGGAAACAAATACAGTTTTCACTCAACAGCAAATAGAATGGACATTAAAAAGCTGGAATTTATGATGAGATGTGGGGCAAGAATGTCTTTACAAACTGGAATCAGGGGTGCATGCCACTTACTCTATACAACTGGAAAAGACAAATGGCGTCAATAAAGCTAACACACAGAAACATCTGCTAGCACTGTGCACCCATGTGTCTGTTAGCTTTCCCACGTTGTACCTTTTTTAACATGGAAATTTTGCTGTCGCTGTTTCCTCTTGTCCACTTCCTCCATTTTTCTCCAGCTCCCTTCCCTGCTGTCAACTGCAGGGCCTTTCTTTTGACTGGGTGGCGCAGCCTTCTTTGAGGCCACTGTTTAGGGCACAAGTGCTATTAAAATGGTGCGACCAGTATATTCTCCAATCCCGAAAGGCAATACACATCATCTTCACAATGTGTCTCACCTTCATCAGACAAGAGGAACGGAAGTCCCAATAAGAAGACATTCCCTCACACCTGAATCTCTAAGCAGGAAGAGTGCTGCTGGACCCCAGACAGGTGCCTCTGGAGAACAGACATAAGACAATGTACCTCTCTTGGCTTTTCTCTTCCTCTTCCTCTGAGTCTTTCTCAGAATCCTCTTGCTTTTTAAGTTTCCTCTCTTTGGGCTTTGGTGTGCTTTTTCTCCCGAGTAGCAGCTCATTGTCTTTTTTCTCGGCTGTTTCATAGTCGTCATCGACATCCTTATTTTCTGTATCGTCTCTGATGAAATTTTCTTCTATTTTCTCTTCTTCTATTTCTTTTTTAATAGAATTTGCATCTCGAACAATTTTCCTCCGCCCCTAATGGAGGGGATAAAAGCTTTTAGAGAGCTAACACGACAAATTAAGAGAAGGCAGAGAAAGACATCTTTGCAGCTTTCTCTGAAGCGTGGACAGCAGTGACTCTGCTGCACCCTGGCCTGGGAGCAGCAGCTGAACAACAATTCACGCCTATGTATTATTCCTTTGGAAGTCAAAGATGACTCACTATCAATCTCTTAATTATGTCCAACACTACATGATCCCTGGACACATTATTATGCATATTCATAAGAAAACTCTTTTCTCCTAGGGCTAGGAGTGCAGCTCAGTGGGAACGCTACAATACCTGCTAACCATGGTTAAGAAATGTGAGATGATTATCTACACGCTAATGACAGAATTCCCTACTAGTTATGTTGCGCTGGCAAGATGGGCCAGAGTAAAGGTACACACTTGCCACCAGGCCTGACGACATGAGTTCATGACCTATCTGGACTCACATGGTGCAAGGAGAGAGCGACTTCCACAATTATCCTCTGACCTTCACATATAGGCATGCACATATGCGCGTGCATACACACACACACACACACACACAGAGCAAATGTTTTTAAATAAAATGTTTAAGTTACTAAGGATAATCTTCATAAACTCACCCTCTAACTTATGACCTCTTTGAAAGTTCTGTGATCTTCAATCTCATTATTTATTAGAATAAAAATCAAATAGCAATATATTTTCTTACAATAAAAATCAAATATCAGTATATTTATGTGTTATTATGCTTTAAGGACCTAATGGCACCAATGTCTAAAAAGTGAGATTGTGGACTGGAGAGGTGGCTCAGTGGTTAAGAGCACTGGCCGCTCTTCCAGAGGGCCTGAGTTGGTTCCCAGCACTCTTATCGAGTGCTCACTACTGCTTAGAACTCCAGCTCCAGGAGACCCAGCTTCAGGACTTTGAGGGTACCCACACACAAGTGAAACATACACATACATATAAAAACGAACGAACGAACAAACGAACTAAAGAGGGAGATTTCTTTGAGTGAGGACCCAGAGCATTCACGGGGTCCCAGGAGGCACTTGTGCTGTCTCCTATGGCCTCTACCAAACCTCCAGCACACCAACTGACTAGGAAACTCGCGAGCCTCTTCAAGACCTTCTCAATTTTCCTGCAAGTCAGCCTACTATGATGGCAGAACACAGGAGGGATTTAAAAAAAAAAAGTGAAAAATAAAGAAGGAACTGGGGAGGAGGCTCAGCATGTAGGAGTGTTCACTGTGCAAGCCTGAGGACCTGGGTTCAAATCCCTTGCACCCACCTCAAAAAAAAAAAAAAAAAAAAAAAAAAAAAAGCCACACATGCACCAATAACCCCATTGTTGGGGGTGGGGCAAGGGCCAGATAGCGGGTCACTAGGATTGCTGGCCACAACCTACTTCTGGGTAGTGAGAGGACAAGTTTCAAGGGACCGAGGCAGAGAGGGACCCCCCCACACACACCCCAAAACAAAAACTGAACAGTTGAATAAGGTTAGGTATAGTTCACCCCGGTAATCCCAATACTTGAAAAATGGATGCTGGAGGGTCAGAAGTTCAAAGTTATCCACAGCTATATAGTGAGTTGAGTCTAGCATGAGCTATTATGAGTCCCCCTCGAAAATTAAGATAAATAACAAAACTTTAAAATAAAATAAAGAACTTAACTTTACATATTTCATGAAATTCACTAAAAGATTGCACTTATTAGATGACAGAATGGTCAGTTTAACTCCAGTTCCAGGGGGTCTGGTGCCCTTTCCTGGCCTCTGAGGGCTCCAGGCATGCATGCGACACACAGACATACATGTAGGTAAACACCAATACACACAAAATAAAAATGAACAAACCTTTTTAAAAAGAGAGAAAAATAGTGCCTCCCTCCCAAAACAAAAAAAAAAAAAAAAAAAAACCACAATTTCTGAACTACAAGAAAAGGTAACTTCACTTTTCCCTTCCATTAAATATGGCTTCAACAAATAAGACACATTAAGAACTGAAAGCCAGGCATGATGGCGCACGCTTTGAATCCCAGCTCTTGGGAGGCAGAAGTAAGCAGATCTCTGTGAGTTTGAGGACAGCATGGTCCAGGACAGTGAGAGATACATAACAGAGAGACCCTGTCTCAAAAAACAAAAACAAAAGAAGGAACCAAAATTTGAGCATATGGCAACCCATAAAATGATAAATCATAAATCATATGTAGCTACCACTGAGCATGGATCAGAAGAGTGAACGGTAATCCTTTATAAATCTTTAGTCAATGGAGAGAGAGAGAGAGAATGTGTGTGTGTATGAGAGTGTGTGTGTGTGTGTGTGTATGTGTGTGTGTGAGTGTGTGTGTGTGTGTGTGTGTGAAAGAGAGAGAGAGAGAAGATAAAATCAATGTGTGCACAATCAAGCCGTACAGTATGCACACAGATTTACAGATGTGGCACAGGAATTATCAAGAGGAATTCACTCAACTAGTTAATGAGCACTTCCTATGTGCTGTGCTTCTTTATTCTGGAAGCCCGAGGTCTCGTTAATGAGCAAAATCAACACTCACCCTTGCCTTCAAGGAATGCAGCTCTGGTACAGAGGGAGGAAAAGAGAGAAACCCAACCCAGACATTCCAGACTGCAGTGAGAAAGGAGGAAGGTAGCAGCAAGTATAAAGACAGTGCAGGTTTCACTGGGGTGACATTTTAGCAAGAAACTTAAGAAGAGAGAGGACATGGGACTGAGTCAGCAGACGGACCCGAGCAGACTGGGAATTCTGTAGGTGTGTGTCGCTTCTGTCCACCTGGTTAGGTGGTTTCGTGCTGTGCAGCCCAGGTGAACGCATGACAAGGCCCTTGCCTCGGGATCCTGAGTGCTGAGGCATGAGGCACCCACCATGCCTGGTGAGGAGGAGCTTTCCAAGTAGAGGAAGTAAAACGTGTTGTCCGGGAAAGGTCGCTACGATAACCTTGTTACAACCTTACTAAATACTGCAACAGAAACTAGGAGGACTACCCAAACCGTGTGTGTGTGTGTGTGTGTGTGTGTGTGTGTGTGTGTGTGTGTGTGTGTGTGCGCGTGCGCGTGCGCGTGCGTGTGCATGCCCACCCATGTCCGTCCACAGTAAAACTTTTAAACTAATGCATGAAGCAGATGACACCCAACACTCACTCTTGGAGACTTCAGGTCTGTGTCTTCTCTGTCGCTGTCACTGTTGGAATCGGTATTCTCCTCGGGCTCACTCTTCACGTCCATTAAAGGCATTTCCTGGTCCACTTTTAGAGCCTCTTCCATTGAGTCTTCCAAGTCTTTTGTTTCCACTTTTACTTTTGGTTCATGGTGGTGAATAGTTCGGAACTGAATATTTGCAGAACGGCAGTACTCCTCAAAACCATAGAGATATCTAAACACACATAAGGTTCATCTTAAGAAATCTTAGTCTTTGCATTTATCATGAATATAAGGTGCATAAATAGCAAAACCCAAGGCTTTAAAAAGCATTCTTTGTATGTTAGTAATCTCTGAACGCCTTTGATACAATAAACACAGGTACCAAAAACTAAAACATTGTCCTGAGAACCCAAGACTGTTACAATTTAACAAAGCCACCTCAGAACACTGCTCTAGAACAGAGGTTCTCAACCTGTGGGTCACGACTCCTTTAAGAGTTGAATGACCCTTTCACAGGGGTCATCTAAGATCACCAGAAAACATAGATATTTACATCACGATTCATATATGAAGTAGCAACAAAATAATTTTATGGTTGGGGGCCACCACATGAGGAACTCTATTAAAGGGCTGCAGCATTAAGAAGGGTGAGAACCGTTGCTCTAGAACATGTATGTAATGAAAACTATAGCCTATGAGCTGGAACTGCAGATGATTAGCACCCCACATCCCTGACTTTAAAGAGGAAATCAGCATCACATGGGAAATAGAATACCTTTCCGTCACAAGTGTCTCCCAGCCCACACGTGAACATTTGCTTTCCTTGTTTGGAGTGCTAATGCCTTAAAAGGCTGTTCCCTGCAAATGTTTGTCTCATTTTTCATTCTTTTGGTTTTCCCAGACAGGGTTTCTGTGTGTAGCCCTGGCTGTCCTGGAACCCTCTGTAGCCCAGGCTGGTCTTGAGCTCAGAGATCTACCTGCCAATGCCTCCCAAGTCCTAGGATTAAATGTCTGTACCACTACACCCGGCTGACATTTACTCCTTAATGAAGCCAGACTACTTACTTTCTATAAGCAGTTTTTACATTGTAGGATGCAGCTGAGTTCAAAATTGGAATGCCAAGGTCCATATAAATTTGCTTCCACACAGCACCACTGTCAATCTGGAAAATTACAATTTTGTTAACAATTGTCAAAGGAAATAATCATTACACTAGCATTCTGTGTTCTTTAAAAAAATGCATACATCAATGCAACATCAAACAATCAAACTCCTCATCACACAAACACTTATTTCCCAAGCAATGTTATACTTACCTTGTCACATCCCCCCTGATGATAGACCAGTCTAAAGAGCTTGAAGAGATTGAGATCTTTATAGCCCAAAACAGGTGGTTTGTTGATGGGAGTACCTTTTTCAATGTCAGAGGGAAAAATAAAGCATTTAGTCAAACGAAAAACACTACTTTGAAAGTAAAGATAGTGACTTCTAGTTTGGCAAAATCCATTAATTGGAGGTATACATTTAAAGGTCCTTAAATCACACAAGACAATCTCCTCTGTCTTCTTTATACAGCTGTGTAGGCTCTCTGGATTTTAGAAGCCACACACTTCTATTACCAATCAAGTTACCTCTCTACCACGGAATGGCTAAAACCAAGTTAAAAACTAAGACTGCTATGTATGGCTGCCATTGCTGGTTCACTACAGCTTAAGCAAAGGAAGCAGGTAGGTTATGGCTCCACTCTGGCTCTTAAACACATGGAAAGCTGTGTGCAGGTCTCTGCAGGATTACTTCTCAAAGCCCCAGAATGGCTGGGGCCAAATTACCTGAGGATTTCCTAGGACTAACATGTCAGAGTGTGATGATTTATAATGGTTCTATTTCTTCTATTGCTACAGAAATCCTGTCCGACTCAGAAAGAGAACGTGGTCCATTATCTTCAGCTTTTGGAGACCAAGGATCAGGTGGATTTACTCGCCTGAGCACAGCATTACCACTGTAATAAATGACTACCCAGAGTAACGTTATGATTGGTCACTTTCTACTTCTATTTTAATCTTTTCATAAATACAAGGGAGACCAAATTTAATTATGTAAATACTGATTTCCTATGCTTTTATTGCAAACATTTAACTACCACCAGGTATAACTGATTGATCGTGGGCTTTCAGTGGGATATAAGGCATTCCTAAGACAGCAGAAACAATGCCTATACCTCAAACACAGAGCCATAGAAATGACATACCTCTGTCTTCCATAAACTTATAAAGCTGTTGGAGGAAGTTGTCCCTCTCTTCAGGGTCAAGTTCTTCCTCAGGCTGTGAAGGCAAGCACAGTGAACAGAAAGAGATACAATGTTATCTTGGTATCCAGGAACCCCTGGGAGTCACATTTGAATGCTTTGGCTTTTTTGCTGTTGCCAGACTCAAACTCTAGGCCTCCCAAAGGGTAGGAAAAGTGCTCCACCACTGAGTCTGTTCTCTACCCTTAAGTCACATTCTGATAACAAAGACCTGCTTCAACTGTAGACCAGGCTATCCCTTTCATCTTCCACTCTGACCCTGCCTTGAGTATCATCAAAAGACTAATAAAAGTCAAGAGGAAGATATTCCAGAATGTAGCAAGACGATTTTTACTTCATTTGACATTATTTGGGAAAAAACAAACAAACGAACAACAACAACAAAATAATTATCATATGGTCCATACGAATATATTGGGAGATAAGCACAACAATGACAAATTTTTTTGTTTGTTTGTTTGTTTTTTTGTTTTTCAAGACAGGGATTCTCTGTGTAGCTTTGGAGCCTGTCCTGGAACTCACGCTGTAGACCAGGCTGGCCTTGAACTCACAGAGATCCACCTGGCTCTGCCTCCCCTGGGATTAAAGGCGTGGACCACCACCGCCCCTGCTCAAAAATGTTTTTATATAAAAAGTATCTATTTAAGTGTTCCTATTTAATAATTATATAAATCTAATAGTATTTTTCTATAATATAATTATAGATTAAATAAAATATCCTTGGGCTGTCAAGATGGCTCAGGGGGTAGAGGCACTACCACCATGCTTGACTACCAGACTTCAATCCCTGTGTCCCACATGGAGGAAAGAATTGAGTCCATCACACATGTCACGGCAGGCACATGCGCGCGCGCGCACACACACACACACACACACACACACACACACACACACACACACAAATAAGTGTTTCAAAAGTATAACATCTGTTGATAGATTACCCACCAGCAAATATTTACAGTGTTTCTGGTTTTGTTTTGAGACGGTATCCCAGGCAGGACAAGCTAACCTCGACTCTTCCTGAACCTCCCACCATCACCTCCCACATGCTGAGACTGTAAGAATACACCACATCTGATTACAGAAATCACTGAAAAGTCAGCAGTACACTGGAGAAATTAATAAAACACTAATGTTTCTTCCATATAAAGGATCATGACTTTAGAGGATAACTTTACTGTGTTCTAAGAGAATAATTCAGACTATTTGCATATTAAAAACGATGTTCAGATAAAAGCAATGTTTAAGCAATAAATATCGATTGTTCAGTGCCTAGATGGCAGCAGGCACTTTAAAATCGTGTTAGCCTTTAAGAATTTTAATAGCTAATACTAGAGCCAGGATCAATGAACATGTAGTCGATTAAAATATATAATAAAATCTAGGAGGCAGGAAGATCTCTGTGATTCCAAGGCCAACCTGGTCTACATAGTGAGTGCTACCACAGCCAGAGCTACATAGTAAGACCCTACCTTGAAAACAAATAAACAAACAAATAAATAAAACGTTGTTCTTCAATACAAAGAAGCAAAATCAACCCACTGACTACAAATGGGGCACAAATAAGGTACTAGCAAGTCATGATAAATTTTTCATGATTGACTATAATTTTTACAGGTTAAAAATTGATAGCTTAAAGGCATTAAGTTAGTGGATAATAAAGAGCATTTTAGCTGGGCAGTGGTAGCGTACGCCTTTAATCCCAGCACTTGGGAGGCAGAACCAGGTGGATCTTTGTGAGTTCGAGGCCAGCCTGGGCTACAAAGTGAGTTCCAGGAAAGGCACAAAGCTACACAGAGAAACCCTGTCTTGAAAAACCAAAAAAAAAAAAAAAAAAAAAAAAAAGAGTATTTTAGACTCTGTGAGGAACCAAGTCACAAAATTTAAGTACAGTTCTAAGATACAAAAACAAAAATAAATAAAAATTCAATTTACATATACCTACTTTCTTGAAAGGAAATTTCCACCAAAACATAAATCGTCTCCTAAGGATTTTCAGATTTCATCTCACCGTCATTTTAAGGGACTGTGTTGCATACACTAGAAGACGCCTCCCTGTCCTAAAAGCTGCCTCTGCCTGGGATTCAGATCTGCTACTGGGTTCGCTGTCACCGTCCACACATCCGTCTCGCCCCGCTAGCACCTCTTTCCTGACTGGGAGCCAGGGGCTGCTGCATTGTTCAAGGACGTAGGTGTGGGAAAGAGCAGGAAGAAGAAAGGTAGAGGACTCTCTGAAGCACCAGCCTTCTTCCCTTCGTGATATCAAGCACCGGAAGAGTAACTACACACTTAGTCACAATGCCAGCTCAAGGAAGAGGATTTTAAGGATCCAGACAACACATGTACACGATTATAGTGTTAAGAAATGTCTACTGTTATGGGCACCACTATATTCTACTTAGTATTACAAGTAGCTGTTTGTCTACACTATCAGATTTTGACTTTTCTGACAAGAGGCATTATGTCTTGAAGTTCAAGTATTTCTTAACCATTAACGCATTATGTCTTAAAGTTCAAATATTTCTTAACCATTAACGCATTACTCAGGAGTTGTACAAGAGCACTGTGGATGAAAATCAGAGCACACGGCACCTTCTTTTTTGGCTGCTTTGATTTTGGAAAGTGCTGTAGACAGGCAGAAGAGGCCAACAGCACATAATGCGTAAGTGCAGAGTGCGGGAACAGGGGTGGACCGAACGGTTCTGCTGGGGTGCGGCTGCTGTCCACACTGAAAGTCTTTCAGTGTGGCTGGTAGTCCCCGTACAGCAAGCAGCAGGAGATGGGTCTGAGGCACGCTGTGATCAGAAAAGGACAATGTGATAAAGAACTAAACTTGCTGGGTGCACACGCCTGTAATTCCAGCATTTGGGAACAGAGGCAAGAGGATCCAGGACAGCCAGGGCTACACAGAGAAACTGTGTCTTGGGGAGGAAAAAAAAAAAAAAGACCCAGAACCTGCTCGATACCATAGGAGATATGAAGTTTCCAAAGAATTAGGTGCGTGTTTTACAGTTCTCAGCCATGAATGGGACTGACACATTGGAGAGGAAGAGGAAGCTATCACAGCAGTCCAGAAGGAAGAGGAGGAGGATGCTGTAAACCTTGCCTTCGGTGAAGGAGAAGGGGAGGGAGGGAGTTAAGGGTAAGAGGTTCTGTTGGTTGCTTGCTTTTGTCTTTCGTCCTTATCCATGCTGGCTGTGCTCAGGAGGCCTGTTAGCTCTGGGGCGGGCTTACTGTATTCATGGCGTTCATCTCTGATGACCGGCATGCAGTTAGACAGTCACCGTGTGATGAAAAGACATTTCTGCAACTGAGTTGAGAAGATTTCCCTTCTGTGTTTCACACTGGCTGCTAACAACCAATGCTCAGCAACAAAGCCATGAAAACATGGAAGGAGAAGGATGGCCCCAGATGTTCTTCAGACACAGGTGACAGGCAAGACTGCTCACCTGTACCTTCCTCACATACCTCTGGGAATGAATGCTCATTCCGAAAAGGCATAAATTCTAGTGACAAATGGATTTTATGCCATTTTATGGGAAGATGAATACAATTTGTTACTTTTTTTTTTTTTTTTTTTATTTAGTGTTTTCTTCTGCAATCTAGGCTAGCCTTGAAATAGCGGCAATCCTCCTGTCCACGTGCTGAGATTACAGGCATGTGCTACAAATGAAGTAACACACACCTCATACACCTCATGCTTGCTGTTAAGTTTCCTAGCTAGAAAATCGACAATATTGACTGTAAATCAGGAATTATTCAAACTGTCAAAATACATATGGAGGCTGGCCTGGAACTTGTAGCTATCCTCCTGCCTCTGCCCCTGACTAGAATGCTGCAATTGCAAGTGAGCATCACCACTGGTTTAATTTCGCTGTATTTACCCTGTGATAGTCAACAGTGAGAAGAGAAACGGGACCACAAGGCCAGCATTTAACTCAGATACCCAACGATGCACCAGGAGCTTCCTTCCGAGCAGTATCTGAGAGGCAGCTGGGAGATATGGGAAAGTGAAGACAAGAATGTGAACAGGGGTCAATCCGTGAAAGCCAGACTTTCACAGGTCAGTGATGAAAAGACATAAGACAGCAACACTGATACCAAAATCTAGTGTTCATCTGATAGGGGCTGAAAGCTATTAAAGGTTTTCCTGTGGGCCAATTACAAACAAGCATTGTTAGAGAAGAACTCTTTGGCAAGGTCCAGAAAATCTCAAAATGGACAAAGGAAAAAAGTTATTTAAAAACCACAAGAGTATGAGAGAGATTACTTAAGAGTATACTGTCTAAGAAGAGGTATTTTGAAAAAAAAGAGAAGTTGTGTCAAAGACTTCTAATTAACCTTCAAACAGCAGTCCGACACCTTGTTTCAAACAGTAATTTCGCAAGATTTTACATAATCCACACTTATTCATTTATTCAGAAACTAGGTGATGAGGGTTTAATATGGGCCAGACTCTCAGTGCTGGCTGTCTGGGTCCCCTGGGGAGTAAGGGTGAAAAACAAAATCCCTGGCATGCCTTGGGTTCATTTACAGCATAGGAAAGAAGAAACCAAGACCTGCAGGACTTGTGAAACCTCAGCCTAAGTGTTCTCCTAAGAAAAACTTAGAAAACAGAGAAGGTACTGCTAGTGTGGGCAGTCTGTTTTAAAGGAATCATGGAGTAATGTGCCTAAGTTTCCTCCATAATCACACACACACACACACACACTCTCTCTCTCTCTCTCTCTCTCTCTCTCTCTCTGAAATATACATACATATAACTGGTAAGAGGGTTATGCCGCTTTCATTTCAAAACCAACAAGTCCTTAAAAATAAGCAGGACATTATTTGAGTTGGTCATCTTCACTTGCTCAAATACAGAGCTGCCTATTTTAACAATGATAAGAAAAGATGCATCTTCCTGGTGGCCGATGTTTTGATATAATAGATCACAACACCTCAGTGAAACAGTTACGAAAGACTTCAATTTAAAAAGAAAGTCTTTACAATTTTTAAATGGCTAGAGAGAGAGTTCAGCAGTTAAGAGCACTTGCTGCTCCTGCAGGAAGAGGATTTGGTTCCCAGTACCCACAGTGTCTCGCAATCATCTGTAACTCCCGTTCCAGGGGATCTGATGCCTTATTTTGACTTCTGTGGATACCAAGCATGTGCATAGTGTACAAACATACATTCAAACAAAACTCACACACATAAAACAAAATAAATAAATCTAAAAAAAAAATGTAAGAAGAAAAAGCATGGCACAGTGGGTGATCTGCGCCGCCGCCGCAGCCTCAGGTACTCTGAGGCAGGGCCCGGAGACCTGCGTGAGCACAAGGGCAGCCTGGGTACACAGCAACACCCATCTCACAAAACGAGAGAGGGAGATGGAAAGGGAGGGAGGGAGGGAGGGAGAGTTTAAAATCTTGATCTTTGATGAACAGAGTTTCAAGTACACAAGCCACAGTTGAGCAGGAAACGGTGGGATAGAGCTGTAATCCCAGCACTTGGGAGGTACAGGGAGGAGGAGGAGCAGTTCAAGGTCATTGGCAGCTACAGGGCAAGTCTGAAGACAACCCAGGTTCCAGAGCGCCTGCCTTAAATACAGAGGCGAGATGGTTCAGCCGGGAAGGGTGGTTGCGATTAAGTCGGAAGTAAAAGCATCAGGACCCATGTGGTAGGAGAGAACCCACTTCTAAAAGTTGTCCTCTAGCCTTGAGACGGACTCTACGGCCTATACCTGCCTCCTCCACCCAAATAAATGTATGCATACACAAATGAGTCAATACAAAACAAGAACAATAAGTTTAAAAAACTAAATGGGCAATATTTGTGTAAGGTCCAAGAGCTCTGACGGCAGTGAATTACCTGTACAAGTAGACCTGGAATAAATGTGACATTAAGTAATGCTCGGCACACTGCTTTGAAAGAGAGATGGCATTACATAACATGCTTTAGAAACATTTCAATTCAAAAAGGTAAAAACCACAACCTCTTTTGTGCCCTAAAATTATTTTATTCCCCAAGGGATCACATGGAGTTTCTGTTTTTAAAAAGCTGACTTCAGATCTAGCGCAGAGACGGGCATGGAGGAGGGTAAGTGTGAACACATCAGCGGGCAGGTGCTTCCGCGTTAGTCTAGGGGAAGACGGTGGCTGCCTGGACTTCGGCTGGCAGAGTAGTTACTGAAAGAAGTGGGCAGATTAAGGGACTCTTCAAGTTGGTAGAAGACAATGGATTTGTGTGCCTAAATGGATTGGGTGGGGAGGACCAAGAAAAGAGTCCAGATGCTGTCCGTGTATTCCGTGTATCTAGCTTAGGCAACTGGGTATGGTGCTTCCACTAAAATAAATTAGGAATGGTCAGGGAAGGAGAAAGGAAGGTAAGTGAGGCTGTGTGCATACTGAGTTTGAACACTTCCAAATAAAAAGAAATTCCCACCAACAGTTTAATCTAAGTGCCTGTCGCTAAGAGACAGCTGAGATGTGCATATAGATTCTGAGTTATTCTATCATTTGGTTGGGAAGTAACCCAGAAAACAAATGTCACATCATGAGAGCTGAATGCTACTAAGGAGTAAGATGAGCTAAGACACACTTCTGCTTGGCTGAAGGTTTCTGGTGACTGTCAGCAAAGTTGCTCTGCCTGTGATGACAAGACTTGAGACAGTCATGAGGAGTCAGGGACGCCGCGTGTAACCGAGCAGCCTGGCTGGAGGGCAGGCACGGGCAGCGGGTGGGGGGACGCCGGGACCAGAAGTGCAAACAGAATGGGAAGCGTTCGAGGAGGCAGAGACTTCCTGCTCCAGAGCAGAACCCCAGGGACCTGGCTCTCAGACATGCCACACTGGCGACTGGGCCCGAAAGGGCGGCCTGCTGTGGGCTCTAAAGCTACTCCCGGGTAGTGGATAAGGCTTAAAGGCAAAGGCTGCTCCCACTGGAACTTAGGAGTTTCTTCCCAAAGCCGGGGTGGAGACACGGTAACATTCGAAGAAGATGACCTGATCACCGACACCGAACTGACCCGAGATAGTTGGAGACCCCATGCCACCTGATCCTAAAATTCACAGGATCCATCCCCCACTGTTACACACATGTAGAGCACTTCCGGGAGCCCAAAGGATGTGATACAGTCACAGTAAGACACTGTTTCACAGCTTAACAACGTCTCCTTAAAACAACGACATGACTCGTAAACTACTGCCCTTAACTATTTCCATTTGAAATGGTGCATACGTTGTATGTATCCATCAGGATATGATATTGGGGCTATCAAGTTTTTCATACCACCCGAACCTCTTAGATGACACAGATATAAAGTATCATTACACTAAAAGTGTTTTAAAAACACACACACACACACACACACACACACACACAAATAGAGCTGTATTTAGAGTGCCGGAGAGATGGCGCCACTGTTAAGAGCACTGACTGCTCTTCTGGAGGACCCAGGTTCAATTCCTGGCACCCACATGGTGGTTCACAACCATCTGTAACTCCAGTTCCAGGGGATCTGACACCCTCTTCTGGCCTGCATAGGCACCAGGCATGAAAGTAGTGCATTGATACACATGCAGATATTATAACACCTATACACAGTAATTATTTTGAAAATGTAGCTGTATTTGTGTGAACAAACGTATAAACCTCATTGGTCTCATTAGGTGAATTAGTGCAGTTAAAGCTTTAAGCTAAAACAGTGAAGATTCTTTAAAACTCATTAAGACTTTTCAAAAAAGATTTACTTATTTATTTTATGTGTATGCATGTTTTGTCTGCAGGTATACAAGTGTATCTATCATATGCATGCAGTACCTGAGGAGGCCAAAAGGTGGCACTGAATCCCCTGGAGCTGGAGTTAGAGATGGTTGTAAACTGCCATGTAGGTGCTAAGTACCAGAGGGCCTTTGCATGATCAGCGGTGCTCTGGACCCCTGAGCCATCTCTCCAGCCTACAGTTAGGACATTTTTTATTTCCTTGTTTAGAAGTCTAAATTTAAGCAAGTTGTTATATTTGAATGTAAGCGAGTATCTAAGTTATTCATTGAAGGTTGGTGTTTCAGACTTACTTAAAGCTTAGTTTAATTGAAGTTATTTGGTATAGCTATAATATTTATATTACATTTAAGAACCTATAGCTTTTACTGACAGTTTTCCTGAGTTATCAGGTATTTACTGTGGATCTATATACAAAGTGATTTTGAATAATCATCAGCAAATGTCTTTAATCTAATTTAAACTCGGTCATAGATTGACAAAGGTGACATTTGATTTAAATACCAAAAAATTAATATTCATATTTCCAGGAATTAAAAAACTCAAGCACTTATGACTTTTACAATAATGGAAAATTATCTTGGGTACCAAATGTAATGGTAATCCCTAGAAAATTCTCAAGACTGGAGAAATGAGTGTATTAATACATTAGACTAAAAAGAACAGTTCTTATAAAAAAACTTCACTCATTTTAATTTTCATTGCTAAACATAAAATCTGAAATACAAAGCCATTAAATCAATGATGATTTAAGCTAAAACTAGTTAAATTCCTCTTGATAATTAATCTTCTAACTTATATTTATCCAATATTTATTTCTCCTATATTTATCCAATATAATCATAAGCCAAGAAAAGTGAATAACAGTTATCATTATTTATATTAATCTGGACTTTCCAATAAATTTCCAAGCTCAAAAAAATTTAGTAATGTTTTTTCTAATATAAAATTTTCTTAAAAATTTTTTTTCTTAACAAAGACATTTAAATAACACCGACAAGATAATCTCTAGGTTTTCTCCAGCATAATTATCTATTTGTTGCAGTTACCAATACAGGCAGGAACTACTTTCTGTCAGATTCTCTTCCCAGCACAGTATGAGACATACTGCTTACTCTCAAATCCTGCAGTAGCTATGAGCAGGAAATAAAGTATTAAAGCCAAGAGCTACTGCTCCATTGGAAAGCTGCAGACTCCCAAATCTTGCTGCTCCCACTCATGTTGAAACGTCTGACACACGATGGGTAAACAGAGGCTACTGCTCGTCCCCACTGCAGAGATGGACACCACTTGTGGGATTCTGCTGCATACGCCTGCCTGCTGGTCCACACTGGGGGACAGTCGACGGTGCAGTGTAACGGCTTACAAAATGCTGCAAAGGATCTCTAGATTCTGGTAAAGCATCGTCCAGTCCTCCTAAGAAGTACACTATCAATACATCTTAGGTAGAATCATGATCTGTAATGCAATACAACAGCTCAGCCTCACTGGTGTGGGAAAGGCCCAGAATGACTAAGCCAGGTAGGCCCTGGCTTATCAGATTATTCACTATATACCATGCTCATGTTTCTCCCTTTGCTATGTATAGTTTAAAGCATTCCTTGGATGATCAGTATATTACATGTTTTAAAATTATTCTTCAAGACAAGTTAGAATGATTCAGCAACTAAATCTCACTCCAATGCAAGAGCAAAGAAAATGCAGCTGATTTTCCCCCCTAAAACCACCTAAATCTCAGTCAAGAAACCCCACTAAGGTGGCCAGAGAACTAGTTTACAACAAGTCTGTGTCAATAAAGCAAATGCTATGAAAATGAGCATCTGGAAAATAATTTAAAAGAAACTGTATGAATCATGCCTGCATTGTGATTTTTTTTTTTTTTTTTGGCTGTTATTTTTTAGGACTAAAGCAACCATGTTCACTAAATTTTAGCAAGTTCATAAGTAACATATTGTAAAAAGATACTATTTTTCTAAGTGTCCTTACATTTTAATTTTTCTTTACTATTACATTCAAATAATAGCCTCTGCTCTATTCATTTTTACTAACATTTATCACTCACAGCTTGATGAAACCTTACAATATTATAAAATTAATCACTGTAACATGAGCACTATTTACTATTTTATAGGCACCCTCTGCAACTTCTTACAAAGCTCTTTTTAGCCTCTTTGTTTAAAATTTCAGGGTATTTTCGAAGGGTAGGTAAAATGCATTCTGGAAGGAACACCTATTAAAAGTATTAGCAAAAATAAAGAGACTAACCCTTTTTTGGCATTTGGCAATGTAAGATCCTAATTGATGTTAAATAAAAATCCAGAAGCTAAACCACAGACTGTTAACAGTTCACACCCTGAAAATGTGGCCTATTTACCCTGAAACACACAACCTAAACCTAAATACAGATAAAATACAGCTACCACATCCAATATTCAGTTTTTAAATCCTGGATTTTACCAAATTGTCTCATGACTGTCATTCCTAAAGCTATCTTATGGTTGAGAAAAATACCCTTTACCCTCTAATCCTCTAAAAATAGATTCCTACTGTCTTTTTTACAAGAAACAATTACGCTTGGTTATAAGCTCCACCACATCAGCCACACAATCAATACCTAAAATTTTTACCTAATCCCATTTTTGGCAATCCAAACAATAACTAAATATTTTTTTAAAAAAAAATCTTACCTATGTGCTGCATTTCCTTTCAAATGCAAAATGGTTAGCTTCCACTTCTACTTAGTCAGTGCAGGGTCTGGACATGCCAGGCTGATTGGCAAATCTCTGCTGTCCCTCTTAGGGCACAGCGTCCGCGGGGTTATACAGCACTACTTACATTCTCCTCCACATAAAAATCAGACATTACATGAAAGGGAAAGAAAGACAGCCCATTTCAAAGCGGCTGGCAAACCTCCATTGGCAACCTGCCAAGCCTCTGCTAAACCTTCCTGTCTTTCTGAGCATGCTCACTTAAAACCAACAGCATGTTACTATGGCAACTCTGTAGGCAGCCTGGAAGTATGAACCGCCATTCTGAATCCAGAGTGTAAAAAGCCAAATGCTGCAGAGGAGTCAAAAGAGAGAGCTAGCATGTACTCTTCCTCACGCACAAGTCTAGTCCCGGCATTCCAGAAGTGCACATTTGTGCATTTCAACAAACAAAAGCAGCCCACATTTCCAGGGCTAATTTTTTCATGCTCAAATAGATCTTCTTTTTCAGTAAACTCATGCTCTTTGTTTTGCCTCTCAACAACCCAAATCACACTAGAATATTTATCCCAGTTAACAAAACACTGGTGAATAAACAGACAAACACCATGTGAGCAACCATGGTAACTCATGGATGATTTCTATAACCATCCTGTGAACAACACAGCAATATTGCAAAGAAAACCACTCCTGATAAAAATACAACCTAAATCTCATCTATGATTTGCCAAGACTCCAGAAGAATGTTTCTTTGGGTGTAATTAAGATTTCCTAGAGGGTTTCCAAGTTAGGAGAATCGAGACCAGGGTTCAAATCCCTCAGCTCCAGTTTAGCTGTACCAGCCCTGGACAGCACCTTTCTGACTCTCTTGGCACCCTGAAAGCAGGATGACAATCACTTCACGCACTGACAGTGAATACACAGAAACACCTAGCCCCCCCCCCATACCCCTAATCTTGTTGATTATCCCTGAAAAGCACTTTTCGGTAACTTCATCCTGAAACCCGGTGCTGATTCACACACTACACTATGATCCCAACAGCCACAACTCCTCAACCAAATTAAGCTAAGAAAAGTTTCAAACAAAAACAAACAACAGAAAATCTAGACAGAGAACAAATACATGGAGGTATTATTTTCACTAGAAAGCAAAAAAAAAAAAAAAAAAAAAAAAAAAAAAAAAAGTTTCCACGTTGCATGGAATTTAACCTACTGGTTCTTCTTCCTCCTTTTTGGGCTCTTTTTCCTTCTCCTCTTCATTCTCCTCAGCTGGGCAGTCTTCATCATCACTGCTGGATGACTCGAGGATTTCACTTATATCCATTTTCCAATTATCAGGAACGATTCTAGCTTTTAAGAAGACACTTGCTCTCCGGAGCCCTGAAAGGAAACATGGACTTCAGCTGCTCCCACAGGATGAAGAACATGGAATTAAGGGAGATGCATGGCATTCAGGGTCAGAAAGCTCAGTCCACACCCAGCCATCATTCATAAAATAGTACAGGGCATCTGAGTGTGTCAGGAGTTAGAAGATTATGTAGCCTTTCTGACAGTCTGTTGGAATTTTTGTTTATTTATTGTTGTGAGATAGGAGTCTCAACCGTCACTATGTAGCCCAATCTAGCCTGGATCTTGTGCCCCACAGGCCTCCACCTCCCAAGTGAAATCATGTCTGGCAGAGATTAGAAACAGTCTTTTAGAAAACAGATTTCTATTTATTGTATGTGTGTGAGTGTTCTACCTGTAGAACTGATTACAGATGACTGTGAACTGCCATGTGGGTGCTGGGAACCAAACCTGGAAGGGTCCTCTGGAAGAGTAGTAAGTGCTCTTGACCACTGAGCCATCTCTCCAGCCCCACTATTAGATAATAATGGCCAGCCAGGTGGGGAAGTGCACGATTTTAACCCCAGCCCTCAGGAGGCAAAGGTAGGTGGAGCTGTGTGAGTTCAAGGACACTGGTCTAAATAGTGAGTTCCAGGACAACCAGGGCTATGTAGAAAGACACTCTCCCGTACCCTTCAAAAAGAAGAAATATTGCTGGGTAGTGGTGGCACACACCTTTAATCCCAGCACTCAGGCAGAGGCAGGGAGCTCTCTGTGAGTTCAAGTCCAGCCTGGTCTTACAGAGTGAGTTCAAGGGCAGCCAAGGCCACACAGAGAAATCATGACTCAAAAACCAAAAAAGAAATATTATTGATCAAACATGCAAAGTTAAATTTGTAAAATTTATAAACTGGGTATTATCGAGACATGACAAAAATGCCATTAAGTAAGGGTGTGTTCAACACATTATCTGTGAGATTCATACTTAGGAACCACGCAACCAAGCAACAAGAGAAGGAAGAAACCAAACGACTCATAGTTTTAAGTTAATGGTTTTGTACTGGACCCCATGAGTCCACGGACCACAGGCTGGACACAGAATTCCAGAGTTAATGTGGTAACAGGGACCAGTCAGGACTATTCCCTATGTGAGTCTCCGGACACAGTCACAGCATGAAATGATACACTGATTCAGCTTCTTTTACCTGGCTTAGCACAGAGCTCAGCTTCCGGCAGACTGAGAATGTCTAGTTCCTTAATGTCCTTTCTTGCTATAGAGTAACTGTGAAAAAGAACAAAACGGGGAGAACTACTTATTAAATAAAAAACACCATTTAAACAGTCCACATTAATACATGCATAAGACCTCAAGAATCAAAATTATTTTGTAAATAGTGTTTTAAAAGTTGTAGGCTATGAATATCCCAATCCTTAATAAAGTATTGCAGATAATATAAACAAAGTTAGTATTTTTTAAGTTTTATGACCTCAAAGTACTCTTATTTGAGAGCCTCAAATTCACAATAGTTCCAAATATACAACCTTCCTATAGACAATAGTTTCTATGAACATAGATATTTCAATACTTACAAATAACACCTATTTTGTTCAGTATTTCCTAATTTTTGTTAATCTGTTAAAATATTCTTATGATTGTCATATATATTATGGTGTATTTTTCACAGAGAATAACAAATATATACTTAATTTTACTGTTTTTGTTGAAAAAAAAACATGAAATTAAGGGAAAGTTTCTAAAAGTCTGTTTCTTAAAACAAAACATGGAAGTAATTATTTTACTAATAAAATGTCTATTAAGAAGTTTCATAATTCATAATATGAAATAGCACAATAAAAATCCAGAATTTTTCAATTAAAAAACTATACACACTTTATTAACAAATAAATGTCTTTAATATACTGTTCTCACTTATTGTTCAATTTTTATATAAAATGTATCAGCTAAAAGTACCCTATATAAAAACTTAAACCCTATATAAAAACTTAAATAACTTCTCAACTCTATCTTGAGTGACTCGCCTTTACGGTGGGTGGCCAATCACCATGTCCCATTCCCATGAATCATTACCGGGGGTTCAATACTCACAATTTAGAATCAATAAATGATCGAACTAAACACTGATCCTTTTTCACTGTGACATCATCATTGCAGCTGGGAGAGATGACCTGGAATACAAATTCAGAATCTACTGACTCCCCTTGCTCAGAAAAAAAAAAAAAAAGACAAAAAAACACATTTATTTACTTATTTACTAAATAAAAAAAAAATTTTTTTGAAGTTCTAAGTAATTAAACCCAAAGCCTTTCGTATGTTAGGGAAACACTCAACCACTGAGTTACACCCCTAACCTAGACCATGTTTAACCTTTCTACTATGCCTATTCGTTTGTGTGCAGGGCAGGGGAGAGTTCAAGTATGCTATGGCACTCATGTAGGTCAATGTACAACTTGTAAGACTGAAAACACAACTTGTCAGACGTGGTTCTC
Source organism: Peromyscus leucopus (assembly GCF_004664715.2). Lineage (NCBI taxonomy): Eukaryota > Metazoa > Chordata > Mammalia > Rodentia > Cricetidae > Peromyscus > Peromyscus leucopus. The sequence continues at coordinate 38,674,871 of NC_051075.1, read as the reverse complement.
TCCTTTCACCACTGGGTCTCCAAGGGAGCCAACTCACGCTGTCAGAGTTAGTGGCAAGCATCTTTACCTACTGAGCCACCTCGCCAGGCCCAAAAATGTGATTTTAAAAATAACCTGGGGGGCAGGGGGACTGGAGAGAAAGCTCAGCAGTTGAGAGGACCCAGACGAGCCAGGTTCTGTTCCCAGCGCCCACATGATGGCCACACTTGTCTGTCACTTGAGTTCAGGGAATCCGACACCCTCTTCTGGCCTCCACGGGTACCAGCCACCCTGAGGTACACAGACATACATGCAGGCAAAACACCCCATACACAAAGAAATAGAATTTAAAATATTAATAAAAAAAAGATTTCATTAGCTTTCTAGATACTTAACATAGTCATTAGATAATATAAAATAAATAACAAAATATAAATTAAGAATTCTTAGCTAAATGAAAATTTCTTATTACGTTTACTTATTTGTGTGGGAGGGCACACATGTGTCACAGCATTCTGTGAGGGTCAATACTTGTTATAATACTTTCCTTGCCCCATGGGGGTCCTGGGGATCAAGATCAGGTTACAGACTTGGCTTGAGCACCTTACCTTGGAAGGATCTCTCAGGCCCAAGACTATTTTGTATCCAAAGCAGTAACATTTATGGATATATGGGCTGGTCTCTATTTTTTTTCAGATGCGGACTTCTACAGCCCACCCAGGCTGGCCTCAAATTTACAACGTAGCAAGGATGACTGACCCCGGAACTCCTCCCTCTTTACTAAGGGCAGACTGCAGGTGGGAGGTACCATGGCTGGCGTGAATGTGTGACCTGCATTACAGTTTGGTTTGGTTTTTTTTTTAATTGGTGGAAGTGGTAAGGATTTTTGTTTCTTTTGAAACTGGGTTTCCGCTATGTAGCCTGGAAATTACTATGTAGATCAGACTGGCCTCAAGCTCACACACAGAGCTCTGCCTGTCTCCATCTCCCGAGTTATTTTTAATTGTGAGTGCACAGTCTCGTCTCCCTCAACTTTCACCTGACAATCAGTCAAAGAGGACCCTCTGTGAGATAAATACCACCAAGAGGTCTTTTTCCTCTCATAAAATATCCTCTATTGTTCAAAGACTATCATTTCTAAAACTTAAGAAAATCTAAGTGCATCTTTCCTCTTTATTATGTCCTTATTCTAGTTTATGTCCCAGTACTAAAGAATTACTATATACCTTCTCTTTGGTTGTTTTTGGGTTTTTTTTTGTTTTTGTTTTTGTTTTTTTGTTTTTGTTTTTGAGACAGGGTTTCTCTGTGTAGTCCTGGCTATCCTGGAACTCACTCTGCAGACCAGGCTGGCCTTGAACTCACAGAGATCCACCTGCCTCTGCCTCTCGAGTGATGGGATTAAAGGCGTGCGCCATCACCACTAGACAAGCTCTATGTTATACCGAGTTAGTGTCCAGCTGCTAGCCTGGAGCAAACGTCCTGTTCTGGACTCCTGAGTGCTGGGATGACAGCTGTACAGCACCACGTCTGACTAGATTGTTGAACCTCACACACGGAAACTGTGTGAGGTTATCCCTGATTTGAAATGATTGATCCTCAAAACTGACATCTAGATAAGTAGTCTCGAATGTAGTAAAGATTATGATGCTAGGTTTGGTGGCTCATACCACTTTCCTACGACTATAGAGACTGGAACAGGGGGATAGCTATGAATCTGAGGCCAGCCTGGGCTACACAGTAAGTTCCTGGCCAGCTTAAACTATTGTGAGACAAACAATAAAAAGGGTTAGGGATCAACCTAGAAGCACTAAAGATGTAAAAAGGTAAAGGGACAGAATGAAGAACACATCAGAGGAAACACACCTGACAGATGTCAATAAATGATAACTGAGAATGGGTAATCAAAGACAATGGCCAGCTTCTGTAGACCTGACTTTTAATTTCTAAACACATAATAAAATCTTCATTAAATTTGTAATATTTCCAATATATTTCCAATAAGTTTTTCAAAGCCATTTTCAACAAGAAACACAGCTGACTAATCTGCAGTGACACTTCACTTACCAAAGCAGGGTACCACTCTGTCCTCTCGGCCGTGGACGCCACCTGGACAACCTTTCCTAGTAATTCATCACTGAGACGCCGCTTGTCTTCCTCTTCCTCCTCACTGCTCTCCTCTTCCTTTTCATCTTCAGTGCTAAGAGTCAGAACAACCCAGTCGTTATGCTAACACAACCATCACCGGTCCTCGGTGCCGACTGCTGCATGCTCAGCCTGGCTCCCAAGGCCGCCTTGCCATTCTAACCAGGGCTGAGGAGATGGACACTCTCTGGCCTCACACAAGGAACTGAGCGACCTGAGTAACTTCTGAGTTCACGTCACTGCATCAGTGAATACCTGGACTCAGGTTCCCAGCCAGGACAGAGAAGCCTAATTATATCACCAATGCACTTTTGGGGTTTTTTTTTTTTTGGTTTGTTTTTCTCAAGACAGGACTTCTTTATGTAGTCCTGGCTGTCCCAGAACTCGCTCTGTAGACCAGGCTGGTCTTGAACTCACAGAGATCCACCTGCCTCTGCCTCCCAAGTGCTGAAATTAAAGGCAAGAGCCACCAACTCCCTGCTTACCAAATGCACTTTAAAAACAGATTACCTTTCTGTTTTTTAATGCCAGAGGCCAAATAATGTAAGTTTAATTTTCTAGTGGGTTTTGAAAATAGTCCAGAAAAAGCATATGTGGGATTTATTCAGATAATTTATTTGGGATAATCATTTACTCTTAAGTGTCCATAATATGCATTAATTATAAGTCTATACTTTTAAATAAAAATGAGCATGCATTCTCATTTAAAATCTTGATGACTATACACTGACATCTGTCATTCACTATGGTATACCATGCTGTTAACTATTAAAAGATCTGGAGGTATTCGGTTCCTTGTCTTTTTGTATTTTCATTTCTTCCTCTCTCAGATTCATTGCCTAGGAATCACCACGTCTTCCTTTCTGCAGTGACTAATTTTCCTGTTAGTTCTAATGCCTCTACTTGCGTTTGAGTGTCCTGAGCTAAAATATCAGTTTACTCGACTTATTAAAAATTATAATTATCAAAGACTACAGTGCTATTTTAGGAATAAGAACATCACAGAGCATTAACGATTTACTAAATCACTATCGGATGCTGAGCACTTGCTACACTATGAAAAACGCACCTAGCACTATATAATCCTCTCCCAAACTGGTGGACATTATCAACCCCGTTGTCCTCAGCTAAGAACTAGCGCCAGGACTTTGTAGCAACTGTTTGTGTGTATGAGGACTAGGATTAGATAATGTAAACATAGTCAATGCAATAAGGAGACACAGCCACTCAGTGGCTGGACCGAGATTTCCAGTCAGGGGCCTCAAAGGTCTCTGGCTGCTTTTTGGTTTTACACGTGTATGTCTGACTTGGCCTTTTTTACATCTTCGTTATATATGCTTCCGGGAGGAATGCACACAGCCAGTACCTGGATCTGGGTTCCTAAATATTTCTTTCCTATCGAAAGGAACAAAGGTCCCTGGAAAACTGGCAAATATCAAGGTTTGAGGCTGGAAAAAGAAGATCATGAACTCATGACACTGCACAGTGCCAGAAGTGGCCATGTACTCAAGAAGTAGAGACACGTATAAAAAAGATACAAACCGGCCTGGAGAGGTGCCCACTGGCTGGATCTAGAATAACTTGAATATCAAAATAAAAATTTTTAAACAATGAGTCATAGCCCATTAAGTCAAATTATGGTCTATGAATACATACTGATGATAAGATTTTCTTCAAAAAAGTTTATTTTTACATTTAACCATTCAGTGTGTGTGTGTGTGTGTGTGTGTGTGTGTGTGTGTGTGTGTGTGTGTGTGTGTATGTGCATGTGCACGCGTGCTTGCTTGCTTGCACGCACATGTGCTACGGCACATACATGGAGGTCCACGGACAACTCCCGCTGAGTTGGTCCTCTTCTCCCATCCTGTGACATTCAGATAGTCAGACCCGGTGACAACTGCCTTCAGCCCTGAGCCACCCTGCTGGCCCAGGAAAATGGTAACTAAATGTAACTAAAAAATGAAGCAGGAACAAAACAATTACAAAATCACCATGTGGCTATCATAACGGTACTGGTATACCAAAGGAGCCTCAGTGAGTGATAAAGCCACTGAAGGAATGATAGCTGGAGAAAGAACAGCATATCATAGCAAAGTAGCTCCAAATAGATTATTTAATTACCCAGGCAGAAAAGGGAACTAAGAGAACTCCAAGTTCAGAAGTTAGGCAGGAACCACATTAACTTGGTGATCAAAGGTAATGTCACTGGTAATGGGACAAATGATAGTATGTGTATATGATGTACTTACACTGAGAAGAAGACATATTACTTACTGCCAAAAGTGTATAATCTTAAACTATAAATAAAAAACACACGAAAAATCTGCATTGAAGACCAGTCTACAAAACAACTTGCCTTGCCTTCCCAGCACTCAGGAGGCCAAGGCCGACAGATCTCAGTGAGTCCAGGACAGCTAGGGCTACACAGAGAAGCCCTGTCTCAAAAAAGCAAATAAATAAATAAACCCACACAACTTGCCTGTACTCTTAAATGACAGTATTATGAAAACCAACTAACAAAAAGCTAACGAATGTTTCCAGATTAAAGGGAACTCACAAACCAAATCACAGAAATGAAGCACATGAACATGACCTTGGTTTGGATCCTGAAGGGATGCTCTGAAGGCATCTAGGAGGACAGATGGACCTTGAAAAGCTGACAGCAGGAGGTAAAAGTCTCCTTAAGGTAAACTTTGTAAGCCAGGTAGTGCAGACCTGTAGGCCCAGTACTTTATACCAGGAGGCAAGGTGATCCTGAGTTTGGCTGTGGGTTACACATTTTACACATGTGAAATTGAATTTTATGATTATGATATCAGTATTTTACTTAAAGACAAAGGATTGTTATGCTCTCTACTTCCTTTCACATTGCTCAGTAAAATAAAATAATAAAACTGGTCAGGTGGTGATGGTGCACACCTTTAACCCAGCTCTTGGAAGACAGAGGCAGGAGCAGATCTGTCAGCCAAGGACAGCCTGGTCTATAGCCAGGGCCACAAAAAAAAATTACAAAACTGAAAACTAATTATAATAAGCATAAGAAAGAGATGGAAAGATAAGACAACAGGCCAGAAATATTAAAAGCTGGGTAATCTAGTCAAAGGACACACAGAAACCCTTTGTATTATTATTTTAAGTTCAAAATTGTTCTTAAATAAAAAGATTAAAAACTACAAATAATTACTCAGTAATGGAAACTCATACCAGTTAATGATGTTGTCAAACAAGCTGAAAGAGTCTTTTGGAAAATGGAGTTTTGATAATGTCTGGGCAAAGTAAAGGGAGTAATTAAGAACAAAGCCTACCCTGGGTACAATGTCCTCCTTACAATATGCTATGGAAATGTTACCCAAAAGAACATGGCCATCCTGGGAAAGTCAACTGTGGAAGGCTTTAACGCACCAACACATGAACCAAATGTGGAAAACTCACATAGGAAGTGAGGACCTCCTCCCTCTGTTCGTCTTCTTGGCAATGACTGGTGTTCCAAAATGCTCTGGGTTTGTTAACGGGAGCTGGTCAAGCGTCTGCAGAAGAGACAGATGAATTCAATTCCCACCTCACATCCCCATCAGTCACTGCAGCTCACAAATCAACCATACCACCTTACCTCACTCTCGGCAAAATGTCTCTCCCCTTTCAGGCAGAGAGAGGTGCGCCTCAGAGTTCTCTCGTCACCGTCATCAAATACTGCAACAAGCGAGAGATGTCTGAGAATCTGTGCACATCAGTTCAATTAAAAACTAATTAGATGTAAACAATGCCATTACTGCTATTTCAGAGCTGAATACTCATTATTTATCTCTCAGCTACTTTTCAAAACCTTCTAAAATGAATACACCACAGATGTCATTTTATACATGTCAAACAAACACAGGTGACGTGGCTGTCCCCGTAAGTCAACTAATTCAGTATCCCCACTTGCTTTACAGTGTCTATGCTGCCGAATCACCCTCTTTTTTAAAAAATAATTTATTTAAATTTATTTTATGTGCATTGGTGTGAAGGTGTCAGATCCCCTGGAACTAGAGTTACAGACAGTTGTGAGCCGCCATATGGGTGCTGGGAATTGAACCCAGGTCCTCTGGAAGAGCAGTCAGTGCTCTTAACTGCTGAGCCATCTCTCTAACCCTAGGATCACCCTCTTAACATGGTCTCAGTCAAAGAACAAATGTAAAATTGCCTTCAACCCTAGACTGAATAGAACCAGGTCTCTAAAAAAACAAAGCATCAAGTATTTTTCTGCACAGTTCTCAATGGAATACCTCTACTTTCCACAGATGTCTGAGTTCTTTTTTTTCCCCCCCTTTTCACGTTTCTTCAGACTGGGTCTCTCTACATAGCCCTGGCTGTCCTGGAACTCGCTATGTAGACCAGATTGTCCTGGAACTCAGTATGTAACCAGGCTGTCCTGGAACTATGTAGACCAGGCTGGCCTCAAACTCACAGAGATCCTCCTTGTTCTTTCTTCCTCTGTGTCTGATTTCTGATAATGGTGACAGATTATATTATTTCTACTTATTTGCCTAACAAATAACTTATTTTAATAGAAGTCCTGGCTACCCAAATCTAAAATTTCCATAATGCAAATTTTTTCTTTTACTAGAAAAGGCCATAAGTAATTGAAAAGAAAATGTCAAAAAGATATTCTGATAAACTTTTAACTTTGTTATTTATCATTGTCCAAAATATGTGTGTCAAAATTACAATATACGGGCTGCCACAGTGATAGAATGCTTATGCAATAGGCACAAGACCCTAAGTTTGATCCCCAGTGTGTGAGGGGTATGGGTAAGGGTGATGTATGCAGCATTATCAAGCATAACATGTGAATTACTATTCTTTGAAAAATTCCAATCCCTGGCCTCACAAACCAAACTTAATATAATTCTGCATGTATTTGTGTCAATATACAAATTTTAAAGAATAAAAATTTTAAAGAATATTTAAAAGAATAAATATTTTAAAGAATAAAATATTCTATACAAGCCAGGCGGTGGTGGCGCACACCTTTAATCCCAGCACTCAGAAGGCAGAGGCAGGCCAGGCAGTGGTGGTGCACGCCTTTAATCCCAGCACTCGGGAGGCAGAGGCAGGCGGATCTCTGTGAGTTCAAGGCCAGTCTGGGCTACAGAGTGAGTTCCACGAAAGGCGCAAAGCTACACAGAGAAACCCTGTCTCAAAAAAACCAAAAAAAAAAAAAAAAAAAGGCAGAGGCAGGCAGATCGCTGTGAGTTCAAGGCCAGTCTGGTCTACAGAGGGAGATCCAGGACAGGCACCAAAGCTACACAGAGAAACCCTGTCTTAGAAAAACAAAAATAAACAAACAAACAAAAAACTTTTTTTTAAAGAGTAAAATCAAGCCAAGATATTGAAGCACACCTTTAATCCCAGCACTCAGGAAGCAGAGGCAGGCAGATCTCTGTGAGTCTCAAGTCAGCTTGATCTACTTAGGAAGTTCCAGGACAACCAGAGTTACAGAGTGAAACCTGTCTTTCAAAACACACACACACACACACACACACACACACACACACACACACACACACACACACACACGCATTCCAGTTTTCCTTCCTGCCTCTAATGACAATGGACACACATCTGAATGAAGTATGAGGAGGTGAAATGTAACTATACCATTATGGGATCTGGGTATTAGGATCACTGGCTGCTCTTACGGTGGACCCAGGTTCGGTTCTCAGCACCCACATGGTGGCTCACTCAGGTCCAGGAGATCCATCGCCTTCAGATTACCACAGGCTCCAGACATGTACATGGTACACATACATACATGTAGACAAGACACTAGTACACATAAAATAAATCTAAGAAAAAAATTTAAAGACCAATTGGCACTGTCAAAGTTATATAAGAAAATATGCTCCACAGTGTTTTATCAATATCAGTGGAAACTCTAGAATATTCCAGTGGGGGAACCTCAACAATGTTTTCTGTAATTCTTGTTTTATAAGTATCACTTTGAAATAAAATTGTAATTTTGATGAGAAAAATATATTTTGTTTCAACATTCATTATTATGGGTAGAAAATACTGTCAAAAATTTTCTTTCTTTCTTTTTAGGTTTTTCAAGAGAGGGTTTCTTTGTGTTGCCCTGGTTGTCCTGGAACTCGCTCTGTAGACCAGGCTGGCCTCAAACTCAGAGATCCATCTGCCTCTGCCTGGGATTAAAGGCATTCGCCAGTCACTATACCTGGTGGGATTTCTTACTTTTAATTTTTAGAAACTTTTATGTATTTTCTGTGTGTGGGTGTTTTCCCTGCATGGGTAGTATGTCTGTGCACTGCATTTATGCCTGGTGCCCACGGAAGCCATGGGACTGGGCTGACAAACAGTTGAGAGCTGCCATGTAGGTGCTGGAACTCAAACCCCAGTCCTCTAGAAGAGCAGCCAGTGCTCTTAACCACAGAGGCATCTCTCTAGCCCCCAAATGGATTTCTAGAAAGGGAACTGTAGTATAAATAGCTACTTTGTCATCTTACATAAGAACCTTCTAGTAAACAAAGAGAAACAGTGTAAGATTTTAATTCAGCACTCATGAGGTAGAGGCAGGCTGAGCTTCGTGAGTACAAGATCATATCAGCCTGGTCTACACAGTAAGTTCTAGGCCAGCCAGGGCTACATAATGAGAGCTTGTCTTAATTCAGACTATACAAATGTAGATATTCAAGTACTTTTTACGATTGTTAGTAAATTTTGCACTTTTTCTGAAAGCCATGGAGAACACAACAACACAATGGGTTTACCAATCCTGACATCTCCAGTATTAAAACCATAAGAGACGCGCAGGTATCACAGTGACATGAAAGCCAGGTATGGGTTAGTCCAGGCACTTGGGAAGCTGAGGAGACTGCCCTGACTTCCAAGCCAGCCTGGGCTACACAGCAAGAATGTCTCAAACAACAACACATGAAATAAACTGAACAGTTTATTTCTCTCTAAGTAGCTGCTTTTTAGCTCAGACTTACAGTATAGCATGTCAAGTGAAAACTACGAAGATTTAATCGTTTTTGGAAACATTTGTTACTGCTAAAAACATCATTTGTAGAGATAATTCATCGAACATGTTATCACAGCCCAAAATTAGTAAATCTGATTATTATATAAAAATAAATACTAAAGCTTAGTTACAGAAAAATGGCAAAGCTGAGATTCAAGGCAATATTAATCACTTTTTTTTTTTTGTTTTGTTTTGTTTTGTTTTTCAAGACAGGGTTTCTCCGTGTAGTTTTGGTGCCTGTGCTGGATCTCACTCTGTAGACCAGACTGGCCTTGAACTCACAGAGATCCACCTGGCTCTGCCTCTCAAGCGCTGGGATTAAAGGTGTGTGCCACCACTGCCTGGCAATATTAATCATTCTAAATAGAATGATGCAAACACAAACAAGTATAAGCCCTAGCCCCAATCTTCTAGAATTCAAAGAAACAGATAATCAATAGGAATGCAATATGATATGCTACTAAGCATAGAAGACTTGTCTACCTGTTAGCATAAAACTGATTGATACTGTAAGACAACAGAATATCTAAAGTAAGTCATCTACCCAAAGATATTATAACTGACCATCATTTACTAAACTTCAACCACATCCTAATCCACAAAACAGCATTTGGATGCTAGAAGTCGCAATCTTCTCTTTATAGGTAAATTTAGAATCAGAAGGTTAAGTAATGAGCTACAATCTAATTAACTAAAGACACAGTTGGTAGGTATGAGGAAGAAGTAAAGAAAGAATGTGCACCACCCTAGGTGGCCTATTGCACACTAGGTTATTGCTCCTAGGCTTGTTATAAGGGAGGAGGAGGAAGTCAAAGGGTTAGAAAAATCAAATTTTCGGTACATATGTATACAGCAGTTATGACGGAACAAAGTATTTCACATATTGAAATGAAAACTGTAAATATGCCTGTGTTAGGTAGAACCAACTGTCCTTTAAATATCATTTACTTTTCCTTACTTAGCTGACAAATAAACTATGAACATTTACAGCATACAACACGGTTTGAAATATGTGTGTACACGCTAACATGTTAGCACATGTACCACCTCACATTTTTTTGTGGTGAGAACATTTCAGATCTATCTCGGTGCTGGTATTCACTAGCCCGCCTCTTTAATTGGCGCCCCGTCCCCCCCTCAGCCCTGCTGTTTCCCTCTGGTGCAGACTCTCGCCATGGAGCCCAAGCTCGCCTGACCTGCAACCCTCCTACCTCTGCCTGGAGTGCAAGGACTACACAGCTCACCACATCCCATTCGGCTTACCGGAAATCCGTACCATGTGACAAACACCCCCAGCCCTCCCTTCCCCTGTTCCCTTCATTCTGCCTTCTGTGAGTCTGACCCTTTCAGAGCCTACATATAAAGGAGATGGTGGAGTATTTGATTGTCTGTGTCGAGTTTATTTCTGTTAGCACAATGTCCCCAGGTTCATCTACGCAGTTGCAAGTGGAAGACTTTCTAGATTTATTAAGACTGAGCAGTAGTCCATGGCAACAGACCAATTCCATCTAGTCACCCACTGATGGACACTTAGGTAATTCCCTACCATCCCTGGGCAGGAGGGGGGTCACAGTGAACATGGGAATACAAAAGTTCTCTGATGTACTAGTTTCATGTTTCCTTAGATATAAATGCAGAAATGGGATCTCTGGATGCATAGTAGGTCTGTCCATTTTGCAGTCATGTGTTGCCAGTAGCATCCCAAGAACTCAGACAGCGGAGGCAGAAGGATTGTGAGTTAGGGCCAGCCTGGGTTACACAGAGAGAGACCTTGTCTTGAAAAAACAAAGTTAAAGTTTTAGCTTTTTGAGGACCCTCCATACTGTTTTCCATAGCAGTTTTACTAATTTATACTCTTACCAACAGGAAGGAAAGGCTTCCTTTGCTCCCCATTCTTAGCCGTATGTCTTGTCTTTATGCTAACAGCTATTCTAATAAGTATGAGATGATATCTCATGACGGTTCTAACTTCCTTCATGATCAATATGTAGTCTCGCATCCTTAGCAGTGGGAGTCTATCCTGAGAAAGACACGGCTGGGTGATTGCAGGACTGTGAGGTCATCACAACCCTAGATGGTAGAGCCGCCAGCCACACCTAGGTGACAACACATGAGTCACTGCCCTCAGGCTACACACCAAGCATACTACAGTACCGTACTGTAGGTCTCAACAACATGATCATAACTATCTAGTAACTGAAACATTTAGACACAGACACGAACAGCAAGCACACAGTACGAAAGATACAATAGGGACTGGCGGGGGAGACGGCTTAGTGTTAAGAGCACTGGCTGCTCCTCCAAAGGACTTGGGTTTGAGTCCTAGTGCCCACATGGGCTTACAACCTTAACTCCAATCCCAGGGGATCTGACACCCTCTTCTGGCCTCCTTGGACATCAGGCACACGCGGTACACAGACAGTCAGGCAAAATACCCACATACATAAACTTTAAATGGTGACCCGTAAAGGCCACTTACTGTGAAAGAAACATACAGAACTAAAGTCAGGTAGAGGAGGGTGAGTGTGAAGGGCTGGAATATCACTCCAAACCACCACTCTTCATAAAGACAGTATGATGGACATTATGTTGTTCTGCAATACTAAATGTTAGATTACCGTAAGTTTATTTATCAGGCTATCTTTAAACTTGTTTTCATGACAGATCTAGCAATCACTACGAAGACCAGGCTGGCCTCAAACTTAAAAGGGATCTGCCTGCCTCTGCCTCCCAAATGTTGGGATTAAAAGCATGTACCACCACGCCTGGTATCTTTTAACTTGTCTCATGTAATAATACTCAGCTTAAAACACAAACTTCTTTGTACAACTATACAAAATTACTTTTTTCCTTTCTGTATTTATTCTATTCTATAAGCTTACGTTTCTCTTAAAGCTTTGTTGCTAAAAAGTTCAGATTCAAACACATATTAGTCCAGGCCAACACAGAACTAGGGTCTTCTAACTCTACATCTGGTCCCACTGGAAGGTGTTCAGGGACAATAACACGCAGAGTGGGGTCATCTCCGATGATAACTTGGAACAGTGCCTGAAGGGCTTGTCTCAGGCTGAACTCTGACATATGAATGATAAACAAGCCGCAGACACCAGGGGCTGGTGAGACCGCTCAGCGGTAAGAGGCACCAGCTATTCCTGCAGAGGATCCAGGTTCAGTTCCCAGCATCCATGGAGTAGTTCACAATCATCTATAACTCCAGATTCCAGGTGATCTGTCCTGGCTCCTATGGGCACCTGCATGTACAAGGTGCATACAAACCCACAAATATACACACATAAAAATAGAAATTTTAAAAATGCATTCAGCATAACTAAAATGTCATTATTTAGAGCAGTAGTTCTTAACCCTCCTAATGCTGTGACCCTACCCTATAAGACAGTTCATGTTGTGGTGACCCCTCCCAACCATAAAATTATTCTTGTTGCTACTTCATAACTAATTTTGCTACTGTATGAGGGCTGGAGAGATGGCTCAGAGGTTAAGAGCACTGACTGCTCTTCCAGAGGTCCTGAGTTCAATTCCCAGCAACCACATGGTGGCTCACAACTGTCTGTAATGAGATCTGGTGCCCTCTTCTGGCCTGCAGTCATACATGCTGTATCATGTTGTATTCATAATAAATAAATAAATCTTAAAAAAAAAAAAAAAACTATCTCAATGTTTGTAATTTAGTAGATCAGGTAGGTAATAAAGGGCAGGCAAGGTTGCTCAGAGATTTAAATCAACTGTCACCAAACTGACATGAGTGGGATTACTGGGATCCAAATGGTAAAAAAGAACTGAGTTCCAAAAGATGTCCTTTGACTTCCACATGCGCACTGTGACATGTACGTGCCCAAATGTGTTGTGGAATATTAGCTGAAGATGTGTTACATTTGTTTATGTTGTGGAATATTTGCTTAATGATGAAAAATGTGTTGGATTCTTTTATGCTGCATTTGCTTAACTATATGAAGCTACATTACTGTAATGCACCTGATGGCCTAATAAAGAGCTGAAATGGCCAATAACGAGGCAGGAGAAAAGATAGATGGGGCTGGTAGGCAGAGAGAGTTAAGTAGAGTTAAGTAGAAGGAGAAAAAGAGGAAGAGGAAGAGCAAAAAAAAGGAGAAGGAGAGAGGACACCAGGGGCTAGTCACCCAGCTACACAGCAGATATGGAGTAAGAAGTAAACAAAGGTATATAGAGTAGAGAAAGGCAAAAACCCAGAGACAAAAAAGGTAGATGAGATAATTCAAGTTAAGAAAAGATGACTAGAGCTGGGCGGTGGTGGCCCACGCCTTTAATCCCAGCACTTGGGAGGCAGAGCCAGGTGGATCTCTGTGAGTTCAAGGCCAGCCTGGACTACCAAGTGAGTCCCAGGGAAGGCGCAAAACTACACAGAGAAACCCTGTCTCAGAAAAAAAAAAAAAAAAAAAAAAAAGAAAAGAAAGATGACTAGAAACAAGCCAAGCTAAGGCCGGGCATTCATAAGTAAGGGTAAGTCTCCATGTGATTATTTGGGAGCTGAGTGGTGGGTGCCCCAAAAAGCAAAGAGTAAAAAAAGCCAACAACACCCATGGCTGGCACACATACTAAATAAATAAATGAATAAACAAACTGAAATTAGTAATGTCTTGAAGCTTGTTCTCCAGAACTGCTTTAAACTTGTCACTTAAGACTCTAAATATGCCACCAGAACTCTTAGACCTGATAAACACCTCAGCATAGCAGCCAGACACAAAATCAATACATGGAAGTCATTAGCTTTTCTGTATACCAATAACGAACTGAGAACGAGATCTGGAAAAACCTGATCAAAACAGCATGCAACACCAAAGAATAAACTTAACCAAAGAGGTGGGGGACCTCTACACTGAAAGTCTTAGAAGGCTGACAAAAGAGACTGAAGGTAACAGAAGGTATGAAGACCTCCCAAACTCATGGATTGGCAGAATGTTGTAAACACGCCTTTACTGTTGAAAGTAACTATCCACGCAATCCCCCATCAAAATTACAGTAATATTTGGGGCTGGAGAAGTGGCTCAGAGATTAAGAGCACTGACTGTTCTTCCAGAGGACCCAGGTTCAATTCCCAGCAACCATATGGCAGCTCACAATTGTTTGTAATTCCAAGACCTGATACCCTCACACAGACATACATGCAGGCAAAACACGAATACACATAAAATAAAAATAATAAATTATTTTTTTAACTACTATAGTATTCTGCACAGAACCATGAAAAGAACTCTGAAATTGATATGGAAGCACAAAAGACCTCAAATACCCAAAACAATCTTAAGCAAAAAGAACAATGCTGGAGGCATGTGTCACAGTACCTGACCCCAGACTATACTCCAGAGCCAGGGTGATAAAAACAGACATGAGCAGGAAAAGACAGGCAGATGAGAGGAAGAGAACAGAGGACCCAGAAATAACTCCACAGACAATGAATTTTTGACAAACATGTCAAACCTTGAAAAAAATGACACCTTCTTCAACAAATGATGCTCATAAAACTTCATATCCCCACATCAAAGAATAAAAATGGGCTCCTCCTCTTTCACTGTACACAGAAATCAATATAAGCCTGGAAGTTGGAAGGTGCTAGAGGAAGATCCAGTCACAACACTTCAATTCACAGGTCCAGGATTCCAACAGGACAGGAGATAAGCCCAAGAAATATCAAAATGCTTTACATAAAATTAAGCTTCTACACAGCCAAGGATACAACTACTACAGTGAAGACAGAGCCTAGAAATGAAAGCAAGCCTCTGTCAACTATATGCCAGACAGGAGATTAATATCTAGATATATAAAGAACTGCAAAAATTAAACAGAAACAAAAAACAATGAATGAGCTAATGAACTGAGCAGAATGTTCTGGAAAAAAAACTACAGACAGTCAAGAAATATTTAGGAAAGTATTCAATATCCTTAGCCACCAGGGAAATGTGGATTAAATCTGCTTTGCAACTATCTCAGCCCAGTCAGAATGGCTGTCATCAAAAACAAACTGTAAGCCGGGCGGTGGTGGCGCACGCCTTTAATCCCAGCACTCGGGAGGCAGAGCCAGGCGGATCGCTGTGAGTTCGAGGCCAGCCTGGTCTACCAAGTGAGCTCCAGGAAAGGCACAAAACTACACAGAGAAACCCTGTCTCGAAAAACCAAAAAAAAAAAAAAAAAAAAAAAAAAACAAACTGTAAGCAATTCTGGCAAGCACACACGGTAAGGAGAACATTTAGACACTGGGAGAAGGGGAAGAGAGCAAACTAGTTCAGCCACGAAAGAGAGCTACCAAATGATCCAGCTGTACCACTCTTGGACCTAAAGGGATTTAAGCCAACATACCAGACAGACACTCGACACATCCATCTTCAATGCTGAACAGTCGCTTACGCCAGGAAATCAGACAGCCCAGGTGTACAAAAATGTGGTCCACAGACAACAGAATTTCATACAGTCATAAAGAAAATTGAAATTATGACATCCACAGGTAAATGAATGGAATTAGAAGTCACTGTGTTAAGGGAAATAAGCCAGACTCAGAAAGACAAATACTATAATTTTTCTCTTCTATATGAAAGAAACCTACACTCCAAATGTGTGTGTGTGTGTGTGTGTGTGTGTGTGTGTGTGTGTGTGTGTGTGTATGTGATGAAACTATAAAGGGAACCATGAGAGGGGAAGAGGGAACTTAAGGAAAGGCAGGAAGAGACGGTAATGGGCTACGGAGGATGAGGAAGCAGAAGAAAACTATCTGAGGGAAGAAAGAGAATCTCACACTTCATCTTCCCAAGTACCACACATGAGCTATCATACCTGATGAGAAATATTTCTAATGTTCCTCAGAAACAAACAAACGAAACCCCAAGACTGCTGCTACTGGGAATGCTGAGGCACAAGGACCGTGAGTGTGAGGCCAGCTTGGCCTACACAGTGAGACTCGGGTTTTAAAACAAAACACCCGATGAGCTGAGATTATATACAGTTCAATATTAGAAAGCAAAGTGCTATTAGACTAAACGACAAACAAACAAATCAAAAACAAAAAAAAAGCAAAAAAATTCCTTCATATACAGAATCCCCCAGCAGAGAAGTAATATTGGGGTTCAAACCCAGGGCTTACTAAGCAACTGCTCTCCACTGGGCCACATCCATCCCCATATTCTCTTCCAAACTTGTTACTCAGCTATGACAAGAGAGAACTGTCTCTATTACATTAAAGATTTACTATCACTGATTATATTGGTAACTTCCCATCATGACTGATCCTAACCCTATGTGGGCCCCACCAGAAAGCCTAGGTCCTGTTCTGTTTCACTTTCAATAGTTCTATGTAACTTCAGATATCTCTGGAGGTCAAAGAAGGTCAAAGACCTTTTATAGTGCTTTCTGTAGTTTTCTAATCTACTAAATACTTTGTTAGAAATTTAAATAAAGAAAAGGAAAAAACAAACAAACAAACAAAAAAACCGATAAAACCCAATAGGCAAAAAGTGCTCCCCGGAACGCACTTTCTGTTATATACATGCGTGCATACACATACACATACACACACACACACACACACACACACACACACACACACACACACACACATCCAGTTTATGACCTGTGAGAGCTCACACATCTCATTCTGCCATCTTTTACAATTGTAATTATACTCATTATCCTCTCATCAGCCTTGTGCGGTCCACATCCCTGTAAGACCTTATTTACAGCAGGGTGGTATTTGGAGCACACGTAAATGAATAATGATTTCAAAACCTTAAACACTGACAGAGCAATCTCATTCATGCACATAAGTGCAAAACTCCTTAGTATTCTTTGTTCTGTTCTTATGGTATGGGGATCAAAGTCATGGCCTTGTAGACAAGTACTCTATCAGTGAACTGTAACTGAGGTCCTCCTAGTGATTTTTAGTTTTTCCAAAATAAGTGTTTCTGTTTGTATGTTCTGCCTTTCTTTTTCTTTCTTTTTTTCTTTTGTAAGAATTACTTACTAAAAATATATTTTAATTATTTTTAATTATGTGGGGGGAGAAGTATGTGCATGTGAGTGTAGGCACCCATGGAGACCAGAGACACTGAATCCCCTTAGAGCTAGTTACATGCAGTTGTGAGCTGTCCAATGAGGGAGCTGGGAACTGAACTTGGGTCCTTTAGAAGAGCAGTATGTCATCTCTCCAGCCCTATGATATTTATTTATTAGTGTGTGCGTGGGGGGGGGTGCATGCATGCATGCACACGTGAGTATTTTGAAGGGTTAGTTTTCTTCTTCTTCTTCTACTACTACTATTACTACTACTACTTCTGACAACCATCCCAATTCAGTCGTCAGGCTTTTATGGACCACTTCTGCCCATGGAGCCATCACACTGGCTCATATAGCTTGTTTTCTATACATGAACTATGTGCATCAGAATCATCCAGTGTGTTAACCAAAAGAAGGCTGGCATTGCCAGCCCATCCCTAGACCTACTGAATTTAAGAGGGTAGGGTCCTCATTTTTTTTTTTTTTTTTTGATTTTTTGAGACAGGATTTCTCTGTATAGCTTTGTGACTTTCCTGGATCTCGCTCTGTAGACCAGGCTGGCCTCGAACTCACAAAGATCCACCTGCCTCTGCCTCCCAAGTGCTGGGATTAAAGGCATGCGCCACCACGGCCCGGCTGGGGTCCTCATTTTATATTCTTTAGATAAGAACCAGTTGTTCCTGGCCGGGCGTTGGTGGCGCACGCCTTTAATCCCAGCACTCGGGAGGCAGAGCCAGGCGGATCTCTGTGAGTTCGAGGCCAGCCTGGGCTACCAAGTGAGCTCCAGGAAAGGCGCAAAGCTACACGGAGAAACCCTGTCTCGAAAAACCAAAAAAAAAAAAAAAAAAAAAAAAAAAAAAGAACCAGTTGTTCTTACATATACTTAGACATGCTTTTGTATCTCAATCAAGTTAGCTTTTAAGTGGTTTGAGTGTAAGTCACAAATGTGTACTTTCATCTCTAATTACCCAGCACAGAAGAGCACTATAAATAATGCTTACTAGCAACTACTTTCTAGAAATGACAAAATGCTAATCATGTAGAAGATGGACTCATAATTCAATGATTATGCAATTTTTCATTCTGGAATGCAAAACAGGAAATGTGAAGATGTACAGGTATTGCTTCTGCAGAACATAGTAAAGCTTAATACAGGTCATGAATGCAACCTTGAAGAAGGTGAGTGCCAAAGAAGACACATCAGTATGTGAATATGCATCATACAATCTCACATAACTCTGCATCTATCAACCCTTTAATACCTTGTACCTTGCTTAATATAGCACAATTCTATCAACTTTATCTCTCAGAGTCAGTAATAATTGCAGTTTTTAAATACTTAAAAACTATGAATAAGCCAGGTGGTGGTGACGCACACCTTTAATCCCAGCACTCGGGAGGCACAGCCAGGTCGATCACTATGAGTTCGAGGCCAGCCTGGTCTACAGAGACCAGGACAGGCACCAAAAAACAACACAGAGAAACCCTGTCTTGGGGGGAAAAAAAAAAAAAAAAAAAAACCTATGAATAATAATAACTTAGCTCAATGGAAAACATCTTGAGAATTATAGTACCACATGAACCACAATTTCTAGGAAGCCAAAGAAGAATTAAAACCTTTGAAAAAAGTACTTGGAAAGAGTAAATTAATTAAACTGAAAGTAAATTTAACTAGGCAAGAAAACCATTAACACTATATTACTTATCCCAAGATAGACATTTATGAACCATCAAGGTTCTGGGTGTCTGTGTAAACATCGTGGATAAAGTCCACAGAGGTGCTTACTCTCAAAGTACTGAGAGGAGGTTTGGAAACATCACTCCAGCTATTCTACTCAATAGAACCTCAGGACTTCAGTGCAACTTTTCAGTTTTAATTTGCATGTATTGTGACACTTATTGCTTCTCATTAAAAGATTTTAGTTCCGAGACAGGGTCTCATGTACCCCAGGTTGGCTTCAAACTCAGTACAAAGCCAAGGACTGCCTCCAATTCCAGATCTTCTTGCCTCTTGCCTCTGAGTGCTAGGATTACAGGAATGGACCATCATAATCATAGGGTCTTGCTATGTTGCCTTGCCTGGACAGAAACTCACTATGTAGACCAGGGTGGCCTTGACCTCATAAAGACCCACCTGGCCCAACGCCTCTGAATACTGGGAACAAAGTTATTAGCCACCACTCCATTTTAGCTACTTTTTTTTTAAGCCAACACAAGTTTACACATAGATAAGAATAAACTCACATTAACAGTCTATATGTCGTTCCTGAAAGCGCCTAAGATGAGAATCCACTGTATAGATCCTCAAACATGAAGCTACAAGCACCTAGGCTTGAATCTACTCTGGCAAAGCTGTTCCATCTTTATATCCTGCTGTAACACCTACGTTATCCTTAGTGCAACAAGTGGCAGTAACTCCCGCTCAATCCTAACTGCAATTACAGAAATCACATTAAAATACTGTCTTATGAAAAGAAAAAAAAATTGGACTTTCTTGAAGACAAAATGTCCAAGTAAGCCACAACAGAAGTACTCTTAGATAAAAAATAAAAATGGCCAAGTTATCTGAATGATATTTGCTTTTGTCCCAACTGAATGTCAGTACAATTTTAGCTAGCTATATGCAGTAAATTCACAGGAAAGAATTCACGTTCTCTGCCGACACACCCCTCAGTGTATTTATAAGGCAGAGGTGTGCACGCCTCCAATCAGAGCCATGTGTAGTTACTACTTACCCACGGTATACCAACTAGCATCTGTCAGCTTGCTGATAATAGCTTCCTGGAAGGATCCATCTGATGTCCTTGTTTCAACAATAGCTCCGACCTAAAACATGAAACTCAAATTGTCTTAAAGATTTAAACACACAGCCTGAACCATTTTGATAAATGCATAAGCTAGGGAGAATTCTCAGTTGGGATGCTCATATCTTCATTATGTAATCTGAGCCCCAAAGTTCTTAAGCATAAGTAAGGGACTTGATGCTTGTATTTTACAAATTGAAAAGATAATTTGCAGAGTCTAGGATTCAAACCCTGACTAAAAATCTTACTTCAGAGCCTGTTTACTTTATTGTATTATCTCCAATAAGCTTAGCTATAACAAATGTCAAACCATAAGACAACAAAAATACTTTTTCTTTCACCAAAATATTGAGTATGGAATTCAGTACTTGTATTTATATAATTATATTTAGAAACCTTTTAGATAAAGGTTCAGTTAGAGAGAGAGAGGAATGGACCAGTTAGCCTTCTTTCAACTTCCAGACCATTGTATATCAGCTATGAACCAAAGAGGTACTTCGATATAACAAAGGTTTACTACATAAACAAATGGTCAGAAATGGATGGAAAACACAACATAGCTATTCATTAAATTGAATAATAAAACAAATACAGTTTATCTGATAAATCAGAAGAAAAGTTTATATTTGGCACGACATCACAGGCATCATCTTAAATACTGCAACAATGTAAAAAAATAACAAGGAATATCTTCAAGCTGAGTAGGCAGCACACAACCACAGGTAGTTCAAGTCCAGCCTGGTCTACATACTGAGCACCAGGATAACCAGGGCTAAATAGTGAGACTCTGTCTCAAAACAAACAACGAGCAAGCTATATATACATATGTATGTATGTAATCAGTCCATGAATTCAAACCTGTAAAAGGCAAGTGAAGCCGGGCGGTGGTGGCACACACCTTTAATCCCAGCACTCGGGAAGCAGAGCCAGGAGGATCTCTATGAGTTCGAGGCCAGCCTGGTCTACAGAGCGAGATTCAGGACAGGCATCCAAACTACACAGAGAAACCCTGTCTCGAAAAACCAAAAAAAAAAGAAGAAGAAGGCAAGTGAAAGCACATCCTAAAATCTGTATGAAACCACTCTGTCAGCCAAGCACAGTGGTATACAACTGTAATCCCAGCATTTACGAGGCAGAGAGAGGCCTGTGCTACAGAGTGTTAGGGCAGCCTGGGCTACGAGACCATCTGAAAACCCAAACCAGAAACAAAACAAAACAAAATAAAATAAAGAAATAAATTATCCAGCAATGTTTGATGTTCTTCAAAGATACAATCATTGCAATATCTGAATTTACACTATGGTATCATTTGTATTTTGTTTTCTGATTCAACATTTCTATAAAAGCATAAGTGTATGTACAAATGAAAAGTCTGATCAATTATGGCATTTGCCTGTGGTTCACTAGTTTCGATTCCGAACTGTTGGACATACGTACTCGTAAAGGCCCCTTTACTTGGTCATCTTGCACCAACTGTGTTGTGTTATCCTGTTTCAGCAATACCTGAAAAACAAAAGAATCTGCAAGTTACTTTTTAAGCAATGCCTCTGTAGTACCACTGCAGATGCCTCCTTAATACCCTGTAGTTACCTCTGGCCTAACAGTTATTACAGTGTCTTGTATTTATGTTTATTTCCTTTCTCATTAACTATGAGCTCCTCAAGGGCCGGAGCCCTTGTTCATTACTATTCCCCTTGTAGTTAGCAAGTCAGTGCATATTATAGCCATTTAATAACTGCTTGCCAAATGAACAAACCATAGATTTATAATCCCGTGATACTATAAAAATGTAAAACTGCTTCTAGTGCATTTTACCAAGTCATAAAAGGTTTTGATTGTCACAAAATATTTTTAAAACCCTTCAATTTTTATTGCCTACTTAAAAACAGAGCTCTCGTGGTCCTTCAGCCTCATGAGGCTGGGCCTGGTGTTGCATGCCTTTAATTACAGCACGTGGGAGACAGAGAGAGGCAGGCAGATCTCTGTGAATTTGAAGCCAGCCTTGTCTACATAACGAGTTCTGGGACAGCCAAAGTTACACAGAGAGACCATGTCTCAAAAAACAAACAAACAAGCAAACAAACCTCTTACGATATTAGAAGGGATTCAGTTATGAACAAGCATCCCTTTCCAATGTTCTTGGCACTTCGTGTCTACCAAACGTACAGGGAAACGTCACAGCAGAGCACTTCCCCAAGTAACTCAAATTCCGGGTAGCAAGTGTAGTATGCGTTGTCCTAAACAACCACTGTATTATTTTAGATCAACAACTGCGAGCCACAACAATTTTTCTAAAGGTTAAAACTGTCAAAGATTCTCAAATACTCAGTGGTGCAGTTTTATAGTTTACACAGTAAAAGCCTGTATGAAATGAAGAAGGAACGAAGGTCAAATGGCATCCTAACAATTAAGTATCCCTAGCAGATCTATAGCCGGGCCTGTGACTGCATGAGTCGCATTCCCTGCGACCAAGGACTCCTAAATCGTAATTGTATTTGAAAAGTTAGGCTTGGTAAAACTACTCTCAGAGGTTTTCACTAAGAAGCTATAAAATACAGTCCTGAGTTCTGCCAAATGAACAAACCATAGATTTATAATCTATGTTATATATATGTTAAAAATATTTTGTGACAATCAAAACCTTTTATGACTTGGTAAAATGCACTAGAAGCAGGTTTACATTTTTATAGTATCTTGAGCAAGTCCCTAAAAGGGGCTAACGCTCCTGATCTGGGAACCACAATTGAAGAATCAACGTTCTAGCTAATTCATTTGTTCATTCATTCATTCACTCACACATTTAACAAACTCCGAGTGGCCACAAGATATGAAGCACTACTGTAAGAATCAAGAGTAGAAAGTCTAAAATGTCTTCTCCTTCTCATGGTATTTAACTCTGGTAAGAAATCAGATATGTAACTGAATAAGGCATATAACAAGCTATAATACATGATACAATAACAGTAAAAATAATGTTATGACAGTTACAACAAAATATGGAAGCCAATAGAAAATATTTGGGGCTGGAGAGATGGCTCAGAGGTTAACAGCACCGGCTGCTCTTCCAGGGGTCCTGAGTTCAATTCCCAGCAACCATATGGCAGCTCACAACCATCTTCTAATAATGAGATTTAGTGCCCTCCTCTGGCATACTGTCAAACAGTGTTGGTAAATAAATCAATCTTTAAAAAAGAAAATACTTGGAATGTTAGTAAGGACTTCCTTCAATAATATTTTATGGTTCTATACTGTTAAAAAACATTTATATACACAAAGCTATTCTTGTATTTCCATTAGAAGGGTATTTAAACCAACAGACTTAAGATGTGGCTCAGACCTTAAGATGTGGCTTAAGGTATCTTGGCATGAGTAAGGCTATGAGTTCTGGTCTCAGCATCATAAAAACCAGGCGTGGTAGCTTATGCCTCTAATTCTTTAGGGTGGAAGCAAGAAGATCAAGTTCAAAGTCATTCTCAGATACTCAAGAGTTTGAAGTCATTTGGGGCTACATGAGACTCCATCTCAAAAAAATAGAAAAAAAAAGGAACTGTAGATTGGAAAATTTTCTACAGAAAAACAAACTATGTTAACCGATTTCTGAAAAGTTGCAGATATTGATCCACCTGTCCTTTTCTGTATTTCCTTCTATATTTCTAAATTCCATACAGGAATACACTAACTTTCTTTGTCTGGTCTCAAAAATGCACCTCTTGGCCAGGCACAGTGGAGGCAAAGGCAAGATGATCACCAGAAAGTGTCTGAAAAGGCCACAGACAGACAGACAGACAGACAGACACACACACACACACACCCTCAACTCCCGGAATCACTTTTAGTGTAATCTTGAAAACATAATCTGACTGCATTGTTCTTACTAATCACTGGAACTGCCACTATCTGATGCAGAAAAGGGAGTGACTAAATAATAACAGCACGAGCACATTTCCACCGGCAGGACCAAGGCACGTCACACAAGCATCACACCTTGGTGTTTGGATATTCTGGAATCATTTCTCAGGTTGAGTTCTTTAGTTTTCAATTCTTAATACACCTTGTAAGTTTAGTATACAATGGTGCTTGCTCATAGCACCGATTCACTAGAAAGACTGATAAAGCACCATCTCTTCAATGTCCTCCGAGAAACTGCCACCTGACAGGAGTGACCCTAGTTACTGCCTAGCTTTCCGTCACGTGCAGCCCACCAAATAAACCCGTTTGTGTTCTGTGGGACAAACGGCCTCAGAAGCCCTGGTGGTCTGAACGTCTGCAGCACCTTACCTTGACTTTCACCAGCCTCTTCACAGTCTTGATCTTCGCCTCACAGAAGGCCCCTCGGTACTTGGCACTGACGTCAGTTCCCACTGTCAGGTAGGCAGGCTCGTCGGCCGCCTGAGGAAAGAAGGGAAACGCTGCACATCACTGCTGTTCTCCCCGACCCCAGCCTCCAACAGCATCAGAAGGGGCTACATTTCAAGTCACCTCGGAACATTAAAATTACTGGCCTAATAGCAGTGATAATATGGGAAATACTCCTAAAGCAAACACCTTATTAACACTACTTCATTTTATAACTCATTTCCTGGTGCTGTAAAATGTTTTAAAGTTACAACTGGAAACTACCAGTAGGAAAAAAATGATTTTTTTTTCAGATACAACAAGTTTAAGAAATTCTACAATTTAATATATAGGAAACAGAAAGATAAGAAAAAACAGCAGGAATGCATTGATATTAAAAGTCTCATAAATTTTATTAATTTGGGGCCTCCAGGTAATTCTGTTTCCTAGTTTAAAACGAAATATTGCTATAAAATTAGTATTAACAAATACATAATTAAACATTTAATGAGACAGCTTTATAAAGGCAACATCTTTTGCTTGCTTTGGGCTTCTGAGACAAGGTGCAGGCTGTCTCAGTCTCCTAAACTCTAGGACAGGACAGGGCCACCGAGCCTGGCTGAGGCAGTCAGTCTCTTTTGATACAGTGTATCTCTACAGACAAGAGAGCAAGCAAACTCGTTGAGAAAATGCATTGGCCAGAGATTGCATCTGGAAGGCTTAAGTCTATTAACTGATGAAAGCATTTATAAACTGATCACAAAAGACTGTAGCCATATCTAGTCTGCAACATTAATCTTCTCAGTATACTTAAAAGAAAATTTTATTAAGAAATGCCCACTTACAAAAAAACTGATCATGATCAGAGTTATACACTGAAATATGTGAGAAATTTCCATTTACAATTCATATTAATCTTGACAGTAAGAGATGATTGCTATCTCAGGCTGTCATTTTACCTATTTCAAAAGCTGTATGTATTCATACAATTCAATTCAACACTACAAGTGCAAAGTTCTCAATGTATACTTTGGCTAAATATTTTTAAGAAACAATTTTTCATTTTCTGAAGTAATATTAAAGGAGGTTCTGCCACTCCCAAATAAGAGAACAAGAGAAAGTTTGAGAATTTCATTAGGAAATATACTTAAACAGAGTCAGGTATGTGGTGCGTGACTGTCAACAGCACTTGGAGAGAGGCAGGAGGATCTTGAGTTCCTGGCCAATCCCAGCTACAGGATATTGTCGCCAATAACCAAAACAAACACTATATATTTACTATGTTATATACATATACACGCACATACCAAAACAGTCAGTACAACATAGATCTTGTACTTTGAAACGTCAGTCCACTTAGAAAACAGAAACTGAAGAGGAATACTTTTTGGCAACTAAGTATCTGATCAGAAATACATAGAATCCTAATGCTAAGAAAGCTTCCTTTCCCTTTAAAAGGCAGACATTGACGTTTGTAAGACTAGGAAGCTTCAAAAAAACTATACATGGAATGCATGCTTTAAGATATATACTATGAAGCCTGAATTAATCAACCTAAACACTGCCATCACCTTAATTTACTTGATCCCAAGAAGAAATACCCAGAACTATCTCCCTTACTCAAGCTACGCGTCATTTCTGTTAGAAAATGGCACGGGCAGTGGAAAGGGGGAAGTGTGTTTGGTTTTTTTGTTTGCTTGTTTTTTTAAAGAAAACAAGAGCAAAACAAAAAGCCTCCAAAAAACCAAGGCAGGTCAAAAGCTTTACTAGCTTTACTTCTAGAAGGTACTGCCAACACAGGAAGTGTTTGAAAATCGAAAGGCTGCACCGACCTTTCCAAAGTGCTAACTGCTAAAGAGAGAACTGAACTGCCTGCATTTTTACACACACACACACACACACACACACACACACACACACACACACCATTCACACGTCATTTTCCTGAAAGTGCTGCTTAGTAGAGAAATCAATTTGGAGTAACAAAAAAAAGCTGCCATTCCACGACAGCCACTTCGCGACTGGCATCGTCCAGGGCACCAGGCTGGGAAGAGTTGGCTCCACTTACCTTCATCTTGACTGGTGACCTGTGGGGTTCCAGCTTCCACGAGTTCTCTTCCCGGGCGCTGGGAGCCAAAGCAGGGGAAAGAGAGGCAGAGGTTCAGTCCGAGGCGGGGTGCGACCGGGAAAGAAAGTAAACAAATGCGGGCGGGGAGGGGCTGAGCACCGCGGCCCGGGGACAAGACCCCCGTCGGGCGACCACAGCGCAGCGGGCAGGGAGCAGAACCCCAGGCGCGCCAAAGGGCAGCGGCGTCCCGCCCCTGCACCACCGGACAGCCCACCGCGCCCCCGCCTCGCCGGCTACTGGGAGCCCTGCGCCCCGGCCTCGCGGGTCCGCGCCCCGCCGGGCCCCGACTCTAGCGCGCGCCCCGCCTCCGCCGCTCGGCCCCCCTTGGCCCGCCCCGGCCCGGCCCGCGGCGGCGGCGGCGGCGGCGGCGGCAACGGAGTGTCACGGCGCCATTGCTCTCCTGCCTCCGCTCTGCACCATGTCAGGAAGGAGAAGCGCTCCTTCACCCGGGGGCAGAGGCGGCGGCCTGCGGCGGCGAACGAGCGCGGGGGGACCCGGCGGGGGGAGGCGCGGGGCGGGGAGGCGGCCGGACAGGGTGTGGGAGGGGAGCGAGCCGCACCGCCGCAGCGGCCGCCTCCTCCCGCGCCCGCCTCAACTTTTTGTAGAGCCCGGAGAGGCGCGGGTCCCCGCCGAGGACACGCAGCGGAGTTGGGGGGCCGGCTCCCCCCACCCACCCCACCCCCGGCAGCCCGCTCCTCCGGAGCAAACTTAGCGGCGCGGTCAGCCCCACAGCCATTTTCCCGGGGAGGCGACCGAGGCGGTCGTGCCCGCAGTTGCCGCCTCGGCTCCCGATCCCGATCGCTGCCCCGGCAGCCCGGGCACGGCCCGCTCTGCATCACCCCCCACTCCCCGCCTGCGGAGCTCCCAACTGCACCGGGACCCCATCACCGCAGCAGCTGCTCCCGCCGCTTCGCCCATTCAGCGGCCCCCGCTGCCCCGCTGCCTACCCACCTACTGCGGGTGCAGCGCGCTGTCAGCTCTCCAGCCTGCCGCCTTACTGACCGCCGTGGGCCCCCGTCCGGGAAGCACCGCTCCCGGCCGCCGCGGCAGTTCCTGCGCCGGGTTCCCCCACTCGCCCCGATTTACTGCCACAATCCACCAAATAACAAGCTGTTGAGCAGACTCGCTTCTACACGAACTCCCATTGGCTGCTCATGACGCCCAAGAGCTTCGGATTGGAGCTCGCTGTCTGCCTTTCTCATTGGATGTAGCCGCGAAACTTCCATGATTGGTGCGGAAAACAGCAGGTAGGACCTCGCCCACTTCTGATTGGCTGGGTGCGGAGACTCACGTTATTGGAGGGCCGGGGATTGAGTAAGGGAGCCCAGAGACGGGATTGGAAGAGCCGACTCCGGATGTGCCTGACTGAGCACTGATTGGAGGAGAGAGGGGTCAGGAAGAGCAGTCCCGCGCGGGGATTGGGCGGCGGCGCGTCCCATGGAAACGGAATCCAGAACTGCAGCCAGGGTTTGGCACGGGGGCGGAGCCGGGTCTTCCCCGGGCGCCTGCGCCGACCCGGTTTCCCGGCGCCATTTTGTCCCGGCAGCGGCGGCCACGGCGCTATCCCATTTTCTGTGTCCCGGGGAGCGAGGAAGCGGACTCTTCTCCGGTAGGTTTATTTCTGAGCGGCACCGGCTTACCGTCCGCTCCCGGACCACGCCTGGCCCAGGGTGGCGGAGCCGTCCGCAAGGTCTGTGGGAGGCTGCAGGTGTCCGGTGGCCTCGGCGGGTGGCGCAGCTCCGGGAGCACCGGAAGCCAGGGCAGTCATGGGAGCAGCTGCTGTCCGGCGGCGGAGCGGGGACGCGGGCGGGGGCGGAGGCAGGGGGCGAGGCCGGGGGGCCGCACGTGTAGCTGTCTCCGGCGATCCGTGGCGCCCCTGTGCGCCCGCGGGCGACATTGACTGACATCGCCCCACGGAGCAGCCTCTCCGCCCTCCGGGATGCGTTTCGGAGGCTGCTGACATGCCGGCTGGGGACCCCAGGAGCCCAAGGGCAGCCGCCCCGGTTCAGGCGGAGGAGGTGTGGTTTCTCGAAACGTACTGCGGGGGCTGCGGGGAAGGTTTGTCCCTCCGACTGCGAAGCGGGGAGGAAACGTGGAAGCCCTGGCTTTCGGAATGCTGAGGAATGTACCTGCCGGGACGGACGCCGCAGCCACTATGACCTTAGACAAGCGCCTCTTGTCACTGCATGAGGCGTGTGCCATAAGCACCTTTTCACGGACGGCAGTGGTGATGCTGGAAGCCCCGACATTGTCTTAGATGAAAGGATTCTCCCGATCGGACAGGCGTGGGTTTATTCGTCAGCACCTTGCCTTGTTAAATGAGACAAAAAACTCTTTCACCATTGGATTACTGCTGATAGCTTGCACACTAAATTAAGGTGGGAAATACGAACCACGCTAAATTTGCCCGATAGAGGACACCTTAACGAAAGCCAAATCAACTTTTTATTTGTAACTTATTTTTCTCAAATTTATTATTATTAGGATTGTGAAGTGTTATTTTGGTCGTTTTACTAAGTGCCCTAGTGGTAACTGTGTTTCAGATCTTACTGCTTGTTTTCGGTGATGTTCAAAACTAGAAAATAGTGGAGGGAGTAAATAATTCATTGAGGATTTTTGTCTTTCTAGAGTGGTGCTGAAGACAAGACACCTCTGTGACAACTCAATCACAGGTGAGTGTTAGTGTATATTGAAATCTTGTGAATTGTGGAAGGAGGGTGTGCAGAGGTTTTCTGTAGACTCCAATTAAATACTAGAATGTGAGTGTTTATTGAAAGGTTTTGTTCAAGCTTTCAAATGAGTCGGTTTAATTAGCTTCCTGATGTCAAACCAGAATGAAATCCACAGCTAAAGCCACCCTCAGTATTTGCGTTCACCTATTCCTGGTGGTCTCCTTTCTGGACTTTGGATTTTTGAGACAAGATTTGGGTAGTCCAAGCTGGTCTGGACCTTGCCGTGACCTTGAAGTAGCCAAGGATGACCTTCACCTGATCTCACGGTGCCACTGTGCCTGGTTTTTATTTCTGGACTTTTAAACACTCAATGTTTTAAGTCAGAATCTGAATATTTTCATGATTTCGACCTCCCACTCTGATTTAAAAGTCTCTTAAAAAGGTCCTAGGAGTGAGAGTTTAGGAGTGAAGGTTTCTTTGTTTTCTGTTGTAGTCATTTTGTTTTTTAAGAAAAATATACTTCTGATCGTCCCTGGTGGTAATCATTCACACATAATTTCACTATTCGGTTTTAAATATAAATAATTTACACCAGTGTGCCTTTGAAAATTAGTGAAAAATAAAATAAAAATCTCTAGCAGTCTTTCCTACAGAATTATGTTTATTCTGTACACATAGACTTGGAATGTTTTTTAAAATGATTTTATTTTTAAGGATACAGTTGTGTTCATTTTGTTACTAGTTTTTTTACTAAGGAAAAACGTAGGATCCTCAGAAGTAGTTTGCCTATAAAACACGTTCCGTGGATACCTGGGATAGATGAATCATGATTTAAATTTTTGGTTGTGCTGTGATTGAATGCAGGCCCTTGGGCAGCATGGCAGCCAGGTGACCTCCAGTGAACTGTTCAGTCGATGTGATATCCTTAATTTGTCATAGTTTTCCTGATTTTTTTTTCTGTAATAGCTGTAATAACCACGATAAGCCTTGAGTTTTAGAAAATGTTACACTTAAAAACTAATATCAATGGCTAACATTTCGAGGCTTCTTAGTTTTCTTTAACAGCCCTGGCTTTTCTTTGATATAGATTTTCAGAAATGAGAATACAAAAATTTTCTGCAACTTTTTGTTTATTCAGATAGTTACTTTTCCCCCTCCCTCCTTAGACCTTGTTTCTCTGTTCCCTGTGTTGTCCCAGAACGCCTAGACCCAGAGGTCTTTTCCGAAAGCCTCAGCTTCCCAGCTAGCTAGGTCTGCATGCGTTCTCCCTTCTGCCCCTCACAGAAAGGGCATCATCTTCAAGCTACACATACAGTAAACTGGAAGTTTGTTCTTGGACCCTAAGAATAATTCTCAAAAGTTGTTATTTTTTTATTTCAGAGGACATGAGGTATTCCTACATTGAAACATTTTTCCACACAGAAAATGGCATCTAGGTATACTAAGAACAGGTTGTTTCCTCAGAGTCTTCTTCCTAAAGTTCCCTCGGGGCTTTGGTAGTCTTACAGGACCCTTAATGTACTTCTCACCCCACTTTCTTGACAATCAGTTGTCTGTTTGCTAAAGGCAAAGCTGTTTTGAATCACTCTTGATCATTTTACACCTAGTACATGTGTATATAAACATGAATTGTGTGTATATTTGTAAATAAAGTATATAGAACAGTAAGATAATACACCACAGCTAACAGTAATTCTTTTCTAAAAATGTGACATCCTGTCTTGATCATCAAGTTTTTAATATTACAATTGAACTGAGTTTTGATTATTAATAATAATATGGATTGAGGGCTGGTAAAATGGCTTAGTGGATAGAAGTCGCGCTGCAGGAGCATGAGGAGCTTAGTTCAGATCCCCAGTGTGCGCACACAGAGCTGACTCCATTGCTCAGTGAATAGAGGCAGCAAGGTAGATCCCTGAGGCCTGGATGGCCAGCCAGTGAAGCCAGTTTTAGTAAGGAAAAATAGTAGAAAGTGGACAGGAAGACACACGACATCATCAGCCTTTTGGCCTCGGTGCCTCAGGAGCTCGGATTCCTCCACTGCATGCACAATATGAAGACTGAAAAAACCCATTAAGGATATATCAGCTGGGCCTGGTAATGCGAGCCTGTAGTTCTAGCACTTTGGAGAGTGGGGCCATGAGGCCATTCAGGGCTGCCTAATGAGATCTTGCCTCAGAAACAACAACAAAAAGAGTGTATCAACATACTTACCCCTAGACCTTTTGCTGGATTATTGTGTCAGGTGTAAATGAAAGAACAAACGAGCTTTTACAGATTCCAGTGAGAATGTAACTAGCTGCCATAGGTGGTATTTCTTACTGAAATAGTAGGTCAGGACATTTTAATGCTTTTCCCCCATTTTTTATACATTTATTTCAGGGTATGGTGTGCACATGGCACCATCTGGGTGGAGGTCAGAGGACAGCTTTGGGAGAATTGGTTCTCTCCATCTCCCATGTAGGTTCTAACACTCCATCTCAAGTCACCAGACTTAGCAGCACTCTGCCCTACAGAATCATCTCCTGGGCCCTGGGTATTTATTTATTTGCCCGCTTATGTGTTCCAATGTCTGGATTTTTTTTTTTTTTTTTGAGATAGGATTTCACTTTTACCTGAAGACTCCAAATTCTGGGGCTCAGAGGACTTTCTGCTTCAGTGTCCAGAGTAGTGGGGGACTACTTCCTGTGCATACCCCGTGATTCCTTGCTTCTACTTTGTATTTATTAGTACTTGATGTTTTTATCACAGAACATGGTGTGTGTGTGCTTGGCTTCATTCTTTTACTATTCATAAAAGCCTGATGTAGGAAGTTCGTATTGGTGAAGGCAGTTCAGAGGCAAAATCATTTTTAACATAACCGTGTGTTCTGGTCTAAGGTGAAACATGCTCATAATGCACTCTTTATCTTTCAGAATAACACTGGCTTTTGTGGGGAGAACCGAGGTGCTCTGGCTCTGGAAGACCTAGGATCTGCTAATTGTTTTAAAAGCCTGGTTCTGGTTTGTAATTTTACTTCATCCTTAAGTGAATGATTGGCCATGTTATATGTGTATGCATGTGTGGACTTGTGTAACCCTTCGGAAAACAGTTTATTTGTGGAAGCATTGGGATATGTTGAGAAATAGAATGGATTCAGCTAAGTTGACTGTAGCTGCTCCCCCAAAAGATTGAGTTTGGGGGATTACATAATTCTAATCAGACTTTTTATTTTGGGCACCAGGGATGTTGATCTTGCTTGTAAGTGTGTTGCCTGCCATCCACAGGGCTCTAAGCTCAAAAGCCAGAATGGGTGCTGTTGTTATTATTTTTAAGGCATACTTACATACATGGATGATCTTCTGCCCTGTTGGACTTCGTTGTTGGTTTTATGACCACATGAATGGTGGTTTTCATTCACAAGTAATTAAACTAGAATGACAGCACATTTCAGCATAGGGATTACAGCAGACCTGGATTACTTAATGACATTCCTCCAAAGACCTTTGCCTAGGGAGTGTAGTGTGAATAAAATAAATACCATGATTAACCATGCAAAGTTAATCTAAATACTTCAAAAGAGGTTGGCCTCAAACTAGGAGATCTTCCTGCTGCTGCCTCCCAAGTGCTGGGATGAAAGGCGGTGCAACCTCGTGCCCAGCTGGTTATTTTTGAAGATTTAAATAGTGGTTCCTGGTGAAAGGTCAGTGAAGGTTCCATATTGTAGAAGCATTCCTTTAAGCAAGCAGAACCCAGGGCTAGTAAATGGAAAGTTGTGAGCAGGAGTTCTTGAGAAAAGCTGTTTCAGATAGTAAAACAGTTGGGAAAGGAGGCCTGGCAAAAAGATGAGGGCAGAAAAGTGAGGTCTGTGTTGTCAGAGTTGCTAGAATCAGCTGCACGCCGGAATCCTGTGGAGCATTTGCCCTCTCAGGTTTCCAGAGGACTTTGAGACTGGGGGATGAACATCAATTAAAGATGATTTTTAATTTTTGTTGTTGCCTCTTGAGATAGGGTCAAATCTTAGATGGCCTGAAACTCACTATTGTAGACTAAGCTGGCCTCAAATTCACAGAAATCCTCCTTGCCTCTGCCTCCTAAATGCTGGGATTAAAGGCATTGGCCATCACACTCACCTTAAGATTTGTTTTTTTCAAGACAGGGTTTCTCTGTGTGGCCTTAGCTTTCCTGGAACTCACTCTGTAGACCAGGCTAGCCTTGAACTCAAGAGATTTGCCTCCCTCTGCCTCCCACGTGCCGGGATCAAAGGCCTGTGTGACCACTGCCCGACAAGATATTTTTATTTGGTTTGTTTCTCAGTTTTCTAAGCCATACACTTCCTTTTTTTTGAACCTTAACTAGTCTGCTTTTGTCTGTTTGGTTTTTTGTTTGTTTTTGAGACAGGCTCCCATCATATAGCTGGGAATGGCATGTTGCCTTAGTCTCCCTAGGGCCCTGGTGCTGGAGTTACAAGTGTGCACACTGTGCCTGGCGTCTTTATTACTTTGTTTTTAATGTTGTACTCGTCTGCTCCCACTGATCCCCACTTGCACTTGGATGTGTTCTGATGTCTGTCCCCATGTCGAGGGTTTTTCCTCTCCCGTCCAGTAAGTCTCTTGGCTTTGCTTACAAGTGTAGGGCACCCTATCAGTGAGTACACACTCCTGAAGAAAGCTCCCTCTATCAAGCAAGCTGTGTAACTACTCAGGGAGGGGTGAGGCCCCACGAGACCCTCTCCCTTCCTGACGAGATGTTAGCAGATGTTAGCAGGCCCAATCCTGTTCGGATCTTGAGTGGAGGATCTTGAGTAGCTACCATGAGTTCAAGGGTGCAACAGTCAGGTCAGGGTTGCGTATCTCTTGGCTTCCCCTGGCTCTTACATTCTTTCTGCCTCCTCTGTGATGTCCCCTGAGCCTTGAAGTGGGTTATATAAATGTCCTATTTAGAGCTGAGCACTCAGCAGTCACTTACTCTCAGCACTTGGTAGCAGGCCTTCCCGTAGACCTTGGA
The DNA here is from genome assembly GCF_004664715.2 of Peromyscus leucopus. Taxonomy (NCBI): domain Eukaryota; kingdom Metazoa; phylum Chordata; class Mammalia; order Rodentia; family Cricetidae; genus Peromyscus; species Peromyscus leucopus. The sequence continues at coordinate 38,640,767 of NC_051075.1, read as the reverse complement.
GGAAGAGCAAGGAGACCACCATGTGCTCCAGGCTCTGCCAGAATGCTTATGTGTGACCTTGTCCATTACCCACGCAGCCCTTGCTTGCTTCCTCTGCATTCTGGCACTTCCAGAATCCCCCCACCCTGTGGTTTGAAAATAGCCAGTGAAATTATGTGTTGCCATGTATGGGAGGCAGAGAAACAAAAATCATATCAAAGGCTGTACATAGTCTAGACAGTCTAGTCTGTCTACCACAAATAAAAACCGTTTTCCTCCAGAAGCCTTGGTGTCCTGTCTCTTTGTTCTTGATGGTTCTGTCTGGGATTTGGTGATGGTGATTTCGCCTCCCTTTTCGCCAGGGCAGAGACCCCTGAAGCACATTAGAACCTGCTAAGTCCTGGGAGCCAGAAGAGGGGCCTGACCACTTCCTGGAACCCCAGGACTAGCCCAAGTAGTTGATACAGGTTGGACTTCTAAAGTGGCTCAAGGTAGCATGGCGAGCTGGAAATGTATGAGTATCTTTAAAGGAGTCAGACAAGGGACTTGACCACACAGGCCAAAGCAGTAGCTGAGTCTGCTCTGGTTCCTGGTGATCCTTAGCCCAGCCTTACTGGGGTCCCAATACTGAGATTTCTAGCTCTGACCCACGAAGACTAAAGAACATGAAATATCCCCAAGGAGATGTGGCTAGTAATGGATGGAGGGAGTTCATCCTCTTTCCCTCCCTGCCCTTGTGTTTTGAGAGTTGTCAAAGGGATCCAGTACCATTCCCTGTCTGCTAGATATATGCAGTTCTTTCCTGCCCACAGTGGCTGTGAGCCCCATTGGAGGAAAATTGTAAAAAGCATGCTAGCAGAGATTTTACAACAGCTCAAAACATGGACCAGACCCTAAGAAGCCCGTTGGTGAGAATTGTGCCCTTGTCAGCGCGCCGTCAGCACCTCTGCCATCCGTTGTAGCTGCAGCTCCATCTCCATCTGAGGCCGTACAGTCCCCTGAGGCTACTAGAGTCTAACTGGAAACCATCCCGAGCTGCCTCTCTTAACTTCATGTACTCAGGTTTAAAGCACCAGGAGTCCAACCAATACTACTCCTGTCTGCGAAGACCTTCCAGATACTCAGCCTGTTGTGGGGAAAATGAACCAGGAGCCTTTAAAGAGATCTAACAGGCCCTCACTAAATAAAGTGCCCAGCTTGGACTCCCAGACAGTGCAGCCTTTCATTCTGTGTGTGCATGAACACACTGGTGCCACAGTAGCCTTCTTAACTTACATGTTGGGGTCCTGACAGCTAGACTCTTGTCTTTCAGGGCTGGCCACCATACCTCGAGCAGTCACAGCAATTAAGTGGCAGAGGCTACCAAACTTGACCATGCCCCAGGATTTAACCTTCTGGGTGCTCAGGAAGGAATGACTTCAGTGGATAGAAGGGTCAGTATTGGCTCACCAATGCCAGGATGATCATCAGATACCAGGGAAGGCTTTCACTTGGGGGTGAAAGTTTGCTGCCTGTTGGGCCAGATCAACCAGATCATGACTGTTGAGGTCATGGATGAGGTATTTGCCAGGTACCCAGTCCTAATAGACCAGCCTCATCATTTTTGTTTTGTTAAAAGATTTACTCATTTGTTTTATGTATATAAGTGCTCTATCTGCATGCATGTCTTTAAGCCAGAAGAGGGCATCAGATCCTACTAGAGATGGTTGTGAACCACCTATGTTGTTGCTGGGATTTGAACTCAGGACCTCTTAAGCACTGAGCCATCTATCCAGCCCAATCAGCCTTTTTTTAAAGAGACCAATATAGACTTTCATTGGTGGCAGAAACTTTGTCAAGGAAGGCGAACCCTTTGCTGGCTATTCTATAATAGTGACACTTAATTCTACCACTGTGGCTAAACCTGCCCAAGGAGACTTGAGCATCGAGGGCAGGCAGTCCTTAGCCCTCTCGCTGGCTGCTGGGATAGGCATCAACATACATACAGACTCTGTGCCTACTTCTAACTCTGTACACAGGGCCCTATATAATGAAAGGGGCCTGATAGTTCTGGAGGAAAAAAAAAAATGTGCCAGGGAAATCATAGAACTTTTAGAGACTGTACCAATCCTAAAATGATTGGCCATTCTGCACTATTAGGAACACCAGAAGGTACTGCAGTTTCCCAGGAAATTATAAAGTGGTCCAGGAGGCAAAGTTGGTAGCTTCCCAAGGAATTAAAGTCAATAGCTCTAACTGCTGTACATTGGTCTCATCTCGGGCAGGCTTGGGGCTGTAGAGCTGACAAAGGAATGACAAGCTCCCGTGGACTACACTGGACATGAGAGGACAGCTTACGGAGTGCTACAGAGGGTTTTGTGTGCTGGGTTCCTTTCAACCAGGTCATTCTGCTGCTGCCCCTTGCTAGAGATGTGAGCAGTAAGGCATACAGGCACATGAGGACTAGAAACACGAAGAAGCAACAAGCTTTACAGATTAGGACTTGGAAGGATAATTAGTGGGCCCCGAACGTATCGTTCAGTATTGCAGCCCGACCACAAGGATGGATGGAAGGGATCCTGGGACTATCATACTCCCATTACATGTTAAATCACATCATCAGATTACAGGAAGTTTTTGAGATTATAACCAATGAAATTGCAAAGGTTCTTGTTCTAGCCAGACAGCAAACAAAATGCAGTGCCATTTACCAAAATTTTGCTTGGCTTTAGACTATTTACTTGCCTCTGAAGGAGTTGTTCATGGAACATTCAACCTAAGCTACTATTGCTTAGAAATAGATGATGAAGGAAAAATCATTGAAGAGATGATAGATGGAATGAGGAAAGTTGATTATATCCCGCACAGATTTGCATGCACTTGAAATCCTCCACTGGGGAAATGGAAAGAGGGGCTGAGGTTCAGTAGCCAGCCATTCTAGTGGAATTGGTGAGCTCCAGGCCCGTACAAACCCTTGTCTGAAAGGAAGTGGCTGATGTTCCTAAGGGTAACACTTCAGTTCCAAACCTCTGACCTCCACATACACCCCACGTGATCCTACACACCCCACCTATGCATTTAAAACAACAAAAAACACACGACCGATAAGTCACCTAAAAATGAAACCACTTGAAGGATGAAGTCATACTCAAGAACATCCAGGGATAGAATACTCAAGACTGTCCACGTGATGTTAGGAATTTTTATTAGAATTTCTTGGTTTTTAAAAGTTACTGTACTCTGTTTAATTAGCTCTCAAAGGGATTTTTAGATGATAGCTGATATTTTTCAGATCTTTATTATTGCTAGCAGTAAATTGGGAGAAAAATTTGGTGAAGACTTAAGTTTTTTTGTAATCTATGTGTCTTGATAAATTACTGAACTCAGAATCTCTCTGTGTACTGGTTAGTTTTTATTATCAGCTTGACACAACCGAGAATAAACCTAGAGTCACCTAGGAAGAATAAAAATCTCAACTCCAAAAGAATTGCTTTCATCAGGGTGGCCTGTGGGCATGCCTGTGAGAAGTTTTCTGATTGCTAATTGCTGTAGATGGGCCCAGGCCACAGTAGGCATTACCATCTCTGGGCAGTATTTTTTAAAAAGCCATCTAATTATAAACCAGAGAGTGAGCCAGCATCCCTCCCCAGTTTCTGCTTCATTTCCTGTTTGAATCCTGCCTGACTTTCTTTAGTGATGGACTATGTCTTGGAAGTAGAAACTGAAATAACTGCTTTTGCATGGTGTTTATCACAGAAACAAAGCAAACTAGGACACCACGGAATTTTTTTTTTTTTTAATCTTGGTGCCATAGTGCTTCTATGCATGAAAGTAGGAACTGAACGGGGCTTTCTCTTAGGAGGCTATTTGCTTGGTCTCTGGGTGCTGTGAAATTGGTCAGGGTTTGGAAAACTGAGACTCCCAGGAATGGAGCAGTAAGTTAAAATATCAGGTTTATAGTTGGAATTCATATATCTAAAGAGGCAAGTTATAATCTTAGCTGAGAAACCCCCAGAATTGGGGCCAGTGAGATGGCTCAGCAGGTAACATTTGATGACATTTGATCCAGTCTGGCGCACATGGTGGAAAGAGGGAACAGACTTCTGTTGGTTGTCCTTTCACCCGACATGCGCGCACACACACACACACACACACACACACACAAATCTGTTGATACTTTTTTTTTTTTTTGGTTTTTCGAGACAGGGTTTCTCTGTGTAGCTTTGCGCCTTTCCTAGAGCTCACTTGGTAGCCCAGGCTGGCCTCGAACTCACAGAGATCCTCCTGGCTCTGCCTCCCGAGTGCTGGGATTAAAGGTGTGCGCCACCAACGCCCGGCAAATCTGTTGATACTTAATTCCCAGAATTTTCACAATGATTCCACAAGACAGTGTCTTGAATGTGCATCCTAATACAGAAAGCTTGGACTTGAAAAACATGTTACATGTTCTAGTCATAAGCTTGTACTCATTGGCTGTGACCTCAGATACATCACAGAATTAAATTTTACTTAGAGAGCGTTTCATAGGCTTAGTATTTACAGCTATTTTAAGGTTCTAGTCCAGCACTGTATTTTTCAGATAGGAATGTATAAGTATGCTTCTTATGTCCATCCATCCCTAAAAAATTTAAGAACCCTTGAGAATCAGAATTCTAGACTCTGACAGTAATTTTAGCAGTTGTGATGTTGCTGGTGTTGTTTACTGCAGAGGAACAAATTCTCAGGTGTTTTATGTCACGCCTACCTTGGTTTTATCAAGGGAGGGGGTGTGTGGCAGTGTGTGGGGTGGACCCATTACCACTTATGCATAGGAAAGTGTCTGAGTCAGATGTTCTGATTGTTCTTATTAGCTAGCATTAGAGATGCCCAAGCGAGAGTAAACCAAGAGTGTATTGGAAGGCAGAAGTGGGCAGATCTCTGTTTGAGGCCAGCCTGGTCTACATACTGAGTTCCAGGCAGGCCAGGGCTCTGTAGAGAGATGCTGCCTCAAAAGACAAGCCCAAGAAATTACTTCCTCCATACACTCCAGTCAGCTTTATTTCTATTTATTTATTTATTCTTATTGAATGCTCATCAGGGATTGTATTGGTGTGCCATTGTTTTGTTTTGTGACCATTTTGGTTTTGTTTTTTCGAGATAAGGTTTCTCTGTGTTGTCCTGGCTATACTGGAACTTCCTCTGTAGAGCAGGCTAGCCTCTGCCTCCCAAGTGCTGGGATTAAAGGTGTACACTACCACCACACAGTTATGCTGTTTCAAGTTTATTGCTTAAAAACTGAAATACAAATCAATTGCACCTAGTAAGGCTTTTAATTGTTTATACAGCAGTAGGAAAAGAAGTCAAGAGGGTCAATCTCTTTGTTCGTTTGTAGTATGTTTGATAATAGGACTGAATCAGCAGTGCTAACAGCTACTTAAGATTTATAGTTATTATGGATTTGTAGTATCTCAGATACTTCAATAATCACCAAGAAAAAAAATCCCCCAATTCCCTCAAACCAAATATAGTTAACTGTTTTAAAGAAACTACTTTTTATGACATTATAAGGTGCTTCCAGTGTCTGTACGCTTTTGATAGCTCTGGTATTGTATTGGTCAGAGGGTGCAGGGAGAGGATTTTATGTAATGAAGCCATCTTCCTGTTTTTTACTTCTTCATGTGTCACGATACTGAAACCAACTTTGCTGGTTTTCTCCCAAGTTTGAAGTTCTGCATTTTATCACAGTCAGAAAGAACTAGGCTGTTTCCAGTGAATACTTCAGCCACAAATGTTGCTTCTCTTTGCCACTGTGTACTTCCTGTTTGGTCAATTTCCATTTAGGGAAAAGAATGGATTTTAGGGTAAGCTAGCTTGAGCTTCACATTTAAAACTTGTCAAGTTTCCTTGGAAGCCATCCAAATAGCTGGGGTATGGAGGAGAACAGCACTTTATTTCTACAACAAGTTGTTTCAGAAGCTTCATTTGGCTTTGTCAGGAGACCACCAGTAGGGAATAGAAACTTTCTGTCATCTCTGTCCTCAGTTTGCAGTGTGCAGCTCGCCAGCCCTTGAGGCTTTCCACGTTAAAGGTATTTGAGTTTGTGAATTAATTACTGTTTCCTGTGAAGGATCTGCGTTGTTTCTAGACTTCCATAAACTTGTAAGAATTGCATTCAGCTGCACATGCTCCACTCACAGCAGGTACAAGTCCAAGTTCCTAGGTTAATTAGAATGCAGATGGCTACATTTCAATCTGGGATATCTTTTGAATGTGAGTCTCAGGCGAGCCATCCTAAGTTCATTTGCAACTGACATAGTGAGTTGCAAACCAGTTATCTGTCACTCTTTAACCCTGAGGTCGCCTAGCATGCTGTTTGTTAATAGACTGTAGCAGAGCTATTTTTGCGGTGAACCAAACCCTACTTACCTTGCTGTCCCGAGACTTGCAAGGCCATTCTTCTACAGTGCTGGACCCAAGCTCCCTTAAAATTTTTCTTAGATCAAATTAAACTGGTCTGCTTTAAGTCAATACAAAAGTACTTTAATCCATACCCATTAATGAGTAGTAATGTAATTTCCTCCTTATTGTTCTCTGGCCTCCTGCACACCTTCATGTTGAAATGTTTCCTAACACCCTTGGAGGCCTAGGTTGAATCAAAGTAGTTGAACTATTTTGCTATTATATTTCTAGATCCTTCTCCCTTTCTTCTACTTCTATGCTCTTACTTGTGAAATCTGTTTCTCGTAAGATTACATAAAGGTGGTTTTCCTGAATATTCACCGTCCCCTACTGTTTTAGCGTGTTTTACTTTTTCTGGTAACTTTCCTGTGGCCCTTTTCTAATGGGATTCTGAGCTCCTCTGTAATGTAGTCACCCCACCACTAAAGAGGCTGAAGCAGGAGTACCCCTACTTCCTGGAACACTGCTTCGGAGCAGCAGCAGTGGCAATGAAAAGGCCAATCACATATGCTAATGACTTAGTGAGGACTCAGTTGTTGTCTGAGCGCTTCTATCTCATCCTAGTATGTAAGCCTGTACTAAAGTAATTTCTGTTAAACCCAAACTCATCAGACAGAAAGAGAGATCAGTGATTCTCAAATATTAGTGTGTGTGTTCAAAAGAATTCTATCAAGTATTTATTCAAAATAAAGATTGTATAAATAAAGGCCTGTAACTGGTGAATTCAGTTCTGTAGTGAATTCTGAAGTTAGTGGACTCAGAACCAGTTTGGAAAGCATACATTCCTATCATCTGTTTTGTCTTTGTGTTCGTGTTTGTGTGCGCGCGCTAACACCTTAGGAGCCTGTCAGCACTGGGAGAGTGCCCCCTCCCAAAGAAAGAGCACTTAGCCTCCTTTGTTTCAGTATCATCTCAGGCTTTTGCCATTCATTATTCGAATGCTCTGTGCTTACTCTGAATTCACTCACTGGAACGCTCATCCAACAAGTGTCCATGAAACGCCTCGATTGCTTTTGTGTTTGTTAGAATTTATGTCCTCCAGTTCTCAAAGCACACATTTGTCACTGACTATAGACAGCTTAAGTGTACACACTAGTACACATCTCTGTGATAGTCCTCGGTAGTAGTGATCTGTTACCTGCTGTTTCACTGAGCAAAGAGCAAGTTTTAAAATTTAGTTGGCACTGGTGTGTACACTGTAGACTTCCAAATATTCTCTTAAAATTTTTACTGTTTTTTTTTTTTTTTTTTAACTACTGATGGTCAAAAATGCTGTGCCTACTAAGGATATAACATTATTATCCTAGACATTTAGTAATTTGTTATTATATGGGAGTGTTTTGCCTGCATGTGTGTCTCTGCATGCCTGGTACCCAAGAAAGCCAGAAGAGGGCATTGGATCCCTGGAGCTGGGTTTACAGGTGGTTGTGAACCATCCGAGATAGGTGTTGGGAACTGAACTCTAGTCCTCTGCAAAAGTAGCACATTCTGAACTGCTAAGCCACCTCGAGTTCCCATATCTACTCTTTAAGAAAAATGTTCTATATGAGCCAGAAAGATAACCTAATTTACCCTTGAAGGGGTGAGATGATCAACAACAGAACACTACTTTCACAAGGTTTTAATGTTTAAATATGTGAAGCACAAACGCACAGGTGCCTATTGTATAACACTTAGTTCAAGCTGAATAAATAATGGATACAAACAGAATCAAAGATGGTAAAATACCTTGGGTTATGAGATGCTATGTTTGATTTTCTCTCTAACTTTTAAAAATAGCCTAATAGGGAGCAAGATAGCAGCTAGTGGTTTCATTGGTAGAAGGCTTCCCCCGAATATTTTATAAAGGGTAAAAGTTAGTTTTGTTTTGTTTTTTGTCTTTCGAGCTTTTCAGTCCTTAGTCAAGTGAAGCTGAATTAGAGGCAGATTTTTTTAAAATCTAGCCACATGTGGTGGCATACCATGTCTTTTTTTTTCGAGACAGGGTTTCTCTGTGTAACTGCTCTGGCTATCCTTGAACTCACTTTGTAGACCAGGCTGACCTTAAACTCAGAGGTCCGCCTACCTTTTCCTCCCGAGAGTGCTGGGATTAAAGGCCTGTGCCACCACTGACCAGCTACAGCACACTTTTAATCCTGGCACTCCTCTCTAAAGGCAAAGACAAGCATCTCTCTGGTAAGTTCAAGGCCAGCCGGGAAGCATAACGAGAACTTCTCCCAAAAAAAGAGAAGAAAGCAACATCCTGTCTACCTTTGCATAAAGTATAAATAAGGTTTACTAATTTAAAGAACATTATCCACTGTACCTAGGATTACAATGAAATGGATCCCAGGTGAGACACAGGCTAGTGATGCTCAGGGACCTAGTTGATTTGAAAGAACAATAACTTTCATTTCCTTAATTCCTTAAGTCTTTTAAGTCTAGCTTATTGTGGTGTGGTAAAATATAGCAAAACCTTGATGAACTCCCCAGACTCATCCTTTGACTAAATAATGAAGATACAGGATATTTCCAACACTCTGTAAAAGTGACTTTGCTTGCTTTTGTCATTCCATCCCAAGAATCACTTATTTGTGATTCTAGTTTTGTTTTCTATGAAATCACATTGCAATGATGTGTATGAATCATGCCGCTTGAGAGCCTGCACATGTATACACCTGGAGGTCAGAGGACAACTGTCAGGAATCTGCTGTCCCCTCCACCAAGGGTTTCAGGGATCAAAATCAGACTGTCAGGTTTGCACAGCAAACCTTTACCATCTGGCTGGCCCTGCATTCAATTTGTAGGAGCACTGAGTTATGTGCTCAGTTACACTGTAAGAAAACTGACAAATTATTCCTTTAACATTCCTGTTAAAGGAATCATTGCCAATGCTAGGTATGCTCAGTTGTACTGGTTTTTGTTTTGTTTTGTTTTAAAGAGGTGACACATTAACTCAGTTCCTTAACAAGAAACTCCATAGTGGAATTACAAGTGTGTGGTAGCCATGCCTTGCCGGGTTTCAACAAGCCATGCTCTGCTGACAGAACAGGTGCTCCACCTGACTAGTTACAACAGGTAAAGACACTTAATTCATGTTAAAGGTGTAAAGAAGGAGGCACTCTAAGGGCGTTTAGTGGAGAGAAATCTTGTTTTTGAGATCTTCTCATGTCTTCCTCTTCAGGAATGGCCTGAGTATAGGGAACACAATATGGATACCGTGGGGTTTTGCCAGAATGAAAAATGCAGGTCAGCTCTGGGCTGCATTTCAAAAGATAAGTACAAACATATATATTACACATTATGGCATTTCTTCTGGTATGTTAACCAGAATTGTTTTATTTTATACGTTTTTTTTAAAAATGTAATTTTGCCACTTATCTTACAAAGAAAACTGATTCAGAGATGTTGATGGTCTAAACTTCATTTTGATTTTTAGGTCCTTTTAAGAACAACAGAAACAGGGCCATGCATGATGGAGATGGAGGCAGGTGGATCTCTGAGAGTTTGAGGCCAAGCCTGGTCTACACTATTCATGTAGAATAGTGAGTTCAAGGATGACCAGAGCTTAGGGAGAGACAGAATCTGTCTATAAAAAAACCCAACACCAAGAAACACACCAAATGAACTCTTTAACAGATAAGTAATATAAATATACTTTATTATATGTTAATATTTAAGCCCAAATTTGCTACTTTTTTGTTATTTCAGGTGCCTGAAGGTGATTTATGACTTAATTTATCTGAAGATAAATGTTGTTTGTATTCATGTGAAATTAGAATGTGTCATTTTTCCCACAAAAAGGCTGGTTAATCCTCAATAGCAGTTACAGAATGTCGCTACATTAAATCTAGACTTTCTGTACTATATTGGAAAAGTTACGATTTGCTTTCATTACAGCTGTAGTAGATACATCTGCTGATCTTAAAATTGATCCGATATGGTATTTATAGTAGCTTATAATTAGCTAAGATAAAGGTTTGTTTAGAACCACTTCAAATGGTTATTAGTTGTACTTAGTGAATTTAAGAAGTTATAGCAACCACACAGCAAAACTCATGTGCCATTAGTGTGGCGGCACACACATTTAACCCCAGCACTCAGGAGGCAGAGGCAGGCAGATCTCTGTGAGTTCAAGGCCAGCCTGGTCTGCAGAGGGAGGTTCAGGACAGGACAGCCAGGGCTACACAAACCCTGCCTCAAAAAACGAAAAACAACAAACAGATTAGACATATTTTATATACTGACTTAGATATAGTCAGTTTCTCTATCTGAAAATAGATCCAAAGCCAACCAACACTTTTGTCAATTTGGGCTAAATGCATTGATTGTAAAATGTAGCAATATAGAAGTCATGATGATGAAATACTTTTTAAACTGTTTTGAGTTGATTGCATAGGAGTTACGATACTCAGGTAAAATGATGTGACATTTAATCCACATCTCTCAACTCAGTGAACAGATTAGTTTCTTTGAAAAGCCAGCCCAGGAGTTGATCTGGGCACTGTTAGCCTAAACTGGTAACCCTGGCCTGAATTCACATTCTTTCTACTCTAGTTATGACACGCTTTTCTCATCACAATATTATACAGTGCACTGCTAGCTAGGAATCAGCCCCACTGCTACGTGGTCTTACTAAAAGTATGGAAGGATTGGGTTCTGGTTCAAGCACCTGTTGGGATGATTGACTAGAAACTGTTAATCCATAAAGTCCACTCTTTATCACTATAAAGGAAAAGGCAAAAATGTTTACCGTAATTATAAAGATAGCCTTTATCTACTAAACTGGATTTTTTAAAATACAAAAACCACAGTAGAATATGATCATTCTAGTTAAAGAGATCAAAAGAGATGGCTCAGTGGTTAAGAGAACTTGTAGATTTAGTGCCCGGCACCTATAAAGTGGTTCACAGCCATCCATTACTCCAGTTCAGGAAATTTAGAGCCCTATTCTGACCTCCATTGGCACCAGGCACAGACATGGTTCATATACATACACATATACAAAAACACAATTCAAAATTAATCTAAAACTTTAAATTCTAGATAAGACAGAATGTATTTTTTTTTAATTGTTTTGAGACATGGTTTCTTGGTATAACCATGGTCATCTTACAACTTGCCACCATGTACTAAGAATACATACATACATACACGCATACACACACACACACACACACACACACACACACACAAATGTGTGTTTTTATTTTATGTTTACTGGTGCTTTGCTTGTGTGTATGTCTGTGTGATGTGTCAGAAACCCTGGAACTGGAGTTACAGACAAATGTGAGCTGCCATGTGCTTGCTGGGAATTTAACTCTAGAAGTGCTCTTTAACCTCTGAGCCATCTCCCAAGCCCTACCACTAACAATTTTTAATCAAATATGAATCTACATTTTAATAGAAAGCAGATATCCTCAATTACCCAACAACGTTTATAAGACAAAAATTTAATGAAAATTGGTCAGTGGGTATATATGATCCATAGTGCTAGTCATAAGAAACTGTCACAGAAATGTTAAACAGAAGAGATAGTGAAGAAAATGTTACATATTGTCATCATCTGATTCATCTTCTTCCTTCAAAGATTCCTGTTAAAAGAAAAAAAGTATTTTAAGTTTTTCATCTTGTTGCATCCTATGGAACCCGCATTTTAAACCTTTGTGACTACAAACTGTTATTTATACCTTAAAAATACTACCTTAAGGAGCTGGAGAGACGGCTCAGTGGTTAAGAGCACTGGCTGCTCTTCCAAAGGACCTGGGTTAAATTCCCAGCAACCACATGGTAGCTCACTACTGTCTGTACCTCCAGTTCCAGGGAATCTGACACCCTCACACAAACATACTGCATGCAGACCAAATACCATGTGCATATAAAATAAAAATAAAATTTAAAAAAAAAAAAAAAACTACCTTAAAGATAACCCAATGATGAGTCTATTGTCCTGTGATAATTCAATATAAAAGCATTAAATATTCAGGGGTGGGGGTGGGGGGAAACCTTAGAATTTTGTTTTGTTTTGTTTTTGTTTTTAGAGACAGGGTTTCGATACGTAGCCCTGCCTGACCTGAAACTTGATTTGTAGGCCAGGCTGGCCTTGAACTCAGAGATCCTCCTGCCTCTGCCTCCCATGCTGGGAGCACCACCACACCTGGCCCATGTTGGAATTCTCAAGCAGAGATTTTTTTTTTAAATTAGGACAACTCTATCCCCCCTAGAGGTAACCTAAAAAACTGTTATCCTTAGTTCACACATCAACCAAGTTACCTTATGACTCAGTCCATGGGACTATTTACAACAGTGTTTTTGCTGTTGCTTACCTTGGCATATTTCTCTGCTTCCTCTCTTATATCTTTTGGAACAATTTCATGTCTTCCTTTAGTTACTGTAAAGTCAAGCAATATATATTAAAAATGAGGATTGTGATTTGCAATACCATTCACTCTGCCTAATCTACAAGTAGGTAGGATTCATTTTTTGTTGTTTCCTCCCCCAATACTCAATGTTCCCAAGTTGAGCTTACTTGAAAATAAGTTTGACTTATAAATCTTGACAAGGACATAAAACATCATGTAGATGTTTCAATGAGAACTATTCACAACATCAGTTATTGCACTGAACTGTTTCATTAACTCGTCTTAAAGTACAAATGAATTCTAGAATACATAAATGTCCAGATGTAACTTACATTCACCAACCCAGCTGAGCTCTAGTTCAAAAGCTTTATCCTTAACTTCATCATGTACTATATAAATTCTACAAGAGAAAAGAAATGAACATCAACACAAGTTCTGTGAATAGAGTACAATCTAGACATTTCATACCTGGTTTTATTTATAAAATGATACACTCTCCAGTCTAGTTTGAAAATGAGAAAAGACAAATTAGGGGCTGGCAAGACAGCTCAGTGCTAAGATCACTTGGGTTTGGTTCTCAGCACCCACATGATGTAGACTTACAACCGTCTATAACTCTTTCCAGGGTATCCAACACTCTCTCTGGCCTCTTGGGTACTACATACGTATACACATGGTGCATGCAGGCAAAATACACACAGAAAATAAAAATATTCTTAAAATGGCAAATCTCTACAGATACTGACATACTTCTATTACTCAAATTCAGTTTATTTTGATAGTGTTGTAAAGCTTCAAAAAAAAAAAAAGACATCTCAGAAAGAAAACAGACTCAAGTTAGAAAGGCCATCATGAACTGTGGTTTTTTAAGATACCCATTTTTTTTCTATTAAATACTTCAAAAACTAAACAATAGTTTAAGCCCCCTCTCCAAATAGTTTCCGTGTCACTAACACTTGTTCTTGTGTTGTAAACACATTACAGACTTACAATAGGACACACAACCAGTTTCAACAGTAGTATAAACAACTTAGTATCAACTGACAGCATTGGCTCATGCCTACAATCCCGGAGGCTATGGCAGGAGGATCCTGAAGGATGCTGACCTCAAATTAACAACCCCGCCCCCAACACACAGCAACACAAAACGTATCCAAAACAAAGCTTTTCTTTTCCTTAAACTTACTTTTGGAGGCTCTGGGAAAGCCTTGCTATATAACAGGAGAGGACCTTAGTTACACTAGGAAATGATGGCTTCCTGAGAGGGAACAAATTGCTACCTACCAATTACACAAAAATATGAAAGGTGCCAACGGGCTGACTTCCACCAGGAACTTCAAAGACTGCGTCAGTGAAAGAAACTGCTTTCACTTTCTAATGTAAGAAGTTCTTAACTGATAAAAGGAGAATGCCTTGCCATGATCACCTGCAAATAAAGATGTATGGACTAAAGGGCACACTGTGAGTCACTGTGACACCTCAGCTCTCATGACAATTTCTTCCCCTTTTAAATTCTATTTTGGGGAGGAGGTTGCAAGGACAGAGGAGGGTTATGAAGAGATGGGGAAATGAACAGGATCAGGATGCATGATGTGAATTCCACAAAGAATCAACAAAAAGTTAAAAAAAAAGAGAAAATACCTGCCCTGCTTTACAATGGAAGGTGAATGGGAGGTGAGTCTTGGCAAGAACAGGAATAGCAGCAAACAAAATCCCTTTGTAAGCGATTATAAGCACCATCTTTTTTAATTATGCTAGAACCCAGAGTTTTCCTTCTATTATAAAATACAAAAACTGAAAAATACTATTGCATAAGGAACCAACTCAGTACATTTGTTCATACAGTTCGCCTGAAAAGGTATCTACAAGATGTTTTAATAGAAAAGCCAACATTCTTTAATCTAAATTTTTTTTTGAAAAAGGCTTTTTGAGACAGGGTTTCTCTGTGTAACCCTGGCTATCTTAGAACTCTCACTGTAGACGAGGCTGGCCTCACACTCAGAGATCCACTTGCCCCTGCCCCCTGAGTGAGTAGGCACCACCACGCCCTGCAAATTAACTCATCTTTCTGAATTACTACCCACCAGGTGTTCTGACTTTATTGCTTATTATTTCAAAACTTGTTAAACTGAACTCGCTCCATACCTGTAATGTAAATCCTGTTTTCTTACAAAAGTTTTTTTATAGAGCTTATATGATAAATATGATAAACCTGAAAGGATTTTCAACAGCAGCTGGTATTAATAGGCCAGCTTCTTAAATCACATGCAGAAATAACTGTGAACCTACAAAAGAAAGTTAGTGAAGCCATGTGTGTGGGTCAATGTCAGAACACGTATTCAGTATGTGAGGCCCATGTTCTACTCCAGCAACACATAAACCGACAGTGTTTAAGCACTGTTTTATTAAAAAAATGTAGACTTATTTACTTTATGTGTATGAATGTTTTGCCTATGTGTGTGTGCTTTGTTAACCGTGGAGGGCAGAAGAGGACCAATTCCAGGCCTCTTCTAACTGGAATTGCATATGGTCACCATGTGGGTGCTGGGAATCAAACACAAGTCCCATGCAAGAACAAAAAGTGTTCTTAACTGACAAGCCATTTCTCCAATCCCCGTAAGCATTCAAAAGTAAGATTTCTAAATGTCTACTATGTCCTCTTCCTAGCTTTGAATCCTACTGCATATATACAGGTTTACTTTGTCACAAACTATAATTCTCAATCCCATTTGTTACTTTTTAAAATATACCAAAACAACCGGGTGGTAGTGGCACAAGCCTTTAATCCCAGCACTCGGGAGGCAGAGCCAGGCGGATCTCTGTGAATTCCAGGCCAGCCTGGGCTACAGAGTAAGTTCCAGGACAGGCACAAAGCTGCACAGAGAAACCCTGTCTTGAAAAACCAATATATATATACCAAAACATTTCATTAAAATGCCTTTAAAAAATATGATCTCCAGGGGCTGGAGAGATGACTCAGCAGCCCTGGCTGCTCTTCCAGAGGACCATCTCACACTTTTGAACTTTGAACTTCAAAGTTCAAACTTCAAAGCTCCACCCCCTGGTGCTTACTCACACCATGATCCCAGAAACACAGCTGCTAAAATAAATCAAGGCCTTGAGACTCTGTCGCTACCTCAACTTTCAGAGCCAACAAGCAGACAGTACAGGCTTCTACTCCCCGGGAGGAGTACCCAGGGTGGCAGGTCTCCTACGCCCCTTCAATTAGCCAAGTTCTTCCTCCAGAACACATTGGCTAAGGATGTATTAAAGATGCATGAACTAAAATGGGGTCTGTGGACTGCACAGTCATCTTCACCTGCTGAACACCTCACCCCCCAGGAGCCTGGAGGAGGTGGCTGGTTGGAAGAAGTAACTCAACAACAAAGCAATAGCTCCGTACGGCAGGGAGGCCCTCCAGGGTTGTTACACCATAAGAGACCCTGGCACACCTACGCTCCGTGCCTGGAATGCCAGATGGGCAGCGGTGGCCCAGCTGTTGCACTGCCTGTGCAGACAAGCCAGACAAACACTAGGAGACTGGAGGGTTGGAGGTGGGTATCCTAAGGTGGTCCACAGCAGACACATTTGGTCAGGAAGGCTGCCTCCCACATTGAACAGCAGGGGTCTCTGATTTGTCACAAACTTTATTTCTCGACCCATTCATTACTTAGAGATGTGACTTTCCAGGCATAGTGACATATGCTTTTAATCCCAGGAGAGGTAGAAGCTGGTAGATTCTCTTTTGATTTCGAGGGCACCCAGGGCTATGTTATGAAACTTTTGTTTCTAAATAAAGATAAAGATATAACTTGAATATATTCAGGCTAGGGGTTTATCTTAGTAGTACAGCACATTCTTAGCATATATAAAGGCCTGAGTCCAGTTCCCAGTACATTTCCAAACATAAGAGCTCCTTAAGAATTAATGTAATCAGAGATGGATGGGGTCAAGTAAGTGTTTAGTTTTTTGTTTTTTTTTTTTTTGTTTTTGTTTTTTTTGTGGGTGGCAGATAAAGTTTCAAACAACTTACATTTTTGCAACTTCTTTAACTACATCACGGCAAGTCATTTCTTTCATCTACAAGAAAAGCATACTAATTAATTTTGTGTTATGTATAAAAGCAGGAATAGTGATGCACATCTTTATTTGCAGAACTTGGGAGACAGAGACAGGCAGATCTCTGAGAATTGAGGCCAGCCTGGTCAATATAGCAAGCTCCAGGACAGCCAGGGCTACATATAGACCCTGTCTCCAAAAACAGAGAGAAAGGAAGAAATGTGTAACTATTTGCTTAACTATTTTCATGACTTAGTATTAATTACCAGTGCTCTTTTTCTTTAGAGTTGGACAATAGCGTAATTCAATTAATTATATAGGTGGTTATGAACTGACAGGTGGCTGTTGAGAACTGATCCTCTACAAGAGCAGTAAGTGCCCTTGACCACTGAGCCATCTCTACAGCTCCAGGGACAAGTTCTAAGATACCAAAAATGAGCCTGGTGGTGGTGGTGGTGGTGGTGGTGGTGGTGGTGTGGTGCTGCACACCTT
Source organism: Peromyscus leucopus (assembly GCF_004664715.2). NCBI lineage: Eukaryota > Metazoa > Chordata > Mammalia > Rodentia > Cricetidae > Peromyscus > Peromyscus leucopus. Next base: position 38,623,479 of record NC_051075.1, on the reverse strand, counting down.
TAATCTCAGCACTCAAGAGGCAGAGGTAGGAAGATCTCTGAGTTCAAGCTAACCTGGTCTACAAAGTGAGCCCCATGACAGCCAGGGCTGTAACACAGAGAAACCCTGTCCCAAAAAACAAGATTTAATTAAACAGGTTATTAAAGGAATTTTATTTTATATAGAGCATAAATATATTAAAAGGATTTTATTTCCTTTGATTTCATGGAAGATAAAAGTAGAGGAAAAGCAGGAAGGAAAAAAGGTAAAGTGAGAAGCCAAAGGCAGGCTGAGCTGTCCCAATGGAAACGGCATACACCACCAACCACGGGACACATGCTCATAACTAGGAGCACACCAAGTTACACAATGTATTTAACAAATACATGAAAACAAAAGCCTCGGTACCAACCAGGGCTACACAGTGAGAATTAACTCAAAAAGACAAAGTTGTTTACACTGGAAATCACTCATTGTTCCTTCAGTAAACAACTGGAAATCCAGAGAAAAATCTAGGTATGTGTCCAGATGAGAAGTCTGAATACTGCAGAATACTGCAGGATGCCATCACACTAGGCTACGGCTAGTGTGATGGCATCCAACTGTGATCACAGCACTGGGGAGGCTGAGGTACAAGGGTATAGAGTTGGTCTGCAATAACAGGTTCACGAAAGTGCTTGAGCAAACCAGTTTCCACTTTTCAGACACTAAAGTGATGAAAGATTCTACTATAGTGGTTCAAGCTGTTGGGCAGCTCACCACCACCACCTGCAGTTCCACCTCCAGGGAGGTGACACTTCCTTCTGCCTCAGTAGGCAGCTGTATTCACAAGTGTACATTCCCGGTCATATAATTAAAGTAAAATTTGTGAAGCTTCACATAACAAAAGCAGACAACAGCCAGAGTATTTGGGAAAATCAGTTTAAAAGAAAATACTCTGTACTAACATCTGAACATGGTTCACAGTTGGCAGAAAGTGGGTAGTTTCAATGTGAGACAAGATCTCAGTGTGTGGCCCAGCCTGGCCTCTGAACAGCAGCACTCCGGCAATCGTCTTGAGTCCCAGGATTACAGGGGTGTACCACTAAGCCACATTTTAAGGGGTAGTTTTAAACTTCATGCTTTCTTTTAGCGCAAAGTAGGGAAAAGCACTTGAGCAGACACTAATATTTTTAAGATAAAAGCTGTGTCCAAAGACAAGATGTAGGAGGAAAACACAAAACAAAAAATCTTTTCTTATTACAGATGACCTAAGAATGGACTTTAAGGATTTTTGTAGCAATATATATAAAGTAGTTTGGGTGGCTGGAAAGATGGGTCAAAGGTTAAGAGCACTTGATGCTCTTGCAGAGGGACCCAGGTCCAGTTCCAAACACCTACATGGTGGTTCACAACCATCACTAACCCAAGTTCCAGGGAGCCTGATGCCTTCCTCAGGCCTCCCTGGGTATAGACACACATGCACTACACAGACATGCACACAGGCAAAACCCTCATACACAAGAAATAAATCTTGAAAAAGTTGTAAGTTTTCCTTCTTGAGTCTTTACAGAAGCAATCAAAATCATGCAGGGATACATGATACAAGTCATAGATAATGTGTTTCCAGGTTTCCTATTTAACCAGTGAACTTCACAAAGTCTCTAAAATCAAGTGGCATGATATTGTTGGACTAAGAGGTTTGTAAATCCCACTTCTAGTAAAACCCAGCATTCAATGTACTTTACCTGAAGCTTTTCTATTTCTGTCTTTGCAGCTTGCCTGGCTTTGCCAATGGCACAGCCCCAATAACCCTATGTAAAAGGAGGGAGAGAAGAAACAAAGTCAATTAGGATACATGATTGGGTATCACTAATAGTTACTACTTAGTGGTGGTGCACACCTTTAATTCTAGCACTTGGGTCACAGAGGCAGGTAGATCTCTTTGAATTGGAGACCAGCCAAGACTACATAGTGAGACCCTTGTCTCCAAAAAACAGAACAAGTAAAAGACATATCCAAATACATTCACATGAATGTCAAGGAGCTTGAAATATCAAACCTAATGCTAGAAGAATCTAAGTTGGGGCTGGAGAGATGGCTCAGTGTTTTAGAGAACTTGCTGCTCTTGCAGAGGACCATGTTCAATTCTCAGCACCCATATGATTGTTTACAAACATCCTTAACAACAGTTCAGAGGGAGTCACTGCCCTCTTCTGACCTTTGCAGGTACCAAGCACACACAAGATACACATACATGCTGGCAAAACAGGCAAAAAAATAAAATGAATAAATCTAATTTAAAAATTTGGGTTGGCTCCCCCCATGCTAGATTTCCCACCCAAAGCCTTGAAAATGCAGGCAACTATTCTACTCTCCAGCAGTTATCCTGCCCTATATTCAGTTTTAAGACATAATACAATGCTGACGCAAGTACATACAGACTCAAATACTACTTTTCACTAGGGAGTTCTCATAAAGAGCATCCTGAAAGCCAGTCATAAACTCTACTTCATAGCCATATGTTCATTAATATATATATATATATTTTTTTTTTGGCTTTTTCTCGAGACAGGGTTTCTCTGTGTAGCTTTGCACCTTTCCTGGGACTCACTTGGTAGCCCAGACTGGCCTCAAACTCACAGAGATCTGCCTGGCTCTGCCTCCCGAGTGCTGGGATTAAAGGCGTGCGCCACCACCGCCCGGCATTAATGTATATATTTTTAAAAAAGCACTTTCCTTAAATGAGTTTTGGGTATTTATTCTTAAAATGTTGTGTATTGAAGCCAAGGCCTCACACATGGTAGGCAAGCATTCAAGCATTCAACAAGCAATTCAGTGCTATATATACCCAGGTGTTTCTTTTACTCTGAGACTTTTAGTCTTTGGTAAGCTGTCAAGATCCTTTTGAGAAGGCTCACGCTGACCTTGAATTTGGAATTCTCCTTCACCTCCACGTATCTGGGACTACTGGTCTCCACCACTACGCCCAGCACTAACTGAGTTTAAACAATATTTTATAGAATGCACATGAGATAAATGATAATGAAATGCCATTTAACTACAATAGAATTTTAAATCACTTAACGTGTACTCACATAGGAAACACCCGACGGATCAATCATATAGAGCTGTGCACCGTCATTCGCACTGTAAGACCCTAACATGAAACTGCATAAGAACAAACAGTTTACAACATGCTTCTCAACACCATATATATTACTATATATAATGATGAAACAGTGAACAGATTTTCTTTGATAAAGTACTAAGAAACATAACTTATAGACAAGTTCTTTGGTAAGACAGTGTCAATAAAAACTAGTATTAAACTACAGTATTTAAAATCCATGTGATTTGTTTAGTCAACCTTTCTTATGGAGCTTTTTATTCTGCAGTATCAGAATGCAGCAAAAGGAGTAAGGACAGGTACAGACAAAGCAACTCCAGGGCCTGCGCAAAGCTCCTGCACATTCACAGCTAAGGGGACAATGTGTGGTGAAAAGCACCCTTCATTTTATCCCCGGTACTCCGCTAGTCATTTCTCTGCAATGGTCAGAAATGGCTCCGCATTTTTATATGTTCAACAAATTAAAATTAGTTGTGATCATGTGTGATCATGAATTACCATTTTCTGAAACTATCTCCTTTAGAGAAATCAGCCTTAAGTTTGCCTACCTATCACATCATGTGTAGCATCCTAAGAGCCAACCATCCCGAAAGATCTGTGCCAGCTTTTCCCCATCCAAACTCATGCAGTTCCTCTTTCAGAATGGAAATCTGATCATCATTTACAAACTCTTTGGAGCTGTTCTCCCCCGGCCTCACTGCACATCTGTAGTATCGTTTCTACATACCTTCGTACTACCTCTGCACTCCCCAAATGCCCATGTTTCACACCAGCACTTAAGACAGTCTTCCCCATCACCCCAATATTTCATGTATGTTTCCTTGTCACCTCTCTGGAACAGACCACTCCTTAATTGCTACTCCACTATATTCAGTACCAATGCTGAGATCCTGTCATTTCACCTCTAAGAGCTGTTTCATCAATGTGACATCTGTGTCCCCACATTAATGAGTAATTCATGGTATTGCTCAAGAAACCACTATTCCTAGAAAGGAGCTGACAAACATGGAACTCAGTTACAATGAAAGGCATTCTATAAAGTCAAAAGAGGTTTCATAAGCAACTTGAATGAAACCTATAACAAATGCTCCACTGGGGTCTAACATTGCTAATGAATAAAACTCAGGTTTTCAATAGATCTCTCATTTCTGTACTGAAATATGGCTGATAGGCAACTTAAAGGCAAGATTACAGCTATATAATAAGACACTGACTTGTGATAAAGCATAGCCAACTAGGTTTTTTGTTCTCTTTACTTAAGACAGTCTCTTGTATCCCTGGTTGGTCTTAACTATGTAGCTAACAATAAATTCTGACCTACCCCCCACCTGCCAAGCACTGAGATTACAGACTGCACTACCATGACTAGCTTATGAGGTGTCGGGAATCAGACATAAGGCTTTGCGGGTGATACACAAGCACTCTGAGTTACACCTCCAACCAATAAATTAAATGTCTTCATTTTAAATACTGTTACAACAGTTCTCCTAAGACCCCTATTACAAATGTTAACACCTATTCCATTTCTTGCTACAACTGAATACTCTTTCTCCAGCGAAGACTTCATCTTAACAACAGAAACTGTGGCTAAATTATGAAATGTAATTTTATATAGAATCACCGCTGACTGCTATTAAAAACAAAACAAAAACACACAGCCGGGTGGTGGCGCATGCCTTTAATTCCAGTACGGGACGGGATATGGGGGGGGGGGTGCAGCACAAGAGGATCTCTGTGAGTTCAAGGCCAGTCTGGTCTACAGGGGAGTTTTTAAAAACATTTAAAAATGCCATTTAGAACCATTTTATTTATTTAAGTATTTAAATAGCTGTACCCCATGTCAAGATAGAATATACTGAGTATCAGGGACTTAATGGCAGAGAATTTATTATGATTAGATTAAAATCATAATGATAAGTTTTCTCATCATAGTCACTTCAGGACTATGATTCCTTTCACTATTCCAACAATTTTTAGGATTATTTTGGAGACAGGCTCTCTAGATAGCAAGCTTTGAACTCACTATGTAGCCTAAGCTAACCCTAAACTTGAAGGTCTTTCCTCAGTCTCTGAGGACTGGGATCACAAACATGAACAGTCACATCCAGCTTATAAGTATACTTTTAATGGTTGCCTACTACTTTACGGTGAGAATTTGTACTTCGGAGTGTCTGCGGGGCTAATCTGGGGGACTAGGAAGGTGTCTCAGTAAACCGAGTTCTTGCTGCACAAGCATGATGACCTGAGTTTGATCCCCAGCATCCACAGAGAAGTGTGGTGGTGCATGTCTAAAACCCCAGCACACTGGTGGAAGATATTAATAAAAGGCTAATTTGTGGAAAAAAATAACTACTGTATAAATACGACTTAAAGGTCTCACAAAATTCCATACCTGCAGCCAAAAGGTCTAACAGCACTGTAGAGTGTATAAGCGTGTACGTACATGGCCACTCTGTCTGCAAGATGCTGTAATTATGGGGGGAAAAGACCTTATTAATACATCTCCATTAGTGTTGAAAAGGCTCCTCAATGTATCATCAACTTACTTTGAGAGGAATGTTGTAGCCGAAGTTGGATCTAAAGTTGGACGCTTCTTCTCTTGCTATGTCTGCTAAGGACCGAGCATCAGCCAGCAGACCTGCGACGGCCTGGAGGAAAATACCGATTTAACAGACATTCTTGTGCAAACCAAAAGGCCAATCATCTACTATTGGCTTATCTAATAGTTTTTTTTGAATGAGTATCATTTAAATACTATCTATGCTTAAAGGTCTTCAAAGGGCATTCTGATGTTTTAATGTAAGATCATAGCTCATTTACAACTCAAATGTCCAATGTTCAGAAGAAACATTTCTATCAGAGTTCACTTTCCCAAATCATCACTTCATTGTAAAGAATAAAAAACAAAAACATTGATCTTGGTCAAGGTTGGTTTTTATTTTAAAGCTGTACATTCAAAAAGTTATTAAAGCTTTTGTCTAAAAGCCCCAAAGGCTAATAACCAAAATTTTGCAGCCAACTGGCTAGCAAACTGCAAAGAGAAACTAAAATACAACATACCATTATCTTACAAGGTTGATGACTTAAAACTATAGGCACAGATGAATCTCTAAGTTTGAGGCCAGCCTGATCTACAGATGGAGTTCCAAGCTGGCCAAGGCTACAGAGAGAAACTCTGACTTGAAAAATCAAATAAGTACAAACAAACAATCCAAAAAACTACAGTTCCTGCCAATTCATTAAGACATGTTGAGGCACTGAAGTCAATACCTAAGTAGCAGTGCAGAAAATTTAAAATTTGAAGAAACATAGTTACACATCACACTAGAGTATATTATTCAAATAAGCCTGCTCAAACAAAAGCCTCTCTGCTTTCGTGGAAAGTTTTTGTGACGTCTAATAATTATCAAGTCACTATGAAAATGACAATTGCAGAGAGAGGAAATTTAGCCTTACCGTTCTCTGCCTCTTTCAGTACCTAGCAGTTTGCAGGTTTCTGTGTAGCTTAGACAGGCCTTGAACTTGGGATGCTCATGCCTCAACCTCTTTAGTAACTGGAATTACAGGCCCCAGGCCCAACCAAATTTCTAAGTATGAAGAATGCCAGCAGTCTGATGACTTTATGTAACAAATAGGATAAGTCTGAAAATTCTAGAATAAAATGTTTTTCAGCACTAAAGGGTCTACTGAAAGGAGAACTACTTAAGCACCCCCTCTACTAGCTTTCTTTAACCTGACAGGTTTCTCAGAACATCACAAACACTAGCAATAATAAATCTGTCGGGGAGAGAAAATGATGGGAAAAATCCTTCAGAAGGAAAGAAAAAGCTTAAGGCTTACTGGCTACTGTCAATTCTTTTCTAGGTGTAGCATCATGTCTCTTTTAGAAATAAAGCCACCACTGAATACTGCTGGGTAGTAGGCTCTGGAGTAACAATGAAACTCAAAGTTGAATCCAATTTTTTCTTTAGTAGGTGAGCACCTGTTAGCTCATCTGTAAAAGTGGGATGGGCAGGATTAAAGAATATAAATTATGTGACGAGCCCATACCCTAACACCTACCACACAGGTTGTTCTCTTCCCATTCAGGTAGCATAGTTAAGACTACTTAGTTAAGCTGGGTGATGGTGGTGCACACCTCTAATCCCAGCACTTGGGAGGCAGAGGTAGATGGACCTCTGTGAGTTGGAGGCCAGCCTGGTCTACAGAGCGAGTTCCTGGGCAGGCAGAGCTACACAGATAAACACTGAAAGACTAGTTCATTATGATTTTATTTATGAAAGTTCTTATGGAATGAAGCCTATCATCTACATATGACTTCAGCACCTACCTGTAATGTATTTATGGCTTGTTTACACTCAGATGGTTTAGCTATCAAACTATGATCTAAGAGATGCCTAAGCAGCTATTAATGTCCTTCTCCTTGCACTTTACATAATTTCCTCTTTCTATACCTTACTATAAAGTGTTCTGATAACATTTAGTGATAATTCCCATAATAGATAAGAAAGGCTTAACATTTTTTTGCCTCTCAAATATTTATCTCCCTGGTGATCTATGCTGTTAAGATCTCATTTCTGCATACTCTGAATCACGTTCTCTCTCATCCTTAAGGCAACTTGAGTTTTCTTGTCACCAGTGAGGTTATGAAATTGTTTCCTTTGTTTAGATATTGAATGATCAAACCCAATAATAAATTTATTATTGTTGTGGCTGCTCACATCATATATTACTGCCTTAATATTAAAGAAATGAGTAAGTTCTTAAAAACAGAATTTAATGTACTTTGATTACATAAAAGAAATTAGTGAAAACAGGATGAACATTTTAAAGCGAGATCTTACCATTCCAACATGTCGATCAACATTAAAAAGTCGTTTATTGGAGCCTTCTTCATAAAGTTTAGAAAGGACTAATTTTTCTACCCCAAACACAACACCATCTTTACATCTGATCCCAATAGCTGTACTGAAATAAAAAGAAATTTTTCTTAGCTGAAATATAAGAAATTTATATATAAAAATCAATAAACAAAAAGAAAATCAAAGGGTTGGATATAGTTCAGATGATAGAGCCATGGTCTAGCTTGTGAAAAGCCCTGGATTCAATCCCCAGCATCATATTTAAAACAAACAAATAAAGGTGTGAGTATACTTGCAATCCCAGTACTTGGGAGATGAAAGCAAGAGGATCCAAAGTTCAAGGTTATGATGTTTTTATTTATGTTAAGTTTATATAGAGAGCACCTAGAGTTAGAGGCCAGCCTGGGCTACCTGAGACCTTGTCTCAAAGCTAACTTTGGGCTGGGATGACAGCTTAATTAGTAGAGTCTTTGCCTACCAGGAATGAAGCCCTTGGTTCAATCCCCAGCAGCACACAGAAGCCAGGCACAATGGTGCACACCTGCTATCCCAGCACTAGTAAATAGAAAGGTCAGAATTTCAAGGTCATTCTCTGCTACATAGTGAGTTGAAGGACACCCTAAGACACAAGTCTTAACAATACACAAATAAACTGTAATATTTAAAACACACAAAACTTTTAAACGTGTATTTTTTTTTTGTTGTTGTTGTTAAACCTGGCAGCACTTGATTGTATTTATTTTCTGTGTGTGCCCGCATGTGTGTGCTCTCCTGTTCATATGCACAGAAGTCAGAGGACAACCAAGGTAGTATTCTGCCCCCATGTCTATCTCCGGGATCAAAGTCAGGGCTGGCGGCAGGTGCCTTTGTCCACAGATGGAGTCATCTTATTGGCCCACTTTAAAATGTTTAAAACTATCGCCAGGCAGTGGTGGCACACGCCTTTAATCCCAGCACTTGGGAGGCAGAAGCAGGTGGATCTCTCTGACTTCAAGGCCAGCCTGGCCTACAGAAGGAGATCCAGGACAGCCTGGACTATTACACAGAGAAATCTATCTGGGGGGAGGCGGGGACGACAACACCAACACCACCAAAACAAACAACACCTCGCCCTGTCCCCAAAAAAACTACAGGCTAGGCGTAGTAGCACCCTGTCTCAAACAACAACAAAAAGACAGTCCTACTGTGTAGCTCTTGGCTGGTCTGGAACTCATCATAACCTGCCTCTGCCTCTCAAGTACTGGGATTAAAGATATGTGCCATGTCACACCAGGCTCAGTAAGCGCTGTCTTTAAAAAGTGCATAACATACACAAAAAAGACACACTACATACAAAGTAAAAGCAATGATGAAACTACTTTTCTTTTCACATTCTTCCAATTATTCTGCAATAAGTGTGTACTGCTTCTAGTAAATATGTAAGTCAATAAAATATATGTCCTGTTACAACTCAGATCCTCTTTTTGTTTTTTTGAGACAGGGTTCTTTGTGTAGCCCTGGCTGTCCTTGAATTCAGAGATCCTCCTGCCTCTGCCTCCCAAGTGCTAGGACTAAAGGCGTGTATCACTACCTCCTGGCACAACTCAGATCTTAGCCTCAAGTAAAATATGGATAAACTGTATGATGTTCTTTCCAGATTAAAGCATGTTACTTACTTTATTTCCCTCTCTTTGTGGTGGGGCAGGAGATCCAGCCAGGCTTTGCATATGCTAGGCAGACACTCTCCCACTACACCACATCCCTGGTCCTCTTTCTGCTTTTCATTAACACTGCTATTAATGCGTAACTGTATTATTAATTTTACAAAACTTACAACTTATTCTCTGAGTGCTAGGCACTACACTCTGCTCACACACACTAAACATGCAGCACGAAGGCAAATCTCCAACCCTGTAGGGATCTGTCCTGCTTGTCTTTGTGTGTGGTGCCAGGGATCAAACCCAGGGCCTTGTGCATGCATGCTAGGCAAGCACATTACCAGTAAGCTACAATCGGGACCCTTTCTAAGTTTTGGGGGTTTTTTGGGGGGGTAGAGGAGGTGTGTTTTCTTTTTATCTGTTTTATGAGACATGTGTTCTCTGTGTAGTCCTGGTTGTTTTGTGACTCCCTCTGTAGACCAGGCTGGCTCAAACTCAAGAGATCCACCTGCCTCTGCCTCCTGAGTGCTGGGATTAAGAGTGTGCACCACCACCGCCCAGCTCTCCTGAGTACTTTTTAAATCTCGCTGGTCGAACCTGAATATGCAGAACTTACGTGTAAAGTGAGCTAACTATATTTACAACTATAAGCCATTTTAGGAAATATTAAATATTATCAGTAATAGTAAACAGGTCAGCAGTTTATCATTAGGTATTTGTTGTTACATCCAATAAATTCTCCTGTCAGTTTGTGCTTTTTTCTTTGTGTGGTGCTGAGGGTGGAACCCAAGAACCATACATGGTAGGCAGTACTACATTACCAACCAGCAGGCCCTATTTACTGGCTAATTTATTCAAGAACTTTGAAAAACAGTATTATCATCCCTATTTTACAAATGAAGCAGCTGAGGCAAAAAGACTGTACGCCCATCATTAGTAAGTAATGCACCGATGGTCAGAGTCAGGTGTCAAGACCTCTCCTGGGGTCATTGCCCTTGGGTTTCCGCCAGCTCCTGTCTGCCTAAGTGTCTGGTTAGGGACACTCCCTCCAGGACCTACAGGGAACCAGGGCTAGGAACAGGCAGAGAACTATTACCTTAACAGAAGCATGTAAACATCTCTATTATTTAAGTAAACTAATATTTAAATATTCAGCTTTTTCTTCTATTATGTTAAGTACTGATATAATCTATAGCCTGCACAAATAAATGCTTTTTGAGATTCCCATAATAATTGTTTTAAATATAAAGTATACAAAAACCTGGGTATAGTGTCACATGTCTATAATCCATCATTCAGAAGGCTGAAGCCAGAAAAGCACACATAGAAGAGCACAAGTTTTAAGGCCTAGACAACACAGCAAGTCCTATATCAGCTTTGGCTATATACTGAATATGTAAAATAAAATAAAGGTATAAAAACTTGTGGGGCTGTTAAGATGGCTGAGTGGATAAGCATGATGACCCAATAAATAACACTTTTTCAGTTGGGCTGTGGTGGCACACGCCTTTAATCCCAGCACTCAGAAGGCAGGGACATGCAAATCTCTTGAGTTTGGGGCCAGTCTGGTCTACAGAGCACATTCCAGGCCAGCCAGGACTACGTAAAAAAAATTAAAATAAAAAATAAATAAAATAAAAAAACCCTGTCTCAAATCCAAAAACAAAACACCAAACTTTTTCAGTTGGCATATAAGTGCTGGGAACTTGTCCCCTGCAAGAACAATACACAGTCTTAACTGCTGAGCCTTCTCTCCAGCCCCCTCAGAGAACACTTTCATAAAACAGTTATAATCACAGCATATGTATTTCTAATAGAGTGGTTTTAGGCATATAATTGTATGTCCCTAATTAGTTATTTCGGTATTTCCTGAACCTAGCAGGTACTCGTAGTAGCAAAGCACTTTCCTATCATACACCCCAACACAAGACAAAAATCAATCACTCTTTGTTACAGAACACAAATTAGTTTAAATGTTATCTACCAGTTTAAACACCACACTCAGCTCATGGGGTGCTGGAGTTCAAGTCTGGGGTTTAATGCCTACTACACAAGCAATCTACCACCTAAACTACATTCTCAGTTTTTTTTCTTTTTCCTAAATATTTCTTTCTTTCTTTTTTTGGTTTTTTGAGACAGGGTTTCTTTGTGTACGTTTGGTGCCTGTCCTGGATCTCTCTCTGTAGACTAGGCTGACCTCGAACTCACAGAGCTCTGCCTTGGCTCTCTCTCCTTCCTGAGTGCTAGGATTAAAGGTGTGTGCCACCACCGCCCAGCTCCTAAACATTTCTTTATATGTGTGCACATCTGTTAGTGTTTGTGCTTATGTGTTCGGGTAAATGTACAGAAGGCAAAAGGGGGGCATTGGAGGCCTCAGATCTGAATTACAGGCTCGTTAGTAGCACTTGGATCTACACCAGTCTTCATGATTGTGCACCAAGCCATCTCTACAGTCTATAGTCCCAGTTATTTCTTTATGTAGAAAAAAAAAATCTTTGTCAGGCATGATGGTGTACACCTTATTTTCTTTCTTTTTTTTTTTCCTTTTATTCTTTTATTGCAGGCAGCAAAGAGGTCGCCCGCAGCAAGGTGTACACCTTTAAACCCAGCAGTTGGGAGGCATATGCAGATTAATAAATCTCCTTAGGTCACCCTGGCCAGGGTTCCAGACCAGTCAGCACTACATGGACTGTTTTTTAAAAAATAAAGGGTTTGGAGAGCTGGCTCAGTGGTTAAAAACACTGGCTTCTCTTGCAGAGAACCCAGGTTCAATTCCCAGCACCCACATGGCAGCTCACAACTGTCTTTAACTCCAGTTCCAAGGGCTCTAAAATCCTCAACACAGACACACGCAGGCAAAACACCAATGCACATGGAATAAAAATAAAGCAAAAAAAAAAAAATTTTTTTTTCCAAAAAGATAAAAAAGCAAGTGGGAGGAGGGAGGACAGGGGAATCCGTGGTTGATATGTAAAACGAATAGAAATCTCTTAATAAAAAGAAAAGAAAAGATAAAAAAGCTAACAAGCTGGCTCAGTGGGTAAAAGTGTGCTTTTCTGCAAGTTGACTACCTGTTTGAACCCTGGAACCTAAGTAAAGGAAGAAGATCTGTACAAGGAACTCTGGAGAGGACTAAGAAGTTAAGATCACGCTGAGTGCAGTGACACACGCCTTTAATCCCAGCACTCAGAAGGCAGAGACAGGCGAGGTGGATCTCTGTGCATTTGAGGCCAGCGTGGTCTACAAATTGAGTTCTAGGACAGCTAGGGCTGTTACAAATAGAAACCCTGTCTCAAAACACAAAAATAAATTAATCAAAATAAAATAAAGAAGTTGAGATTACTTCAAGGTATGATACTTGTTTTGCTAAAGCAATATACAAAGCCTAGTTATCAAAACATACAAGATACAGGATAATTCCTGGTTAAAACATTGACTTCAGCAGCAGAGGGCTTCTTACCTACTGTTTTCCACAGCCTTCATAGCATACTCAACTTGAAAGACTCTTCCATCAGGAGAGAACGTGGAGGCTGACAGGTCATACTACAACAGAGGGGGGACAACAGTAAGTTCACAGCACGTCTTTGCCAGAAACAGTCAGACACTTGTCTTTCTCAGCACCAGCAATGGTCATATCCTAAAGGAGAACGCTTTGAAAAGAAAGAAGCGCTCAGCTGTTGCTCAGGGAAAACTAAACACCTTAGATTTCTCCTACTGAAAAGTAATGGGTCCACAGAACAAGAGAGATGGCTCAGCTGTTGAGGGCACCTGTTGCTGTTGCAGAGGACATGGGTTGGGTTCCCAGAACACACATGGTGGTTGAGAACCATCTGTAACTCCAGTTCCTGGGGATCCAAAGCCCTCCTCTGACCCGCACTGGGCATGTACAGGTGCACATATATACATGCAGACAAAACACACACATAAAACAGTGACAAGGGAAAAGTCATCTATGACATGAGGGAGAATTTCCCTGGCACGTGACTTCAAGCCTTAAGGTGGGGATAAGTCTAGCCTGAGTCAAGGAATGTGTCCCGTAATGGGGAGGAAGGAGCAGCGGTGAGCAATCCAGAACCTGCAGGAAAGCCAAACTAAGTTGGGGGAGTAGTTTCCCTTTATCCTTGATGGATGAGGTGTTGATGTGAGGAGGGGGATGACCTAATCCACACTGTTGGTTTGTTTTACATTTATCTACAGTGCACATGCCATGGGGACAACTTTCCAGACTCAGTTTCCTCTTCCTACCATGTGGGATCTGGGACTAGAGCTCAGCATTTCAGGGACTGAACTCAGGTGTTAAGTCTTGGTGGCAAGCTCCTTTACCCAGTGAGGCATTTCAGTCCCAAATTCAAGCATTTAAAGAAATCATTCTGGCTGGAGACACCCAGCACTTAAGAACACTTGCTGGTCTCCCAAAGGACTTGGATTCAAGTCTCAGCGCACACACAATGGCTCACAACCATCTGTAGCTTCAGTTCCAGAAGACCTGACACCCTCTCTGCCTTCAGACAGACAACAGACACATGTGTGGTGCAACATACATACACATAAAACTAAAACTACAACACTCTGGCTTTGGGCTGAAACAAATTTAGAGCCAAGAAGTGTTGAGTGTGGAGCTCAGGCATTCCAAACAATAGTGGCTTTGCTATACAAGAAAGAAGGAAATCTTTTGAGGACACAAACATAAAAAAACAAACAACAAGCAAGCACCTGTGGAGATGGGATGGAGCTCACCTAGCATGCAAAGTCTGGGTTTAGTCCCTTGGCATGTGAGATGTGAGCGCACATATGGGAACACACACACACACACACACACACACACACACACACACACACACACACACGGTGGGGGGGGGACACGACGTCTAAATAACAGTTCTCAGTGTAAAATAAAAAAGCAATCAAAGACAAATGATTTTCATTTGATCATGAGAATTGGACCATTCACTATGCTGAAGGCTACAGCTGACTGTCCAATTAGAGAATTCACAATTCTCCCTTAATAATTATTTCTTGCTTCATGTCTAATAAGGATGGATCACCAGCACTCAAGGCTGACAGAGGAAGCTGCAGAGATCTAGGTTAGCTGAGGCTTCATAGTATGGCCCTGTCTCAAACCCCTCCCAAAATAGCTTTTTTCTTTAAAAAAAAAAAAAATTATTATGGTTAGGATTTGGAACTCAGTGGCTTCCCTCTTGAGGCCCTGGGTTGGCCTTTCCATCTGCCCAGCGATACGGGTTTAAAAACAAAACCAAATGGACAGAAATGACCAACAAATACTGGTATTTACAACTCTTGGGAGAAGTACGGCCGGGAAACAAGTCCTCAACAGTGAAACTTCTAAGGCTCAGGGTTATTATTAGTTTCATAATAAATATTCCACATGGTTCTATCAGTTGACTATTGATGGAAAATAACAACACAACTGCACAGCGAATTTGCTGTGAGATATATTACTGAGCACTAATTCCAAAAAAAGGTATTACATGACATTAGTGCCCCGTAACCAATTAAATCATTCCAAACATCAGCAAGTGGATTTAATTCTGAGCATCACAATCTTTGTTTTGTTTTTTGTTTGTGAGACAGGGTCTCTTTATGTTGTCCTGGAACTCATTATGTAGACCAGATTGGCCTGGAACTCACAGAGATCCTCCTGTCTCTGCCTCCGGAGTGCTGAAATTATAAAGGTGTGCATCACCCAAACAGGCGTGCATCAAATCAAAATCTTGGAGGAAACAAGGATAACCAAAAAACATAGTATTCATTACCTTTACTACATACAATCAATAGATACTCATTAAGTAGTTTATATATGGAGACAAAGGAAAGGTGGAGTAAATCTCTGCACACGGGGTGTATTTAGCCGCCAACAAATTAAGTCCAACTTGAAAATCCTCCAGACTCTTTACAAAAATCTGGGGCACTGAGGTTTGTTCGAGAAAAGCAGAACGGAGGAGAAAGGCAAAGAACTCAGGACTCGAGCCTTCTCCGAGGCTCCGTCGCGACAGGTTTCCGGGGACTGTCCCGGGACGGAGCCGGGGCGCCAGAGGAGGCCCGTGAGTCAGCAGCCCCGCAGCACCTGCCCAGGCGGGCCACACGACGCGCTCGAGCCTCAAGCCGGGGCACCGCACGCAGCCAGGGCTGGCAGGGGCTTCCCGAGGGTCGATCCCGGGCCCGGAGGACCACACCACGGCGGGCCACCCGAGATTTCACTTTCGATTTCCTGCAGCAGCGGAACCAAGTGACTCAGCAAGCCGGGCTGTGGCTGCGCGGAGGCGGCCACAGCGGGCCCGAAACGCCGCGGGAGCCGGGGTCACGGAGCCGAGGGCCCGGGCCGCGGGTCCCCAGGACTCCGGCAGCGCCCGGGGTCCAGCGGCCCGGCGCCCCGCACTCCCGGCAACGCCGACCCGGAGAGGACGGCGCGGAAGAGACTCACCCCGGTCCCGATGGAGCTCATGGTGCCGACCCGGGAGGCCGCCGAGCGCTGCCAGGCCTCAAGCGCCGCTCCTACGCCGCTCGCGGGGCCGCCGAGTAACAGGCTCGCCCATTGGCTGCGCGCTCCACCAATGGCCTGTCGTCTTGCGGGCGTCCGGAGGGCGGGGGAGGAAGGATCGTAGGAAAAGGGGCGGGGAAGCAGGAGGCGCGCGTGCGCAGGAGCCATGGAGGCGGTTTCCCGGAGAAGCTGCAGACACTGCCATCAGTTGTTCCCGGACGCGCTAAGGGTCAGAGCCTGGTCCCTGACGGTCCGGACGAGCGAGGCTTGGGCCCCTGTCCTCAGGAGGCCGGTTACACAGACAGGAGCACCCAAAAGCCGGGAAGGAGATTTGTTCAAATGTGGCCACTTGGGAAACAAAAAGGCCCAGTGACCCCACCGCCGCCACCACCGCCGTCCGGCTCCTGGAGTCTTGTTAAGGGGGGGCGCACAAGTGTTTCTTGAGAATATCCCTGCCGGGAAGATTACAAAACTACATTCGAAAAGGCTCAAGAGCCGGGCTGCGGTGTCGCACGCCTTTAATCCCAGCGCTCCGGAGGCAGAGGCAGGAGGATCTCTATGAGTGCGAGGCCAGCCTGGGCTACAAAGTGATTTCCAGGACAGGCGCAAAGCTACACAGAGAAACCCTGTCTAGAAAAAGAAAAAGGGCCAAAGAGCCTTGGGAACTCCAAGTGCCAGGCTCATTCCAGGAACTGTCAGCTCTGTCTTAAGAATTAAGGGGTGGAGGGGCAACAGATAAATCAGAGAAGTGGACGTGGGGCCTGACCGTGTAGTGGTTGGATTTTTAAATCCATGTGTAAATAAAATGGCAGAAGCATGGTTTAAAATCCTGGAGACTTTTATTTTATATATTCAGAAAACATTTTCCAGCATGGTGAGGCAGGTCTATAACCCTGATACACAGAAGGCTGCGACAAGAGGATCTGCAGTCCATGGCCAGCTTGGAATACAAGAGCCCCTGTCTAACGAAAAATCACCACCACCACCACCAGCAGCAGCAGCAGCAGCAGCAGCAGCAAAAAAGCACATTTTTTTAAAAAAGAAAAGAATGCACCACCAGTCCGCTTTTGTTGAAGTAGTCTCAGGTAGCTGAGGCTGGCCGAAGATGACCTTGAACTCCTGATCTGTTGTGCCACTACCCAAAGCTGGAATCCCAGCCCTGTCCATCACTCTTAAGCCTCCTTAGCGCTTTTCATAGGGAAAAAGAAGACAGTCCAACAGTACACACTGCCTTCAGTGGGGTTTCAGTCTCCTGAAGTATGGACAATGGTGCTGAGTTGTTAAGTTTCCACGGCATTAACGTTTTTTGTTTGTTTGTTTTTTTGTTTTTTGTTTTTTTGTTTTTTTTTTTTTTTTTTTTTTTTTTTTGGTTTTTCAAGACAGGGTTTCTCTGTGTAGCTTTGCGCCTTTCCTGGAACTCACTTGGTAGCCCAGGCTGGCCTCGAACTCACAGAGGTCCGCCTGGCTCTGCCTCCCGAGTGCTGGGATTAAAGGCGTGCGCCACCACCGCCGGGCTTGGTTTGGTTTTTGTTTGTTTTTCCAGAGAGAGAGTTTCTCAGTGTAGCCACCACTGCCAGAGTTTTTTGTTTTGTTTTGTTTTTCAAGACAGGGTTTATCTGTGTAGCCCTGGCTGTCCTGGAACTCGCTCTGTAGCCCAGGCTAGCCTTGAACTCCAGAGATTCCCCTGCCTCTGCCTCCCAAGTGCTGGGATTAAAAGCGTGGGCCACTACCACCCAGCTTTTGGTGTTTTTTTTAGTTTATTTTCATGTGTGTGGGGGGGGGTGTTTTGCATTCACGTCTTTCTAAAAAGTATTTGTTTTTATTTTTAATTACGTGTATGGGGTGGGGATGGGGGTGTGCACAGGCGTGCTGGTGCCTGCAGAGAGCGGAAAGGGCTTTGGAGCATGAGTTACAAGTGATTATGAGCCACTTGACTTGGGTGCTGGGAACAAAGCTCGGTTCCTTTGGTTTAATTTTTTAAATTATCTCGTTTCTGTGTGAGAGAGAAATGGGAAGGATAAAGGCAGGTACAACTGCAAAGCTATTGTAGCTTTGTGGACAATTAGTACTGAAGAGTCATTGAACTAGAGTAGGAGCAATAGACATGAAATACTGGAAGACTTCAGGTATGTAGGGTGTGTTGGATAACTGGACGCAGAACGTAAGGGGACCGAGGAAATCCAGTTGCTCTGGCTAACAAAACATTGTGAATAACAGCTCGGCTTTGTTCTAATTCTGGTTAAAGCGTTCTAATGGCAGTTTAGTGTGGTGGCATGATCTATAATCTCAGAATTTGGGAGGCTGAGGCATGAAG
This sequence comes from Peromyscus leucopus, assembly GCF_004664715.2. Taxonomy (NCBI): domain Eukaryota; kingdom Metazoa; phylum Chordata; class Mammalia; order Rodentia; family Cricetidae; genus Peromyscus; species Peromyscus leucopus. The sequence continues at coordinate 38,605,079 of NC_051075.1, read as the reverse complement.
ATCTCTTGAGTTTCAGGCTAGCCTAGACTATATAACAAAATTTTGTCCAAAATAAAAAGGGTGAAAATCAACAATGATTAAAAAAAGCATTCTAACAAAACAAAAAAAAAGAGAGAGAGATAGACTATAATCACACAATGGCCCCAAGCAAGAATTTCACAGTGAGCTATTTTGTAGTGCAAGAAAATGAAATGATTATTATTTTAGATCACTAATCATAGAGTAGCTTGTTAAAAAAAAAAAAAAAGCATTCTAGTTCCAATTCTTTCATGAAGGATCCTAATTTAGAACACGGTGGATCAATAAAGTGTTTAAGAAAAGCGAAATGGGCCAACCTAGTCTACATAGCCAGAACTGTATATATATATATATATATATATATATATATATATATATATATATATATATATATACACATACATATATATATATATATTGCATCTTTGGGAAAACTAAATCTATTAAGGCACATCTTATTTTTTAAATTAGCCCAGGAACCTTGTCCTATATGTTATTTATGTGTTTTATGGATATAGTAATAGGGATTGTTAGTCCCACGTTTATGACAGCTCAAAAAAAAAAAAAAAAGAAAGAAAGACTATTTGGGCACTCCTTAATTTAAGTTTACCCACTTTTGTTTTTGTTTTTCAATTAGGCGTTAACTTGCAATTCCGAGAAATAGGATTAGCCACCAGCCACATACAGACGCACTCATCACAGAAATGTGCACATTCCTTACCTAGAGAAATTCACCAGTAGCTCAGAATGTGTATACTTCCATAGACGACTATTTCATCTTCTTGGCGTGTCATGAGATTAGGAACGTCTTCTCGTTTACTCTTAGAATTTAACACCTTCCCTTCTCCTCTCTTCTATTCCGGTTTTTTGCAGTTTTTTTTTCTTAATCCTTTTTTTCCTCTGCGAGAATTTTCACTTTTACCTTTAAGAGTATAATTCTTTCATATTAGTTTATTATCAATCTATTGGTCATATTTTCTTTTTAGAAATAAAATAGTGAATAACTAAAAAAAAGCAAATGTATCTGAACACTTCTCAAAGGGGAGAAAAAGAGGGCCAATTTCCATCTGCCCGGCTAGCTCAGTCGGTAGAGCATGGGACTCTTAATCCCAGGGTCGTGGGTTCGAGCCCCACGTTGGGCGGCAGTCTTTTTTTTTTTTTTTTGTCTGAGCGAGCAGCTCAATTTACTCTCAAATGTTCGCGGGTCATCAGAGAACACTTTTAACTAAGTTGGATTCCTAAACACGGCTAATTAAAATGCTTTCAATATTCATCGTCTCTGCGGCGATACGGTCCGCAAACTGCGCTTGCGCACTCCAGAGCCCAGGTTCACGCCCACGGCTCGGGGTTAAACCAGAAGCAGAAACTTAAGACATTTTTAAGACTGCTTTTTCTGTGCTAGCTTTCATAGCTGCTGGTAGCAGGAAGTTTCTTTTTTCCTAGTAAAACTGTAGGCCCTGATTTTGTCTGTTATTTTCGAAACACAAGAGATCTGGTGTCAAAACAGTCGTAAGTGCCGCAGGGCACGGAAAGAACTAACTTCCTGATTTGCAGCGGTTCCCCAGTCACTCCGGCTCTCCTCCGGTCGAGGCAGGGCTGCTTCGGGCGACGCGGGAGGGAGATCCCCGCGCCCTCCCCGAGCGCTGTCTTCCCCGCGGTCCGATGTGCACCGGCAGCGCGCAGCGTTTCTGGGGAAGTGCGGAACCTTCGGCGCTGCCCTCGGAGACTCACCAGGGAACTGATGTGAGCATGGCAGCCCGATCGATGTGCGAGAGAAGCCCAAGTAGCTTCTTCCCTGCCCGCTGACAGCGTGGGCTCCCGAGAAAGGCACCCCGAGCCCCGGAGACTCCTGGGCGAGCCAGGTCCCCCCCACCCGGGGGTCCAGCTCCTTCCTCCGCCCGCCGGCCTCGCTGAGCTGCGGACCGACGGACGGACGGACGGGCCGACCGCGGGCTCTCTCCCTAAACCGGTGGGATTTCTTCACGGCCCTTCCCTTCAGCGTGCGAAGATTCTGCTCTTTATCCTAAAGCAAACCGAAAACAACCCTTCCCCTCCGCACCGTCCCTCTGAGAACTCTATGTAGACCAGGCTAGCCTCGCACTTCGAGAAGTGCGCCCGTGTCTGTCCCCCGACCGGCCGTGGTCACCACGCCCGGCTCTCGGGTCTCTCCAGCCGTCCACCCCGGCGCCGCGTGTGGTGGCTCACCCCGTAATCCCAGCACAAGGGAGGCTGGGTGGGGCACAAGGCTTGCTCGCTCGCTCCAAATTGAAGTCAGCCTGGGCTTAGACTCAAAAGAAGAAAGAAAGTGGGTGGGGTAATTTGTGATGTTGACCTTGTTTCAACGATGGGCAGCTGAAAGGCAGGACAAAACCACAGTTGGCAAGAAAGGGGTATTTGGTGCTTTGGGTTGGACAGTGACCCGCTTGCTCTGTAAGAAAAGGGCAAAAAAACTCAGACCATTAATGCGCCGGGGCTTGATCTCTCACCACTTTCCGGTGCCGGGTCTACCTTTTCCTTTTCCCAGCCAACTCTAGCCAGGCGTTCACGTCCTTCTCATGCTCCTCACCAGTCATCAACCTGCTCGTTAAAATGCCATCATCGCCACTTTACCAAACCTAACAGTTAATTGCCATGCCTAATCCATTGGCCTATCAGAAACACTACAAACGATCACTTCATCCTGGCTCTACCTCCCGCCAACTTCCAGCACTCCAGACGCCTCCTTAGTCCTTCTTTTCTGTCCTATCTCCTAACTTGCGAGTGCCCACGGATGAGCTCACTTTCTTGCTAAATTTGCACAGCCCCCCCTCTGTAAATTCTAGTAGAGTACTTGCCGGGCCCCTCAGAGCATGCAGCGGGGTTCTGCGGAAGAAACTTTTTATATAGCCTTGTTGGGCTGCTGTGTACAGTATTCGTTATAAACTATTTCTGACCAGTTTTAAACCAAACAGCAAATGCCCAACCCACCGGCCTTCTCCTGACTGTCTCCCCATACTCCCTTGGTGGGCTCAAGCTTATAGCTTTTTGCTTAGCATTCCTCACTTGATATTGATAGGCCAGTTCTCCTTCTAAAATATGGGGGGGGGGGATCAAGACAGGGTCTCACGGTGTCACCCTGGCTGGCTTGGAATTCGGTATGTAGATCAGTCCCTGAACTCACAGACCTGCCTGTCTCTGCCTCCTGAGCGGCTGGGATAGAGGCGTGCTGCGCCATGCCTGGCAGGAAATTATATTTTGTGAGTTAGGATTTCTCTGTATAGCTCAGGCTTGGCTTGTGGCAATCCTCATGCCTCAGTCTCCCAGCTGCCTGAATTACAACTCCAAAGGTCAAACCTGAATAGCCATCTGGATATCTAGTTAGCCTCGGACTCACTGTGTTACCCAGGCTGCCCTCAAACTCATGGTCCTCCTGCCTCAGCTTCCCTATTGCTGGAGTTATATATGTGCTATTACGTCCAGCTGAAACTTGTCTGAAGACTTGTTTCTCTGGCAGTTTTCCCGTTCTTTGTGGTAATTCTAGTCTCCTAGTTATGTGGGCCCACAACCTCGGTGCCATCATTGATAAGTCTCTCTCCAACTCCATAATGAAAGAGCCCTTCAGTGACTCAGGCAGGCCCTTCCACACTACCTCCCTACACCCCATCCCTGACTGAGGCCATGGCCACGTGGAAGGGGAGATCCCGCAGAGCATGGCAGCTGCCTTGATTCTGGAGGGTCAGCATCTGTGCCTTTGACGGTCCTTTTATGGAGTGTTACCTTTTGTGTTCCCTACCTTCTGTTTAAAGCATGTAAGTCTTATCTGAATGCTTCCTTGAAGGTTCAAAGTCTATGCAAAACTTGGTTGTAATCCCAGCACTCAGGAGGCAGAGGCAGGCGGATCTCTGTGAGTTCGAGGCCAGTCTGGTCTACAGAGTGAGCTCCAGGACAGGCTCCAAAGCTACACAGAGAAACCCTATCTCGGGGGAAGGAAAAAAAAAACAAAAAACAAAAAAAAACCTTCGTTGTGGAAGGACTCAGAAAACTGTCCTGTGACTGGGAATTGCTTTGGCATTTGTCTCTTTGGGGAGCTTCAGGTAAGAGGTTTTGTTATGTAGAAACTGACTTGCTAAAGTATAAATTGTATAACAATAAAAAGCCTTTTGCAAAGTTACAGTCAGTTCATCAGAAGCTTACTCCTCTGTGGTGCAAAGGCTAAATATTATCCTAGAGTGACCCCGTCTCTTCCACGGACCTGTGTGAAACTGAGCCCTACAGTCACGTGACTAACCTTGGCTAATAAGTAATTGGAAAGCGTGATACATTATCAGTGAGTACTTACACTGTGGAGCCTGGAAGACATAAAATAAGTAGGTAGTCTGAGTTCTCCACACCTACCATACCCCCGCTGGGGAAGCTATGTGAGTTAGACCATGTGGGGGGAGAGAAGTCATGAAGGTCATTGGGCATCCACATTTACCCAACATCTTCCACTTCAGAACATGAATTAAACACTTAGTGACTATTCTCAGCTAGATATAGGTAAATAGAACTTCTAAGTTTATCTGAATTTCTAACTCACAGGACCACAAGCAAATAAAATTCTCACTTTAAACCATGAGGTTTGGGCCAGGAGGTGGTGGAGCACACCTTTAATCCCAGCACTCAGCAGGCACTAAATGTTAATACTTCAACTTGTCTTTTGGGGGACAGAATTCAGCCTAAGAGTAGTCAATCCTTAACCTGTCACTCGGAATTTGCTACTTTGTAGTAATTATATAAAGCTCTAGAATAATCAAATTTTGTTTTATATATTAAATGATGAAAATTTTGATTCTTTTAAAAATTAATAATCCAGCCGGGAGGCAGTGCCGAATGCCTTTAATCCCAGCACTCAGGAGGCAGAGCCAAAAGGATCTCTGTGAGTTCGAGGCCAGCCTGGTCTACAGAGCAAGATCCAGGACAGGCACCAAAGCTACGCAGAGGAACCTTGTCTCAAAAAACCAAACCAAACAAAACAAAAAAACAAAAAATCCAAATCCAACAAAGTCAGTACGAAAGCAGAATGAAGGTTTTTTTGGGTATGGGGGCAGTGCTAGAATCTCACTATACAACCCAAGTTGGTCTTGAACTCCTCGGCTCAGGTGATCCCACCTCTGAGGATCAGGTGTCTGCCAGCATGTACAACTAAGGTTTTAAAAAGTATTTCCTGCAAAAAGAGATGTTGGTGAAATGGAGAATTCCTGTAATTGAGTAGTAATGATATACCCACTTCTGACAATCCTTAGAACACTTGAAGCCAAAGACATGGGAGCCTTGTCCTTATGGCCCTGACATTCCAGATGACAAGGTCACAGTGCCTGTTACAGACAATGTGCTCAGGGACAGACATCACCTTTGGGACACAACAGATGAGGAAACTGTGGTCAAGTTGAGGCTCCAGTTTCATTACATGCTGAACATGAAATTCAGATTAACTATGCCTTAAACTGTAATTATGGAGGTCTTAATGTCACCCTGGGCTTCAGCCTTGAGTGTTTAGTACAAAAGTCAGCTGACATGGCCTTTTTTTAAAATTTATAAATGCTCGGCCAGTAGCACAGGCTTATTATTAACTAGCTCTTACACTTAAACCAACCCATAATTTTTATCTATGCTTTGTCACGTAGTTCATGGCTTGTTACCTCATTTTCTACATGTCTTGCTTCCTCAGGGGCTGGCTGGCATTTGACGACCTGTTCTTTAGGTTAAAGTCCTACATGGTTTTCCTCTAGGGTCAAAAGTTAATTCCAGCACTTGGGAAGCAGAGGCAAGTGGATCTGAGTTTGAGGCCAGACTGGTCAACAGAGCAAGTTCCAGGACAGGCAGGGCTGTTACACAGAGAAATCCTGTTTTGAAAAAAAAAAAAAAAAAAAAGGTAAACAATGAATGAATCCATTAGTTGGAAGAAAAAAAAAACAAAAAACAAACAAAAAAACAAAAAAACACCAAACAACCTGTGCTAAAATATAAAGCACAAAAGCAAAGATTAGTATCATTATGGCTATGTGAAGCATTTACTTATATTGTTCTATTATTAATAAAACTCGGGAGTCATATTGGGGTAAAAACCTGAAAGATATGTGGGGCATTTACCCACCAACCCCACAATTCCCCAGAGTTTTCTTGAGTGCGAGCAGCAGGAAATATTAGAAGGATTTAGATTGTGGAGATAAACAGATAGAAAATACAGGATACCCTCGAGAAGGCCAAGAACCTATTCCAACAAGCCCTGACTGTCTCTGCCACAGGGTATTTATAGAGATGCCAAGGGGTGGTGCAAAAGACCTTCCCCCAGCATAATCAAGTGCAGACCATCTCAGACACCTGCACTCAGGCCCATGGTCCTCATCATCCTCTCTATGCGGACCTGCTGGGTAAAGCCACAAGGAACCTGAAAATGGGCTCTCACAGGTCCTCTTTTCTTAATATATAAAAAATAACGGGGGCTGGAGAGATGGCTCAGCGGTTAAGAGCACTGACTGCTCTTCCAGAGGTCCTGAGTTCAATTCCCAGCAACCACATGGTGGCTCACAACCATCTGTAATGAGATCTGGTGCCCTCTTCTGGCCTGCAGTCATATATGCTGTATACAAAATAAATAAATAAATCTTTAAGAAAAAAAAAAAACAAAAAACTTGTAATTAATGGCTTACAGCAATCCCCATAGCTGTTACACCTCCCAATATGGGAGTAGAGGATGATAAAGATGGCATTTCTCTTTTGGATTAGGTCCAAGGTGACTACAGCAGTCTTTAGCTGCATCAAGCCCTTTCTAAACCAAAACTCTTAATGCAATTGCAAACTTAAAGAATCCCTTAGCTTCATCATTATTATTAACAGGTTAATATAAATATTGCTATACATAGTCACAATTCTCTCAATCTTACAACTCAAAGCAAACTCTTAACAGAATCATTTGAATTAGCATATATGGTGCTATATATAGTCAACAATTTTCTCAGTCTTACAATTTTAACTCTTAATAGAATCATTTGAATTTTCTTGCTAACAGAACATAGGAAAAACTTCTAATGTTTTTACATCAAACTTAATATTTCCTTAACTCCACAAAACCAGGGTGCATTAATATCATTAGGCTAACAATTTCTGCAAACATACATTCAACCTTAATTCACTTGTAACTCCTCCTTTATAATTTTTTTAAACAATCTCAAACCTAGTTAGAAGAAAACCCAAACTTATACAATTCCTACAAACCCATATTGAAAAGCAATATTCTCAATCTTATCATTAACACTTTGAAAACTTTTAGCAAAACATCCAAAAGCAATTTCTTAATAAAACTCTTTACAGTAGTACTCTTTAAAAGTAGTCTTAGTATACCCTATTTGCATTTCTTACTAACAAAACATGACATTAATCCACTCAAACAACAAACTATTTTTTAAATTAAATAGACTAAGGAATATTAACTCTCCCCTTTCTTTATAATTTTTTAAGCAACCTCAAACCTAGTTAGAAAACCCAAACTTTTCCATTTAAACAGTTCCATTTGTAACACAAAACCAGTTCCATAAGTAATTCCATTTTTACATGAACTGTTCCACAAAACAATTGCATTTTTAACACAGAACAATTCATGAATCACCAGCATATATGCATACACAAAACTGCATCTTTAGTCTAGGTAGAAACAATAAATGTCTTCATTTAAACAGTTCCATTTTTAACCCAATTCCAGAAAACAGTTCCTAGGTCATTAAGTAAACTCAAAATTGTCCCATTGCAATGAAATCACTATTGTTCATTTCATTTCCCAAGTCCCAAAATTCATATAATAAATTCTGGTACAAGCCTTCCAAATATGAAGAAATCCATAACAAAAATCTTTTTGTAGTTTTATCTCATTTTTTAATTTCAAAAAGTTCAAAGAAAGTAAACTCTGGTATCAGGCTTTCACTTCCAAATATGAACAGACATTTTACAACCAAAATTTTTTGCAGTTAACAATTTTAGTTCAAACAAGCGTCTCTGCGACTTTCATTCTTAAGCCAGAGACCTTCTTAGTTACAGTAACATTTTAAACCGCACGGTTTTTGTTGTTAGCTCAGGTTTTTCTGTGTTGTGCTGATTTTTCCACGGATCTCAGCTGCGGATGCCTTGTTGTGCTGGTTCTGGCGTCTGCCATTCTTAGCTTCTTAGCCACTTCTGGAGCTTTTGAAACCATTCAAGACTGCCCGCTTTGCAGTCTACTGGGACACTACCTTCTGTTTCTCAGGTTCTTTACCATATTCATTACGAATAGATTAACACTCAATACTTATACTTTTTTACACACTCATAACATTAACATCTACTTATTTATACTTTTTTAAAAAAGATTTATTTATTATGTATACAGCATATGTGACTGCAGGCCAGAAGAGGGCACCAGATCTCATTACAGATGGTTGTGAGCCACCATGTGGTTGCTGGGAATTGAACTCAGGACCTCTAAGTCAGTGCTCTTAACCTCTGAGCCATCTCTCCAGCCCCTATTTATACTTCTTAAGGAAACTATAGAACTACTTTAGCAAATATATATTCATTCTATATTCTTATTTAAACTTACATTTACAACTAGCATCTTCTGTTTTTGTTTTGTTTTTCTTTCTTTTTTCTTTTGCAACCCCCCCACCCCACCCTGCCCTGCCCCACCCCGCCCCAGACAGGGTTTCTCTGTGTAGCTTTACGCCTTTCCTGGATCTCACTCTATAGATCTATAGACCAGGCTGGCCTCTAACTCACAAAGATCCACCTGCCTCTGCCTCCCAAGTGCTGGGATTAAAGGCATGCACCACCACCGCCCTGCATCTTTATTTCTTACAAGCTTATTACTACATGTCTTAAGACTACCTTAGATACTTCTTGCAAGCTTATATTCTTACATTTTATAGATCTATTTTATCAACTTATATAGGGCTACCATTAGCATATATCTTAGCAAACACCTAAAGATTTAACACTTAGAAGAAATTTAACATTTTCTAATAAGGCAGAATAATTTTGTACTTCTTACTCTTAATTATCATCACTATCTCTATTAGAAAGATTCTCTTAACTAGACACGAAGTACGCACATCATTTCTAAAGTTCAGAGCTTACAGACAGCTTTGATAGTCTAGACGTTCTTGACAGACTGAAACAGGAGTAATTCTTTAATGGCTCTCTTAACTCTGGGACTCATCGATTTCTGTTGCTATGCATTTCAGACCTTTCATAAGAACTCTATTAAGATCTATCTCAGTTTACAGCAAACCCAAAAAGAAGAAAAACCTTGTAAGGAATATTCTGTTTCAACAGACAATTTCCCAACAGGAGAAGATAGTTGTCTAAATTGGAGTTGGGTTCCAGACCTGCAGCTTTCAAAAGGTCTGAAAACATTGCTGGAACTTAGTTACAATTGTCTCAAACTCCTCAGCACTCTGGAAGCCTCTTTGTCCTCCTCCTATGCCCAGACTGCAAGGTGGAACCTTAATATCAGGAAAATGGATTCAGTTGCTTTTTACACTCATCACCAAACTCTGATACAATTTCCCCCCTTCTTAATTTTTTAAAGCTGTATTTGCCTTGAGTTTGTTAACAATGGTAATGTTTCTAATAGATTTTTATTAGCCCAACATTTTCACCAAAACTGCTACTTTTCAGAGGAGTCAAGAACATAGGTGTTCTTTCATAAAACATATCCTTCATTAGCTTACTGTAAGAAAGCATTTTCATGATTTAGTATTTTCATTTCATTAGCTTTAACCCTTGATGTTATTGTTGTTAGCAGCTGTGATATTTAGCGTTGATTTCATATAAGGAACTTTCAGGTGAAGCAACTATTTTTTTTTAAGACAGCTAGATTTTCTGAAGTTTGTTCCCATCTAAGCAGTCATTTCTTTTTGAATGCCTGTTTCCTTGTCTCCTTATTAGATTTGCAAATGAATTACTCATTGCAGGCAGTTTGTTGAAAAGGCAAAGAACTTTATTTTCACATAAGTTTCTTCATATCTAAAACAACGTTCAGTGTATAAACTGCTTTCCCTTGTTTTAATAATTTTAAGGTGGCTTGTTGACAAACGGTTTCTAGTTAGAGGCTGTCCCTTTACCCAAATTCATCACTTCAGGATGAGAGTGAAATTTCCGTTGAACTACTTACTGTAAAGCTCCTAGCAAATTTTTTTTGTACAGCTATTAGGGAAAATAAGGTATTTTCCGCAAAGGTGCCAAAAAAAAAAAAAAAAAAAAAAAGGCGAATCTCCGAGTTCCATATCCTTTCAATTTTTTTATTGGAACTGACATTCAACAAACTCTGAGATGATTTTACTCCTTTTTCTTTTAAAAGCTGTATTTTAAGTTTACCATGAACGTATTTTCAAGCTGACAAAGGTCTTTCAGGGCAATTTTGCCATCATTAGTGGAAAAACTACCTTTCCCAGAATGCATTTCTCTTATATCAGTCCTTTATTGCAAGCTAGCTTTTGGACTTCATTGCCCATATTTCCTTTTGGGTTTGGGAGTCAACTCCCCCCACCCCACCCCCCGACAGGGTTTCTCTGTGTAGCTTTGCACCTTTCCTGGAACTCACTCTGTAGACCAGGTTGGCCTCGAACTCACAGAGATCCGCCTGGCTCTGCCTCCCGAGTGCTGGGATTAAAGGCGTGCGCCACCACTGCCGGGCAACTTCTGGTATTTTTACTGGACTTGCTTATGAAGTTTTTGCTTTTGCAACAAGAGATTTGAACCAAGTGTTTTAAGTTTTCAACTACGGGAGATTGGGAGATTTCTGTTCTCAGAGCTGGCCTCCACAGGTGTCTCTGCTTTATCAGACACCGCCGGAATCAGAACTGCACCTGCCTCATTAGTGCGCCTCGAGGCGGGCATTCCTTTTACCAACTTCCCTCGGGGCTTGTGTTTGCCTTAGCCAGTCAGTAAAAAACAAAAGCATTTACAACAGCTTTTCCATAGCTCCTTTGGAGAGATTTTCTCCCACTGATCTTGTTTTCATTTTGCTTGTTCCTTTCCCCCCAGATGCAGAGCTTCAGATAGCTCAGGCTGCTCTGTACCTCTGCTAGCTGCCTTTGGAGATAGGGGCTCCCCCCACACCCCCGAATCTGCCTCAAATTCTAGCAGCTTTTTCAGGTCATGCATTTTCTGGGGAGGAATCTGTCCCGTCTCCGTTTCTTCAGAAAGTCTTTCTCCCAGACAGTTCCCAGTTTGGTCTCAGTTTATCCCCTTTGCCCCAGAAACATTTTCCGACACTGAAGTGGTGGCTTTCCCTGATACCGAAGGTAGGGGCTTTTTGTCTGTTTTCGGGGTCTGTGAGGTTTGTATTCATAAATCAAGCTTAGCAAGGGAGGTTTTTGCCATCTCTAAGCTGGCATCAGGCCCATTCCCCGGTGGGTTGCATTTGTTTGTCTGGGTGCTCAAGGACTGAGCTTATGCCAGAGGCAATCACCTCTTATGTTACTCCCCCACCCCACTGGTGGTTGAAACAAAGCTTCTCTTGTAAAGATGCTTTCTCTGATAGAGAAGAAAGCTTTATTCCTGGATAGTTTTCCATTCTGCCCTGGCTGGGCTCTTTCCCCAGACAGCGTTCTGACTCTGCAGACTAACTGCAGACACAGTTCAGCTTTACTGCTTTCCCAGAAAGGTCTTTTCTCTGATAGGAAAGCTTTTTTCAGATTTCTTTTTGCAGCTGTGGACCTATCAACCCGGGACTTGTAGGAAAGTGGGCAACTGTGCCTTTCCCACCGGCTTTAACTTTGTTCATTAGCAGTTTTCCCCTGGGTCCTGCACCTTCCTGCCTCAGCTCTGTGCTCCAGGAAGTTTACAACTGCAGGAACCCTAGTATCCCGGAAATGCACTCCAACTCAGAGATGCTGGCCAGTCGCCTCTGGCCAGTTGCTCAGAAGAGAGGATACAATGCTAACAGTTTGCATTGCTTCAGGGGAATCTTTGCCTTAGGGGAATTAGAAGCACCTTTTCCTGTTAGGAGTGAAATGCTCACTCAGAAACAAAACCCTTTATGCCTCAGCTCAGCTGTAACTGAAAAGCTTGGCTCTTTTTGCTTTACTTTTCTTTTTTTTTTTTTGTTTTTGTTTTTTGAGACAGGGTTTCTCTGTGTAGCTTGGCGCCTTTCCTGGGACTCACTTGGTAGCCCAGGCTGGCCTCGAACTCACAGAGATCCGCCTGGCTCTGCCTCCCGAGTGCTGGGATTAAAGGCGTGCGCCACCACTGCCCGGCTCTTTTTGCTTTTTCCAGGTAAAGTTTCCTGCCCTATTGGGCTCCTTATGGCTTTTCACCCACTCTCCCAAGTGTTTCCCTCAGGGGACTTTGACCCACTGTCTTTTACTAGCTTGAAGAGACAAGGCTTAGAAGAGAGGTTTTTAGGAACACCATCCCTGCCTCATTGCAGAGAGGATTTTTCTGGCTTGAAAGAACTTAGGTTTTGCTCTCTTAAGAGGTTTGTTGTTTTCCCTTAGAGCTAGTCACAGGTGATTCTTATTTTTGTTCTTCTGAGAAAGATTAAGGCTTTTTAGAGAGATTCCTCCCCCCGCCCCAATTTTCCAAGTTTTTTAGTTTGAGAGAAAGATTTTTTTTCCCCCAAAAGAGAGAAAGACCAACTTTCCCCAAAACTTCAACTTTAAACTTTTTGGCTTCTTACACCTGCATTTTTGCCTCAGGGAGAAATTACTTTCTCCTGCTGCTTGGATTTAGCATTTCAGCTGTCCCCAGGTCAAAAGCTTCCATAGGAAACTTTTCTTCCTCATAAGCTCAGAGAAGAGCTTTTTTTTTTTTTTTTAACTACCCGTAAAACTCAAAGATTTTCCTCCCAGTTTGTGTTCATAGCCCCCAAAGTTAGAAAATTGAAGTTTTTCTGTCTAGTTGCCTTAAATTTTTTCCTACATGATCTTACATTTCTAAGTTTTTCCTACACTATATTATTACACTATAACTTATACTTATTTTTCAGGTAGAAATTAAGAGATACAAGATAGAAATTTTGATAGAGACTTTTGTGCTGCAGCATCGGACATCCTTCCAGTCCATTTTTTCCCCCTTTTCTCTCGAGGATAAAACCCCTGCCCTTAGCCGGGCGGTGGTGGTGCACACGTTCGAGGCCAGCCTGGGCTACCAAGTGAGTTCCAGGAAAGGCAAGGCGCAAAGCTACACAGAGAAACCGTGTCTCGAAAAACCAAAAAAAAAAAAAAAAAAAAAAAAAAAACCCAAAAAACCCTGCCCTTAACATTCATATTTCGTATTCCATTCCAACACCGGACACGTCCTTTCTTCCCACTGGCAGGACCACTTTCGCCAAAAACTCTGTAATAAAACTATTATTTTCCTTTGTCTTTAGTCCCTATTACTTTATTTTTAGTCCCCCCCCCTTGTTTTCTTTAGTCCCTGTTCATGGTACCATTCTGTGGGGTGTTTACCCACCAACCCCACAGCTCCCCAGAGTTTTCTTGAGTGCGAGCAGCAGGAAATATTAAATAGAAGGATTTAAGATTGTGGAGATAAACAGATAGAAAATACAGGACAGCCTCGAAAGGGCCTGGAACCTATTCCAAAGAGCCCTGTCTCTGCCCCAGGGTATTTATAGAGATGCCAAGGGGTGGAGCAAAAGACCTCCCCCCAGCACAGCCAAGTGCAGACCATCTCAGACACCTGCACTCAGGTCCCTGGTCCTAATCATCCTCTCTATGCAGACCTGCTGGATAAAGCCACGAGGAACCTGAAAACAGGCTCCCACATAGATCCAAAGAGGAAGAGGAATGATCAGCTGACCCTAACTCTTCATGCTTTCCAGATTGAAAAAGGCCTCAAATCTCTCTAAGCTCCTCCCTATATCTTCCTGGGGCCCCCTATCTGGGTCCTCCAAAATCTCTATGGCTAATTCCAGTCAGCCAATCGCTGACTCCACCCTGATTCAAGGTAAACTTTATTAGCAGTCTCAGAGTGTCAGTGCGAATAAATATTCTGCAACAAATGTTTATTAAGCAATTATGAAGAAGTGCAAACTACATTTCTTAGAAATGTAGAGATTACATGTTCTTGAACATGAAATTCAGAAGTGCACATTTCCATACCCTGCTTAATGAAAGCGTGGCCCTGCTCTCAAACAGTCTGAAGGACCTGCCTCTCACGGGCACATCGTCAAACAAAGGATTTTAAACAACAGACCATGCTGGTATCTGAAACTATGGCTGGAGAGGTGGCTCGGTGGCTAAGAGCACATGCTCTTCTGGAGGACCCAAGTTCGGTTCCCAGCACTTCTATCAGGTGACTCAGTGTGACCACAGCTCCAGGGGACTTGATGCCTCTGGTCTCCACAGGCACCTGCATTCACATGCACACACAAACCTACACATAATTTAAAAAAAAGGAAAAGTGAAAAGAGTCTGAAACAACTGGCAGTGGCTGGTATTCATGGACTGGATCAATCGCTAAAATGGTAAAATCAGAAATATTTCTAATGCTCAAGATAGATTATGTGAGCTGTGGAGGAAACGGAACTACACAATAAACTTCCAGAACAAACAGCTTAACTCTATTTTATTGATATAAATACAACATATCTCACAGGCGTCCACTATTTCACTATACTACACAAGAGACAAAGTGAGAGCAATTAAATATTAATGCAAAAAGAAAATACAGAAATGCTTTGTTACATAAGTCACCTATATATAGTAAAGCATCCTACATACTTTGTACAATTTATTTCTAATTGATTAAGTATTTGAAATAAAGCAAGGCTTAATTTATTCAAAGTTTTATTTCTCGGTGGAAAATGCTCTTTTCATCAGTGGTGGCTGCGTCTTCCCAAGATCAAACATCATTTCCAAAGGTGGGTTGTTGAGAGAACACCAGTCAGGTATACGGCCGGTCTGATTATAATATTCCTTTGAAATGGAGCGGCTCCCAAGTATATCTTGCAATGCTCCAAAAACAGCGCCTGTGTAGCAACAATACTTTTATAGCTAAGATGATATATCAGAAAACTGTAAGCTGCTTACATCCATTCTATGAAAAGAGGGACCGGCAAATCCAGCAGTGCAGATCACATTCTCCAGTTCACTGGGATTTTGAATAACAGGATCAACTATAACTCCTATGTTGAAAGTAACTTAAATAACCTTTTGCAGATTACAGTGAATACAGAATTACAAAATCTATAAGGAAGTGGAATAGAATGAGGCGGAAGGATTTTCAGCTTTAGGAAAGACCTAAGTTTCCTTTGTCACAACTTGGCTACATGTCATTTACTTAAGTAAAATAAAACTGCAAAACCCAAGAGGTATCATTGAAAAGTCTTAAGATTTTTTCATACTATTTAATATAATTTATTTAACTTTTTATTTTATGTGCAATGGTGTGAAGGTATCAGATCCACTAGAACTGGAGTTACAGATGGTTGTAAGCAGCCATGTGGGTGCTGGGAATTGAACCTGGGTCCTCTAGAAGGGCATCCAGTGCTCTCAACCACTGAGCCATCTCTCCAGCCCCAAAAGTCTTAAGATTTTACACTGAAAAAAGAAATAGTATTGCATTCATTTAAAAATCCTAACATTTGTTTTTCTCTCTAAATGTACGATCTCGACACCGGCTCTATCATAAAATACACACACAGTGTACAATGTACACATGCGACTGTTTTTCTCTAGGTAGTTATTAGACTACCTGCTTATCCAGCGGTAACACCATCTAGAGCATTCAATGAGCTCCATTACAGAGCAAGGATGAAGCAAAGAACCCATTTCCCCCATTAAAACAAGAGTTCTAAGTAAGCAAGCATCACTCTAGAATATGGTCACCACTTTCACTATTCTGAGGGATGACTTCAGATGGATGAAGTTTACTTAGTATTTGAGACAGGGTTTTCCTATGTAGCCCTGGCTGGCTTAGAGCTCACTATGTAGACCATGTTGTCCTCAAACTCATAAGAGATCCACCTGCTTCTACCTCCAAAGTGTTGGTATTAAAAGCATGTGCCACCACATCACGACCCATCCCTAAGGATGAAGTTTACTTAAAAAAAAAAAAAATCACAGTGCAAAGGCCAACAGAAACAAGCATATAATTCTAAAAATTCAAATAATTTAGAGAAAAGTCACATTTTATGAAAATTATTTGTTCATTTGAAGGTCTAACTTTGCAGCTTAGACTGGCTTGGAATTCATTATGTAGCCCAGGCTTGCCTCAAACTCTTGATCCTCCTGCCTCAGCCTCCTAAGTAATTGGACTGTGGGGTTTATTATTTCTCAGTGGAAAATATATCTTCAGCATCATTTGTGGCTAAGTGTTCCCAACATCAAACATTATTTCCAAAGGTGAACTGTGAGGGGACACTAGTCAGGCACATGACCCAGCTAACAGTTCTACCTATGAGATAGGTAGTTTTCAATAGTGAATAATTTACTTTGATGCATTTATTAATAATAACACCGAGGACTAAGTTCTTACCTCCCAGCCAGGCCACACAATTAGCCTTTGCAGGTGGAGTATGAATCCGGAAGGTCTTGGTGCCAAGTGTCTTTTTGTATTTTGGTTTTTCTACCAAATACCGTATTTCTGCAAGCAATCTGTGGAGAAATCCTGGCAACATAGATGTGCCACCTATGACTACCAAATTCTCTGCCAGTTGCTTCCTGGTGTCTATTGGGCACTGGTATTGAAAAAGAAAAGAATTATTTTTAATTGGATAAATCCTGTTTAAGTACCCAGAAATGGACACTGTATATAGCAGCAGCAGCAGCAGCAGCAGCAGCAGCAGCAGCAGCAGCAGCAGCAGCTGTAAACACAAGAGACTGTAATGTTTCTCTATTCAAGTGCTGGGATTAAAGGTATGTCCTACCACAGTCAGCCTCTGCATTACCCTCTACATCAGTCTCTAAATTGTGTGTGTGTGTGTGTGTGTGTGTGTGTGTGTGTGTGTGCATGCACACCCGTGCACACATACAAGCATATGAGTGCAGTGTATGTGCAGAGATTAGAGGACGATTTGCAGGGGTGGGCTCTGTCCTACTATGAAGGTCCTAGGGCTTGAACTCAGGTTATCATGCTTGGAGGCAAGCGCCTTTACTCACTCCGACATCTAGCTGGCCCACAGTTTTAGACTTGAAAAGAGTGTAAATTCCAAGTCCCAGAGCAGTAGCATGAGTGCACTCATCAACTAAATTTTCTCATATAAGTAAGGAAAGCATGTAACATTTGCCCACCACCCCTCTCTGTCTCTCTGTTAACGTGTTTGTTTTTTGAGACAGATATACAGCCAGGAACTCACCATACATCCTGGGTTAGCCTTGAACTTGCAATCCTCCTTTCTCTACCTTTAGAGTGCTAGGATAATAGGTGTGTGCCACTGTACCTGGCTTAAAACCTAATTTTTTTTTTTTAAATGTGTTTATTGGCTTGGAAGCTACCTGATTTCTTTTTTTAATTTTTTTTAAGGGTTTTTATTTATTATGTATATAGTGTTCTGTCTACATGTAGACTTGCAGGCTAGAAGAGGACACCAGATCTCATTACAGATGGTTGTGAGCCACCATGTGGTTGCTGGGAATTGAACTCAGGACCTCTGGAAGAGCAGCCAGTGCTCTTAACCTCTGAGCCATCTCTCCAGCCCCCAAAACCTAATTTTTCAAGGTACTATGTCTCTACCACCATACTAAGGCCAGTTGCTGGGTGGGAAGCTCATACTCTCGGAGCTTGTTTGGAGGTTCTCACAGGACAGCACAGCTGTTCATGTACCCTTGACTGGAGGACTCTCTCCTCTACTGAAAAGTCACATTCTTGGCACAGCTTCCAGAGGCTGTGTTTCAAAGGAGAAAAGAAGTGAACTCTGCTGGCTGGTCAGATCAGCCTGGCAGCCCAGGGGTGCCAGATCATCCTCACTCAGACCCTGTGAGAACTGCACTTCCTCATCAGTTCCAAGACTCAGGAATGATCCAGTTCTTTAAGAAGTGGTGCCTGAGAGGCAGACAGGACCTTTCCACAGTGATGGTACTTCAGATGGAAGTTCCACAGTGGCATACTCACTCAACAAAGCTACATGTGCCTCAAGCACTTGAAAATTCACTACCATACAGAATGGAATTTGGAGGAACTAAAAGCTACCCAAGGTCCAAGTCTGGTATCTGCTCTGAAAAAAATTGCTTTGTTCAAACTCATTACCTAGTTTGGGATACCATATCTCACTCACTCAGCGCCAAAGTCAAACTCATTAACTAGAAATGTTTTTCACATGGGTTTTACATTCATGTATTGTGTGTGTGTGTGTGTGTGTGTGTGTGTGTGTGTTGGTGTGTGTGTGTGTGTTGGTGTGGGCATGCTACAGCATACAGGTGGAAATCAGAGGACAATCTGCAGGAGTGGGTTCTACCATATGTGTCTTGGGGTTGAACTTAAGGGTACTTGCCACCAAATTTGATGGCTTATCTGCTGAGCCATCTTGCTGGCCCTAGGAATATTTTTAAAATACTAAGAAAAACGTTTTTTTTGATACAGGGTCTTACTACGTGATCCATGCTAGCATGAATTCTCGATATAAACCAGGCTGGCCTGGAATTCTTCATCCAGCTGTCTTGGCCACTCAACCGCCACTATCCTTAGCAGCATTAACTATAAAATTCCACAGAAAAGTTAACGTAGGAAAATGTAAGCCAGGTGTGGAGGGGCATGCCTGTAATCCTAGCACTTGAGACGAAGAGGCAGAAGAATCTGAAGAATTGCCAAAGTCCAGCGAGATACTGAGTTATAGGTCCAAACCAAAACAAAAAAAACAAGTGAAATATTTTTTAAAAGATAACAGTATTCTATAAAAATTACAATAAAGAGACTAGAAAATTACCTTATTCTTTTTTTTTTTTTTTTTTGGTTTTTCGAGACAGGGTTTCTCTGCGTAGTTTTGCGCCTTTCCTGGAGCTCACTTGGTAGCCCAGGCTGGCCTCGAACTCACAGAGATCCGCCTGCCTCTGCCTCCCGAGTGCTGGGATTAAAGGCGTGCGCCACCACCGCCCGGCGAAAATTACCTTATTCTTATAAATAATATATGATAAGGAAAAATGCAGAAGACAACACTTAATTTTTTTTCTTTGAAGGACCATTACAACAAAGGGAAACTTTATAAATACCTGCAAAAGGGAATCCAATATTAAAGTGGCAACAGATTTCTCCTCATTATCTTGTTCAAAAAGAATTTCCACAACTGAATCTCTGATGAGAGTAAAAAGAAAAGAGAGCACTTTATTGGCATCATATAACCCGACATGGAATAAAGCATTCGTTATACTGACATAATGATTTTAAGTGGCAGTATCACCTTCATGAATTATTTAATAAAATGCAAAGCTTTTCTCATTGTAAGTGGGGAAAATAGTAGTGTCCACCTCTAGGGGTTGAGAGGAGGATACAATACTCTTGCCAAACAAGGTTTGACACACAGGAAGCATTCCTCAAGTGTTAGCTCCTGGGGAAGTAAGATTTGCATGTTTTGGATTTCATTGCCCCTCCTCAAACATAACAACAGAAAAGAGGTTGTACTCTGTAAAAGTTAACAAAACAAAAGGATTTCTGAAGTACGTTTCCACGTAGCTGGAGCTGATTTCAAGCTCCTTATTCTCTTGTCCCTACCTCCCACGTGCTGGAACTCAGGTGTGAGCCACTACACGGGGCAGCCCACACTTTTTTCTGTCTTAAAAATCTACAATAAAGCTGGGTACGGTGACCCACACCTGTAACCCCAGCACACAAGAAAGGTAAGCAGAAGGACTGCTACAGACTGAACGCCAGCCTGGGCTACACAGCAACACCTGTTTTAAAAACAGGAAGCAGCAAGGACATGACAGAGACGTAAGAGAAGTCTATTTTGGCCAACATGAGAAAGGTCTTTGGGGTGAACAGTATTTTTCACTGTACATATTTAAGACATACAATATAATGTCTTGCTATACACAGTCATAATGAAATGATTAACTATCACCTTCCACAGTTACCTATTTTGTGGTAAGAGTGGCTACAATTTATCCTCCTAGACTTCTCAGTATAGGACACACATTATCAGTTACATCCTCGTGTTACATGGTGAAGGTTTGTGCCCTCTGATCTACTTCCCTTCACCCCGCTCTAACCCCGGTCGCCACTGTTGTAATCGGTTTCTAATAAAAGACTAAGCAGTGTTTCCTTCTTCTATGTGGTGCAGTTCTCTTTAATCAAGCTTGTAAGATTTCATGTTTATTTGTATTTTTCAAACATATGCACATTAAAAAATAGAAGATTTACACCACACATGGCGCACATGCTTTTATCCCAGCACTCAGGAGGCAGAGCCAGGCGGATCTCAGTGAGTTCGAGGCCAGCCTGGTTTACAAAGAGAGTTCCAGGACAGCCAGGGCTACACAGAGAAATCCTGTCTCAAAATAGCAAAAACAAATAAATACATGAATAAATAACGGGGGATTTACAATAGGAAATCAACGCAAAGTCAAATAAACTAATGATCAAATCATACATGATAATGGATCACACGTAATGTAATAACCTAATGGAAACTAATTTTATCAAGGCAGTTTCATAGCCACAATAGTTTAAAACTTTATTGTTGAAGTGTAGATCACAAAAACTACACATAAAATTACACAGAACTATACGTACACTGTATACCAATACCAATTTACTACTTATTTAAATTTTGAGATAAAGTCTCTCTATGTAGCCTTGGCTGTCTTGGAACTCACTCTGTAGACCAGGATGATCTTGAACTCACAGAGATCCACCTGCCTCTGCCTCCTGAGTGCTGGGATTAAAGGTGTGCATCACCATATTCAGCTTCTGTATTTCCTTTTTCAACAATCTCCAAGTCTAGAATTACGTGAAAATTTAAAAGAAACCAAAAACAGTGAACCTCTTTAAAAAACTTTATAAACACCAGGACTCACTATGTAGCCTAAGGTGCCCTTGAACCTGTGACATACCATCTGCTTCAGCCCCCACCTGCTGGGATTACAGGTGGGTGAGCACAGCTGGCCCACAGAGCCTTTTGTAGGCCGGGTGGAGACTGTGCTTCCTGCCGTCAGCTCAACTACTCCTGTTTCCCAGCTCCCGACAGTAGACAGACAGATAAAGCTCCCTACAGAGGAGAGGAAGCACTCTTCCTTTCCCTTCCCTTCTCAGGACTGCTTGCTTGCTGCATGAGATGGGAAGCTATGACTTCAGCAGCCACAAAGAACCCAAGAAATGATAAGATGGACAGATGCTCCCATCTCTATTGGGAGCTGTCCTTTCTAAACTTGGATCACATGACAGACACTCCGGCACTGCTGAAGTCACTCTCTTCAGGTTTGTAGAAGCTGGGTGGCCAAGAAAAATACCAGCCAGTGCGACACAAACCAAAGTGAACACACACATCACATCGGAGCTCTATTTTTGTTTCTTTTAGTAGGGTCTCACTATGTAGCATCCATTTATTGTGGGTCCCACTAAATAATCGAAAGAAAATTTAAAATAATAATTTAATAAAAATAACAATAGAGCCGGGTGATCCCAGCACTCAGGAGGTAGAGGCAGGGGATCTCTGTGAATTTAAGGCCAGCGTGCTCTACAGAGCAAGTTCCAGAACAACCAAGACTACACAAAGAAACCCTATCTTGGAAAAAGAAAAAAAGAGACTACCAAAAAGTACCACATTTTCACACCAATGGGTCCTTTAATTTATAATCTTGAACTTTATGTATTTATGTTCATTCTCTTGACATCTCACCCTCTGTTACCTTAAAACTTAAAGGCTATCCAGTATGGTAACTGTTTTTCAGTCCACTTTTTGATATCATATCTTAGAAATGGAATGTTTAAGGCAGTCAGGTATGTATTCACAACAGCTGTACTCAAGAAGTTAAAGGAGGAGGAGAACCACTGTTTGAGGTCAGCCTGGGTTACAGTATGATTGATACCCTGTCTGAAAACAGAGGGAATTTATAATCAAATCTCATAGGATATAAATAAAATTACACTGCTAGCAATATAATTATGTTTCTCAATATAATTATGTAAACCCTTAACAGTAATTTTTATTACAATATCTGAGAAGTAATAAAATGTGAACCACCAATGGATTCTAAACTTTGAATTTATTTGGAATGAAACTTCATTCTAAGAAAACAAAGTTTTAAAATTTTACTTATTTTATGTGTATGGGTATTTTGCCTGCATGTGTGTTTGTTCACCATGTGCATGAAGTACCCACCAAGGCCAGAGGAGAACACTGGACACCCTGAAACTAGAGTTCTAGATAGTTCTGAGTTGCCATGTGCGTGCTGGGAACTGAACCTGGCGTCTCTGTGGTTTTTTTTTTTTTTTTTTTAAGATTTACTTAATTATTTTATGTATATAAGTGCTCTATTTGCATATACACCTTTATCCCAGAAGAGGACATCAGATCCCACTATAGATGGTTGTGAGCTACCATGCTGGTGCTGGGAACTGAACATAGGACTTCTGGAAGAGGAGTCAGTGCTCTTAACCACTGATGTTCTTAACTGTTGATCCATGCCAGTCTCTGGGTTCCAAACAAAGGTTTAGAGCACAAACGAGCAAATGACTAACTACAAACAAAATCCAGCCACTCTCCACATGAAGTGTCTTTGGAACACGGGCATAGTATACGTTTTGCACTCCATCTGCAGAGCTGAGTAGGTGAAAGACTATACGAACATCAAAGTCTAAGACAGTTACTACTTGGTTCTTAAAACATATTTCCTGTTGCTTTTCAAAACACTGTTAGTTTCATTAAAATAATTCTGAATCATTCTGATGAAGAGGAAAGAATATTTTTAAAATTTAAAAAAGCTGAGTAAAGTTACAAAAAATAAAGCATCATGAGAAACATTTTACTGTTAACCAACACTCACCTAAAGGCTTATACAAGTATTTTTCAGAGCCAAAATGTAACACATTATTTTGTTTGTAATAATTACTGTCTAACCTGATTGATCCAAGCACATGTAAAATCTTCTCTCCATCCAGTGGATAGTCAACATTTGGGGGTGGGGAGGGACGCTGAAACATTAGAAAAAATATATATATAATCATAAGCAAACACGTAAGTATCTTTCAAAACAGACATGATGGCTAAGCTTACCTCATTGTTGCCATCAATATTAAATTTTGCTGCTTGGATCTGTAGTCCACGCTTCAGATCACATACAAAGCACGTGCGCACTAAGGAAGGAGGAAATGGAGCCTCTGTTACTGCTTGTAACAGGAATGGGGAGCTTACACCTTAGAACAATTCTGTTCACGTGAAAGTACAATTTCAATTGTCGTCTCCTGTAAAGTCATGTATCATTTCACTGCTTTTTTAATTTTTATTTTATATTATTAAAAATGTGTAGCCCAGGCTGACCTCGAACTCGTGATCCTCCTGCCTCCACCTCCTTCAGCAAATCCTACCAGCATGCGACACCACCACTGGCCATTTCATTGCTTTTTTATGACGCACAGTTGAGGTTTTTTTTTTAAGATTTATTTATGTATTTTATGTATATGAGTTCTCTGTCGGTATGTATGTCTCCGTGTCAGAAGAGGGCACTGGGTCCTATTGTAGACTGTTGTGAGCCACCATGTGGTTGCTGGTAACAGAACTCAGGACCTCTGGAAGAGCAGCCAGTGCTCTTAACCACAGCTGTGATTTTATTAGAGACATTTTAATACAGGCCTAGGCATGAAGCTTAAGAGAAAAACAAGAGGGGCCAGGAAGATAAAGGGAGAGGATGGGGAGGCAGAGAGATTAGAGGAGCCCAGGAAGAAAGACCAGTCAAGAACGGGGTGCAGGGTTCTTTCTCCATGGGAGTGTTGCCTGCGAAACGACATTCTAAAACTACCCTTGCAGGAACTACTCTGCCCGTGGACGGCCTTTGCAGACGTGTAACAATACAAAGAAACTGCGGCACCATGACGACAGCTCTTCCAACTAAATAGTATGTGTTGTCGGGTTTTCTGTTTTCATTCTCCTCTTCTTTTGTTCCCTTAGCAAAAGAGCTTAGTGAAGACAAACTCCACTTGGTCCTTAACTGGAGTTTCTGCAGTGGTCACTTCCTGCGTGGACACCCAGCAATACCACCTGCCCGCTACACTAGCCTTTTTTTTTTTTTTTTTTTTTTTTTTTGAGACAGGTTTTCTCTGTGTAGCTTTGCGCCTTTCCTGTAACATTACTCTGTAGCCCAGGCTGGCCTCGAACTCACAGAGATCTGCCTGCCTCTGCCTCCCGAGTACATGTGCCACCACCGCCTGGCCAGCCTTTTAATTTTTGCATTTACTATTTAAGACTTTTTTTTTCTGCAAATACCCTTAATAAAGCCTTTAGACACAGGAGCAAGTAAAAATTTAAAATCTGAGGAAAAGTGGTGTTGAATGCAAGAAATCTAATGACTTTAGCCAGATTATTTGTAGAACATTACAGACACACTTACAACTATGTAATGTGTTTACTATTCAGCTGAAGACAAATTCTGCTGGGGAATGGAGAGATGACTAACAGTTAATACCACTGTTCTTTGAGGACCAGGATCAGTTCCCAGCACTTACAGGGTGGTTCACTATTATCCTAACTCCACTTCCAGGGAGTCTGATGCCTTCTGACCTCCACAGGCACCAAGCACTCATGTGGTACACATACACACATGCAGGTAAAACATTCATACAACTAAAATAAATAAATCTTAAAAATAAATAAATTTCTGTTGTTGAACATATTATTCAGCAACATGGCTGTTTTTTGTTTGCTTTGTTTTTTTTTCCAGACAGGGTGTTGGATGGCCCTAGCTGGCCTGGAACTTGCTATGTATGTATGTATGTATGTATGTATGTATGCATGTAAGTAATATATATGTATGATGTATGTATGTATGTGTATATGTAATATATATGTATGATGTGTGTGTGTGTATGTGTGTGTGTGTGTGTGTGTGTATGTATCTGCCCCAAGTGCTGAGATTACAGGCAAATGCCATCACACCTGGTTCCATTTTGTATATATTTTTTAATCTGTGTTTTTAGAAACTCATGCCCTTCACACTAACACTAAAGAATGAAAAGGACAAAGAGAACTCAGGGCCAGAGAGATGGATGGCTCAGAAGGCTAGGGCACCTGCTGTCAAGCCTACAACCTGAGCTCATCCCAAGGATCCACATGTTGACAGAGAAAACTCTGCTTACCTTTAATATCCTCTAAGATACCTTCTGGAACTGAACCTGGAAAAGAATTTTATTAAGAATTAAGGAACCTTAATAATAATTTTTAAAAATCCTATTAAATTCTATCCATTTCCCCATTTTTTTTATTTAAGCAAAATTAAAAAATATTTAAGTACTACAATCGTTTTAAAGGCCTAACAGAAAAAGCAACTTTGCTTTTAGGGAAGAAATCTCATCATTCCAAGTGAAGGAGAGCAGAGAGCCTGACCCCAGGAGGCTTGAGCTTGGACACGTTATAACAGAGCCAGAGTGCATGCACAGGGACGGGCCAGGCCCCAGCACTACCAAAGATATCCAATTATCCCCTCAAATACAGTAGCAAAACTACGGAAGCTTTCTCATCATAAGGAGCCTTGCTGGCTATCCTCTACAGGGCTTACAGTCAGGGTATTATTATGTTACAGAAAAGTTAAGTTCTGAGTTTGCATCTGTCATATGACAATAGCTGCCAGCAATATCACAAACCAGCACATATGCGGGGAGACGGGCACGTGTCATGGCACACATGTGGCCGTCAGAGGACAACTTGGAAGAGTCATTTTTTTCCTTTTACCATGTGGGTTCTCAAGAGTAAATTCAGGTCAGCAAGTGGTTTTTAATCCCAAGCCATCCTGCTGCTAACTGACCCCCAGCACACATTTTTAAAAAGAAGTACGTACAATCTTTTAATCTTTTCCTTCAAAGTCAAGGGTACAGTTGATTTTTTTTTCTTAGCACACACGAGCTGTACAAACAATGGGATCCTAATGAACTCCACCTCCACACACGAATGTAACAGTTTAATCACACTACTCGCCCAGCACCCTTTGCTGTCTCCTCTGCTATCTCCCAACTCTGTCTAAAGATGGCATTTGAAAGGAAAGGGAAAAGGCTAGGCCAGGTGGCTTGGAAAGCTAAGGCAGGACGACTGTCCCAAGTTCAAGGCCAGCCTGGGCTACACATTAAGACTATATAACAAGACTTAGCCTCAGAAACAAGCAACACACATACACACATAAACACACATAAACACACACACACACACACACACACACACACGCAAGCACGCACACACATGAGAGTAAAAAAGTAACCTTTTGGATATGCTACCGATTATTTGTCAATTTTCTGAGGCAGAAACAGAAACACAACTTTCTAACCTTAATTTAAAGTCTTCTAAACTAGCCATGTGTGGTGTCTCACACCTTTAATCCTAGCACTTAGGAGACTTAGGCAGACAGATCAATTTTAAGTGGAAGGGCAGCCTGGTCTACATGTTGAGCTCCAGGCTAGTCAAGACTACATGGTAGACCCTATCTCAAAACAATATATAATAAAATAACATCTAAACCAATTCTCAAAACATGTTCTGATTGGTAGATAAAAACCAAGAAGCTTTTGGTAAAGAAATGGATCATGATCAAAGGGCAAGTAGCACTGTAATTCCCACCTGCATCTTTACATCTTCTCTGGAATAAACTCTTTATAATCAACTTAATCTAAAAGCACAACCTCAAAGTATTAACCTGTAACTTGAAAAGTGGCATATTAATCCCATTGTGCTTGAAAAAGGTAAAGCATGTGTTAAACATGACTTCAGTGGGCTGGTGTGAGAGAGCTCAGCTGCTAAAGGCTACCGCTCACAACTAAGACTTCAAGTGTGGCTAAAGAGGCCAGGCATAACTCGGTGATAGAGCCCATGCTTAGCACAGACAGAGCTTTGGGGTTAACTCTCTGTACCCCGCACCAACCCAAAGGCAACTTTAGGTTTAGAGTTACTTCTATTAATTTTGTTCCTTTCAATTTCTTACTTTATGGTTCATAACATGGTAATTATAGCACACAAGTTTATAAACATATATCAAGGGTACATGGTTCAAAGTGCTTCTGTTGTGTGAACCAAACAGTTGACAAGTCCTATTCTTAGACATTAAATTTATCCAGGTGTGGCAGCACATCTGTACTCCAGCACTCAGGCATTAGTGGCTAGAGGAGGGGAGTCAAGGACAACTTCAGCCATATTGTGAGTTTAGAACTTGGATTACATGAGGCCTCACCTCAAAGAAAAGGACAGACCAAAAAACTGTTCAAATTTACTTCTCAGGATAGTTAAGAGATTTCCCAAGATTTATCCTGTCTACAAACAAATGAGAGAGATGGAACTGTACTGTGAGATCAACAACTCAAGCTGGGCGGTGGTGGTACACGAGGTGGTGGAGCACACCCTTAATCCGAGCACTAAGGAGGTAGAGTCAGGCGGATTTCTGTGAGTTCGAGGCCAGCCTGGTCTACAGAGCGAGCTCCAGGATAGGAACCAAAACAACACAGAGAAACCCTATCTCAAAAAAAAAGAGTCAACAGCCAGAGAATAAGGGCTATAGACACAGCACTCTACGCCTGCTATCCTCTTTCCAGGACTAGTCAAAGAACTTCCAAGAAATGGCTGATCAGAAGCAGCCTGTGGTTGGTCAAAGTAAAGAAGGGTTGAAAGTTAAGGTTTAATTTAGTTGGATTTAGATGCTACTTAAAAAGAGGAGACAATCATGGCAAGTAACTACAGCTGTAAATTTTCCAAGTAAAGAATGGAAATGACAGCTTTGTAAAATTCCACTTAATTTCAGCCATTTGAGTAGGACAAAAAGCATCATGTTTGATATACAATTTACATTATACACTTTCCAAATCAGGGTACTTAATTCTCATTTCTGGAGACAGGGTCTTGCTATGTGACCCAGGCTAGGTCTGAACTCACAGTCTTCGGGTTTCCAGAGTGCTGAGATTATTCATTCTTTTTTAAAAAGTAGGTTCTAAATGAAATGAAAGAGGCTAATTCAAAATCCATTTGAGGGCCGGGTGGTGGTGGTGGTGGTGGTGGTGGTGCACGCCTTTAATCCCAGCACTTGGGAGGCAGAGCCAGGCGGATCTCTGTGAGTTAGAGGCCTACCTGGGCTACAGAGTGAGTTCCAGGAAAGGCGCAAAGCTACACAGAGAAACCCTGTCTCGGAAAAAAAAAAATCCATTTGAGGATCTCCAGCAGACCAAAGATTTCATCTAAGCTTTGCTAAGGACTTCAGGAAGAGTACTTTAAATTTGTTCACAGCTCTGGTCGTCCCGAGAGGGATTCAGGAAACAATGGTTGTTCTGACTTCTCAATGTCAGAAGTATGATTAGGATTCTGAGGGGTATAGTCAGGAAAGATTAGAATAAGTCAAAGAAGGTTCACTATGGAGAGTAATCCCGAGAATGTAGAGTTCCTAACATTACAGTTAGAGCCTCAACCCCCAACCCAGTCAGGGCCTCCATATGTTGCCTGGACTAGTTCAAATGCAAGCGGATGCTACCGTGCTTGGCAGTTTAAAGTAATAGCTTTAAAAAACATTCTGGAATGATATACTTAACTTACTATCTTTGGAGATTTTTCATAATGTAACTGTCATCAATGATATACTAAGATAGTAACAAAATTTATTTGCTAAAGAAAAACTAATTAGAGTTCTATAATCAAATGAAAATTACTATCATCTTAACTATCAAGAAAGAATTGTAAGAAAAGAGGAAAAGCAAGGCTAACTGCCCCTAAAAGTGCATATTTTTCTTTCCAACATACTTTTGGCACTAGATGCTCTCAAAAAAAAAAAAAAAAAAAAAAAAAAAGACCAGGACCCTCCAAGTCCATGTTGGAAACAGTTAAGCAAATGGAACATGTCCTATGAGGCTTTACTAGAGGAACAACCTACACTGCTTAGGGAAAACAAGAAAAACTTTACGGGAGTCAACATTCCAGCTGGGCCATGTACCGGGAATAAAACCCTAAGCAGTGTGTGTAGGGGTGGGAGGCAGCTCTGAGGTCAAAAACTAAGATAAAGACAGAAGGCTGTGCAAATAAATACTCTTGGTGATTGGAAGACTACATTTCTAGCTGAAATAAGGAGTAAAAGAGGTAGAGGTAAGGCTAAGAGGGAGCCTAGAATGAGATTATGGAGAAATGTGTGGCAGATATAAAATGCGGGTTAATCTATAGGAGCCCCAAACCTCCTTTAGGGAACAGTTCTGTCTCACAGCAGCAGGAAACACACCAAATCTGTAAAGCACAGGCCCACAAGAAAACCAGCGAGAGACGCGGAGGCTGAGTTACAGTGGCTCTGCTTCCCAGAGCAGAGCCAGGAAGGCGGACAGACAACGGCGAGATTAGGAAGACTTTCTGAGGAAGAACGGGAAAGAGCTGCTAACTCCCTGTTTTCTAAAAGGAGAAACAGAGACGATGTTATCACCTTTCTTGCTTGTGTTTGAGTCAGGGTTCCTGTGTACCCTTGGCTGTCTTGAAGATGCTATTGCATTTTTTAAAAATTAAAATATATCATTTTCCCTCTTCCCTAAGAAGTTACTACCTTTATCTAACAATGACTGAAACATTACAAGAGGAGAGATGCTGTGTTCACTTCTGGAGTACCGGTTTTGAGGCTTTAAGACGTGCACAGTTTATATCTAACAATCCTTTGGAAACATACATGAGTGTCAAGTTCAGAAAGATGAGACCCGGGCTCCATCTGAGACTCAACAGCATGCAGAGGTGACCGCAGTCAGAGGAAGAGATGACATCTACTTAAAAGTCAGTAGAAAATAAACCACACAAAACCAAGTCTCCCATGGAACCACTAGTAGAGAAAGGAAGAGCAGAAGAAACCAAGGAAGAATACTCAGAAATAAAGGAGGAGAGCTCAGGAGGAAAAGATGATACCAAGAGTTCTAGAACAGACGACTAACACACAGCAGGATTAACAACAACGACTCATAATGGGAGCCGGGTCCCGAGTGACATGGGGAGGGGGCAGAGAACAGAAGTTACAGCATGTATTTAAACAGCGTTACCCATCACTGAGGGGAGGCTCTGTCCTTTAGCAGCACCAGTGTCAACAGTACATTGTTCCAACAGCTGAGTTTCCAACTCCCTGAAATTTGAAAAAGTTATTGAAATTAAAATACCACAACTGATAATCTTTTCTTATTTAATAACTTCACCTAATAAATCATGTCTCATATAAAAGTGTTTGTTTTGAGGCAGTCTCTTGTAGCCCAGGCTGATCCTGAACTTCCTATGTAGTTGAGGGTGACCTTGAACTTCTGATTCTCTTGCCTCTGCCTCCAAGGTGCTGGTGCTGAGATTACAGGTGTTCATCACCATGTCTGGTGTCATGTGGTACTGGGGATTGAACCCAGGGCTTTGTGCATGCTAGGCAAGCACTCTACCAATGAAGCTACATCTCTAGACCCATAAAAATGGCTTTATCTGGGGCTGGAGAGATGGCTCAAAGGTTAAGAACACTGTCTGTTCTTCCAGACGTCCTAAGTTCAATTCCTAGCACCCGTATGGTGGCTTACAACCATCTGTAATGAGATCTGGCTCCCTCTTCTGGCCTGCAGGGACACATGCAAACAGAACACTGTATACATAATAAATAAATAAATAAATCTTTTAAAAAAATGGCTTTATCTTTAAAAGAGGAATACATTCAATCACCTTACTCCATACTCAGACTTCCCACATCCTCCTCCAGGGTCTAGCCTGGCCCCTTCTCTGCTGCCTCCACCATCCCACTCCACACCCCCACTTTCTAAGTCTTCCTTGAGGGCTCAGCCTGAACTAATGCTGGGAGTTCACATTCCCAGACTTCGTTGAAAGTACACCAACAATATGAAAGATCAGGCTAGTAACCCGGCTCCAAACCCACCAGCCTTGTAGAAATGCTCGCCATTGAGAATTACCTAGATGAACTCCAGGACACAGAACTGAAAAGAACAATTACAAACTTCATCAAAGAATTCAAGAAGTTTAAAGAAGACACAAAGAAGCAGCTCAATGAAATAAGGAGAAGAAACACCTGAGTGACGCTCAAGAAACACAAGCATAAGGCTGAGGGAAATGGGGAAGACCGTCCCAGATTGAGAACAGAATTCTGTCAGGAGACAGAAACACTGAAGAGGACTCAAGCTGAAGTGAAGACAGATTTGAAAAACAACCCAGCTACAAAACTCAAAGGAAGGCCTTCAGGTGGAATGAATTGAGCAGAAGACAGAGTATCTGGACTTGAAGATAAAGTCTGAGGATCCACACCGGAGAAACAAGGAACATGAAAAATTAAAAGAAAAAGAGAACATACATAGAGGAAAAGAACGCACAGGAAATGTGGGCACCATGTCCAGGACCAGATGGATTTCCAGCAGAATTCTACCAGTCAGACTATCTACAGTCAGTCCTTCCTAAGACTAAAAGGGAGGGAGGGATGGATTTTGAAGCTGGCATCACTCTAACACCCAAGCCAGAAAGATATAAAGCCAAAAAGACATAACAACAACAAAAAGAAACCTACAGGCCAATATCCCTAATGAATGTAGACTAAAAAAATACTCAAAAAAATATTCACAAACAGAATACTGACATATACTGAAAAGATTATACACCATGACCAAGTTGGCTTTGTACCTGAAATGTGGGGTGGCTCAAAACATGCTAGTTAATAAATGTAATAAACCACATAAATGGATTTAAAGACAAAGATCACATGACCATCTCAACAGGTGCAGAAAAAGCCTTTGATAAAACCCAACATACCTTCATGATAGAAGTCCTAGAGAATGTAGGGATAGAGGAGACATACCTTAACATACAGAGCCATATATGAGAAACCCACAACCAACATCATTCTACATGAAGAAAAGCTTGGAGCAATCCAGGTGAAGTCAGGAACGAGACAGGGCTGTCCACTGTCTCTACTCCTTTTCCACATTGTGTCTGAAGTACTAGTTGGAGTAAGAAAGCAAGAGAAGGAAATGAAAGGGATACAAATAAGGAAGAAGACAGACTACACCTATTGCAGATGATATGATACTATACATTAGAGATCCCAAAAATGCTACCAGAAATGATAAGCATAACTTAGTTTTCTATACAACAAACACACAGACAGGAGATCACAGACACACTCCCACTCATAATAGCCTCAAAGAAAATAAAATATCAAAGAATAAACCCAACCAAAGTGAAGGACCTCTATAACAAAAACTTTAAACCTCTGAAGAGAGAGACAAGAAAAGACACTAGAAAATGGGAACAAAAATCCAGGCTTATGGATTGGTAGTATTAACACTGTATAAAAATAACTAATTATCAAAAGTTTTTTACTGATTCAATGTAATCCCATTAAAAACCTCTATCTCACTCTTCACAGAAATAGAAAAAAGCTATCCTAAAATTCATATGGAACCACAATAGAGCCAAGATAGCTAAAACAATCCTGAGCAAAAAGAACAACGCTGGATGGTAGGGACACAATTCCAGATCTTTTGTGTATGTGTGTGGTTTTTGAAACAGGGTTTCACTATGTAGCTCTAGCTGTCCTGGAACTCTGTAGACCAGGCTGGCCTCTAACTCAGAGATCCACCTGCCACTGTCTTCCAAGTGCTGGGATTAAAGGCCTGTACCACCACACCAGGCTACAATTCAATATCTTAAGATAGATTGCAGAACCACTGTAATAAAAACAATACGGCATTGACACAAAAACAGGCATCTAGACCAATGGAGCTAAACTCAAGTCCAACATGAGCACACATAACTCCAGCCACTTCATCCTTAACAAAGATACCAAAAACACACTGGAGGGAAAAAGCATCTTCAACAAATGGTGTTGGGAAAACTGGATGTCCACATGCAGAAGAATGAAATTAGAGCCACTGCTACCACCTGGCCAAAAAAAACTACCTAACCGTGAAACCTCAAACCCTGAAACTGCTGTGAGAAAACACAGGCAGTGTCCTACAGAATAGAGGTGCAGGAAAGGACTTCCTGAACAGGATTCTATTTGCCTAAGAATTAAGGCCAACAGACGACAAATAGGACTTTATTTAAAAAGAAATCTTCTGCACAGCAAAAGAATCAACCAGGTGAAGAGGGAGCACACAGAATCTTTGCCACCTATACATATATCTTACAGGGGAGCAACACCCAGAACATACAAAAAAACTATTTAGGCATTTGAATGGCTCATTCAAATAATGGGCCTGGGACCTGACCAGTGAGTTCTCAAAAGAAGGAAAATAATGACTGAGAAATATTTCAGGAACTGTTCCTCATCCCTAGCAATCAGGAAATGCAAATCCAAACAACTCTGAGGAGATTGTGTCTGACTCCAGACACAATGGCCAACATCAACAAAAGAACTGCCATGGAATGTGGGTCGGGATGCAGAGAGAAGGGAGTCCTCTTTCCCTGTTGCTGGGACTGCAAAGTGGAGGAGCCATTCTAGAAATCAGTGTGCAGAATTCTTAAAAAGCTAAAAATAAATCTACCATACGACCCAGCTATACCACTTCCTGGCCCACAGATACTTGCTCAGCCATGTTCATTCACTGTGGCTCTATTCACAATAGCCAGGAAATGGAAATAAACCAGGCCTGGTGGCACACTCAGGAGGCAGAGGCAGGCGGATCTCTATGAGTTCGAGGTCAGCCTGGTCTACAGAGTGAGATCTAGGACAGTCAGGACTGTTACACAGAGAAACCCTGTCTCGGGGGGGTGGGGTAGGAGTGGGAGTGGAGAGAATGGAAACAAGGGAAATATACTTTAACCAACAAATGGATAATGAAAATGTGGTAATGTATACTAGATAAAGTGTAGACGTAAAGAAAATACACTGAATACTGTTCAGCTGTAAAGAAAAATGAAATCATAAACTTTGCAGGTAAATGGATGGAACTAGAAAAGATCATATTGAGTGAGGTAACCCAGAACCAGAAAAACAATGTAACGTTCTCTCTCATAGGAGGCTCCTGACTTTGAATCTTCAGATAGAATTGTAGTCCTCACCCCTCATCAAGGAAACTTCTCTTTGCAAGACACAGAGACCACTACAGAAAAACCACAACCAATCAAAATGTAGAGTTGTGGCGTCCAGTCCCAGTGGTCACACCTACAAAACACTCCTGCACCTGGGCTCAGGGAACACTGCAGGAGAGGGGCAGAGGGACTGTAAAGATAAAGAGGACCAGGGACTTGCTGGGAGACTGTGTCTCAGTAATACCAGAAGTTCACCCATAGTCTGAGCAAAAGGACTGCCCAAATGTGAGCTGAATAAAGATAGTATCACTGGGCATGCCGAAGTGGACAAGGCCACAACCCTACACAAAGAACTACAGGCAACCAAGGAAAGCTGGGAGCTGGAGAGGTGGTCTTTCCCAGAGAAGAGCACACCAGTTGTTGTCCAATGCCAAATGGACAGCCCTGAAAACATACATACAGGTAGATAACAGTATAAGGACTCAACAGGTTATATTTAGGAATATATACGTACATATGTACACACACACACACACACACACACACACACACACCCCATATGTAATAATAATAGTGAAAAAAGAGGCCATGAATCTGAAGGAGGGGAAAGTAGATGGGAGGGACTGGAGGGAGAAAAGAGAAGGGTGAAATGTTATAATTATATAAATCTCAAAAAAAAAAATCTGATGATGCATTCAAATCTAAAAGAGAACAGAATAAATTAAAAATCAGATTCTAAACACTGGCTTTTGTGGCACTGGTGAGAAACCATCCAAGAAACTTACTTGTGAAGAGCTTTTCCTCCTAAGGGGAGCGCTCCCCAGCAGTTCAGCACTGGGATGCCTTCATATATCTAGAGCATAGTCAAGGCCATCACCATCTTAGGAGATACAATGTTTCCTTGGTATTTACACCACCCTCTACCATACTGTTCTAATCAACCTTGGTGGTAAGTTATTACTTCTTATTTTCAAAGTTACAGAAAAGTTAGGAGCAAGTCTTTTACATAGTGTTCACCAAAGAAAACAGACTTCAGTGTGCACAGGCAGGCACCTATCTATCACCATTCATTAATTAGGCAGAGGCACCCAACAAGGAAGCCACTAGCAATATAGGCCTGTTGAGTGCTTAAAATTCAGCTGTTCAGAGCTCTGACGTCTTTAAGAGCCCAAGGCAAATTCACAAGTTTAATAAGGGAAAAAATACTTGGATTATATCCTAATTTTTATATTGATTACACAGAGAAATAATATTTTTAATAAAGTATGTTATTAACTTTGCTGCTTTAATTTATAAGGATTTCATAGGCATTTTTAAATTCCACATGTGGCCCACCCTGTATTTCCACTGGCTGAGCTGCAAGGACAGCGCACAAGAGCAAACCATGCATCTATTGCCTCACTTCACACACTGCTTTGGTTAACATTCGGTAAGTGCAATACTTATAGAAGGAAAAAGAATATGATGAGTGTGTCAGTTCTGGACACAAACACAGGTGTATAGCCTAGCCAAATGCTTATAGAAACTCACCCTAACTTTCAATTTTCTTACGTATATGAAAAGAATAGTACTTATGGGGCACGATTGTTTTGAGAACTAAACACAAAGTACTTCATATTTGAAAAGCTACTGCTTAACTTAGTTCTTATTTCCCTCCAGTAAACATTTCTTCTCATATAAATCTAGGTCTCAAAACTGCTAGCCTTATGTTCATGTACTTTAACTACATTTTCAACACCGCAACATTCACTGTGACTATACTATAAAGTGTCCATCTATATTTTAAGTGTTTATATTGAAAGGAATATACCTATTTATAAAACCAGTAGTAATACTCTGTGACAGCTCGAATTATTAGCTGTCTCTTATTGGATAATATAAACTACATGTCAGGTCCTACATTAAAAGACACACAGCATTTCCATGAGATGGGATATCATCACTATTTTATAGATATGGAAACTGAGGCCAAGAGTGTAAGCTACTTGAGTGGTGCCCTGTAAGGAAGAAGCACAGCCTAGATTTGTCCTTTCCTGCCCTAGCTCATTAACCCAATGTCCACAGATAGGAAAAAAATGCATTTTTTTTTCTATAATGAAGGCCAATTTCATTCTACCATTTAAATTTTTTTTCTTAGTTTAACTTTCTCATTTTAGTTTGCCCAATTATTCTTTGTATGACTTCCTTACTTAGAATTTAATTATCCTCATTAGCTGATAATGCATCTTGAAAACCATATATAATATTGACTAGATCTGCTCCTGGAGCATAAACTAAGACTGAATCATAATGATCACTTCTACAAGAAGTTGAAGTTTTATAAGTCTATGAACTTTATCACATGATAACTTGCATTGCACACAGTAAACAGAAATACTTCAATAACAAAAATCATTCTTATAACCCCAATTACTTTAGTTAAAATGAGTGGAAACCCCCCCAACGTGAGCTCATTGATGAAAAGATACAGGCAGCACCAGGCTTTCTCTATAGCCACAATCCAGGACCATGGCAGAATTAATCCCCAGGGTCAGGAGAGCCATTAGATGACTTGGAGCAAGTAAGACAGACGGAACCTGGAAAACAAAGCAGCAGAGACCAGGGCTGAGTTCAGTGTTTAAAGACGTCTGATTCGTTTGAAATATACTGGAAAAATTCATAGGTACAATGCATTGATTTAGATGAATTTACTCAATAATCAAAGTATATCGCAATCAACAGAGGTAATTTCATTCCAAATGACAATTCTGAAGTATTTTTATCAACACTACCTTTTTTGAAGTTGAATTTTGAAAGAGACAAAAGCCTAGAAAAATGTAGTCAGGGGAAGATGATACTAAAAAAATTGGTGCCTCTGCCATCCAGATGAAAATACTGGAAAGAATTCCCCACCTCTCTCTACTCCCTGCCCCCCCTCCCTTTTTCCTTCCCTTTGGGGAGCAGGGTGAGACAGCCAGACTGTGGGTGAACTGCAGTGACCTCCTGCTCACTCTCAAGGGATGGGGTCACAGGCATGCACTCTTTTTTTTTTTTTTTTTTTTTTTTTTAAATCTTTTTTTTTCCTTTTTCCTCAAGACAGGGTTTCTCTGTGTAGTTTTGGTGCCTGTCCTGGATCTCACTCTGTAGACCAAGCTGGCCTCGAACTCACAGAGATCGGCCTGGCTCTGCCTCCCGAGTGCTGGGATTAAAGGTGTGCACTCTTATGCTCAGCTTTAGGAAACAATTCTAATCTATTTAAGACAAGAGTCTCATGTAGCTCAGGCTGTCTTTTTTTTCCCTTTTAAAACTGAGAGAGAGAGAGAACACGCATGCACAGGCATGTAGCAAACGTGGAAGTCAGAGGATAACTTGTGGAAATTAATTCTCTCCCTCTACCATATAGGTCCTGGGGACTGAATAAACTCCTCAGGTTGCCAGGCTTAAGGGCAGGTACCTCTACCCACTGCAATGCATCAACAGTCCTCACAGGGTCTTGAACTTGCTATGTGGTTGAGGATAACCTTAATTGCTGATCCTACATCAACCTCCCATGTGTTGAGATTATAGGAATATGCTACCACGCCCTGCTAGACAAATGATTATCATTATTTGCAAAGTTTGCACTATGAACTATATTTTTAAAACAACAGGGGCTGACAAAATGGTTCAGCAGGTACAATCACTTGGAGCACAAGCCCAGAGACCCGAGTTTGACCCCTGGAACCCACATAAAAGTAGAACTGACTCCAAAGTTGTTCTCCACACTGAAACTGTGGCATGGCCATCCATCATCGCGTGCATATACACAATAATAATAAAAACTTAGAAGAAATTTAAAACCAGCCCAGTTGTGGTGGCATATGCCTTGAATTCCAGCACTTGGGAGGCAGAGGCAGGCAGATCTCTGTGAGTTCCAGGCCAGCCTGGTCTACAGAGCAAGTTCCAGGATAGCAAAGGCCACAGAAAAACGCTGTCTCAAAAAAATTTTTTTTAAATCCCACCATCCCATAACATAGCAGTATAAATTGAAAAGCAAAACTATAAACTACAATCCTTAACACTTTTTTTTTTCCCCAAGACAGCGTTTCTCTGTGTAGCTTTGCGCCTTTCCTGGAACTCACTTTGGAGACCAGGCTGGCCTAGAACTCACGTGTTGGGATTAAAGGCGTGCGCCACCACCGCCCGGCTAACACTTATAAAGACTTGTATTTGGGGCTGGAGAGATAGCTCAGAGGTTAAGAGCACTGCTTGTTCTTCCAAAGGTCCTGAGTTCATTCCCAGCAACCACATGGTGGCTCACAACCATCTGTAATGAGATATGGTGCCCTCTTCTGGCCTGTAGAGATATGTGCAGACAGAAAACTACACATAATAAATAAATCTTTAAAAAATAAAAAAACTTGTATTTAATAATAGTTGTATTATTGTTTTCATTTAAAAAAATTATGTGCATTGGTGTTTTACCTGCATGCATGTCTGTGTGAGGGTGCCAGATCTCTTTGAACTGGAGTTACAGACAATTTGAGCTGCCATGTGGGTGCTGGTAATTGAACCTGGGTCCTTGGAAGGGCAGTCAATGCTCTTAACCATTGAGCCATTTCTCCAGTCCCCAGATTATTATTACTTACATAGAGAAGGTATTCTAGTCATATAAGATAAGGATACCAATGTAGGGGCTGGAGAGATGGCTCAGAGGTTAAAAGCACTGGCTGTTCTTCCAGAGGTCCTGAGTTCAATTCCCAGCAACCACATGGTGGCTCACAACCATCTGTAATGAGATCTGGTGTCCTCTTCTGGCCTGCAGGCATGCATGCTGTATACATAATGAATAAATAAATCTTAAAAAAAAAAAAAAAAAAAAAAAGGATACCAATGTAAAGCCACTGAAATCCTTCAGTATACACACACGCAGACTTCTTCCCTCAGCTAAGAGCTGACCTGCCTTCCTACTCTGCTGTCTTCCACTGCAGTGAATTTGAGTCATGGCATCGGGAAGGGCAGTGCTAGAGGACTTGTTTCTTCAGACTTGTCTTACAAAATGACTGACACCAGTCACCTTGCCAGGGTGTTTTTAGTATTAAGTATATTTTGACTTTGGTAAAACATATAAAAATGTTTATATGGAATTAACATTTTCTTTTTTTTTCTCAGACAGGGTCTCAAGTAGCCTAGGCTGGCCTCCAATTCACTATGTACAGAGGTGCCCTTTACTCTTCTGCCTCCACCTCCCAAATACTGGGATTTCAGGCAAGCATCACTGGTTCCTGTTCTTCTAAAATGAAGATTACAAGCAATGTTACTAAAAGTAAGAGGTATTCCCCTTCCCGGGACCTCCCATTTTATGAGATAAAATTCGGACTTGGTTTAAACATTTCCTTAAAATGTAATATGTGAGAGTTATTTTATGAACAGTGTACATGCCAGGCAAATGCCCTACCACTGAGCTATCCTTCAGCCTTCTTTCTACTTAAAAACAATTTATAAATTTCATTTAAAAATAGGTATCTTGGACGGGTGGTGGTGGCGCATGTCTTTAATCCCAGCACTCGGGAGGCAGAGCCAGGCGGATCTCTGTGAGTTTGAGGCCAGCCTGGTCTACAGAGTGAGATCTGGGACAGGCACCAAAACTACAAAGAGAAACCATGTCTCAAAAAAATCAAATAAATAAATAAATAAATAAATAAATAAATAAGTATCTCAAAGAGTTGGGAGATGTCTCCTCAGGAAAGTGCTTGAGCTCAGATCACCCTAGGAGCCATATAAATAAAGCTGGGTACAGTGGCACACTCCTGTAATGCCAGTGAGAGGAGACAGCAGGGACTTCATGGCCAGCCAGGCTAACTGAATCCATGAGAGATCTTGTTTTGAAAACTAACATGGACAGATTCAGCCCACTGTGGACTATAAGTCCTGGGTTCTATAAGTAGGCTGAGCAAGCCATGAGAGCAAGCTGGTAAGCAGCATCCTTCCATGGCTTCTGAATAAGCTCCGCCTCCATGTTCCTACTGTGACTTCCCTCAGAGAGGAACTGTAACCTAGAAGTGTAAACAAAATAAAGCCTTTCCTCCCCAAAGTTGCTCTTCTTCATGGTGTTTCATCACAGCAACAGAAACTGACACTAAGACAGAAGTTGGTAGCAGGCTTGTAGGGTATTGCTGTGATGAACTGGAAGGACTTTGGAACTTGGAGCTAGAAAAGCCACTGAGTGTTTAGAGCTCAAATGGGTTTTCTGAAGGCTCTTAGAAGACATTGAAAGCAATGCAGATGATGGAGGCTTGGTCAAGGCAGGAGGACAAAAGTTCAAGGTCATCCTCAGCTATACAGCAAGTCTGAGGTCAATTTGGGCTTCATAAGACCTCAAAACTGTCAAAAATAAATGAAAAAATAAGATGGATAAATGATTAAGGAAAACACTGGACCTCTGGCCTCTACAGATACTCACATACACATGTGTACACAAACATGTACACAGGCATACACATTAAAAATAAAAATAGGTACCTCAAAATATTTGAAAAGAACACGAGTAAGTGTCTCTCTGAAGTGGGAAGGACATAATACCGACTCAATAACCACAACCCGGCGGTCTCTGGGATTCACCAACAGATGCCTGAAAAAATGATAGTTTTGTTTTTAAAAGGAAATACAGATCTGTACTTTTTTTGATAAGTAATGCAATTTAAGAATAAACTGGACTACCATATCTTAAGATG
Source organism: Peromyscus leucopus (assembly GCF_004664715.2). Lineage (NCBI taxonomy): Eukaryota > Metazoa > Chordata > Mammalia > Rodentia > Cricetidae > Peromyscus > Peromyscus leucopus. Next base: position 38,564,300 of record NC_051075.1, on the reverse strand, counting down.
CTTTATGACAAAAAGACATCCTCATTTTATTACTCCAGGAAGATGATGTTCTGAGTTCTTAGAGTAGGCCAAGCACTGCAGCAGGAACTACAGCATTATCATTACCACCGTAGCCATGAGACAGGTATTTTCTGGTTAGATTTGCCAAAAGTAGTAGAGGCTCGCAAAACTCCAGTTGCTACAGACATTAACTTGAAAACCACAAGAGCCTAATAAATGTATTGTCCAGAAAGCACAAGAAATGCTTCGTATTGTTTTCTCACTCTTACAGAGGAGTATGAACATTTATGAAGAAATACACAATCCACAGTTGTTCTTTGAAGTGTTTTTTCACTTTTCAATACACCTTACTCTTCTGAATCACTCCATACAGATATTCCATACCGAACCCCTCCCCCCCCACCCGGTGACCAGGACAGAATGTAGAACTTTGAGCATGCTAATAAGCAAGTGCTCTACCACTAAGCAAAGAATCTCAGCCCTAATAGAGACTGCATCTTTTCATCATATGGATATTCATTATTTACCTAACAATCAATTTTACTACTGGACACTTGAGTTGCCTTCAATGTTTTCTTATGGTTTTGAATTTCTAATCTTCAGGTATGTTTTTCCAAAAGCTGAAGAGAGGGATCGCGGGATGGCTCCGTGGGTGAAGGCACCTGCTGACATGCCCGAGTTTGACCCACGGGACCCACGTGGGAGGAGACAACTGACTCCATGCACATGCCTTGACAACCAAGTGCCTAGAGACATGCACATGTACACACATAAACTTTTAAAAACAATTTTACAAATTTCAAAAGGCTGAAGATAAACAAAATTGGCAATGGAATCCAACTTTCTTTTTTGCATCAGATGCACTATAACCAAGCATCCCTTCAACTGGCATTAGAGGAAAAAAAACAATCTACCTAACTGCTGATGTTAGGAAAAACAACCCTGAAGTAAAGTTTCAACTTACCTGAAATACAATATGTGGATGAATTCCTTTAAGTAGGAGTACAATTCTTCTGTATTGATATTATACTGAACAACTTTGATTGGCTGTAAAAAAATTACAATGATTTCTTTTATTAATAAACAATCTTTTTGTGCTTTTTAAAAACTAATATATTTCCTCATAACAAATGCATTTATATTAATGATATAGCAATCAAGAACAATTAACTTTGGGCTACACCTGTAGCTCAGTTAGCAGACCTACATGGCATATATAGAGCCCAAACATGGCATAAATACATAAAACTCGCTGTGGTGGCACATGCCTATAAACCGGCATGAGGATCCCAATTTAAGGTCATCAGAGTTTAATGCCAACCTAAGATACATAAAAGTTTATCTCAAAAACAAAAAACCCCAAAACAAAACAAATCTCCCCCCAAAAAATGTTAGGAATTCCAAATAACTGGCAATGGCTAAAAAAATGGCAATTTGAATTGTAAGAAATAGGAACATACATCTATAAGTAAATACAAGGTGCTGTGTTTATAAGCTTTTTTAAAAAAACATCTGGGCATGACTGATGATAAAAACTGAAGCATGAAAAGGCTGAAGAGAGGGCTGAGCAGTTACAAGCACTGGTTGCTCCTGCAGACGACCCAGGTTTGGTTCCTAGCAAGCACATAATTAGCTCACAACCATAATGGCAGTGCCAGGGGATCTGACGCCCTCTCTGCCTCTAGGAGCACTGCACGTATGAAGTGGACTTGAATGTGTGCAGCAAAACACACATACACATAAAATAAAAAATCTTAAAAACAAAAAGCAGCAAAGGCCTCCTCAAATATTCTAGACCTGGTTCATTCCCTGGATTATATGGCTGTTGCTCATGATGACTAAATTCACGTCATATAAAATTAGAGAGACCTCAGTAAAGTTGATTTAAAAAACAAAAACAAAACACTCAACCGGCAGTGATGGTGATGACTCTTTAATCCCAGCACTCAGGAGGCAGAGACAGCTAGCCAAAACATACACACAAAAAACTCACAAGAAATTCTCCTGAAACTATATTAATTTTACCTTATTTTTCTAATTTGCACATCTTATTAATACTAGTGTGGGGTGGGTTGCGCATGCGTGCAGGGGCGTGCATGCACGATGTATGAGTGTGAGTGTCACAGCTCTTGTGTGGAGGTCAGAGGGCAACTTTGTGGAACTGGTTCTCTGTTTCCTCCTTCACACGGGTTCGGGGTTGACCTCAACTGCCAGGCTTGCTCTACAAGCACCTTTATCCACTGAGCCATCCTGCCACCCCAGTTTTCTGATTTGTTTATAAAAAAATACCTTAGACATGCCAGCTCTCTTTATCACACTAGGAATTATACATCGTGGGCCAGTTTCTCCCGCAAATCCACACCTGCAAAGAAATGGAAAATTAAACACTCGACTTATAACATTCTTTCTAAATATCTGCCAGAGAAACAATGGCCACAAAACATCTGGAGATACTTCTGCTGCACTTAAAGGGTCAAAGGACAAAAATCTAAAAAGATATTAACACCTATTGATAATTTCATAACACGCTAAAGGAAGAAGCAAAGTATATCAAATCTGTTACACCGAAATAAGCCAGTGTCTCATTTATTTTTACAACCCTGCATATACACCATGTGACTTCCTTCAAATGTGAGAGGATATGAGAAGGGCATTGGTAGGTGATTTAGTTACTCTGTAGCATTGTAAGAGTGTACTTACATAAACCTAAAAACACAGCTGTGTGTGACTGTTGTTAGACTACACACTTTTATAACATGTTATTATGCTAAATACTACAGGCAACTCTAACTCTAATACTTTGAGTAAGTATTTGTACAGCTAAATGTATGAAAACATGGAATAACGGGAACTACAATCATTCAGAATAAAGAAACTCTGGTCAATGACAACCCACATGTTAATGAAAAACCATGACATCATGTATGTGGTCTTTCATTGACTGAAATGTCATTCACTATATGACACATGACTGATTCACATACACAGTATCAAAAATTTTATAATTCTGTTATTAGCTTCAACATTGATAAATACTAAAGCACTATTGCTAATAAAGTAACTGCTAGCATGCTACTTCTCAAGACTGTTTTTTAATATATATATATATATATATATTATTTTATGTGTATGAGTGTTTTGCCTGTGTGTATGTATGTGCACTATATGCATGCCTGGTGCCCACTGAGGTCAGAAAAGGTCCTTAGCTTCCCTGGAACTTGAGTAAAGGATGGTTGTGAGGCACTCTGTGGGTGCTGGGACCTGAACCCAGGTCCTCTGCAGGAGTAGCAAGTGCTCTCCCCCCCTGAGCCAGTTCTCCAGCCCCAAGGCTATTTCTTCAACTATGTGAATCTACAGTTACAATAACTTCATACGCTGTGAGAGCAAACACGCTTACACTCACAATAGCATTGCTATGATTTTATTAATATTTGTTTACTGTGTGGATGTGTGTGGCCGTGATAGAGTGGACACAGGAGGTGAGAAGACAGCTTGTGGGAGTTGGTTCTCTCCCTCCACTCTGGGTCCTGAGACTGAACTCAGGTTTTCAGACTTGGCAGCAAGAACCTTTACTGGGTGAGTCATCTCATTGGCCCAGGTATTGTTATTTATTTTTATTTTATATTCATTGGTGTTTTGCCTGCATGTATGTCTGTGTGAGGGTGTCAGGTCCTTAGAACTGGAGTTACAGACAACTGTAAGCTGCCATGTGGTTGCTGGGAATTGAACCCTGATCCTCTGGAAGAGCAGCCAGTGCTCTTAACTGCTGAGCTATCTCTCCAGCCCTGGCCCAGGTGTTAATTTTTTAAAACTATATATTCTATCCTTTTAAAAATTAGTATTTAAGCCAAGCATACTGGGCATATATGCAATAACAGCACTCAGGAGGGCAGAGAGAGTAGGATCATGAGTTTGGGGCCAACCTGGGCTACATCAGACATTCCAAAAAAGAAAAATCAGTAGCCAGTGCCATATCTCTTTTGTGTTAGTAAAACAAATTTTGTTTAAAAAATTGTAAAAATGATTATAATGCAAATTTACCGTTAAATTACACCTTTTGTTCTCCAGGGTACTTTTTTATACTGTTCTCCTGTGCCCAGGTATCTCTCTCTCTCCATTCCTTTTTTTTTTTTTAAACCCCTGGCTGTCATCCAACTACTCACAGAGATCCGCCTGCCTCTAAAGGCACGCACCACCATGCCATGGAGCTTCTCTCTCCAGCTTCTTTCTCCATTCTTTTTTTTTTTTTTTTAGATTTATTTATTTATTATGTATACAGCATGTATGACTGCAGGCCAGAAGAGGGCGCCAGATCTCATTACAGATGGTTGTGAGCCACCATGTGGTTGCTGGGAATTGAACTCAGGACCTCTGGAAGGGCAGTCAGTGCTCTTAACCTCTGAGCCATCTCTCCAGCCCCTTTCTCCATTCTTATCTCCACATTGCTCCTCAAAGTCCTCAAGACACATGTACTGGGGTGGTTTAAGCTCTCCTTGACATCATTCTTAAATGATGTGTTTAATTATATTCCTACATAATAATTTATTTTTCCAATGTATAGCCAAAATAATTATTTCCAGGTAGTAATCTCTAAGTACTTACCACATTGTTTAAAAAAATAAAATAAAATAAAACATAAATATGAGAGGGCCAAGTAGAGAATGAGAGAATAATCAAGAACCATGTATAACCCAAATCTGTAACTCCTAAGGGGCAATTTTTAAGTATGTTCCTGTGGCTATTTACTCAGTAGTTACTTGATATTTACTCAGGTGAGACAGTGCTTACAGATGTGTAAAGAAATATTTCAAGCATCTCTATTCATAAATAAATTCACCTCATATATACATATATGTGTGTGCGTATGATGTAATTCTGTCAGTTTTCTCTTGAGCCGAATATGCATTTCAAATATAACATCACCTTGTATGTGCATATATGTGATATAATTCTGTGTTTTCTCTTGAGTCCAATACAGGGCCTCCGAAATGGACGGTCCAAAGGCCTCAAAACTTTCCATCAACCCCGACACTGTCCAAAAGTTCTAAGGTTTGTGTATCTGTGTCTTTCACCTGTGCCCTTGAAAGAGATCTCTGCATCTTTGAGGACCACTACTCCAGTGTTTACAAAATTTTTTTTTTTTAAGTGCAAACTGTGGTCTAAGAGTTTAGGTTAGGTGACCAACACGATGTCCAGTCTTACCTATACGGTTTCACGTCTTCATGCGCCTGGTCTTCCTAGGAGCAGGGTTTCCTACACTCTTGGGGTAGGAACCAACAGGGCTCCCCACTCCATACATGTTTTATGACGGAAAGAGTCCACAAGCCTTACAGCTCGATCTCGGCTTTCCCATCTGACCCAGCCAGAGGTAGAAAGCAGACTCCGGGGGCATCGCTGTCAAACCCTGCAGCGATGGCCCCTGATCATCTTAGGCGGGGTGGGCGAGGGCGGCTCCCAAAGCTTCCCGGGCCTCTCGGCCCACCGGATCGGCCCGAGAGTCCTCTTAGACGACACCCCGTCACTGAGGACCGAGCTTCGCCTCGAGGCAACGAGGGCGGCGGGCGGCGGGCACGCCGGGGGAAGGTCCCGGCTGCCCAGCCCAGCCGGCCTACCCCCGGCTGCCGGGCCGCGGCCACCCGCCCTCCCCTGGGGCCCCGCAGCCACCCCACGGCCACTCACTTGGTGAAGGCTTCTCCCAGGTCGATCACGACCGCCGTCTTCTCGCCGCCGCTCCCCAGGCCCTCGTAGAGCGGCATCGCGGAGAGACCGTGCAGACGTCAGGCAGTCCGCCGGGGCGAGAGTTAGCCTCGGCGCGGGGGCGGGGCGGGGTCCTCGCGTGGCTGAGGACCCGAGCTGGCCAAGGAGAAGCCTGACGCCGTAGCCTTCCTCGCAGACGCTCTCGTTTGGGGGTCCGGGGAGCGCGCGGAAGGCCCAGGCGGTCAGGCGCCCGGACACCTTAGGGGGCGGAGCCTTTCGGGTCCTTCCGCCCAGCGGCCTGGGGCGCCTGCGCGGGAGGCTCTTTCCCACCCCTGGGGGTGGAGGCGGGAACTCAAACACCCTGGCTCATTCCGCAGTTCTGTCTGTGTTGAACGTCTGTCCTGACGTTTAATCGCCGCAGTAAACACGCAAGATAGAGTCTGCTCAGGAGAGACTGACTTTCACTGTTCCCGCAGCGGAATGAATTGAAAACCTGCCTTGGGGAGGTGGAGACAGGCGGATCCCCCAAAGTTCACTGGCCGGCTAGCCTCGGTGCATGGGGAGCTCCAGGCTGAGTGACAGATCCTATCTCAAAAATAAGCCATTGAAAACGACGCTTAGGTCTGCCTGTGGCCTCCACACGCAGAGACACGCGTGTGCACCGGCGCCCAGACAAAAATCTTCTAACATAAGTACACGTGATGTTTTCTTTGGCACTGAGTCTTCTAAAAATGTCAATTCCTATCTGTTAAAGTAGCATCTGAATCCATGGAGCCTTCGTCTGGATTAGTGGAAACAGTGCTGAACGAGAGGGTACTTTTTTCTCCAGAATTTTGTGTAAGCTGAGGAGAGATGCAAAAATCTTTTTGTGGTAAAGTACAATTGACACTCTGACAGTGGACTGTTTACATGCTTCACAGCTTACTATGAAAATATTTTCTTTAGAATTATAGCTTAACTTGGTGTAGTATTGAAGAAATTGTCGGACAGGGCACAGAGGAGAGAGGTCCCACAGGAGACCTTAGAGCTGCTGGACTGGGTGGAATGGTAGACCTACCAAATTTTTGTCTACCAAGAACCTCAGAATGAGATTTTACTATAACCAGGGTCTTTGCAGTTGTAATTAAGTTCAAATGAAATTATGGTTAAGATGAAGCCTAGTCTACCAACTACTAATGTTGGTATGCTAGGTTGGGTGTTATCTCTATGACTGTAGGAAAAGGAATGTCCTGATAACCCCCAGAATATCTTTCATAACCTGCTGTACATGCCTATGCCTCTAAATTGAGCAGGGACAAGGTCTTTTCTGTTAAGTCTGCACAATGCTCAACTTTGGAAATTGTACTGCTAGTAAACACATTTACCTGCATGCTGATCAGTGATCCTCCTGAAAGTAAATTTTTGGAAGTAATTGCATGAAATAGGAATTTGTGATGGGGAGGGGAATTTCAAGATGAGTGGAAAAGCCTGGTGTGGTGGTGCAGGCCTTTAATCCCAGCACTCAGGAGGCAGAGGCAGGCAGACCTGGGCATAGGTCCCTTTTCCTTTGGAAAGCCTCTTCCTACTTTGAGCAAACTACATGCTCCAGGTGCTTTAGTGATGCCCTGGGGTTTGTTATGATTTCTGCAGAATCGAGAGAACTAAGGAGAGTTGCTGGAGCTGCTCTCATGAGTTGAACCACACATTCAGTCTTCCTTGTTTCTCTTCTGCTAGTCTAGCCTGGGCCACATATTCAGTCTTCCTTGTTCCTCCCTGCTGGTCTGGACTGGACCACACATTCAGTCTTCCTTGTTTCTCTCTGTTGGTCTAGCCTGGACCACACATTCAGTCTTCCTTGTTTCTCCCTGCTGGTCTGGCTTGGACCACACATTCAGTCTTCCTTGTTTCTCCTCTGTTGGTCTAGCCTGGATCACATATTCAGTCTTCCTTGTTTCTTCTCTGCTGGTCTGGCCTGGACCACACATTCAGTCTTCCTTGTTTCTCTTCTGTTGGTCTAGCCTGGACCACACATTCAGTCTTCCTTGTTTCTCCTCTGTTGGTCTAGCCTGGACCACACATTCAGTCTTCCTTGTTTCTCCTCTGTTGGTCTAGCCTGGACCACACATTCAGTCTTCCTTGTTTCTCCCTGCTGGTCTAGCCTGGACCACACATTCAGTCTTCCTTATTCCTCCTCTGCTGGTCTGGCCTTCTTTCCTCCTAGGTCTAACAACTGTTACAACTATGTAATGAAGTCATTTCTAAGAGAGCTGGACAGCTAGGTCAGCACTGTACATTCTAGTGATCACAGGCTACCGGGATGACGTGGACATTAATTTTTGGAGTGGTTCCCAGCATGGGGCTGCCCATCGTCACTGCAGCCAGCAACTGGGGCCACAAGCTATTCCAAGTCCTCAGCTCTCAAGTGGAGGCGGGCAGAGCCAGAGGCAGTCTGGTCCTCACACTCACATCAGGAAGGGCAATCACATGATGAAGCTGAACCCAAACACTGAAAATGTGACTGTTCACCCTACGTGCCCAAACTGGTCAGGAAGAACCATCGCACCACCCCTCTGCGGGCTTCCGGCCATTAGGTCTTATTTCTTTCCAAGACATTACACACAGATTCCCTGGGATACAAAAGTGCCACTTTCTGGAGTGTGTAAATTGGAATCTGTTGGTTACATGAATTTATCAAGTTAATTCTGCTGGTAAAGTAAATTTTAATTAAAGGGCTCTTGGGGAAAAAAAAAGGAGAGCGATTGCACCAGCTACATTCACTATCACAAATGATCTCATTTCTATTTTTTTTTTTTTTATTGTGTGGAAGGCAAGGCATTCAGTTAACTCCCCCAACAGGTTCATTTCCCAGAAAACTAATAAAGTCAAGCTAAGTGTATGTAGCTGTAAGCATTGCTACTTAGAGCCACTCAGTGTCTCCAGCTCTGTCTGGAGTCCCCTTTCTCTTGGGATTTATCAGGAGCAGACATTCTTTGGGTCCCCAAAGGTTGTAGCCTTGTCTTAGAGAACTACTCAGTTTAGAGTTATAGCACACCATCTGTCTCCCTCAGATGAGGACATTTGCCAGAAGAACAGGGTTTCTTTTTCTCAATTTTTTTTTTACAAAAAAAAAATAATAACAAAAGTGATAGACTTGATCTGTGAGAGTCAGATTGAGAATTCTCCCATTGATCTGCAGAACCTAGTCTTATCAGGTTTGGGGATAAGAAATTTACCTCTGTTGAAGGCAGTGATGGTGATAATTTAAAAAATTTTTTTCTTTTAATGATTTATTTGTATTTTATGTACATTGGTGTTTTGCCTGCATGTGTGTCTGTCTGTGAGAGGGTGCCAGACCCCCTGGAACTAGAGCTACAGATAGGTGTGAGCTGCCATGTGGGTGCTGGGAATCGAACCCAGGTCCTCTAGGAAGAACAGCCAGTACTCTTAATCATCTAAGCCATCTCTCCAGTCCCTGGTGGTGATAATTTTAGAGGTGAGGTTGGACCGAGTTGCACTCACATCAGACTTCTAATGGGAAGAAGTTGAGGTTTGGGACTCTGAGGCCGTGTATACTAGTGTGCCATTTAGTTAAATTAGAGCAACAGGAGCTAGACTTAAAATGTCCTGCCTTGGGGCTGGAGAGATGGCTCAGTGCTTAAGAGTGTTTGCTGAACATAAGGACCTGAGTTGGGATCCCTGCACCCATGCTTTAAAAAAAGTTGGTTTGGCTATACATCCACCTGTAATCAGCACTGGGGCTATGGTGTGTGTGTGGGATGCAGAGACCTGAGGATGGGTGTGGTTTGCTGGCCACAGCCTAGCTCCAGGTTCAGTGAGAAACCCTGTCTCAAAGAAATAAAAGTAAAGAATGGCAGAGCAGGGCATTGTTAACCTGACAACCTGTTTTGGCACTCTTGAGAGCACACACACACACACACACACACACACACACACACACACACTCAGTCTTCCTTGTTCCTCCCTGCTGGTCTGGCTTGGACCACACATTCAGTCTTCCTTGTTTCTCCCTGTTGGTCTAGCCTGGACCACACATTCAATCTTCCTTGTTTCTCCTCTGTTGGTCTGGCCTGGACCACACATTCAGTCTTCCTTGTGTGTGTGTGTGTGTGTGTGTGTGTGTGTGTGTGTGTGTGTGTGTGTGAGAGAGAGAGAGAGAGAGAGAGAGAGAGAGAGAGAGAATAAATAGCAAAATGCAAGTTAGAAGAAGAAGGAGAAGGAGAAGAAGAAGAAGAATGAAAGAGGTGCCTGATGTCAAGACTTCTTAGTTAGGGTTTCTATTGCTGTGAAGAGACACCATGACCACGGCAACTCATAAAAAGGAAACATTTAATTGGGGCTGGCTTTCAGTTAAGTCATAGTGGGAAGCCTGGCGGCATACAGGCAGACATGGTGCTGGAGAAGGAGCTGAGAGTTCTGCATCTTGATCTGAAGGAAGCAAGAAGAGGTTGAGACACACTGGGCCTGGCTTGAGTTTCTGAGACCTCAAAGCCCACCCCCCAGTGACACACTTCTTCCTTCAACAAGGCCAAATCTAGTCCTACAAGACCACACCTCCCAATAGGACCATTTCCTGTGACCAAGCATTCAAACGCGAGTCCATGGGGGCCATTCCTATTCAAACCACCCCAGCTTACAAAGCTGTAGTAAGGAGGATGGTAACACAAAAATAATAAACACGTGGAACAGAAGACGACAGAGACATCAGTGCATACACCTGGGCAACAAAGGTGCAGGAGAAATCCCATGGAGAAAGGGTGGTTTTAAATAAATAGCACTGGAAAAATTAGATGCTCATTTGCAAATAAAGAAACAAGGACTGTATTTCATAAAAAATAATAAGAATGAATTGTAGGCCTAAAAACAAAATCCAAACCACAAAACCTCAAAAACACAGAGAAAATCGTCTGTGGCTTTGGGCTTTGTGAAGGTCTCTTAGAGATGATACTATAAATAGTATTTAATTAAAATGTAAAAGACCCATCCGAAGGCACTAAGGAAATGAAAATGCATTGATTGGAAAGAGTGACAGGAAGTATTTGGAAAGCCACGTATGCGATAAAGCATCCAATATGAAAAAAAGAATTCCTAAAAACAGAAAAAAAAAAAAAGCCCTCATAAAAGTCAGTGTGTTAACTTTCTGCAGCTATTGTGAAAGGGCTGGGCTCTTTAACTTAACACAGAGGAACCATTTCTTCAGATCAGTTCGGCAAGTTCTGGGCCACGACTGACTGGCCCTCTTGCTTGGGCCTGTGGGAAGCAGAGCATCATATTGGTGTTATGGCAAAGCAGAGCCCTTACCTCCTAGTCAGAAAATGGGAAGAGAAAGGAAGCAGGGTCCCATGAATCCTTCAAGAGTACCCCGCTAACCATCTAAGGTCCTCATAACAGACCTCAACACACCACCATCCGATATAGCGCCACCTGGGGACCACATCTTGTTTAGCACATGGATTTCTGCAGAACTTTCGAGATCCCAGCAGTGAACTAAGGAACCGCTCGAGTCTTAAAATGAGAGTGACATTTGAGTAGACATCATTAAAGAAAATCTGAGTAGACATCATTAAAGGAGTTACATGGAGGCCAGAGAGATGGCTCAGTGGTCAGGAGTCCTGGCTGCTCTTCCTCAGCACCTATACAGAGGATCACAGCCTCTGTAACCCAAGTCCCAGGAGACCTGACCCCCTCTTCTGACCTCCAGGGTACCGCACACACATGGTGCACAGGTACACATGTGGACAAAACATCCATATACACAAAATAATTATATATATATGTTTTTTAGATTGATTTATTTATTTTATGTATGAGTGCTGTACCTGCATGTATGCCTTTATGCCAAAAAAGGGCATCAGATCTCATTATGGATAGTTGTGAGCCACTTTGTGTTTGCTGGGAATTGAACTCAGGACCTCTGGAAGAGCAGCCAGTGCTGCCGTCTCTCCAGTCCCCAGTAATTTTTTTTTAAAAGACATAAGAGGGGCTGGAAAGATGGCTTAGCCGTTAAGGGCACTGACTGCTTTCCCAAATGACCAGGGTTCAAATCCCAGCTCCCAAATGGCAGCTAACAACTGTCTGTAACTCCAAGATCTGACACCCTCACACAGATTTACATGCAGGCAAAGCAATGCACATAAAATAAAAGTAAATAAATTTGAAAAGAAAAAGAACAAGCCTTTACCACAAAGAAGCAACATTTAGATCCATCACAGAGACTTTTACATCAATGTTCTCAGAAGTGTCATTCATAAAAGCTCCCAAATAAAAATGTAGCTATCCTTTGGCATCCTCAAGGGATTGGCTCCAGGGCTCCAAGATCTCCTGCAGACACCAACTATCATACAATCATGCCGTCAATGTGCATCCAGCTGTGTGATTTAAAGCATCACTCAACCTAATCCAATGGGAATGCTGGGTAGATAGCTGCTAAGCTGTGTTGCCAATGGAGAAGGGAAATACCTGCACATGCTCAGTGTGTACACATTGAATTTGAGATTAGAGTGGGTGGAGGGCTCACTGAAACCCAAATGTCCATCATCAAGAAATGGTGGTGTATGCACAGAAAGAAATGTTCCTTGATAACGAAGAGGACGGCACTCACACACACTGCAATGTGAATATCAAAATAATTAGAAGGAAGGAAGCCAGTCAGAACTGAGAATCTGCTGTATGCTTCTATTCACATAACTGTATAAAATGAAGCCGGTGCTGAAAGCAGATCAGTGGGCGGCTGGGAAGAGCAGTATGGACATCTCAAAGGAGCATTAGGAAATGGATAGGATGATAGATGTGTTCATCATCTTGATTGTGGTGATGGTTTCGGATGGAGGTTTATACAATCAAAACTCATTCAGTTTTGTACTTGAAATATGTGCAACCTGTTGCATGTCAAGGATGCTTCCATGACATTGCTTAAGGGAAAGGCTTGTGTTAGAGGTGTATCTATGTGACCAGAAGCTTGGTCGCATATTCTTGAGCTCTTTACGTGGCGCTCCCTTGGGGGTCAAAAGAGGGCAAGAAAACACGTACCTCACAAGGTGCTTTAAGCTCTGAGCACAGCGCTGTCTGCATCCATGGAGGACACAGCATCTTGTCTCTTCTGTAACAGATTTAGTTTTCCTCTTATTTCCTCAGCAAAATGCTTGTGTTCTCCCTCTGTGTGTTCAACCTTTACCTTCAGAAATCAAAGGGTATGTTTTTTTTTGAAGCCCAAAACTCATATGGAAACAAGGGAGAACTCACAGAATGAGCAGGCAGCCATGTGAATGCCTGTTCATTGCTGAGTACTCCTGGGGTCTGGGCTCGCCTACCACCAAGGGATGCAAACATTTAAACCACGTGGCTTATGTGTGGATCCCCACCCCCATATTCACCATGATAAAAATTATAAAAACAAAGTAAGTTTTGAAAAATAAAGACCATATATTTTAGAGTCAGGCCAAGGGTCAGGTCCTGCCTCATCACTTGCTACCTTGGGCAGCCTCTTTTAATTTTGCCACGTGTGATGGCTAATCTTGTTGCCGACTTGACTACACCTGTGACCAACTAAAGCCGAAGGTGCTAGGTACTCTTGTGAGAGATGCTCTTAATCAGATTATTTGATACAGGAAGATCTACCTTAAGTCTAGGCCACACCTTCTGGTGGCATCCTAGATAGAAAGACATGGAAGGAGGAGACTTTGTTTTTTGCCTGCTGGCCTTCATTCTTGCTGGCAAGTGTCTATCCTGCTGCCGTGGCTGGTATTAAACCCAGCTTCACCAGGATTCCAATGTAGACTGAAGAACCGCAACTCTTCACGAATCTTCCAGACTCCAGCCTCAGATAAGGACTGCTGAGACATCCAGCCTCATAATCTAAACAACTATTGGATTCTCGGCCTTTCTGACGTGAGACAGCCATTGTTGGACTACCTGGACCACATCCTCTAAGTCAGTCTAGTAGATCCCATTTTATTTTATCTATCTATCAATCATCTATCTATCTATCTATCTATCTATCTATCTATCTATCTATCTATCATCTATCTATCTATCTATCTATGTATTTATTTTATTTTTTGTTTTTGTTTTTGTTTTTTGAGACAGGGTTTCTCTGTGTAGCTTTGCACCTTTTTTGGAACTCACTCTGTAGCCCAGGCTGGCCTTGAACTCACAAAGATCCTCCTGGCTCTGCCTCCCCAGTGCTGGGACTAAAGGCATGTGCCACCACTGCCTGGCTCCCATTTTAATAATTACATAATATACAGGAAAGATGCAGGGGAAATACTTAGCAAAGGGTTTCTTAGCCTTTGGCCATACTTGCACTTACCCCTGAACCCAGATGGAGACCCCTGTCTGTCACCCTCTGATGTTAGCCTTCCTGTGTACCATGTGGCAGAGGGGCAGTTAAATACCAGGTATCTTGGCTTCCAGTCTGGTGTTCCTGCCACGGGGCAAGGATGTTATTTTTATTAGACTACTTCAAATCCGAATCCGTATCTACTGATGAAACCATACTAGTTAAGAGACCAAGAAAAGCTCCTTTGGACCCACCTCAGTGCTGTTAACATTAATGACCGTTTTAGCCCCTAGTGAGACACTGGTGCACTTTGTGCTGGACCAGGTTTCTTTCAGATCTCTGTGCTGGGTAGCCCTGGGGCTGGACTGGAGATTGTTAATAGCCATTGAAGTGGAGGCTATCAACCACAAGATGGCGCTCGGTTCTCGTCTTTCAGAAATGCAAAGTTGGCCAAACTGGAAGCTAAAACAGCATTTTTCAACTCAGATGATAAAGTACTTATTTCTCAAAAATTGCCCCCCTCCCTCCTGAAATAGTAAGGATATGCCAGAGAACACCAAGAAAGCTCTGCTTGGGATGAGACCTCAAGGGTGAAGGCAGATGGAGTGCGCAGGCCTTGTAGAATGTCTTGAAAGAGGCACAGACAGACAGACAGCCTGCCTGTCTACCTTGAGGTCTTTGTTCCCACACAGGCAAATCTCCTAACTCTAACAGGGGCCACAGGAAGGCTCTCTTCCCTTGATCAGGCAACATCCGAGCCCTGATGAGGCTTTAAAATCACCAAATTCCTTGCCAGATGTGATGGCTCACATCTGTAATTCCAGCACACAGAGGATCACTGTGGTTTTGAGGTCACTATGGGTTACACAGTAAGACTCTGTCTCAACAAAACAAAACAAAACAAACCCCTTCCTTGTCTATCATAAGGATTATAATATATTCCTTATTCCTTCCCCTGCATCAAAAGCATATGTTTACATTTCTCTCCGTGTTCTTTGCTTTAACATGTCCATACACATACACCACCTATCACCTGTGGCCTTGCCAGTCCTGGGGATAGAAAGTGTCCTTTCTCAGACACATCTAGGCCTAGGCAGAAGTGACTCTGCCAGGCCTCAGAGCCAAGGCCTTCTGCTGATGGGCTGTTCATTTTCTTTCCAAGTCCTTCTTTCTCGTCTGCGGAAGGTGGATTAGGAAACCAAGAGCATCCGCAATGGGTGGCTGCTAATCTCATTCTTCAAGCAAGAGAACATTTGGGTGGCAGGAGGTAATCAGAAGCCTAGAGCTTAAGTTAAGGTGACATCATCTTTCCTGAGAAACTGCAAAATGTGGTACAGATGCATGCACACGTGGTTGGAGAGAACACACCCGGAAACGGGTGGTTAGAAATGATTCCTAACAAATGAATGGGTTGAGGAATGGGACTAGGGTGAGAAAAACATATTCGGAGAGGGACACCCTGACTGAAGTAGGAAACTGCAAGGCACCTCTGGGGACCACAGCAGCATCTGTGCTGTTGGAGAGGACCACAGAGTGTGACGGAGAGACTCATACCAGAAAGAGTTGAGAGATCACACAGCACCTTGTATACCCCACCAAAGCGCTGGAGCCCCTGGAGATTTCAGGGAAGGCAGTTCAAAATATACATAGATCCCTCTAGGGTGGGGAGACAGATTTAGAAGGGTATTTCTGTACTCAGGATGACTTGACAGTAATTTAGGAACAAGACAATGGTTCTTGTTCCAGAACTAGGATGATGGTAAAATATGTACCTAGGGACATCTGGGAGACCCACAGAAGAGGGTCTACTAAATGGCAACCAAGTGTGACGTCTGGGCAAGGGACAAAGCTCAGAGGGAGAGCAGTAGTGGCCCCTCAGGCATGTGGCTCTGTCCTCAGTCCCCAACACTGAAAAGGGAAAAAGAAACAGTGGCCTCACCAGCTGATAGGGAGACTCCCAGGAGGAGCTGGTTTAGAAGTGGATGTTGTGATGCTGATCTGGAGTGCCCTGAAGACGTCAGGTGGAGGTGACTAGCGGGGCAAGGCTGGGGACTGGAGTGAGGTGACTAAGTGTCAGTTGTTTGGGGGCACAGAACCAGGTAGGTGCAGTTCAAACCAGCAATGTGGATGTGATGGGCCTGGATGGATGCAGAGGCAGAGGGTAGCAGGTAAACAAGAAATGGAGTTGAGACAGTCGGGTGGATACCTTCTGGATCTATATGATAAGGGGAAGATGGGCAGAGGGATGGGACTGGACAGAGGGCAGAAGAGTCTTTTATATTTTCGTGTTTCATTTGTATGCTGGTTTAGAAAAGGAAAGCTTTTGTCAGACTCCTGGACTGAGAGGAGGGAGTAAGTAGAGGGGGATGGGTTGAAAGGATATGGTCCTAGCCGGGAGGTGGTGGCGAATACATTTAATGTTAGAGCCCTGGAGGCAGAGGCAGGCAGATCTCTGAGTTTGAGGCCAGCCTGGTCTATAGAGTGAGTTCCAGGACAGCCAGGGCTACATAGAGGGAAAAAAAAGAAAGAAAAAAAAGAGAGAAAGAGGGAAAGCAAGCGAGAAAGGAAGGAAGGAAGGAAAAGAAAAGAGAAGGGATATGGTCCTAAGAGGTAGGAAGAGAAGGGGTGGCAATGGGTGAATTTTGATTGGCAGGCGTGTATGCAATATCGTCTGAGGGTAGAGGAAAGTGTCAGGCTGAGTGAGTGGTTAGAGATAACCTCTAAGGTGAGGGAGTGAGGGCTGGAGAGATGATTGCGTGGTGAGGGGCACTGGCTGCTCTTGCACGAGACCCTGGTTCGTTTCCCACATGGCGGTTCACAGTGATCTATGACTTCAGCTCCAGGGGATGTGACACACTCTTCTGGTCTCCAAGGCAACTGCCCAAATGCGGTAGATCTGCATAGTAAAAACCCATGCGTAAAATAAGAACAAAGTCTTAGTGAGAGCATGATAAGTTGACTCAAAGCAACAAAGCCGTGGGGAAAAGATTGGAGATGACGTGCTCAGAGGACCGTCACCTGGTGGACAACAGTGTGAACAGCAAAGAAAGGCTGACTTGGACTCTGGTGCCGTGGGACCTATTTGGCTTTGGGCAAATTATCTGATCTTCCTTGAGACTCAGTTTCTGTTTTGTAAAATGAGGATAATGAAAGACCCCCACCCCTTCACCGGGCGGTGGTAGTGCACACCTTTAATCCCAGTACTCAGGAGGCAGAGGCAGGTGGATCTCTGAGAGTTTGAGGCCAGCCTGGGCTACAGAGTAAGTTCCAGGACATTACACAGAGAAACCCTGTCTTGGAGAAAAAAAAAAAAACCATCATAGAAGCGCTTCAAGGGTCAAGTAATTTTTACTCTATAAATGAGACTGCTTGGGGTAGGGGATCCATTTGGAGATCAAAGCCTTAAACCTACCAGAGAAGTCCATGGGTGGCAGCCTTTGGGTTCAGAGTCTTCCCTCTGTTTCTCACAGGACCAGAGATGACTAGAGTAGTGGTCATCCACATACCTTAGTTTGCTTTGTCCTTCTAGCATCCAGCCTGGCGCCGGCCTCACAGGAGACCTTCTGCTATGTGCCAGGTGACCGGCTAAATGAACTGCACACTACCACCATCTAGCCCTCCAGACTCCCGGCTCACAACTGCTCACCACAAGGGCACTGCTCTTACCTTCTCTGACTTCACAGCCCAGTAGTCACCAGACAGAACAATGGTCGCCCCTCGAGATGGATTTTGGGGATATAAAGGCTCTGTGTGCTTTAGCACGAGGTAGAGCTGATCCAGGTGTGTCGCTTAGGAAACCCTGAAGAGCCTTCTCATTCCGTGAGTGACCGCAAGTTGGGAAGTTAAGTATGGTCTGGATGGTGAGTGAGCCGCATGGGGACCCAGTGGAAGGGGCCAGCCCTATAGCAGAGCCAACTCTGACATTTCCTCAGAAGTGGCTTTGGGTGTTCCAGCTAGGTAAGTACTTGTGAGGGAAACTGAAAAGAAAAGAAGCCATGGTGTGGATAATAAGCTACCAATGCACACCTTTCACACCAGCTGGAGGTGAACAGGGAACCAAGGAATCCATAAACTGATCGAGCCTCCTCAGCTCGCCCCGGTATCGACAAGAGCCTCTGTGAAGCTCAGGTGGGGTTTCCAAGCCTATCACTTATTTCCCCCCCCCCCCTGGGAGTTGCTCTTGTGAATCACTCTCTTTGACCACCAAAGGTCAGGGTGCAGTCAGGAACAGGCAAGATCCAGGAAAGCCCAGCTCCAACTGAAGCCGCTCGCCTGGCCCCCACCCGCTGTTCATCTAGATTGACCTGGGTTTGCTGAACTCCCAGTAGTGACGGCAGGATTCCTGTCCCGTTTGGAGCTGACGTGAGCAGACACAACAGAAGCTGCCTGCCATCAGATTAAGGCTCCCGAAAACCATTCTCCTTTCCCACATGCTATGCTTGGGAGCCGCCCATCTGCCAATCAAGGAAGCGAGGGAGATGTGTTCTATAAGCCAATCTCTTGCCTTGCTCACCGTTCTGAAACACAGGCCGGAACTAGAAATCTGTATGCCATGCCATCTCTGCCTGTGGTTTTGTTCATCATTCCTGAACAGCTAGTGCTGTGTGCTCACCCACCCAGGGCTGTCTCCAAGCCTTTGCCCGGGGCCATGCCAAAGAAGTAATCACTGTCCCCCCCGGGCCTGTAAACCACAGGATGTGAGGTTACTGGAACATCTGAAGACGCACAATTGTGTTTGGTCACAATAACGCCCTGGCTGGGTGAAAGAGAAGTCTCACTGTCCTGTGCAGAGTGAAGACGAGGGGAGCCGGTCCTCCCTCCCCGGGTGCATGTAGTGTTGTGCTCCTTCTGGTCTCTTCTGAGCGCTGGTTTCTTTATTTCATCCTGTTTGATGTGTTTTCGTCTTCTCCAGTGCCGAGCAAAAGCATCTTGCATTGTGATGCAGCTAAGCTGTCTGTTCAGGATAATCCTTGCTTGTTGTCCTTAGGCGATAAAACGTAATCCACAACACCCTGGTACACCAGCAGCTTCCGCGGATGGAGTTGGAGGAACATTAACATCAAGTAGGCAAAATCCATCCTAAGATTAGTCGCACTCCGTAAAAAATAAAATGTAACTTAGGATGAATACAAGGTTTCTTCTATAAGTGAGCGGTTCTGTATTCACTTGCCCAAATCCATCACATGCCTGCTGTTCTGCATACCTGATCCGGAAGCTGGATGGGGTATGTGTGCACTTGGTACAGCCGGTTTCCAAGAGGGGTCAGAAGGATGGATGGGTGTGTCACCGCTCTGGGCTGCACCTCTGGGAGTTAGGATTAGTACTTCCATTAGCAAGCTTTCGCAGCGCCTACGCTGTGACGGAAGAGGAGACCATCAAAGAATAACAAATCAATGGGTTAGTGAGTCGGGATCGGAGTTTAGGACAGGTGCTATTGGAAACCTCTCCGGGGTAGGGACACAAGAGAAGCTAAGGTTAGGACGGGTGGGCAGGAGAGAACGGTCAGAGCAGAGTCACGAGCTAAGACCGCGAGAGATGGATCAGAGGAAGTGTTCCAAGGGGAGACCCTACTCACCTGGCTTCCTGACACGTGGCTCTGGAACTTCCACTTGTGGCTAAGCTCAGTATTAATTGGGTCCCTTCCTATGCCAGGCTCACCACTAACTAGGTCTTTAGGACGTCACTGCAAATGGGGTGATGGTGGTGTGTGTGTGTGTGTGTGTGTGTGTGTGTGTTGTTCCTGTATCTATGTGTACAACTTACTGCAATTTTTAGATAAAGAAAGCTCTGTTAATCTCCACCATCTAATAAATGCACCACTTCGACTTCCCTGATGATTCTCATGCCTCCCTTTTCACACCATCGCTCTTTGGAGATGACTGGGATAAAAGATAGCAACAACCTATGGGCGAACCCTGCCCTGGGCATCTGTGCGCCCTGCCGCACCAATTGCCCCAATTCATCACAGGCGGAGGCTGTTGGGCGGGATTTCAACATTCATCCCAGACCCTGTGCGCAGAAAGTTCCCTTTGTGTCTGAACTTAGGGACAGAGGGAGAGAGGAGAGAACTCAGGTAGCGAGGGCTGCCTGGAGCCGCAGCCAGGTTGCGTGCATCTGGCAGGCTTCCGAGAGGAGTCACAGGACGGATGGGCGGACCACGGTCCTTGGCAACACTCCTGGAGGTTCTGACTGGCATTCACAAAAGCTCCCATGTAGCTCCAGAGCCTCCTTTGTTTATGAGCCCTTGAAGTAGAGTGGGCTGGCTCACCAACTTGTGGTGAGCATCCCTTCCCTCAACTCCAGGCACCCCCACCCTCTGTGTCCCCAGCTCCTCCTTCTGAACACAGGGTCTCAGGTTCCACTTTTTGTCCTTAGGCCCCCTCCCCCCAGAGGCTTGAAGCTGAAACTGGAGGCAAAGCCAGCCCCAGTGCCAGGTGGAACCGTCAACTTGGGTCCTTTCAGCAGGGGCGTCGGGTTACCAGACACCCATCTGCTGGAAGAAACTGGAGCCAGATGGTTCTCAGGGGCATCAGCGCCACGCTTCCTTGCCTGCCCAGAAAAGGGGAGCCGCCTCACCTTCTGGCACCTTCCTACCAACAACTCCCATGTGGCCCCCCAAAGGCCTTTTCATTAATATCCCAACACCTCGCAGAAGAGCCCGAGTTCACTGCCAGGAAGAGTCGCCCTCCGGAGGAGCGGCAGCCTGCTGGCCTCCGCACCCACTTCTTATCTTTTCTACATAAACACAGCAACACTTCCCAGACAGAAGCCATGTCACCACCTCGTAGCTGCCATCGCCTCTTTGTGGCTTTCGCTAAGAGCAGTTCAGTGGTTAGTGACTGAAATAATTGTGATCTCTCTAAAAAGAAAAAATTAGCTGGCCAGTGGTGGCGCACGCCTTTAATCTTAGCCCTTGGGAGGCAGAGGCGGGTGGATCTCTGAGTTTGAGGCCAGCCTGATCTACAGAGTGAGTTCCAGGACAGCCAGGGCTACTTAAAGAAACCCTGAATCAATCAATCAATCAATCAATCAATCAATCAGGAAAAATAAAAAATTGTATCGGAGTGCTACATTAGTATAATTTAAAAGTCAAAGACTACTAGGCAGCATCTCCAGACACCAATGTTTTCAGCTCACAAGGCGGTTTCAGAAGGAAAGGATTTAATCCATATTTTTAAAATAACATTTTTATAATATCTGCCTACTGCTTGTTCATGCTTCTTCATTCCCTTCGGCCTGTTAGCAGTGTTCTAACAGGAAAGGTGAGACTCTCCCACCGGCCTATGCACGGGTTCTCCCCTCAGGCGCAGCTCCCTCCTCCAGGGCTAACCCTCTGCTTCTGTTAGTAGGGTTGGGGGCAGGCAGTGTTTTCTGAGACCCGCAGTCCGGGACGGTGTCCTCAGTTTCTGCTGCTTCGTTTGCCCGTCTGAGTTTGTATCACCCACGGAACTACAAACCTCCCATATCGTTAAGAACCAAACACACTATTGAGACTTTCCAGGGTGAACTGGTCTTCATGACTTGTTTCCTGGGTGTTCCTTCCTGTTTTTTTTTTTTTTGTTTTTTTTTTTCCCAGTCTGGACAAGCCTATCTTCATTCGGAGTCATTTCTTGTAAGACTTTTCTCTCCATATTGCTGGTGTGCACCAGCTGGCTTTCCAGCTGCGGGTCCTGGATGTCTGCGGGTCCTGGATGTCTGCGGGTCCTGGATGTCTGCGGGTCCTGGATGTCTGCGGGTCCTGGATGTCTGCGGGTCCTGGATGTCTGCGGGTCCTGGATGTCTGCGGGTCCTGGATGTCTGCGGGTCCTGGATGTCTGCGGATCCTGGATGTCTGCCGGTCCTGGATGTCTGCGGGTCCTGGATCTGCGGGTCCTGGATGTCTGCGGGTCCTGGATGTCTGTGGGTCCTGGATGCCTGTCAGCACCCTCTTATTTTTTTCTTTTCCTCTTGCCCTCTTGACTTTCTGCTTCTGCTTTCTGGGGGGACTCCCTTTCTCTCCCAACTCTCCATTCCGAACACCCATTTAGCTCTGTTCTGAGGAGCTCTCTCACTTCACTATGTGGTAACTCTCTGCTATTCCACATGCAATACACTCTGCCTCCAACAATATTCTCTAAAAGCCATTCACTCCCTGATTTTCTACTTTTAATTTTTAACATTTACATTTATTTAATGAAGGCGTGTGTGTGTGTGTGTGTGTGTGTGTGTGTGTGTGTGTGTGTGTATACATGTGAAGGGCAGAGGACCGCGTGTGGGAGTCTGTTTCTCCTTCTACCATGCAGGTTCTGGGGTTCAGACTTGGGTCACCAGGCTTGGCAGTAAGCACCTTTGCCTTCTAAATTACCCCTCCAGCCTAGGATCTGTTGTTCTAAAACACTAATTTCCTGAGAAGAACATGCAGTTTAGAAGAACCCAGCAGAGGTCTTCTTTTCAGGTCTCTACCTCGCCTCTTGAGAGTTACTCACAGCTTTGTGTGTCCTTCATAATCATTTGTCATGCATTAACATGCAAACACACACATAACCACGTGACTTTTCCCATCTCGTGCTGGTATACAGGATTTGTTTTCGCTCACTAAGAGGTGTTGGGGAGGCAGGAGAGTTGCTCACATTACAGCAGCCAGGATGCACTCGAAGAAGGCATGTCTTCGCTTGTGCCTTCAGCCCATGGGATGGTGCACCCCACATCAGGTCCAGTTCTTTGCCCACTAGTTAATCTTCTCTGAAATGTCCTCACAGATACACCTTACTAGTCTAGGCAATTTTTCAATTCTTTCAGGCTGACAATCAAGATTGTCCATCATAGATAGCCTGGGAGCCAAAACCAGCCTGCTACCCGTAGTTTTGTTTTGTTTTGTTTTGGTGTGTGTGTGTGTGTGTGTGTGTGTGTGTGTGTGTGTGTGTAACTATCTCTTTTTTTTGGAACAGATCCTTTGCTTCCATGTTGTCCAGGGTTGTGCTAACGCTGGAATTCCAGAGGTATGAAGTTCTAATACATGTCACGTGACTGACAAAATCTAAAATGTTCATTTGTTGGCCTTTTATAGAAATCAATTTCTAGTTCTTTTGATAGTATATTTTCCTGGTCTTTGTGTATAATAGCCATAAGAAGCCAGACAGCTTCTTTCCATACATGCTTATAAACTTCATAATACATTGCTTTTGTTTTTGCTTCAAATGGCCAATTATTTTGTAAAGGGTCTCAAACAGTCAGTTATTGTTTAAACTGTTTAAAAAATAGCATTACTATTTGTAAATCTCTTCATTATTTGTACGGATCCAGTTTTTCACAAATAAAACTTCATCATATATGCCTATAACCTTATTACATTTTTTTCCTATGGCGATATTTTATTTGTATTCAAATGTTATTTGTATGTTAATAAATAAAGTTGCCCAGGGGTCAGCGCTATTAGCAAGCCATAGGAAAGCAGGGCAGTGGTGGCGTACGCTTGTAATCCCAGCACTTGGTAGGCAGAGCTAGGTAAGTTTCTGTGTGTTCAGGGATATAGCCAGCATTGGCGATACACGCCTTTAATCTCAATACCAACCATAGAAGACCTGGAGGTCTATACAGACAGGCCATGATGAGGCGGTCCCTGTGATTGGGTTTACAACCAATGAGAAGGCAGAACAGAAACACTATAAAAAGACAGACACACAGGAAGTAGCTCTGGTTCGGAGAGGTAGGACCACCGCAGGAGGAAGGGTAAGGTTTTAGCTCTTAGCTCTGACCTCTTGGCTTTCTTCTTTGCATTGGTTCTATGTTTCTTATTTAATAAGACAGTTGGTTACATCTACATTTTCCCTTAAAGATTTTCACGAACACTTCTTATACAGGTCTGCTGGTGTTAAATTCTTTTAGCATTTAACGCCATGAAAATATTTTCTGTTCATCTTTGCTTTTGAAAGAGATTTTTGCTGGGTATAAAATTCTAAGTTGTCATGCCTCCCTCTCGATACTTAGAAAGGCTTGATTTAGAATGGTTAGGCAAGACCACACAGCAGCCTTCAGTCTTGAGTTCCCTCTCAGTGTTACTACTCATCTCCCTGGGCTTTTTCACCCCAGCTGGCAGGGATGCAGACTGCTCCTGGCCCTGTCTAAGCGCCAAGACTTTGTTCATTCTCCTTTCTGTGCATTCTTTTTCAGTCCTAAGTGTGTTCCTCGTCAGTGTGTACTACGTCTTCAGTTCTGTCTTCCCCCTCAGTACTCAGCCCTGTTAGCTCTGGCCACTTCAGTCCACCCATCTCCTCTCCTTTCCTTTCTCCTTCAAGAGGACACTGGGCTCCACTGGGTGCCCTCCACCCTGGTGTGGCCTGGAAGCTCTCCAGGCAGTGATCTGGGTAATGAAAATGATGCCTGTTTCCCGTGTCTATGACTGTTTACTGCCAATTGTCAAATATCTAAAACATAGTACACACACACACACACACACACACACACACACTTTATTTAAGGTTAGATGGGAAAGCCAGTCTGCATTACTCCATCATCGCTGAAATGATTCACTTTGGTTGGAGCTGATGGAAATAACACACCTTATTGCAGCTTTACATTTTAGGAACACAGTGTATCACCTCCTTTCGGCCTTCTATTAACTCCTCCCCGTGCACTTATCTTACCCATTGTGCTCATGTCTTTCCTTACTGCTCTGATGAAATGTGACATGGACAGCTTAGGAGAGGTTTTTTTGGGCTCACAACTCTGGGGGATACAGTCCATCCTGACCCAAATGACAGTGGGACCAGATGCTGCCTGTAGCAGCTGAGGACGGCTTGTTTACTTTTGACAGATGAGGAAGTCTTAAGACATGCATTTGGAGTCAATGGACGGACAAGTGTGAGTGCTGAAAAGTTCCCTGCGTCTGCAGGATGGTGTCACCTGCATTCAAGGTATGTCTTTCCCTTCAGCTAACCATCTCCAGAAAAGTCCTCAGAGGCACATCAAAAGGTGTGGCTCACTAATGCCCAGGGTTTTTAATTCATCCAGTTAAGCTGAAAAATTAATCATCACACCCATTCATATTGATGTTACATTTGAAAGCTTTCACATAAGTTTAATTTTTCTGGAGAGCTTCCCCTACCCTGAGACAATTCAAGGCCCTGGGCTGCTCCTAACCGGTTCTTCCTTTCACCTCTGTGGATCAGACAGTAGTGTTTTCTAGACCATTCTTCCACGATGCCAGAAGATCTCCAAGTGCTGCCCTGGACTTGGGGCGGGTGCTGGAAACAGTGGACATTCTTCAACTCCAAGATGGACAGGGTTTGAAGAGCTTCGTCCGGCCTGGCTTACCTGGTGCCCTTTCCTACATGTGTTAAAGTTGGGTATGGAGGAACTGTGAGAAGTAAAACTTGGGATTTCACTCTTGCCCTGCAGGGTCTGCTGTCATCTTGGCATCTGCTCGTGGGGTCGCTCCACCTGCCCTCTTCGACAGATGGTTACTAATGCCCAAGGCAAAAAAAAAAAGAAGAAAATCTCTTATAATACCCCTGGACGAAACAGGCAGTTGCAGGCTAGTAAGGGAAATGGGGAATGTGCGTTCTAAATGTCAGACAATCAATTTAGAAGCAAACTTGGAACACAGTTCCTTTCCCAGTAGAGAGCTGGCTGTTCCAACAAAATCAGCCTCTTGCAGCAATGACAGCAGAGCATGGAGGAGACCTGGGCTGATTGCAGTCGACGTCAGATGGGTCAACACCCACCCTATGTAATGAGTTGATTAATTATAGCCCTGCCATGTGTAGAGCATTCGATTAATCTCCTGAGAGCATTTTAACTTTGTCACCTACAATGGCTCGGGGCATTTGAGCAGGACCTTTCAGAAGTCACGCTCCTCTGTTGACGCTACATGCGTGTCTTAAGAAATCAAAGGACTAGGTGGAGTAGCTTACTTTCATTATCCACTGCTTGGGGATCAACCTCCATTAAACATCTGAGAAATGATGAAGCAAATAAAACAGCAGCCGGGCATTTGAGAACATCTGGCAGCACCCCCGGGTCCCCACCCTTACACTCAGTGGACAGCACGTGATACCCCCCCCCCGGGGGGGGGACGACGATGGATGTAGTCAGATGTCCTGACACAGGGAGCCCACTGCCTCATCTGAACTTCAGTCCCTCTAGCAGTTGCATTGACAAAGGAATGTCTTCTCACAAAACGCAACACTCTACATGGATGCCCTGGAGATTAGCCCATCCCAAGCAAGACTCATGGTAGTTGAGGGACAGTAGCCTGGCTGGTCCATTATTGCTCAGGTTCAGCTATCTGACAACAAAGCTCCACTCTTGTGTTTATTAGTGTTACCTGCAGAATCACCCTGGATGAACTGGCCAGATGCCCCAGGCCAGCCCTGGGTCATGGCTGGTTTATGCTCTACAGGTCTCTGCAATGAGCAGCTGAAGCTGAAGAGTGGGGAAGGGGGAGCCACTGGGACGACTATGTTCGACAAGGGAAGTATTCACGCAGCATACACGTCACTAACAATACAGAGTAGTGGATAACTGTCATCTTCCCGGGGCCTTTGCCAAGTGCACAATCGCCTGCTGTCTCGTTTAGTGGGAGAGAAGACGAGCGTCTAACAGCCCTTTGATTCCGCTACCTCATTGCCACATCCTGTTCAGACTCTCACCGTCCTCTCTAGTCTTGCTATAGTGATGGGAACCCTAACCATTTGCAAGTACCACCCCGCTGCTTACCTCAAACCAATCCACATTGTCTTCCTTCTGCACCAACCTTCAGTGACTCCTTCCATCGAGAAAACAAAACAATACCCAGTGTCTTCTCTTTGCACTCAAGACTTTTCATGGCTAGGTAGAAGAGTAATTAATTACTCAAGCCAACGGGTCCCTGGAGCTCCGTCCTCAACAGGGACCCAGAGGACCACTGCTCTGTGACTTTTCAGCCCCACCCTCCCAGAAAGGCCCTATTCAAGCATAGTCCTTCCCAAAAAAGCCTCTGCTCTCCCACTCCTCATGCCCAAGCCTTCACTGCCTTTGTGCCAAGACAATACCCGTGTAAGCCTGGTATAAGCCTGGCATATTGGGTACTACAAGAACAATCAATTGGCAAATATCACTTTCACTCCCAGAATGTTTCTTCTCTATTAGTGTCTGTTTTCTCCAAGGTCATTGGTTAGTTTGGCATGTCCAAGAGGAAAGGTTTTGTATAGATTTGGGTTTAAAACTCTGATTCATGGGGCTGGACAGATGGCTCGGCAGTTCAGAGCGTTTGCCGCTCTTGACTGGAGTTCAGTACCTGGCACCCACGTGGCAATACTGCTCATCTGTAACACCAGCTCCAGGGGACTGACATCTTCCTCTGGCCTTTGCTGGCTTTAGGCATGCACATGGGACTCAAACATACATGCAGACAAAATTACTCAAACATTCAAATTAAAAAAAAAATTAAAATGCCACTGTACCATTCACTAGCTTTAGGATCTTGGGCAAGATTGACTGTTTCCTCAGTGGTGAAATGAGGGTGACTAATTCCTAGAATGGTTTGAAAAGTAGACAAGATGGATATAGCACTGGATAAATAACAAGTGGATTGACTTTTCTTTCCCCTCCACTTCAATTTATGTAGGCAGTTTTCCTGTCCTGACTGCCTGCTCCCAAATAACTGACAGAGCCTTATTAATTATAAATGCCTGGCTGCTGTGGGATGGTCTGTATGTCAAATTGCTCTGATTTGTTAATAAATAAAACACTGATTGGCCAGTGGCTAGGCAGGAAGTAGGTGGGACAAGGAGAGAGGAGAATTCTGGGAAGCGGAAGGCTGAGGCAGAGAGACACTGCCAGCCGCCGCCATGACCAGCAGCATGTGAAGATGCTGGTAAGCTACCAGCCACGTGGCAAGGTATAGATTTATGGAAATGGATTAATTTAAGCTATAAGAACAGTTAGCAAGAAGCCTGCCATGGCCATACAGTTTGTAAGCAATATAAGTCTGTGTTTACTTGGTTGGGTCTGAGCAGCTGTGGGACTGGCGGGTGACAAAGATTTGTCCTGACTGTGGGCCAGGCAGGAAAACTCTAGCTACACTTGGCCAATAGCTCAGGCTTGTTGCTAACTAGATCTTATAACTTAACCCATTTCTATTAATCTATGTGCAGCACCGAGGCTCATAGCTTTTTACCTCTATTCCATTTTGTGAGTCCAGCTCTGTCTGGCTGGTGACCCTGACTCTGCCCTTCCTCATCCCATATTCTGAGTTTGGTTTTCCCGCCTAACTTTACAGTCAGCTTGTTTATTAAACCAATCATAGCGACATATATTCACACAATGTACAGAAGGATTATTCCACAGGAAACTTACTTCAGTTTACTGGGTTCTCTGCAACGTTCATGAATAACACCCCACTAGAGTGTTCTAGTTCTAGCTAGGCCTGATGATACAGGCCTATAACTAACTCATTCAATAGGCTGAGACAGGAGGATCATGAGTTTAAGGGCAGCCTTAGCAACTTAGTGAGATCCTGCCCAGAAAAAATAAAAAATAAAAATAAAAAGACTAGGGAGGTGGCTGAGTGGACAAAACACTTGCTTTGCAAACACAAGGAATGGACTTTGGATTCCCAGAAGCCACATACATCCTGGGCAGGTATGGCGGTCACCTGTAACCCCAGCACTTGGGAGGCAGAGGTAGGGACTAGGCAGTCTGGGTAGCTCGACCAGCTGAGGTTAGTGAATTCCAGGTTCAGCATGAGGCCTGTCTCAATAAAGTGGAGAGAGATGAAGGAAGACAGTCAAGATTAACTCTGGGCCTACATGTGCATTTGTGCACACACACAGACACATCACACGTAAACAAAGATAAACTGGTATGTAGCTCAGTGCTTGCTAGCATGCTTGGGGCCCTAACTGCAAACCTCAGTGTTACACACATATACACACTCCCCCACCCACCCCACCTCTTGTTTTTGAATTCTAGGCTTCTCAATGGCTCTATTCCCTAAGAGTTAAATGCCTGTTTGAAGTTCTGAAAACTTGTGTCTCACCCTACTCACCAGGGTATCTTATTCCCTTATTTAATTTCTCAGACAGTCCTTTGAATTATTACTGTCACTTTGTAGCCAAGAAAACCGGAGCAGAGGGGTATGGTCTTGTCTTTGATGGTGAGCTAGGCTTTGCAGAGATCATCTCTAGATGCAACTCTTGGCTCCTTCCCTTTATGCCTCGGGGCCTTTACCATTCAGCCTTGTAAATGCAACCACTTAAAAACAACTCATAGTTTTCAATGTTTAAGTTAAAGTTATTGCTTTAATTAAATTTTTTTTAAAGTAGCCCTTTTAGAGCCAGGGAGAGGGCTTAGTGGATAAAGGTACTTCCTGCTGAGTTCCCAGAACTCACATGATGGAAGAATCAATCCCCGCGGGCTGTCATGTGACCTCTACACAGGCACTGTGGCATGTGTCCACATGTACACACAATATATAATATATAAGCTAGTCCTTTTAGCCTCTGATGAAACAGCAGTGTGTGACTTTGCCATAACTATTTGAAAAAGCCCTTGACACCTTGGTTCATCCTAGCAGGTAGGAATCACCGCCTCACGGACGTGAGGATTACCACGAGCAGTCCTAATCTGGGTGACACAGGCCTGGCACATGGCAGAACTCGGCAACATCTCTGACCACCATCAGCACAAGGTTGCCTTAAATATCCTCTATTACGGGACAGGAGAACACAAAGAAAACACACAGGCACACTATGGTGATATTTTATTTGTACTGAAATGTGATTTTAATTTTATGTTAATAAATAAAGTTGCCCTGGGGTCAGAGCTATTAGAGCCATAGCAAGAGTGTGGTGGTTAGAAGAGCTAGGTAGATTTCTGTGTGTTCAGGGATACAGCCAGTATTGGAGACATATGCCTTTAAGACCTGGAGGGCGGTACTTACAGGCAGTGACAAGGCAGTCATGTGGTTGGGTTTACAACCAATGAGAAGGCAGAACAGAAAGACTATTTAAAGACAGACAAACAGGAAGAAGCTCTCTCTCGGGGAAGTTAGGAGCACTGCAGGAGGTAAGATTTTATCTCTGAGCTCTGACCTCTCGGCTTTCTCTTTTACATAGGCTCTGTGTTTCTTATTTTAATAAGACGATTGGTTACATCTACAGCACACCTTCCCAATTCTTGCTTAACTGAGAAGTCTAATAAGAAAAGACACCTGAAAGGCCAAAAGTTAACTTTATTGACTGCTGATCTTACCATGAAACACCTATAAGAAATAATTACAAAATAATGCAAGTTTTTTTTTTTTAAAACATACTTTCAATATCAACCCATCATGACGATCCTTTCACAGAAAGGATTATTTACAGCTTACTTAGATATAAAGCTCACTGTTGCGAACACAAACGCAGATGATGTGGGAAAGTGACAGACACCAAATTGGTATATTACCAGCAATGGACATGTTAACAAATGCAGCAGAGTAACAGCTGTACACTTTTCTTTTCCTTTATTCTTAAAAACAATTTTCCCAATACAAAAATGTCAATTATTCAAAGTGGATTTTCACAAACATATCTGTGTACAATTCTACCACGGATCATCAGAAAGTGAAAAATGTTCCCTAGCAGGTTTCATCTTTGAAAAAAATCCGTAAGGCTATTCCCAAATCCAACCAAAGGAGAGTGAATGAAAAGCAACTCCACAAGCAAAACCCTGGAGACTGGATTCTGGAGCAGAGAGGGGAAAAGGTACAGAGCATGACCTGTTCAATGAAGCGACCTTTTTATCTTTGTATCTGCAAGCGAGGCTGAGGGCTGTGGGAACACACAGCATGGCAATCTGGGCTCTCGAGGGTACAAACTTCACCAGGGTCTGGCCCCGAAGGGTCTATAAAAAAATGGTGAGATTATGTAATGATTCGTAAGCAAAAGAAGTCACTAGGTCATCCCTTCAACGTTCATCCTTCTGCAAGGAGACAGAGATACATTCTGGTATCAGAAACTTTGGTTCTTCTAAAAGCATTAGACAAAAGCAAAACAATGTCATGATCACAGGACTTTTTTTTTTCTTCTCTTGAAAGGGTCAGGTGAAGAGTTGGTGGGTGAGATTCTGTTGAAGCTGTGCCTGTACAGGAGGGCAGCTGGGGGGGGGGGCAGGATTGTGGCCCCCCTGATTCTGTAACACTGACTCCCATCCACAGGGAACACTGCTCATGTTCTGCCGTACCCTAAATCTATTTCTTCATTACTTGAAAACATAATTTTGTACAAAAATATGAGTTTCTTTAGAAAATAATACATAGTTTTTTTTTAATAAAACCTGGCAGATAGCAAAAATGGAGTATCAAAATATGGTAAACAAATGCTGTAAAATACTAACTAAATCATTAAAAACATCCCCTAGAAAGACATTGTGCTATGAGGTTCTCTCCTGAAGTGGGAGCAACATTTTCACTGCATATCAAGTTGATAAACTCATTCTCCTGGCTTGGTTTCATTACACATTGTAACAGCAGCAGGGAAGTAACTTGTCTTAAAAATGGCCCATCCACAATCACTAATATCCTCTGTATACTTTTATTTCAAAATTAATAAAAAGACACTCTTGGATCAGTGGGCTCTAATCCTACTGTGCATTATTTCTACCTGGTAAGCTTTATAAGAAAGGATAATTTCACCTGGGCCCCACCCCCAAGAGACTGATTTAAATTGGCCTGGGGTAGGACCCAGGCTCGTTTTAAAAGCTCCCCAGATATGTCTTAGTATGCAATCAGGGTCGAGGATCTTGACCAAAGGCACACAAGGAAAGTCGCTCTGAACTCTACATTTATCAACTGATTGTCTGGCTATTCTTTCAACAACGTGTCCTCAACATTAAACAAGGAATTTGATGTGTGTAAGACATACATGGAAGTCCAGATGAAGAGTCATTAAGCTTTAAACACATATAAACACACACAGTCCCATGTATCTATATATGTATAACATATACATACAGTTAGGGTATCTTTTTAAAGCAGAAACCAGCATTACCATCTGTTTGCCAGCATTAAAAAAACAACAAAGAAAACACCAGCAAACTTTTTCTAAGACGTTTCCATCGTTTTCAACATATACCAGCTTTGTAAACTCCACAAAACGCACCATGTCATGAACACAAGTGAATCTCAGAGCTTCCTGGAAGAACAGAACAGCGGATGTGGCACTGTCTGGGTGTGGAGGAGCCCCGGCCCACGTCTCCTGGACTCTGAGTAGCGCTCCCATTACGTACTCATCTTTGGCTAGAACCACAGACTCCCATCACTTCAGCAGTGTCCGTTTTGGGCCAACCTCTGTGAGGAGGCAGCAATGGCTATGTACTGAGAATGCTTCTCCATAAAAGAAGAGAGAGCCTTCCCTCCGTCCTCCCCCAAACCGTAAGCGCCCCATGTGGGAGTGGCTAAAAAAAAAAAAAAAAAAAAAAAAAAACCTCACAAGCAAACAGAGAAGCCAGACATCTTTCACGTGATAAACATGATTTGAACTAGAACACAAGAGATGAACACACACACCACAACCTTAACAGTCTGGAAGCTGGGTAAGCTCTAAAGCATCCTTCCTTCCAAAGGGTCAATAAACATCGGGCACTTGTCTCCCTTTTACAGTCTGGGTATCTTCTACCTCTGCATAATACTTAAAGTGCATTGTCCCAAGGCTTTTGTTTCCATCACGGATATTATAAAGAAAGAGCTAAGTTTGGGGGTGAAAAAAATATGGCACACGTCGTATGTAAAGAACCTCGGACTCCACAGCCCCCAGCAGACAGCAGCCGCCCGCAGGGCTGCCCACAGGGGGGGCTTACACTACAAACTCTGGGACCTCGTCGTGAGTGAGGTCCAGAGAAAAGTACTTGCTGGTTCTTTTGACTGGAAAAGCATCCTGGATGTTGACGCACTGCTGAGCCAAGCAGCTGCTGCAGTAGAGGCCGTCCTCGTCCAGTTCATGGCCACACCCGAACGTGTAGCTCTGAGCAGTGTCCTGACACAGGCCTGCGATGCGCAGGAAGTCTTTCTGGTACAGTCTGATGTCGTCAAGGCTCAGGCTATGTCGGTCGGTGGAAGTCTTTGGTTTTCGACATACAGTCTGCAAGATAAGGGGAGGGTGAGAGAATGAAATAAATACGGACTACCCGGGAAAGTAATGTCTTTGGCCGGCAGAGAGGGCTGCTGTAAAAATCATAAAATGCCAAGTAGTCCTTATGTGTTAGAAAGTGCTTTCCAACCCTTGGCTTCTGGGGGAAGGACGTTTCAGAGTATTTCAATGTGCCTGTTCTGCCCAAACACTCAGCTGGTACATGCCATGTAGTGTTCCTCCCCAGTACATACAGCCAACACAAAGACAGGCGGGCAACTGCTCCTAGCATGTGAGAAATCTAGCTATAAAGATTAAAAAAAAAAAAAAAACGCTGCTTTTCTTTCTTCTTTCCATCAGGATAGGGCAGTTCAACTTGCTAATACCTTTCCTGCTTGGGCTTATTAATATTTTAATAAGAAATGGAAAAGTAATTATCACT
Organism: Peromyscus leucopus; assembly: GCF_004664715.2. Lineage (NCBI taxonomy): Eukaryota > Metazoa > Chordata > Mammalia > Rodentia > Cricetidae > Peromyscus > Peromyscus leucopus. The sequence continues at coordinate 38,530,819 of NC_051075.1, read as the reverse complement.
CAAGAAACACATCTTGAAGAAGCAAGTTTTAAAGAGTCCAGAATATAAAGAGCTCTTGCTGCCGAAGGCTGGGAGGAAACGGGGGCCGCAGAGATGGCTTAGCCTTTAAGAGCACTGGCTGCTCTCCCCGAAAACCCGGGTTCGGTTCCCAGGGCTCACAGCAGTGGCTCACAACCACTTGTAAACTCCAGTCCCTGGGTATCTAACACTCTCTTATGGCCTCCACAGGTAACTGAATTCATGTGCACATACATGCACATAATTGAAAGAAATAATTTTTGAAATGCAGAATTTTGAAAAGCAGCAGTCCTGGCCACTCAGAGAGGTTCTGTCCTTCCAAGTGCTACCAGTAGGTGGCGGGCTTTTTGAATTCATTATCCCAAGTGGTCCTTAAAGACCACTTAAAGAGACATTAAAGACAGTAACAAATGGGAGATGCTTACTGGGTAACAGAAACTAGGTAGTCTAAGTTTGCTGTCTGGCACCACAAGGAACATCTTGTTGGAAAAAGACATCACTTTGCTAGACACCAACCTTCCGGGAGCACGCTTTGCTAAAACGTGGAATGGCCCCTTAAACTTCCCAGGTCTCAGAAGGACCTCGGACACGGAATTATTTATTACCACAAACTCTCAAGGCACACAAATGTCCCAGAGCTGTAGGTTTGGCATTTGCTGCTCAGCAGTGATACCCGTGGTGTCCAGGGACATCTGTGTACAGTGTACGCAGCATTTTGAGGTGACAGAGCTTGGGCTCCAACTTTCCTCGCTACACATACTGTTTAATATTGGAAACTGTAGAAAAATGTTTAATAAATGTCATTTTCATAGTATGGCTTCTTTTATAAGAAGTACAAAAAATGGGTACCCCCCTTCAAAAAAACAACGTGAGGGTAAAAAGTCCAAAGTGAGCCACAATGCCAGAGAAAGGAAGAAAGAAGGGGAAAAGGAGCGTATACGTATATAGTAAGTACATAGACATTTTAAGAGTTGCACCGGTGGCCAGAGCCGGCAGATAGTGTAACTCGCACACTTTGGAAATTCAGTGAAACTGCCCTGCCACTCACCACACCCAACAACGATCTCCCCACCTGCTGAGGTGGCCAGTCAAAACACACACATACACACACACACCCTCTTAGGTGCACACAGCTAACTAGAAGCCTGATGACCAGAGGCTCCCACTACAACAGAGTACACAATTATCCAAATAAAACCCAAATGTAAGTGGAACTAGTATGCGTGATGAAAATATTCAGAAAACAGTGAGGATGTAGGTAACTGGCCACGACTCGTTTCCTTCTGGTTGTTCTTTGCTCATGTGTATGAAGTGAAGTCCTGTGTAAGCATGTGCGGTGGTCAGAATAGGAACGGCCCCCACAGACTCGTGCATTTGAACGCTTGGCCCACAGGAAGTGGCACCATTAGGAGGCGTGGCTTGTTGGAGGAAGTGTGTCACTGTGGAGGTGGGGTGTGAGGTCTCCAATGCTCAAGCCATGCCCAGTGTGGCCCACAGCTCACTTCCTGCTGCCTGCAGACCAAGGTGAACTCTCAGCTACCTCTCCAGCACCATGTCTGCCTGCACGCCGCCATGCTTCCTGCCATGACGATAAGGGACTAAACCTCTGGACTGTAAGCCAGCCCCAGGTAAATGTTTCCTAAGAGTTGCCGTGGTCATGGTGTCTCTTCGCAGCACTAGAAACCCTAACTAGGACAGACAGCAGGTCTGTAACTCCAGTTGCTAACACAAAGGTTTCAGTGCCCCGTACCTGCGGGAGGGAGTCGGTGCTCTGGCCACGCAGCTTGACAACCGTTTCTGAAGAGCTGGAGGTGGAAGAACTGATTTCTTTCACAATTAGCCCTGAGGTGAAACAGAAAAAAAACAACAATGAGCCTCCTCCACATTTTCTGACAAGGCCAACTGTGATCGTTACTGAGGACTTTCGTGGTGACTCCTCAGTGGCTCACAGCTGGTGGCACCCACTCTTTGGTGGGAAGTAGAGGGCAGGGAGTAAGGGTCGGCTAGGGTGGGGAGGTCCAGGAGTAAGCTGTTTATAACATTGGATGGAGGCCTTAGGTGTAAAGGGGCCTCTTTACCTTGTCTCCATGTCTCCCTTATCCTCTGATAGTGTGGAGCACCAATATAATCTCCTAGCTTTGGCTCTATGTGGACATCAGGTGTGAGGGTGCTGGCCTCTGCAATCCGATGGGCTGGGGCTGGAACCTGCCCACATAATTAACTGGCTGTGGATCCTGGCCAGTTCTCAAGCCTCCCCACATCTCCTGAGCTTCCTTTTATTAACAAGGCTGCTACTCAACCAGCATTTGGGGATGGTTAAACAGTCACGGACAAAAAGGGTCAGGAACTCCCACTGGCCAACAGGTCACTGGGACCACGGCCCCAACGGCAGATGCTAGCGGAAAGAGATCAAGATGGAGACGGCAGTGAGAAGTCAGCACCGGATCTCAGAGATCAGCACAGCCCTTAACCACCTCTGTGCCTCGAGGAAACCTCAATTTTCAGAACCAGGAACCTAAGGACGATGTCCTCCTTTCTGACTTGAACACGTGAGTGATGCACTCTCCAAAACTGTTTCAGAGGCTGAAATTACCAACCCGCGCTGGGTATCGGGCCAAACGCCACCGAAACACGTGAGGACCAGCAGCAGGGGCAGAGACAATGGCTTCAAGGGACGGTGCACCCCGCCACACCAGAGAGGTTTACTCAGCCACTGCTAGCAGCCTGCAGCGCCTAGGGGGCACCTTGTACAGACAGAGGATTCGGTAAGCAGATAAACTGAACCATGAACTGTGAAGCCATTCCTGGATTACACACGGGTGCTTTAGAACTCTCGGGGGATGCTCGTGCTTGGGATGGCAGTGTGACCCCTTGAATAGATCCCACAGGACTGAAGGGCGCGTGCACTGTTGGGCACGTGGTATGGTTCCGTGTGGGCTCTCTGGTAACGTCCTTGGCTCCTGGGCCTGGGGACGCTCTCCTCCAAGCTCACATCCACCCCTGAAGAAGGCAGAGTCGAGCAGGGCTGTCTTCATCGGTGCTCAGTCTGACATCAGAGACCAAAAGCAACGCTCATGTGGCAGAGAAACTGGAAAACTGGGGTGATGCAAGGCAGAAACGGAAAGCATCCACGGCCCTCTCAAAGTCACATTTTTATGTGTTCTATATATAAACAGTTTCAGTTAGATTTTTTTTTTTTTTTTTTTAAGTTGTATTTTCCTTGTCTGGCTTTTGAATTCTGTAGAGTATCCCTTAAAAAGTCTCATAAAGGCTGTCTAATGTTCCAGTGTCTAGTGATTGGACAATTCAACTTTTCGCTGTTTTCTTTTTCACTATTAAAAACATATAAAAGGTATATTAAATAGTAAGTCATCCTATTTAAATTTTATTTCTATTCAAAATTACAAAATTGATAATCTCATGAAAACTGAATGCAGAAACATATAAATAGGAATCACTTGCCAGTGGCCCATGTATTCTACTTTCATGGACATTTTGGTGTATACCACTTCAAATCAGTTTCTTTTTACAAACATAAATATGTAGCGCTTCCCATGCACTTATCATATGCATAGAGTTGAGGATTTACCATTAATATATAAAGAGAAAATTCAATATAATAAAGAGAATTGTTCTCGATTATATATACATCAAGGCTGGTCTAGCATCAGGAATCTCCACTGCTGCTGGGTCTGCCACGGTTTAGGCTCACCACGTGTGGCTGGGCTGGGTGAGCATATGGAATTCTGCCATGAACTGTTCCTTGGGCTCTTGTACAGTAAGAAGAAGGATGGCAGCGATCGGGTGTCTGTCTAGTTCCTCTCAGACAGCTGGTGTCAGCCACTCGGAGAGGTGGGGAAACCTCTACTTAAAGTGGCTGGAGAGTAAGCATCCAGGGCCCTTTCACAGTGCTGGCTCCCTAAGTCTTAAGCCCAAGGACAGAGGAGACTGATCCATGACACGTGATAGAGGCACACAGAGGTTTAAAACAACCTCACACTGCTGACTTCAGATGGTGGAAACGTGCATCACAGAATAGTCTATAACCCCAGTGTCCAAGTTACAGTGAAGGCATGTTTTCTAGAATTCATGCAAGTATGCAATTTAAGAATGTCTACCTCTGTGAGTTCGAGGCCAGCCTGGTCTACAAAGCTAGTTCCAGGACAGCCTGGGCTACACGGAGTAACTCTGTCTCAAAAAACTCAAACAAAGAAAAAAAACCCAAACCAAACAAAGCAAACCAAATCAAACAACAACAACAAAGAAAGACTGTCTATCTAAAAATCAGATTCTTCTATCCATGTAATAGAGTGGTGACCTGACGTCTGTTTCTAGCCATGAGCACTTGTCTCTTTAATCTCTTGATTTTTCTCACGTCTAAAAGGGAAAGGGCCAGACTGCAGGGTCTCCAAGGCTCCTTCCAAGGCCACGTGGTTCTCTAATTCTCAGCAACGGAGCGAGGTGGGAGAAAGAAAGAAAAGCCAGCCAGCCAGCCAGCAGCACAGCGTGGTCCACAGCCTGGGTAAAAGATGCTAATGTTCCTTCCTGGTGCATACACCCACTTCCGCTCTTACACAGAAGGCACTTGGCCCTCTGATCAAGTGACCTGAAGTGGCTTTTTCTCCCTGGTTGACCGGGCGTCCCCACCACCCTCCTCTTCTCAGAGGCACATGCTTGTGGGCTTCTGGAGGGAAGAGCTTGCTGGAGAGCTCACCGGAGTGCCCGTTCAGCTTCCGTGACAGGAGCATGTCCTCTGTGATGTAGATGCACACGTCGGGGCTGACTTCCAGCGATTCTTCCGTCATTGGCTCCAGGTCTCGGGGGTCATCGACCAACATCTCTATTTCTGACACAGAAGTAGGGGAGAAGACATTTAATGACCCCAAGGAAGAAGAAGCCACACTGTACTGTGAGGCCAGCCAGGTAAATATGTGCATTTGAGACTAAACTCAATTCTGCAGTGGGAAAGTCTAGGGACATTCTCAGGATGATGTGCCCCTTTTGAAGAATTGCTGTTACTGCTAAAACTCTGGTGCCATGACTTGCTGTCACTCTTCAAGGAAGAGGAGAAGCCGCAATGGCCTGGGGCTAACCGACGCTGATGGGTCATTAGCACCCATCAATAATTTGCTTTGTTTTGTTTTTTTCCCATCAAACTCCCGATGTGAAATAGAAACAAACTCAATAGAAGCACCCAAATGCTAAATCTGGCTGACACAGGCTAGGATCTGAGGCTTTCTCTCAACAGAGAGTCATTTCCTAGTGGTCAGGTTCTGTTTCTTTTCTACTCCCTATAGTCCTGGTGACCCGGGGGACACTCAAGGAAACACTGTGGGAGTTCACGGTATATACTGGATGCATTTGCTTTTTTAAAGGAAGAGGAACACAAGACACAAGGGCCACCAGACTTCTGTCTCCTCTACGTCACACAATCTGCCAACCCCGAGGCTGCAAAGGTCCTTGACAGACGCAGGCGACTCGATCAGGCCACTGGGGAGATGGCAAGACTTCTCTATCACCATTATCGGCCACTGACCAGATACCCAGTCTACGGGACCCACATGGGAAAGCTGCCCGACAGACAGACGTTACCATCATCCTGCGAGTCCTCTTCCAGGCGCTCTTTGCCGCCGCTCTCCACCCCGGAGGTGTGCGAGCTGCCGTGGCTGGTCATGGAGCTGCAGGTCTTCAGCTTGCGGTGCATGGCACTGCCTGAACAGCTGTCTTCCGGGCCTGGGTCCCGGGGCTTAGTGTCGGCCTCGATGCCCGAGGTGTGCGAGCTGCTGTGGCTGGCCGTGGAGTGGCGGGACAAGCGCTTATGCTTCACGCTGCCCGCGCTGCTCCCGCTGGCGCGTGACCGCTTTTCCAGCTGGTCCATGTCAAGGTCCAGGTTGTCGCTGATGTAGGATTCCCGGTACTGCTTTTTCTCTGCGGGGGAGAACGTAGGTCAGCAGCGCGTACTCAACCAAGGCAGAAGAGCAAGAGGGTGTCAGGCTGAGATCAACAGCAGTCTCTCAATCTAGCGACTGAAGGATTCTGGGAACCGGGGCTTGATGTAGGAACACTACCCAAGGCATACACATCGGCGCAGCAATCCCTTGGGAGGACTTTAAAATGGTCAGTTATGAAGCTCCAAATACCAGAGAAGTGGGCTCTTCGGAGTGTCATGGCAAGCCAGTTACTTCCTGTCTGCACACTGCTACCACTGAAATAAGGTCAGTGACTGAGAACACCTGACACCTGGGGGGAGCGGTGTGACGTTGCCACGACAACCACTGTGGGCTTTTGCAAAGCTGGCAGATGACAGCACGTTAAATATCAAAACCTGGTCCTCCACAAGTGATTCTAGAAACATTCAATGAACAGTTACTCAACGTGCTGACTGCTGTTCATTTTGTGTGTCCATTTGCCCGATCCCGTTACCTTCAGCTACCAACAAGACAAAGATATTCAGACCATTTCCTACGAAGATTCTAAAACCTAGCTTCTCAAGTAATTCAAGACTGGCTTTCTCCAGCTCGGCCAAAAAGTGAGGCGTTACCCACCACAGTCACGGTCATCACTAATGGTTTGGTGCCCCCCCCCCACCCCCCACCCCAGGCGGTCTCTGATCGGACAGACTGGTGGTGTTGGTTGATGCGGTCAGAGACAGACACTGGGAAGTCAGGCTTTAGGAAGTTCTCTTAGCAGACACTAAGTTAAACACACATGGAGTGACAGAGCCACTGCTGAACTAAGAGGTGGTGGCTCACAAAAGAATTCTTCTGTTTCAGGTGAGAAAAATGTAAAAGGAACAGTCTAGCTTCCTTGTCTTAATACTGATGAGAAAGAAACACAGTGGAGCAATGTTAAGGACAGAGTACATTCGGGCAACATTAAATTGATAGGGTTTTGGACCAGCAGACTAATTGGGATCTCGGGGGGCCTGTTAATGGACATGCTTGCCTTGCTTGTTGGCTAAGTGGAAACACTTGCAGGCCTTTAGTCTACACAAAGCCCTGACCTGTACCCCCACCAGCTCTCTGGAGGAAACGGGTGGCAGGAGAAAGGAAGGAGGCCTGGGGGACGCAGCTCATGGCCCCCTTGCCCCCTCCTGATCACGAGAGCCCACGGCCAGATCATCAGAAACCAACACTTCTACAGAGTGAGCCTGGAGAACAGAAGTTTTCGAACTATATTTTGAAATATAATCTGGGACCTAAGAATCTGTTCTAGTAACTGTAGGGATGCTTTTTTGTTTGTTTGTGTTTTCAAGACAGGGTGTCTCTGTGTAGCAGCTCTGGCTGTCCTGGAACTCACTCTGTAGACTAGGCTGGCCTCTGCCTCCCAAGTGCTGGGATCAAAGGTGTGGACCACCACTGCCTCTCTCGATGATGCTTTTAATGACACAAGGCAAACTTTCCTCCTCTCAACCCCATGGAAGTATTCTCATGAGCATTTCTATAAAAATGGTGAAACAGCAGCATCTTCAAAAGGTATGAAGAAATGAAATTGAAGAATACCCCTTCTTTTATGCTTAACTAAATGCCAAAAGGGGCTTTTCTGGTTAAAATGGTGGAACCCTTACATGTGGATTGGTGAATCTGCATCAGAGCTAGCTCACAGAAACTTGGTGTGAGGATTTCTTCAGGTCTGAAGGACCTCCAAGTAGGAAAAACAAACAAAAGGGCATCTGTTTTGTAAGAATAATAATACCCCCATCATTGATTTAAACTCAACCAAATAAAAGATGCACCACACACCCTCATCACTTCCCCACCCCCATTATGCTCTGAATGTCCCCTCTCAGACTTGGGTGGACATTTCCTTAGTGCTGTGACAGTGTAAGATGTGGGGGTGTTCTGAGGTGAGTTGGTCTTGAGAGCCCTGCCCTTTTTTTTTTTTTTTTTTTTTTTTTTTTTGGCTTTTCGAGACAGGGTTTCTCTGTGTAGCTTTGCGCCTTTTCCTGGAACTCACTTGGTAGCCCAGGCTGGCCTCGAACTCACAGAGATCCGCCTGGCTCTGCCTCCCGAGTGCTGGGATTAAAGGCGTGAGCCACCACCGCCCGGCTGAGCCCTGCCCTTATTCATGGACAAATGTTACTATGGGAGTCTCCTCTGGTCCCTGTGCCTGCTCCTTGCTCTTCCAGATGATGCACCAGAAGTCCCTGCTAGACGCCCAGCCTTGTTTTGGACTTTCCAGACATTCTCTATGCATCGCCAGCCTGGGGTGCTCTGTTCCAGCAGCAGAGTGGACTGAGACATTTGCTCACTTAAGCTCCAACACATCAAGGGGATGGTGCCTTGGCCTCCGAGAGCTCAGCATCCTTTGCAACCTTCCCTCATCTCTGCAGAGAAGAGGCACCAACTCTATCGGCCTCTCCAGGGTCCCCTCAAGGTCTTCTGCATTTCTACAATGCCTTGGGCTGAGAACTGAGGCCATAAATGAACCTCTCTTGAGGTGCCACAGTGGCCACTTAGGAGTGTGGCAGATTTGGGAGATCACGGGCTCTACACCCAGGTGGGCCACCTGCTCTCACAGGCTCCTCCTTGGTGCTTTTGTCCCTAAGATTCCTAAGTCTCTAAGAGTGGGTCCCTAAGATTCATGCCAGCCCAGGTGACATATGTGTTAGGCTGATGGGAGATGGGCAGCCTGCACCAGCAGCCAGTACAGCGCATGGTGCCACAGGAGAGTCACAGTGGCAGATGGCAGGGAGTGATTCATGGTCTCACCACTGTAGACGTAAGGAATTTCCGCACACATCTGGTCACATCTGGCTTTAGAGAAGGTGATCAGATGCAAGTCTTCTTTAAGGCTGCTTTGTGAGAGGGAGGACAGGTCCTTGTCCCTTTCCACAGGAGCACTGGGGTCAGCACATCCATTGTTTAATATATAGACCCACAGCATGAACCACTGTGTCCTGAGGCCCAGGCAGACATTCCATTTCGAATCTGATCGTGTGACACTGTCCACAATCGGGATGAGAAGGGGGTGTTTACTAAGCAGAGGAGCCCCAGGGCCCATAACTGATGATAAAGACAGAAGCTGTTAACTGGGATCTGCCACCAGAGGCCCCGACACTGCCTCCTTCCTCACTCAGCTCGTTCTCTCCTCGGGAACAGTGCTAGGACCTCAAACACACTGTTCGGGTCCACTACATCTCCACGAAGCCACCACAGGGCTGTGGGCAAAGTCCGTGGGCAGAAAAGGCCTTCTCCATTTTTACTATTATATGTCATCCTGAGGGTCTCCCTGCTGTCAATCAGAGGAGCTGTGACTTATCTTCACCGTCACGTGGGCCTGAGGAAGGCATCACTCTGACGCAGAAGGGTTCCACCCTAGTCCTTTGCAAGCTTTTCAAGCGAGGGGCCAAACAGACGAGGCTGGGGCGCTGTCTCAGTCAGAGGGCCTCCTGGACTGAGACATGAACGGAACTGAGCTCGGAATTTCCAGTCTCCGTCTCTAAAGATCCCATTCTGGAGGTGTTTAAACTTTCCTGTTCCTGGCAGGGAGAGGAAGAGGCCAGCGGGGGACCCACAGCATCCCCCGACCCTTCCCACCTTCGTTCTCCTCCACTTTCCGGAGGTGGCGCAGGACAGGCTGCAGGTTCATGTACAGGCGGTGGCTGTTGCTCAAGAGCTGTAGCAGATGCCGGGAGCGGGTGGGGCAGCCCGTGTAGTAGACCAGTTTCCTGGCCGAGGGAAGGCCATCTGGCAGAATCTCAAACTTCTTGCCCTGTGGAGGCAAAGTGCAAATTGAATCATGGCAGAAAAAAATCTCCAAACTGCCAAAGTCCCCTTCATTTTTAAATTAAGATTCTCTGAGGGACAAATCATTATTCTCCTCTCCCCTTCAGAGCTGTTGAAGGACAGAGAATACCAAACTCAGGGAGGGCTGCGTTCATGTTCTTTGGCCCAGCACAAGAGACCCCTTCAGATGGGGCCCCAACACTTTAATGTAGCAAATGAGGCAGGTGGAGATGGAGCAAAGCATCAGGGGACTGTGTGGTAGAATATTATTTCAAGGTGTGTGACTTTTGTTTATGTTGCATTTGTTTAACTCTGTGAAGCTGTGTTACTGTGCCTGTCTAAAACACCTGATGGTCTAATGAAGAGCTGAGCAGTCAACAGCAAGGCAGGAGAAAGGATAGGCAGGGCTGGCAGGCAGAGAGAATTAACAGAAGGAGAGATCTTGGAGGAGAAGGAGGAGCAAGAGAACAAGGAGAAGAGGACATCAGGGTCCAGCCACCCAGCTACACAGCCAACCATGGAGAAAGAGTGAAAGTGAGGTTACCAAAGTAAGAAAAGATAAAAGCTCAGAGGCAAAAGATAGATGGGATAATTTAAGGAAAGCTGCTAGAAACAAGCCAAGCTAAGGCCGGGCATTCATAATTAAGAATAAGCTTCCGTGTGTGATTTATGTGGGAGCTGGGTGGCAGGCCACCAAAGAGACAAAGAGTAAGAAAACCACCACCACCAGAAAGGACTCTAACTCACACAGAGACTGTGTTATGTTTTTAAAGCACTGGCTCTTGAATGACCCCAATGCTGGGGCAGCAATAACTGACTCCCAGTGAGTACCACACATGCAACAATTCATGGAACCCTCACAAGATGTCGGTAGTGAAGAGCACAGGCTACTCCCATCTCAGAAGGAAGCCAAGGCAGAGAGAAACTGAGTGTCACTTGCTCAAGATCTCACCGGTAGGCAGGGCTGGGAAACTTTTGAAATGGATTCCTGGTGTCCATGCCGAATCAAAAAACGTCTAGGGAAGGGTGGTGTGGTGAGACTTTCAGGAAGTCTAAAGTTCCCTAAAGGGTCTTCATTTCATCAATGCATTTTATCACTACTGATTCTGGCCATGAAGGAGGCAAATGGGGTTATGATTTTCAAACAGTTCTGGAAAAGGGCCAGACCATGAGAGCACCAGGGCAGAGCAAGCTCCACTTAACATGAGTGAGGCCAGGGCAGACAGTGCTCAAGGAATTAAGGCAATGCAGAGTCAGACTGGCAGGGCTGCGAGGCAACAAAGGCAAGATGGCCCTCTATTGTCTAGGCCTTCTGGTCTACCCAACCTTAGCTACAGCTTTACTTTTCTCAATTGCTTCAGAACTCAGTAGAATCATGGATTTTGACCTCCACATAGACACACACAATAGTAACTGTAATTCTTGGAAGGCTACCGCACAGTGAACGTGGCTGGCAGAGTAGAGGACATGGTGAAGAGTCAAGAATTTGTTCTCACACAACTTATTATCATCTCAGAGCTTTCCCCCATTGCTTATGGCGGACTACCGAAAACGAGGAGCTGAACTGTGAAATCATCTGGCATTAATGGAAACACCTTTGTCAATTTCACTTTGCATTCTTCACTGGAACGAGGTGACTTCCTGGGCCAACAGTCAGCCCACACCCTGAGTCACTTACCCCGAGTGCCAACAACGCCTCTGCTGTGGATTTTTAAACGCAATCCTATCTGGTGGATTCACCTTGTGTTTTTCCCTTCACTTTCTCCTGCAATCCAGGTTACTTACAGCAGTGGCAGACACTGGACACACATTAAATTCTTTGATTTTAATTTGCTTTTGGCATAAATAACTCTGGTTATGAGAATACCTAAGAAAGCACATTGTTGTCAGCTTTTTTACTTTTTAAGAAATTTTAAAACTTTTTTTGTGTATGTTGTGAGGGGTACGAGTGAGTGTGTGTGTCAGGGGCGGGGGAGAAGACAGCCTGTACGGTCTGGTCCTCTCCTTCCACCTTGTGGGGCCCAGGGATTCAACTCCGGTTGTTAAACTTGGCTGCAAGCCCTCTGTGCTGAGGCATTTCACCCAGCCCAGCTTTGATTTAACGACAAAACAAACAACCATCCTTGACCCCACTCAAAAAACAGAACAAAGCAAGATTCCTTTTGCTCTTAGTCACAATGTTTTTCAAAACGAAACCCCCCAAATTCTCTAAATCAACCTGTAAGGCTTCTTTTGCTCCTCCTCACCCCTGTTTTCTGAGTTACTTTACACTTACCACAAACACCAACTTCCCAACATTTGTCCAGGGGAAATCGAACAGCAATTGTTTCTCTTCTTCTAGATTCTGTAGAAAGAATTTCAGCACAGAAGGAGTTAAGAGGAATCACAACAGATATCCTAAAACTGTCTTCTTACTTCAGAGTAAACCATGATTCAGGAATTAAAAATCGGAAAGGGTCCTCAGCCCTCTCTGGAGGAGGGCCAACGGTAATTAAGTTGATCAACAAAACCCCGCAGCAGCTCCCGCGGACTGCGTTCGCTGGCTCTCCAAAGGCAACCTTCCCTAGGGTCTAACCCTGCATTTAAACAGGAATTCTAAAAGACTCACAGACACTCGGCAACCAAGGGACTGAGAGTCCCATAGCTGGATATTCTGCCTGGATCAAAGATAAGACATTTTTCTGTCTTCTTCGAAGGGAGCTACCTCCTCCCAGTCCCCGATGTAAGCCTCAAGGGAGACACTGCTCTACCTGTGGAAGGGGGACAGCCCCACCCACTTATAGGACACCGTGTGTCAGAAAACTGTAACCGCCACGAAGCACTGGGTAGGTAGGAGCTTTCTACGGTGGGAGAGAGGAACACTGATAACCCACGAGACCCAAGGAGCCAAGTCTGGACAGTGAGGCTGGGGAGTGCCTGACTGGACTGATCTTCCGCCCTGTGTTTTCTGTTAAGGGGGACCGACCACTGTCAAGGCAGGCGCAGCCACTCCATCCATGGCTGACATCACCCACCTCTGTGCCGACAGACAGACAGACAGGAAGTGAGGCTGAGCCCGCGGCAGGGTCACACAGGCATTCTCTGTAGTAAGACCTGCTCAACACCATTTGATACCCCCCGGCCCCCCTCACCCCCATTTACAAACCTGGAAAATCTGTATTCCCCGCATGGTCAGTCCCAGGGTCAGCGAAGCTTCAACTTCCCTTTTATCCTGAAGGGATACAATTCTATGAAAAACCATTTTTCCTTGTATAATAGACAACTGAGCCATTAAGAAACAAAAGACACATTTCAGAATTAGGTTTTTTCTTTTTGTTTTCTTAACCTAAAATAACTGCTCAAATCTTTCCGCATCCTTGGTTTCCTGCAAGGCTCCAGAATATCGTGAGCATTTAATAAACCAATTATTCTCTTTATTTCTGACTCCTTACGTTTCCAGGTTTTAGTGTTCAGCACTGTACACACAACTTCCACTTCTGAGACTATTCTAAACGCTCACGGCACTAAGAACTCCAGCAGCAGCAAGGCATTTCTTACTGCCTTCCCACCCACTGACCATTTCCCCTTCTCTTTGTGTTTACGTACTGTGTGGATGTTGGCCTACGGATCCAGTGGCCTAGTTACAGTCTAAGACACACTGACAGGCTGGCAGGCTGGCAGGCTTCAAACCAGGGAACTCCCCCGGCTCCCTACCTATCCCTGATGCCGAAAGGAGAGACACGTGACCAAACACTTAAGGCTCTCCCGAAGAAGCTTTATATTGTTAACTTGCAAATACTTGCTGACAGGATACACATTCTACTATTATGTGTCTATGTATCTAAACTGTAAAACTTAAGCCATTTTAACTATAAGGAAAAGAATGCTACACTTAAAAATGTGCTCAGCTTGGGCAAATCTTTAAGGATTTATGTGTAATGAGTAGGCATGACACTTTGAAATTTACTATGAAACATTTTCTTCACAAGAAATCTCAAAACAATAAGTGAGTATTATCGAATCTTTATTACGTTTAAAAGCGGTTTTGGATTTCTTTCATGTGCATGGGTGTTTTGCCTGGGTGTATGTATGTGCACCCCACATGCACCCAGGGCTGGCCGAGCTGAAAGAGGCTGCTGGATGCCCCGGAAACTGAAGTTAGGGAGGGTTGTAACCACTACGTGGGGGGTCGGCATCTAACCCAGGTCCTCTGAAAGAGCAACGAGTGCTCCAAACCACTGAGCCACCTCTCCGGCCCCCTAGGTCTTCACTAAGTTTAAGGCCAGTTTTCTCAGAACACAGGGAGAAGTATTAGAAAACACGCTCTTTCCTGGAATAGAGAAGAAGCTGGCCTGTTACTAGCCTGGCTGATTTCTTCCCAGCTAATTCGTTCTCATGTCAATAAAGGCATATGCAGTGCCAGGTTCACACGCCTGCCCCATCAGCACACCAGCTCAGGCCGGTTTCCCTCCCCAGGCTGTGCCACGCTTTCTGAAATAAGGCAGGGTCCAAAACAGCGCTGCTGTGCCTGCGGAGTGTAGGGAGAAAACAGACACACAGCCGTTTCCTTCAGAGAGTTCTCTGGTCTGCCTTTTCCCTTTTTATAAGCTGCCCGTACTGAAGGAGACTGAATGGATGCCATGTGAATTCTCCAAACAGGAGGTCTCCATCAGGTAGCAAGCGGTATCTCCTCCACTCACTTCAGTGACGGCTCCCTATTGAATGTCTTTTTTAAACAGACAAGGCGTTTTCTATGTAACACAGAACCATATCAACTTTACTGAAAGACTAAGTCCTTCTCGGGCTTCTTTAAACTGGCCAGCTTCCCCAGCGAATAAGACAAAAAGCAATGTCACTTTCTGAGCACCTGCTAATGTCATAGGTGTCCTGCTATTTCAGGCCTGTTACTGCATGGGCCCCTCTGGCCTTCACAGGACACAGCATCATTCTTAGTCAACAGATGGCCCGTGACCAGTGCAGCTGCCCAGGATCCCCAGGGCCTCTGACTGAGATCTCACTCCAAGGCCACAGTCTGTCCAAAATACCATTTAGATTTCTAATGTACTTCAAAGTATGAACGGATTGTCTCAAATGTCCGAAATACCATTTATATTTCTAATGTACTTCTAAGTATGAACGGATTGTCTCAAATGTCCGAAATACCATTTATATTTCTAATGTACTTCTAAGTATGAACGGATTGTCTCAAATGCCACTTCCTGCAATTTTCTTACGTAAAGCAAGGTGTCACAAAGACATCTTAGGAAAAGCAAGTCAACCCTTTAGGAATTTAGACAGATCTCAGGGAACTCCGTATGCCTTCCTAGGATGGTGAGGTATTAACTGTGAGAGCCAGAGCAACGGAAGGAGAGTATGCCGAGTTCTGCAGTATGTGGAGTTTTGCAATCGGCTGGGAAGACTACCCAGAAATATAACTAAACACACACACACACACACACACACACACACACACAGTTATACTAATCTCATCACAAAGGGTGTGGTAGGGACAGCAAACATTATCAACAGAATAGCTCGCTGAACATTCTGCTGGACACGTGACCGGCGCTGTTTCAAGCACGGTTCACTCATCAATTCCTCTACACTGCAGTCCTCTGGGGTAGGTAGGTTCTAGCATCCTTTAAGCTATGGGACAGCTGAAGCACAGAGATGTCAAATGCTTACCTAGGGTCACACAGTAAAGAGCCAAACTGGGGTTCAATCTCACAGTGAAGGCCTACAGATCACCTTCTAACAACTTCATCCCACTGGGTTTGTAAAAACACCTTGAGTACTTAGGAGAACCCAATTCTGGTCAAGCAATAGCACTTGTGAGGACAGGGAAGATTCTGGGGGGTGGGGGGTGGAGCAGGGAAGAGAAGGCAAGAAGATGCTGAAGGACAGCGTGAGTGTGTGCAGAGTACCCCCTCCCCAGTGCTCTGTGAACGTGTGGCCCATTTCAGGCCAGAAAAGTAGGGCTAGCGATACACAGGCTGCAAGAGAGAATAAGGGGCACCTGTGTGTGAGCAGTGCTTGACTTACAGACTTACACACGTGCACGCGCACGCGCACTTTGTCATCGAGAAGCCTGGGCTGGATTCACTTTCTGTCACTTGGTTTTGCAAGCCTGATGAATTATTTAACTTCCTCAAGTTCCCCTCCTGGCCTATAAAATGAGCGCTTCCTACAGAGTGGCAGGGATCTGAAGAATAAACCAGGAACATAGCGCCCTGTCTGCACTGGGTCCTGTGGGGACATTCCTGTAACTCAGGGAACACAAGGCAGGTGAATGAGGGTTGGAGCATCACCTGGAGGAACGCTAAAATAATACCCACCAAATGGGTGGCAAGGGCTGCTCTCCAAAGCCGAAAAAGAACGACAGCCTAAGTACGAAGAGCCAGAGCCACGATCTGTAGCCGTTTGCTACCGACTGTTACAGACGTTTACTTCAGGCCAGATCGCGATGGCCTCCAGGCCTGCGCCCTGGAAACCAAGGGGAGCTGGAATCTCGCTCAGGAAGAGCACAGCCAGGAGCTGGGCCGAGGACTTTCCTACCTTGTACAGTCTGTAGTAATGGATGGCCACGTCATCCAGGCGGACGGCCTCTTTGATGAACTTGAGATGCGCCTCGGAGGCCGTCAGGGCAAACTGGTCTTTGTGCATGTTTGGGATGTGCTTCAGGATGTATTCCTTCCCCCTCTTGGAAACAACCTGTTGGAACACCGCCCCCAGAGGACAAGAGGGTGAGAGGCTAAAATAGGCCACACAAACCGGCTCACTTCCGTTAGACATTCTAATTTTATTCCACTTCCAACTCTCTCGTGCGACTGGGTGGAACGGGCTGACGTTAACAGCTACAGGTCCATTTGGTAGAAGAAAAATCCCAATGGGAAAAACCGATTCTCTTGGTTTTAAAAATCACCGAAGCGGGGGAGAACCCTACACAAACTGGTGTAACTTCACACCGTTCATGGACTGTACTCCCCACGTGACGGGCACCAGAAAAAACACCTGCGTCGGAACACGGCAGTCTCTGGCTCCCACTGGCTCCCCAGTCACACACACGGAACACGACACCATAAATGTTCGTCTGGGGAAGGTCAAGGACCAGGCAGGACTCTTTGGAACACTTGGTTTTCACACCAGGGGCCAGGACCTCCACTTGAAAACGTACGAGGACACCGCTTCAACTCAACGTTCACGGTGACTTGTTGAGGCTTACACTCAGACGGTGTCCACCCGAGCTTTAAGGTGACAAAGACACACGGTCCCCAGCAGCTGCAGGCTAAGAGGTGCTGAGAATGCCCTCCCTGGTTTCACAAGGAGTTGAAACCACGAAAAGATGGCGGCGGCGGCCTGAGCAAAGGGAAGGGTCTCAAGGAGAGCGAAAACACCGGTGAGTCTTCAGCTGTGACGTGGCTTCTCAGACCCGGCATCTGTTGCTTACTTTGAATATTTCAGAAAGAATTTATGAACTCCCAGCACTCGGGAGGCAGAGGCGGGTGGATCTGAGGTCAGCCTGGTCTACAGAGAGTTGCAGGACAGCCAGAACTACACAGAGAAACCGTCTCCAAACAAAACAAAACAATCATGCATGGGAAATGACAGGGCCATTATCAAGTTTGGCTGGAGTTACAGCCTCTGCTCCTTGGCTCTGTCTTTCTGGAGAGCATCTCCGTCAGCACACCAAGCTTGTCTCTGCCAGCCCTGAACACATGGAGACACTATGTGTGGGGACATTCACGTGGATGAACTGGATGACTGGAAAGGAGAACTGGTACCCTGGCCACTGAGGCTATGACATACTACAGAAGCTCTGACTGAAATGACCACCCTTGGGTATGACAGCCGGAGAACACAAAGCCGGCTACCAACAGCAAGAGGTGCCACATCGCACACTTTCCCTTCGATAACCAAACATTGAATGTCAATTAAAACCAGAAGTGGCTACAGCCATCCTTGTCCCTTAAGATATACGAAGATATACTACAGTAGTCGGGACAAGCAGTAAACAGGTTATCTGGGAACAGATGACTAGTACTTATGTCCAAGACCTTCTGTCCAGAGCAGGGACACCAGGCACAGTGCTGGATACCCCAGCAGGAACACCCACCCAACCCCAGGAGCTTATCTCCAGAGGGTCAGGAGGCAGCCAGCTGACACCAGGAGAGAGGCCCCACATGCTAAAGGCACTATAAGAGAGGCCCCTGCTGTGTGTGGTGCTGCACAGGCATGCCTTTAACGCCAGCACTCAGGAGGAAGAGGCAGGGGAATCTCAGTGAGTGCCAAACCAGCCTGGTCTACACGGAGTTTCAGGAAAGCCAGGCTACATAGTGAAAGTCTGTCTCAAAACACAAAACCACCAGCTAACCAAGCAAGCAAACAAACAAACGAAGAGGAGGGGCCAGAAGTGAGAAAGCACAGTGGCTATGCAGAACCATGGGTAAGTCAGTCACTAGGCTGGATGCTGCCAGAAGACAAGGTTGAAGGTGTAGGACAAACAGCTGAGAAAAGCTGGAGGGAGCGGGAACCAGATCCTGGCGTTTCATAGCTGGGAGCCGGGACTTCACAGCACAGGCAAGCACCGAGCTGCTGCAGGTTTGTGCAAGACAGAGGCTCAGTCCTCTCAGCTGTAGGCTGGGGAACACTGAAGCAGGGCCGGCGCCACAAACAGTGTGCTGAGACCCGGGACTCGAGCGGAGGGACCGCTGAGCGGAGGGGATGCAGTGGACACGGAAGGAAACCAAGTCACAAGATTCGGGGCTAAGCAGGGTGACAGGCGATGGAGGGGCCATGCCAGAGGACGCTGCTGTGGCTGCGTGGGACATGGAGGGGGCAGAGTACCAAGCAGAGTCCATGGGACACCAGCCAGGTTCTGGGCAACCGGGCTGACGGCCATGTCCAGCACTCTGATGCCAGGAATACGGAGGTGGGGGGAAGAGGAGTGTGATGTGGGGTGCTGGGTCTGCGGGACACATATTTAGGGGTCACCTGCCTATTGTGAAGGTGGTCACGAAAGGCAGTGACTGGGATGAAATCTCCCTGGGGTAAACGGCTAAGGGCCAAGCGCGGTAGAAAAACTCAGAAAACGAGAGAAAAGTGTCTGCTAAACAGGCAATGAGAGGCCAGCATGAGCTGAGGGGCGCAGGCGGGCGGAGGTGGACCGAGGAACGCACACGGGAAGGAAGAAGCTGGAGAAGTCACACACACTTGGCCGCCTGTCTTTGGCTTCTTCAAGCTCCCCTGGGGCGGGAAGCAGGCCAGGCGGCCGGGCTCTGTGGACGCAGGGGACCCACTGTTCTGTGAAGATCGACCTACTGCAGGGGAGAGTCTGAGCCCGAGCGAGCGAGCGAGCGAGCGGAGGACACAGAGGGGAGGGACAGAGTGGCCTGCAGCGAGAAGGGCAACCCGACAGGCTAGGGAGCAGGCTGACCTACATCTATCTTCTCGTGGCTCCTCACCTGGCAGGGAAGGACACAGAGGTCAGAGCCAAAGGGGGGTTCAGATTTGTTTTCTCAGGCCATGAAAACCGCGGATGACCTCATCTCTTGAGAAGTGATCATTTTTTTTTCCTCCAAGGGGTAAGAAAATGCCTTTCACCAGGGGGATCCTGAGTGTCACTGCCCTGCACACCCCAGCGGGGGGCTGTGGACACCTGAGTTCCCCTGTATCTGGGATGGCCAGTGAGCCTCCTCAGCCGTGAGTAGACTAGCAGAGACATGCAGGGTGACAAGCTCCTGTCCTTTCTTAGGCCTGTTCGTGGGCATCCTGAGGGGTTTCACTGTCCCCAGAACGTGCGGGTTCCTCTCTTGAGGGAGCTCGTGCCTGCATGGGCAGGATGGAGGACGCGGACGGTACCTACCCACGCAGGGAAGTACGCCTCCGGCTCAAAGTACTTTCCACGGTGCTTATTCCTTTTGAAGTTCCCGAGATCGGCCTGCAGCGCAAAGGCCGCCAGCAGGAAGTAGGCCTCCTCTCTGAGCACACACTGCGAGTGCAGGACTTGCTTCCTCAGGTGCCAGTAATAATAATACCTGGCCACTCGGTCACTGGGGAAACACAGGCGGACAGCGGTCGTGTCAGGGTGGAACGGTACACACACATGTCAACAGAACCCACATCTCCCTCTGCATCTGCTGGCAGAGGCCCTTGGCTTCGGCTCCCTGTGCCCACTTCACCAAGATGGAAGACCCAAGCTGGGACTAGATCACCGCCTCAGGGGGCTGCGGGGGTCGGAAGGCTCAGATGCCAAAAACACACCCCAAGGCCCACAGCCTTTGATGTATTCAAAGAAAGGGAGATCTGAGGAACTGCACTCTGGTAAGGCTGGTACGTCACAGAACCCAGACATGACAGAAGCTGGGCATTAGCAGTTCCGGTCTTTGTTTCAGGAGGTCGTTAGGACTAACTTGTTATGCTTATGTTCTGCTCCTGTAACCCTGCCTATTTTGCCCGCCAAATCCACCGTTTAGAAACCATCTACCCCTGAGGTATAAAAGCTTTGTCTTCCTCATATCCAATGATGACCTCTTCAAACCCTGACTTAGGGGGAGCTAGCTCATGTACATGAATAAAAAAGCTTGCTTTAATTAATTTGGCCATGATGATTCGGGCTGGTCATCTTTCTCCTCTCACCTTTGGGGCTAACAGTGTGTTTGTGTGGGTGCACAGGAGTAGAGGGTTAACATTCATTAACCCATGGGGCTTATCAGTGGCCCAGTACTCTATTTTCCTTTCTTACAGAACATTCCATCCTACCAGGAAAAGCGGGTGAGTACTTCACACAAACTTAAGTGTTTAGCCTCTAGAAACAGTCTCCGGGTACCAGTGCTTCTTACTCTTACTGTGCATCTGGTAATAGTGGAAACTATCAAGTCCTAATTTTTCACATCACGTTGGCCTAGCATCTTTTTTCCTTTCATATCAAGTTTCTCAAAGTTTCAAAGTAAAGGGAAAGAGGTTCATATTTCTTACAGTTCATGTCAGCCAAAAATGTGATCTCTTCCCGTTCTCTAGCACTGAATCCCATGCCAAAGGAAGAGATTCAAAACCAATTCGTTCTGATTTACACCATGGTGCTCATCACACTTCCATCTTCACAAAGAAGAAACCTGTTCCCTGCCCCCTCAGAGTGTACCCTCGATTTCCATAGGAAGCTCCCTGAGGCTTACTCTTAGTTCTGAGACTACTAAGAGTACAAACAGGACCTCAAGTGAAAACCAAGCTGACATAAAAAATGGCAGCTTCAGAGTTTGTGGCCCCATGCTGACTGGAAAAGAATATAATTGCTGGGTGGTGGTGGCACACGCCTTTGATCCCAGCACTTGAGAGGCAGAGGCAGGCAGATCCCTGAGTTCAAGATCAGCCTGGTCTACAGGGTAAGTTCCAGGACAGCCAGGGCTATACAACAAAACAAACAAAAAGAATATAATCATACCTAATGAATCTCTTTTTACAACAGTGATAGTTCCTTCTTGGCGACTGTGAGTGAAAATGTGAGCCAGTGACATTAACATTTTCACCTTTAGTCTATGATTTATTTAGCCAATAAATACTTAATTCAGTAACAAATATGCCTCTGTGTTTTAGCCACTAAGAATACATGAATGTGCAAAAACCGTCAAGCAAACAACCAACAACAGAACTGTTGCTGGTGTAGAGTTTACACTCCGACAGGCAGAAGAACACAATGAACACTACGATGTATTGGTGTACGTCAGAAAAAAGTGCTATGGAGGAGAGCAAGGCTTAGGCCGGTGGGTTCTTCCTACCTGATCAGTCTTCCATTCTCCACATAGTACTGCACCCGGAAGTGGATGATCATGGGAGGCCCGAACTGGTCGATGCCCTAAGACAGAGACGCGTGCAGTGAGCTGTGTTTAGTTATCTCCAAGGGCTCCACAGCCAGTCACACTGCCATCACCTGCAAAGCTCAGAGGCTGGACCTGCTTGTAACGTGGGGCTTGTAGTAGGCACAGGTGTCCTGTGTGGACACCAGGTCCACATTGAACCAGAAAGTTACAAAGCAAAGCAGGGCACCCTCCCTCTCTGGATTCCCATTTGCCGTGATGCCAATGGGAACATAAGGGAAGATAAAAATAAATGCCATGGAAATTTCTAGCTGAGCTCCGGCTTCTTCTGGCCCAGCTCTGTCCCCTGTGGTGACCATTTGCTCCCTACTACAAATGCTCTCTTGTTTCCTCAACATTCCACACACCACAGTCTACTACACTGCTTGTTGACTTAAACGCCGGAGTGCTTCAATCTGTGGTCGGCTTTGAAGTCGACTTCCAGTGAGTGTAGCCCCAGAATCCTGCGCTGCCATGGGAGGAGCTGGGATTAGATGTGTGATTTCATTCCTGACTCACCAGGGCGATGGGGGAACCACACAACCCCCCTGTGCCTGCTCCCCCCCCCCAAGAAAAAAAACAAACTGGTGTTTACTACACAAAGATGCCATCGTAATAAAACAACCAAGGCTTGAATGTCAGACTGTAAAAAACA
The DNA here is from genome assembly GCF_004664715.2 of Peromyscus leucopus. Taxonomy (NCBI): domain Eukaryota; kingdom Metazoa; phylum Chordata; class Mammalia; order Rodentia; family Cricetidae; genus Peromyscus; species Peromyscus leucopus. Next base: position 38,508,590 of record NC_051075.1, on the reverse strand, counting down.
AATTCAAATTGATAAAAATAAATCCGACAAGCTTTGACAACACTGTCACGGGAGAAAAGCAATACTTCCTCGTGCCTTTCACTCAGGAGCATTGCCCCCACATTACTGAAACACTATTACCTATTGGTTTATGATGTCAGCCATTCACACCCCAGCAACACATTTCAGCACTTATAATTCATTTCCTTTCTTCATTCTCCACTGGAGAAATTATTGCTTATGACTTTTTTTTTCTAACGTGACAGCTAAAATAAACATTTTTAAAGAATAAAAAAGAATTTTGTGCATAAATGTAATCTCACCCAAGTGACTTCGTATTGTCGTACCTTGCTGGCCTCTTTTTTCCATTCTTTTGGACAATACTTATAAAGCTTTTGTGACAACTCCATATAGACGTGTTCATTATCTGCACATTAAAAAAAAAAAAAGACAAGATACTAAAGAGAAAAGATCTGTTTCAAAGAAAACAATATTCAAAGCCACAATTCAGAAAACACAGCCTCATGATCTGTGAATGTATCGTGAATCAGGAAAACTCAAGAAATGAAAAAAATCCAAGGTGTATTAGCTGGATTTTAATGAGGTTATGAATTCTCTTGCTTCTGCAACACAGAACCTGAGATTCTGAAACAAACAATGCTTAGAAGAACCATGGCTTCTAACTCCCACACGTGCTCGGCTTCCAGGATCTTCACACACCATCTAGCACTCACTCCTGTGGACATGCATCTTAGAAAATATAACATGTTGGCTTAGTGTACAGAAGACTCTTCTCACAGATGCAAAACACTGGTGCAGCAGCAGCAGCAGCAGCAGCAGCAGCAGCAGCAGCAGCACCACCACCACCACCACCTCCACCACCACCACCACCTCCACCACCTCCACCACCTCCACCACCTCCACCTCCACCACCACCACCTCCACCACCACCACCACCACCACCTCCACCACCTCCACCACCTCCACCACCACCACCTCCACCACCACCACCACCACCACCACCACCACCACCACCACCACCACCTCCACCACCACCACCACCACCTCCACCACCACCTCCACCACCACCACCACCACCACCACCTCCACCACCACCACCACCATTCCAATCCTCGGTGAGACACTGAACATGGACGGATTTCCAAGTGTGGCCATGACCCCTGCTTTGCGGAGAGCTGGCTTTAAACACATCCCTTCTGCGTTCCCACGCCAGAGCACAGCTTGCCAGAATGACACTCGGTTACTGGCTCTGTCTTTGGGATCTATCCTATCACAGAAAACAGATCTCCTGGAACTTACGAGAAAGGAATGGAGCATAAGAAAACAAGCTGGCCCAAACACAAACGTTTCCGTTTTTCCTCGAGAGATTGTTTCACAAAGATCTATCTCCTAAGAGAAGCCTGTAGTATTATTCCTATCTTGTACGGAGTTTTACTTACCCCCCCCCCCCATCTATTTTTCTCCTCCATCACTAAAGTCAACCTCTCCTGGGTCTTCCATAACAACTTTCACAATGAAGGGACATGTACTCCTTCCAGGAAGACTTGAGCCGACTCCACAGTGAAGCCCCAGATGAACACTGGGTTTGACCAGAAGATGCCATTGGTAAAGAATTGCCACTCTGGCTATAAACGGGTTCTTCAGTCCTCTTAACATGAAAGAAGGGATAAGACGACATCCCAGAGAGGAAAGACAGGGAGGTGCCACTTAACCCAACTAGCAGGCCAGTGAATGCGGTCGCCTAGCCTCGCATTTTTACTGACTGAACATGACTGATGGCTGAGTGGCTGGAGCGCCTGTCAGAAGCAGCAAAATGAGACCCAAGTGAGACGGCTCAGAGTAACACATGCACATTCTCACTTTACTTTCTATTGAAAATGATTTTGTCATACAATATATTCAGAGCATGGTTTCCTCTCTTCCATTTCCTCCCCACCTCCTCTCCCATCCAACTCCACGCCTTCTCTCTCTTTAGAGAGTAAGCATGCGAATAAAACAACCCAAAACATTAAAAAGAAACAAAAACAGACACAAATAAAACCCATAAAAACACAGAATCAGAAACTATAATATATAAGCAAAAGACCAGTTAAGATTTTTTAAAAAAAAAAATGCCCAAAGCAATATGAGACAAAATGTGTTCAAAAACACCACTGAGTTTGTTTTGTGTTGGCCATGTACTGCTGGGCATGGGGTCTGCACTTAAGTGGTTTGTGTTCCCAGTGAGACTCCACAGTTGCAGAAAACGAAGTTTTCCGTTGTGAGAGGTTGTTAATTAGATAGCTTCTGGGTTAGGGGTGGGAACTATTTCCCCCTCTCGGGCCTGGGACTCCACCTGGCTTAGGCCTGTGCAGGCCCCGTGGATGCTGCCACGGTGTCTGTGAATTCACGAGCACAGGCGGATTTTACAGTGACCTTTATGTGTCTCTGACTCGACAGTGTGACCAGAGCTGTCTAGCCTAAGAACTTGGGGGACCTGGACACGTGGAAACTGGTAGGCCCAACGAGAGCAGCTCTGTGTCCCCTTCCGTGCCCCGTCCTGGAATCTGTGCCTCTCTAACACCCTCTCGAACACACCCCTAAATGCCTGAGCAAACGAGACAGGTCTCTCACTGCTGGAGAAAGTTGTTGAAAACAATGGGAAGAAGAGGGGCGGAACAAACCATGGAACTAGATTATAACCAGAAGCGTTAATATGAGCTCCTGACTATCAAGGAACGTATGGCGAGGAACTTTTGCCAAACGCTAACATCACCATAAAGTCATAAGTAACTACTGTATGTCTCATAATACTGTACACTGAGAAGGGCTCATTATCATCTATCTGATATCCTCACCCAAGTCATGCGTACCCTGAATTAATCATGAGGAAACATAAACCAAATCCAAGTGAAAAGACATTACACAAAGTAACTTGACTCTTCTCATTAAAAAAAAAAAAAAAAAAAGCAAAGATCACAGGGTGGGGTAACAGAATGGCTGAAGAACAGACCTGAGCCAGGCTACCTCTGATTATGATGGGTATTGCCGGGCTCCTCGGCAGAGCTAAAAACTACTTAGCATTAGAGTGTCAACTTCCTGATAGTGAAGTTCCCATCATAGTTATGTAAGAGATATTGCTCGTCTCTAAGAAATTTCCCTCAAGTTTGGAAAGACGGGAAACAGGCAGGTAGATCACAGATGGAAGAAGACATGTGCTCTGACATTAGCAAATGAGGGAATCCTTATTGTCTTCTCCTTTTTTTGGGGGGGGGGCGGGGGTTCAAGACAGGTTTTTCTGTGTAGCTTTGGAGTCTGTCCTGAAACTCACTTTGTAGACCAGGCTGGCCTCGAACTCACAGAGACTGCCTCGGCCTCTTGAGTGCTGGGATTAAAGGCGTGTGCCACCACCGCCCAGCCGTACTGTCTTTTTACACTGCTGGAAGTTTGAAATTATTTCAAAACAAAAGCTGCAGAATTGGGATGACACCGAGATTCCTGGCGTTTAGGTGGTTTCTGAGAAGAGTGTTAAAATGCCAGTGTTTGAAGTGCTCGGGAATTACACCCTTTCCAACTATTCAACTGACAAGGACAATTTCTGAAATGGTGGAGTGGCTTCGGGGCAGTAAGGCCATTCTGCACACTCTGATGGTGGACACATGCCACACATCTGTCCAAAGCCGTGGGATACAATCGCCAGGAGTGAACCCAAGTGCAGATGATGGACTCTGGGGGATAGAGGATCCGTGTAGGCTCACTGATTACCACACATGCTCCACCCGTGTTGGGGCCGACACTGGGGGAGCTGTGCCTGCATGTGCACGGCTTTCTGGAACTCTCTATACTTCCTGCTCAACTGTGCTGGGAATCCAAAACCACCCAACCAAACAAAGCCCGTGAGACCAATTCTCAGGCACACATTCATCATGCAAAGCTGGTGTGGACAGCAGTGTCTATCTGACGTGACACAACTTGACAGTGACGGAAGTCTAGTGGCATGTCTGAAGGTTCACTGCTGGCCAGCGGCAGAACCGGAATCAGAACCAGGTCTCCTGACTGCTGTTCCAACGTTCCTTCACCACACTGTCCACTGTCTTTTACAGAGCATCTCCAAAGCTTCACTTGAAAACTGAAGGAAGCTAGGAACCGGTTTTCTTGGATTGACTTGTTGAACCACCGAGATCAACAGTCTGGCTGCAGGTGCACAAGGAAGAATTAGCTTCGAGGAGACCGCAGCAAGAACCACTTGGAGTCTGTAAGGCACCTTACAGCTTCTAGACCAGTGGTTCTCAACTCATGGGCTGCAACCCCTTTGGGGGTCCAAAGACCCTTTCACAGGGGTCACCTAAGACCATTGGATTACATTCAATTCATAGCAGTAGCAAAATTACAGGTAGGAAGTAGCAACCAAATCATTTTCTGGTTGAGGGTCAATAAGGGTCACAGCGTCAGGAAGGTTGAGAACCGCGGTTTAGACAGAGGTCTGCACAAATGCAATGATGGATCCTTCCTGTTGTCACTGCATTGACTACTGCAGAAACAGAGCAGGGAGCTGGTTTGCAGGCCTCTCATTCTCCATCCCATGTTCCCAGACAACTGAACACAGCTCCCACTTTGGAGGAGAGGGAGCTAGCTGGCTTTATCTGTTGACCACAATACATTTTCTAACTTGGCAGAGGCGAATATTCACAGCACAGACCAGATTCTCAAGCTATCATAATCCTTTAGGTTTAAACTGATTCAAGTCAAAGATTATCCACATAAACATAGAAAGCATAATTAAATACAAGTAAACCTCCTTGAAAAAGGTGAGCAGAGATGCTAAAAGACTCTGGGGTTTAGAAAACTAAGTCGGAGAAATTTCCAGCTACAAATTGACATAAGACAGCTTTTATTAAATGGATGCAGGTAGTCCCAGGAGTCTAGTGCTAAGTAAGGGACATGAGAAGGCAACCCGTCTATGAAATCCTTCCTTGCAAATTTCTCATCTAATGGAGGAAGAAAATGACTGCATTTCAAAGCCACACAGCCTGAATAGAAAGAAGAGCACGAAGAAAAACAGAAAATCAAATTTAATGAATCCGCCACTGCTATACTGCGAACCACAAGAGAACTAAACAGAAGAAAGGCAGCTTTACTGTGTTCAAAATTTTTATAATGTCACAAGCCATTATCACTTATAGTATTATAGATTGTAATGATAAATGACAAAAACATCTGCTTAACTCCCAACTACAGCTGGTCTCTGTATAAGAAAACAAAACAAAAATCAAACTTGGTTCATTAAATAAATAAATTAAATAAAACAAAAATGGGGAACAGATGCATAAATATCTAGACTCCTAAAAAGGAATCAATATTAATAAATTAATAAGAAATTAATAATATAATAAAAATCCTAAATCATGTAAAAAATACATCATGCTGATATTGGAAAATAAATACTAGACTAAGAATGATGATTAGCTGATGGGCATGTAAACAATCAGTTTACATAGCATGATGGCTCTAGGCTTTAAAATGTCATTTTCTCAAGGACAGTTGACTAAACATAGCAGAGAACAGACTGAGACTTACTTTGTATAACACTGAGACCAAAAAGGTGACACTCCTTTAACCTGAGCAGGTCACACACCTGGACCAGCAACTGGTGACACAGAATTTTAACCTGCAGGAAGGAAAAAAGGACACTTAAGACAATTCAATTCAGCTTACACAGTGAACCACAATCAACCACTTTAAAACTCTGTAAATATGTACCTTCTCAGGACATTCGAACATCAGCAAAACCACCAGTGGATTATCAATGCAACCTGTGGCTGTGTTCCAATGAGTATCACAACAGAATCATGACCCACAGCATGCTAACACAGTACCAATCCCATCTTGCACAAGACTCATAAATCTTACGACACATGGTCAGGTTCTCAGATCCTGCATGAAAAATGGGCTCCTCAGAAGGTCCCCAGAAGAGCTTACTCCACTGAAGATATTTATGTGGCAAGTATGTTCTTTCTCTGAACACCTTTTCTTACTTTAATGATACGTTTTTACATAGTATTCAATGTTTTGGTATAGTGTATGCCCTACAAAACGGATTAACCAATACATTGCCTCACATACATATTATTTTTGTGTGTGGTAAGAACACTTAAAACCTACTCCTGGCCAACGATAAGTTCAGGTATCAGCACATGACTGGTTACGGTTGCCATCCACAGGTTTCCTGAATTTACTCATCCTACAGCTGAAACTTTGGATCCTTTGGCCAACATCTCCCTGCCCTTCCTTCTTCAGGCCCCAGGAACTACGGTAACTACCTTGTACTCTGCTTCTCTGAGGTAGCCTTTTTTTTTGGATTCCACACAAGTGAGACCACGCGGCCAGTGCCTAGCTTATGTCGTTTAGTATAATGCTGTCAGGATTGACCCATGTTGTTGCAGATGACACGCTCTCCCTCCTGTGTGGCTTATGACTCCAGCATGTGTGGACGGACGCACCACACCTTGCCTTCAGTCACCAGTGGGCACAGCTGACTGCTGTGAACAAGGCTGCTGGGAGTGTGAGAGAGCAGGTGCACGCACATCCACCACCGGGATTTCACTGCCTCGGGCCACCCAGGAGTGGACCTCCGAGATCACATACTAATGCTGTAGTTATTACAATTTTATGTGCAATGCCGGTGTTTTGCCTGCATGTGTATGTGTGTGAGGGTGTTGGATCCCCTGGAACTGGAGTTACAGACAGGTGTGAGCTGCCATGTGGGTGCTGGGAATTGAACTCAGGTCCTCCGGAAGAGCAGCCTGTGCTCTTAACCGCTCAGCCATCTCTCCAGCTCCTCATACTATATTTAATGTTCGGAGGAACCACATGCTGTTTGCCACAAGGGCCCACACTGCTTTACATTCTGATCACAGATGACAAGTGCTCCTCCTCTTCTCCACGTCCTCAGGATTCTTGTCAACCCTGTTTGGTGACAGCCATTTTAACAGCTGTAAGGCGGCACTCAATGTTCTTTCGCTTTACGTTTTCTTGATGCTTACTGAGGCTGAGCACCTGCGTGGACCATCTGTGTATCTTCCCATATGAACTGTCTCCTTAGGGTCTTTGTTCAAGGAAAGTTTTCTTCTTAAAGGTCTAAGCAAAATATTCCACCCATTGCTCAGTGACAGACTGCCCAGATTTTATTTATTTATCAATCGCTGTTATTGTTTTTCCCTTTGAGTCTCAGTATACTTCAACAACCACACGAACATTCTGGAGATGAGCTATTATTGGGAAGACATCGCTTGCTCCTTTGTGTCTGTGTCCATGCATCTGTATGTGTGGAGTGTGCATGCAGGGGAGGGGACAACCCTGGGTCAGTCCTCACCTTCCACCTTGGTTGAGGGGTCTCTTTGGTGCTGGTTCTTTTCACGCACCTCCCCGCCTCCCTGCAGACACACTGTAACAGACGCTTCTGCTGCTGTGTCAGGCTTTTAACTGGGTTCTGGGGACTCGAACTCAGGTCCCCAAGTTTGCTCAGCAAGCACTCTTACCCTCTGAGCCAAATGCACAGCCCCCAGATACAGTTTTTTTTTTTTTAACAAGATATCTTTATTGACTGTGAAAGTAATATAAATGTATTATTATTATTACTAGGTTGTTCGAGACAGGGTTTCTCTGTGTAGCTTTGAGCCTTTCCTGGATCTTACTCTGTAGACCAGGCTGGCCTCAAACTCACAAAGCCAGATACAGTTTTGAGGCTTTCTCAGTTATGACTGAGATGCCAGTGGGAGGAGTGTGGGCCTGCAGAGTCGGCCTCGCTGAAGCCAGACTCCCCTGAGAGACCGCCCAGCTCCATCTCTTCAGTTCACAGAAGGAAAACCAAACTGCTCAGGCACACAAGGCAGCAGTAGCAAAGACAGACCCTCCAAACTTACACATATTAACAGTTACACACAGGTCAAAAAACGTGCAACACAACCTTTGTGAATTTTATCTGCATACAGTCAACGATGGCACCAACTGTAATTTTAGTGATTACAATTTGCATAACTCTGAGTTAATGATTTTATCATATTTTAATACAGCACTAAAATGAAGAAAATGAAAACATGCAAAATCCCACTGGAAAGAGCAGAAGACACTCAAGGCCAGAGGGACCCGTTTAGTTCTTCCAAGCACCAGGAATTAAGAAGGCTGTGGTGGCTATTAGTTACTTCTTGCTGCTATGACAAAATACCTGACAGGAAGCAGTTAAGGAGCTCATTCCAGCCTATAGTACAAGGATATATGTATGTATGTATGTATGTATGTATGTATGTATGTGTATGTGTATGTATATATATACACACACACATACATATACATACACACACACACAGTCCATTGTTGTGGGAAGGCAGGGTGCGGGGTAGTAGGGCGGTGGGGGTGGGGGGGGTAGCGGGTGGGGGTGGGGGCAGGAGCTTCAGGCAGGGTCCCGTGGCATCCACAGTCAGCAGAGAAATGAATGCTGCTGCTTACTTTGTCAGTTGTATTCAGTCTGGGATCCTAGTCCATGGGGTGGTCACCCACATTTAGGATGTGTCTTCCTGTGTCAACGAACCTAATCCAGACAATCCCTCACGAGGACGTTGCGAAGTCGCCTGGGTGATTCTAGACCCTGTCCCAGTGATGAACTGTCACAGGCTGCGTCCGTTCACATTCAGGACCCAAGTCCCAGGGAGCTCCTGAGCACCTGTGCTGGGGTCCGCCAGAGACGTCTCCCTCAGTGACCCCCACGGACACTCTGGCTTGTCAGTGCGCCATCCAGCAACACTGTAACCATTAATTTTATGTGTACGGGTATTCGGCCCGAACGTATGTCTGTGCATCACATGTGTGCAGTGCCCTCAGAGGCCAGAGAAGAGCATCGGGTCCCCCGGATGAGCTCTCAGGTGGGTGCTGAGACCTGAATGCGGGTCCTCGGAAGAGCAGCCAGCTCTCCAGTCCTGCCATCCAGTAATTTCCTAACCACGTATCCATGCAAGCTCACCTCACCCACGGGCTGCTGGGAAACCATTACCCACCCCGGTCCCCCTTGTGCTGGTTTGATCCCACAGCTTGGGGTACTTGATCTGTGTCCTGGAGAAGTTCTATTTATTGCCAGCATTCACTGTCAGCACTGGGTCTGTATTTCATGTCACAGCTCTACTGTGGCAAACAGGCTTCAACAGACTGAGAGTGAGGAGCAGAAAGGCTCACGTTTACAGACGACTCTGACACTAGCCAAGGTCCACGAACTGGAGACTTAAACCGTCACACTGCTCTGGGGCACTTTTAACCCTGAGCTGGACTGTGTTTAAACTTTAAGTTGGCCTGGTTGGATATGGAGCAGCCAGGACGAAATGGAACGAGCAGCTGGATTCCAAACTACAAACTAAACGTTTGTAAAATAAAATCTGTGGTGACTCTTGACTAAATAAGGCCGGGCCTCTCTTCCAGGCATCCCATCTAATTATTACTGTTCCGCTACTTAAATCAAGTATCTGGAACCTTCTGCTCAAGCTCTTTAACAATCATCAAGTAAGTATAGTGTTCTTGTTTAAAAACTGTAATTAAATAAGGATGTGGCTTCAAAGTTACCTGCTGTGAAAACAAGCAGTGGCGTTGGGTATTTGCAGAGTCGAGTCTTCAAAGCCACATGGCTGATTGTGAAATTTCTTAATTCCCCTCATCTTCAGGGGCAATGGGAACTTCACAAAGTACTGCCTTCTCAACGGCGGCGTGGGCTTTATCTAAAAATACCCTCTCTGGGGAACTCTGAAGTGGAAGGGGGTTTGATCCTTGCTGTGCCAATGACTTGTTACTGGGCAGGGATGTTCGAAATGTTCTCTGGAGGGAAAGAATTCTTCACTTTGCCACAGGAAGGGAGGTGCAAGCTACTGGCTCTGCCATTTCTGCCACTCAAGGACTTTCTGCCTCTTACAGTCACCATAATTTTATTTTTAAGTTTCCATATTTTATATCTGATGATTAAGAGTAATTGAAAATAGCCCCTATCAATACAATTCATGGAGATTCAAAATGACTAAAACATTAAATTGATTCCACATGCAGAAAATCAATATGAAGCCACCTGTACCTGTCAGGGGAAAAACTTCCTAAAAAAAAAAGTGTATACGAACCACACTCCGCACTGCTGGGTGTGTGTGTGTGTGTGTGTGTGTGTGTGTGTGTGTGTGTGTGAGAGAGAGAGAGAGAGAGAGAGAGAGAGAGAGAGAGAGAGCGAGAGAGAGAGAGAGAGAGAGAGCGAGCGCGAGAGGCCACTGACAAACATTTTTTGTTACAATTAATTAGTTAACCCCAACTCTGCAAACATCAAAACCACCGTTCTCAATTGTGGGAAAAGGGGTTCTGGGCAGCTCTGAATTCTTTTTCTAGCAGTGGGCAAGCCTCCAGGCTACTTAACCCCTTCCTTCCTGAGGTCCTAGGGCTTGCTGGAGAGGAGCCTCGGCATGGCAGAGGACCTATGTTCCCTGGGGTAAGAAGTCTTCTGGGGCAGCATGGCGCCCAGAGGCTCCGTTCTGCTTTCCGTGGCTGAGCCCCTAATGAAATGGAGCGAACAGCTCAAGGAACTAGCCAAGTGAAGGCCTACTCCACAATGACTGACTTACTGAGCAACTCCCAGGACAGACACCACCAAGGAAGGGACCACCACACACGGAGTGTCTTTAAAGCCGTGCCGGGTTCCCACACGAGGCATACATAGAACAGCCCCTCTTCATATGGGGAAAACAAACCAAATAATGAACAACAGACTGAAGCAGCGTGCCCAAAGCTGCAAAGAAAGTAACGGGGTAGACGGTTCAGACCAGGCCCCCTGATGGCAGCAGCCTCCATCACCAACACAGGCCCCAAAGACCAGTAAGTGAGCGGGGCTCTCCAGAGTGGGGCCGGGCCACAGGCTTTCCTGTCTGCCTCAGGAGTTCAGCCATCTCTGGTCCCTGCGGAGGAATTTTGCTAAATCAAAATTCCGGTGTCCTGCCATAGACCTACACCAGCATCTCCATGGGGGAAGCCCAAAGAGCTGGGCATTCGTTCACCAAGCCCCTCCCCGAATAATTTTAGTAGACTTTAAAGCCACGGATCTACATAGCAGCATATATGTGGGAAAACTAACCCACAGCACCACATTAAGGCAATTTTTGCTCAATTCTATCAGACTGCAATTAGGTGAAAGAAAAAGTATGAAGGCTGACAGTAGGAAGAGCATTTTAAAAATGCTAGGTATGACACCATAAAAACATGCCATGAACCCGCCTGCCTGGAGTCTTTTAGTCTGCTCTTCAAAATTATTTCCCTCAGATGAGACTCCAGTACCAATGAATTCCTTTAGAAATGGTAGCCACCTCCTAGCATTTCTCACGATGACAGATCGGCCACACACTCAGCAATATGCACGCACACTTTCCTGGGTAAAATGACAGAAAAGGGCAGACGAGTTTCCTCAGTGCTTAAGCTCTATGTCCTGGATTGCATGTGCTTAAAACATGTAAAGGACATGTGTGTTACATACCACCAAGGGTTCTACTCACTGGGGTGGTATTCACATATCTACTTTGATTAATGTGTTTATATATAGGTCTACCCCTGAAAAAGTGTCACAAAGGGTCTTTCTGAGGAGATGAAAATCGTTATCTTCAGCTGGGCAATGGCTACATGGACATATATACTAACAGTCTATGTATAACTGGGCTGCACTTAGAGACACCTATGCTCTGCAATGTGTAAAATACAATTTACCTGTCAGAAGGAAAAAAAAGCTGCAATCAGGATCCCAGCCCTCAATGTCCTGGTTAACTAGGTATCTGATTCTGACTTGAGAGCCAGAGGTTAACAGCTTAGCTTATCCACTGCCCTTCAGCTCACTCTGGACACTGCTTGGGCTGACTGATTAAACCAGTCAAGATGCGTCGGAGAATCTCAGCCACGGCTACCATTTTACCTACACGGGTGACAACTCCCAGCATTTAAAATGGACACAAGTGGACAGACTTAAACAGAAAATTTACTCAGGGAGCCAAGCAATTTTAGAGGCAGAAACTAAGGCTCAAAAAATGTTCAGATTTGTTTTTCTTACTCCATCTAGAGTCTCCAATTCCCATCTTATTACATTAATTTTTAGCTGAGAGAGAGGCTTCCATTCAGTACGAATAGCAAAATGAATCCTTCCTTAATGCAGAAACTAAGGGCAGAAGAATTCAAAGAAGTAATTGAGTCCCATGGTGGGATCTGAGGGGGTGCTGCTGCTGAGCACCGTGGATCAGAAACCTTCCCTAGACCTGAGTGGAAATGGGGAAGGTATTCCAAATGATCCCAAATGTACACAAGGCTGACCACACAGAAAGATAAGAAAACAGAGACATCCAAGAAATTAATTCAACTGAAAAATTATTCAATAAAGTTTAAAAACAGAAACCTTTTTGCTGTGGATATCACTCTATTTAAATAAAACACTGATGGCCAGTGACCAGGCAGGAAGTAGGTTGCCAGGCAGGAAGTAGGTGGGACAAGGAGAGAGGAGAATTCTGGGAAGCGGAAGGCTGAGGAGGGAGACACTGCAGCCACCGCCAGGACAAGCAGCATCATGTAAAGACTTTGGTAAGCCACCAGCCACGTGGCAAGGTATAGATTTATAAAAATGGGTTAATTTAAGATAAAAGAACAGTTAGCAAGAAGCCTGCCACGGCCATACAGTTTATAAGTGATATAAGCGTCTGAGTGATTATTTTATAAGTGGATTGTGGGACTGCGGGGTTTGGGGAACGTGGAGAGAAGCCCTCCAGCAACACCTTTTTTTTAGTGTAGTACCCAAACTCCTAATTTTACGCCAAGTCTGACACCGCCGAAGGGGGCGGAGGAGAAGCCAGAAGGCTGTTCACGGCTGTGTGGATGCCGAAGTGTAGTAAGTCTGCCACGTATCTCTGGTTCGTTCTCTAGTGATGAACGTGGGTGCGGTCTGGCAGGGGGACCACACACTGGAATTCTCCTAGAGGGGACGACTCACGTTTATGATGATGTTCAGGGACTCATCATTGGGGAGGAAGATGCACACGCTGCGACGGTCCTGCATGACTCTGTTGTTATGGAAGGTCAGTCTGTTCATCGTGTGCTGTGGGCTCTCCAGGGGGCAGGCTGGGGGCACCGGGCGCTCAGCAGTCGCTCCCAGCACTCCAGAGCCGACTTCTCCTCATTCTCCTATGGCCGGCAGCAGAAGCATGGTGGCGGCCCGCTGTGTGGGTGTCATAGCCGTACGGAGTCCGCGGGGAGACCTGTGGAGACAGGGGACGTCTGGTCAGAGCAGCGGCAGGCCAGTGGTACACCACTACTCGTCAGGCACAGGGAAGGTGCGCTTCAGGCCAAGACTGCTGTTCTCGGCACACGAGAAGGCGCAGATTCTGCCCCTGAGCAACCACCTTCGCACTCCATCCTCAGACACGAGCTAACAGACATGGTGAGAGCCTGGGCATTCACAGACGACCAAGCACCACAGGCGCAAGGCCATGGATGGATCCTGACTACTGAGGAGCTCCCGGCCTCTCAAGGGAGACGACAGGGTTCTGGAATGAACTACAAGAACGGCATCAACAAAAGCCTCGCTTCCGGGACTACGGAACACAGATGAGTGTTCTATCACATTCCTGACCGATCACTCGTGACCTTCACCATTGCACCGGCTGGCTTCACGAAGGAAGCCCTGGCTGCTGGACCACCCACGGGAGCCACAGCAGCCACTGGAATGGATTTCTCCACAGCATTCCCCACGGTTATGAAGTCTTCCTTAGTTTTTATGTCCTGCTTTCTCCTGGTTCTCTAACTAGCTGATGAAAATTGAATTCATTAGTTCACTGATCACATAACATACAGCAAGAGGAATGCTGTATTACCAAGCCATGTACACATATAAAAGACCTAGAGGTCTTAGAAACCTCTCGTATTTTGTCAGTTAACTGGACATTAAGTTGTCCATCCCCGCCCAGAGTTTTGAAGTGTGTAACTTTGCTTGCAAGTACTGAAACTTTTCTCTCTGGATTTCAGTAATTCCGCCCTTCCTCTCTGGTGTCTGCCTCCTGGTGTTGGTGAGACCCTGCGGAATCATTTTAAAGCACTGGGAAGTTTTTCCTACTCTTGAGGAGTGCTTCGTAGGGTGCTGCTGGCAGGACATCCTTCAACTGCAGTGTTAAGACCAGCTGCCTCTCATGTCATCGGTTATTTACATTACTCCCCGGCAGCTGTATTTGCAGGATGCGAGAAAGCAAGTCCGGGAATACGAAACTGATTTCCAAGACAGAATCTTGACCTATCTGCTCCTTATAGCTCATTTAAGAGAGACTATATTCATAGCTGGTAACAGGAGTAAATATGATCTAGTGATTTTTTTAAACATAAATAAAATACAATCTTCAAGAGAATTATTCGAAACTAAAATTAGGCGGCTAATCTTGTATGTGGTATTTCCTTCTTAGGAAGGGGACTATCCATCGCTCAGACCTTCTGTCTTCCTTAAAGGAAAAGGGTGATTGCCTCCCCTTGGTTTCCAGCACCCCTCTGGAGGCCACGGCCTCTCTACAGTGGATGCTCAGTCTCTGAGTTCCAGGAGCCACTCCCCAAATGGAGTCGCTTATCTAGAAAGTGTTCTTTTCTATCGACGGTGCCCAAGCACCAGCTCGAAGGAGGATGTTGGCTGCATGTGACTCACACCTGGGGCTGGAGACAAAGCAGTGTCCGGGCCACAGTGACACCTCTGCTCACGACAACACCCTGCGGTGGAGCACACGCGCGCGGAGACCACCACTTCATTAAGGGAAGGAACCTAGCAAAGTGCTGCATTCCACCCAACTCTGGGGCATGCTGGGAGAACATCCCAAGAACAGACCCACACCAGACAATGACTCCTCATCGCTACTGCTGGAAATGTTCTCAGCATTTTCAAAGGTATACAATCCCTAAAGCAAGCCAGGTACATGCTGGGAGTCTCATCGCTAAAGCATGAGAATTTCAAGTTCAAGGCCATCCTGGGCTACTGTACATTCCCGTGCAGTTCTATAGCCAGCAAGTCCCCGTCTCATGGAGCCAAACATAAGCCAGGTGTGGCGGTGCACACTGGCAACCTTGGCCTGCAGAAGCTGGAGATGATGGGTGCACGCTGGGGCCGGGCCAGCCGGGGCTACACAGGGAGACTGTGGTAAAAACACCGAAACTACGACAACTCCTAAAACGGGTCAACTGTGGGGACAGAGAGCCTCCCACTAGACCCTCTCTTAAAACTTCAGAAAGTATTAAAGGCTCTGAGAAGTGAGAACACTGCACACGCTCACTGCACACAGAACACTCCTCTCCCCAAAGATGGCTCATAAGGTCCCAGAGAACAACATCCTTAGGCATACCATATAAACTGAGAGAGGTGGTTCTGGAGAGACTCTCCATCATACTACTAAATTCCACGGCCAGTTTCCCTATCTGTTGGAATATTCCTTTAGGCCTCTCTCCACTACATAAATTAGAAGCTGTGATTAAATATATCTTACTTAGATCAAACCCTTAAGTGACATGAATCCCACTATAATTCCTCATATTTAAATCTGCACTTCGTATTGAGATAGTCCTATGCGTTTCCATTTTTAATTAAATCAAAGCAGGATGTTTCTACTGACCTACTTTTTGGAATTTAAAAGTTAAACTGGGGGGGGGGGAGGTGTTCCGAGGTTTAGGATGGATCCAGCCTCTTTAAAATTTATCATTTGGGTACAATTCTTATTTTATGGTTCGGATATAGTACAAAAGTCCGGAAAAAGACGACGGCAGCAGATTTATTGATAGTCACAGAAGTGTCACGGCCTCACTTAACACAAGGGTGACAAACCCAAGCCCCCTGAACAGAGACGGGATTAAATTAAGCCTTCACTATACCAAGACGGCACTGAAGCTGATTTAAAAGTTCCACGAAAAAGGTGAACACAAATCAAACCAAAACCTCTCTCTAACACGTATCAGTGTAAAATTTAATCTTCAACTGGACTGTCCTGGGAAACAGTCTAGACGGAATTCATACCAATTCATACCAATTGCAGAAATCAGGTAGAAATCACCAGCTACTTGTTCTGTGGTCTATGCTGAGGCCCAACTCAGTCCCAGGAAGACAATGCTACCCCAAGCAATGCCTTTTTGTCCCAGTTTATGGACAAACCAGAAGACTGTGTTGACAGTGATCAGATCCCCAGCCCTTTTCCCAAAGAGACTTACAAAAAAGATACACTCCACAATCTCCAGCCTTAAGTTTTTACCCCCACAGTGTGGTTTCAGCTTGGATAGAGGCAAAAAGGATTCTCTTTCTGGATCTACCTCCTGAGAATGTAAGAAGACGATCCTTGTCTTAAAGGCAAACCTGATTAGGAAAGACTGCAGCAGCAGCCAGTGCGGTCACTTTATTATCCAATGAAAACAAAGGACGCTCTTTTGGAAAGTGGACTATGGGAACCCTACTTACCTTCACCTTAACTGGTTCCCATGCGTAAGGCGAAGGTCACACACAGACGATGTGCTCTCTGCTCGATGAGCAGGACCGCACCGGCACCCGGTCCCCTCGGACATGGTCAGGGACACTGTCCAGAAGCCTGCGCACTGTCCCGATTCCCAAGGGCACACACACGGGTGGCAATGGCATGTCAGCTCAAGGAAGGTGCAGTTGAGTACCAGCTTCAAGTACAGAAATATAGCCTATACGTGAGCTCTACTATGTGACTAGAAAGTCATTCTAAAGCAGTGGTCCTCAACCCACGGGCTGCGACCCATCTGGGGGTTCAATGACCCTTTCACAGGGGTTGTATATCAGATAGTTACATTATGATTCATTTGGGATTTTTGTTTTTTTTCCAGACAGGGTTTCTCTGTGTAGCTTTGCGCCTTTCCTGGAACTCACTTGGTAGCCCAGGCTGGCCTTGAACTCACAGAGTTCAAGAGCCTGCCTCTGCCTCCCGAGTGCTGGGATTAAAGGCGTGCGCCACCACCGCCCAGCATTATATTATGATTCATAACAGTAGCAAAATTATAGTTATGAAGTAGCAAGTATATAATTTTACAGCTGGGGATCACTAGAGCATGAGGAACTACATTAAAGGGTCACAGCATTAGGAGTGTAAGTATACTGTCCTAAAATGCTATCACATGTCTTTCATAAAACAAGTTCCACACTGTTCTGCTCATTTATTTCATCAACACAAAGTACATGCGAGAAGCACCTACTAAGGGACAGACAGGCAGTGAGCACATACTGTAGGCCAGAGTGGGTGACGGTGCTGATGCCATGGCCATGACTTGTGGACGGGTGTTAAATCAGGCAATGGGACCCCTTGCTGATGGGCTGATATTTGAGCAAACACCTGGATAAAGAGCAGGATGCATGTCCTCCATCCCACCCACCCACCCATCCATCCATCTGTCTCAGGGAAGAACTCCCAGACAGAGGAAGGTAAATGCCAAGGCTCGCTGGATGCTCGGCACAGGTGAAATAACAATACCGATGATGGCTAATGTTGGCTCCACACTTGCTGTGTGCTGGGCACTGCTGCTAAGCCCCTGTGGAACAGGGACGAAAAGAGCCACCTCTTTGTCATGTTCCCGGGAAGTAACAGGTCCTCCTTTTCCCTGGAACTATGGGGGGCTGTGTGAACAAGCCACGCTAGAATGCTTTGCACCACTGAAAAGCAACTTCCGCAGACATCTGTTTCTTTTTCTTCTTTTTGGTTTTTCTAGACAGGGTTCTGGGGGCTGGAGAGCCGGCTCAGGGGCTAAGAGCATGGGCTGATCTACCAGAGGATCTGGGTTCAATTCCCAGCACCCACATGGCAACTCACACCTATCTGTAACTCCAATTCCAATGGATCTGATACCCTCACAGACATACATGTAGACAAAACACGAATGCACATAAATAAAAAAATTATTTAAAAAAAGAGAAGACAGGATTTTGTTGTGCTGTCCTGGAACTCGCTCTGTAGCCCAGGCTGGCCTCTAATTCACAGAGATCTGCCTGTCTCTGCCTCCCAAGCGCTGGGATTAAAGGCGTGCGCCACCACAGCCTGGCCTGATAACCGTTTCTTGTATCAAAACATCACCTCTACATGAATACTTAGCCACTTCAAATTCTGCCTTTTCTGGTCTTGTCTTTGCAGATCTGAGAGTGGGGCCACTATACATCCCCAAGGCCAGACTCATGGACTGCCGTTCATCAGCTGCTGGCTGTCTGCATACAGCAAGCATCCCTGACCAGAGAGGCTCCCATGGAAGACTGCTCAGCCTTGGCACCTGTCATGACCTGAACGTGCAATGGATTCTCCAGGCGGCACTGTTTGGAGACCTTGTGGAACTTCCGCAATGTCGGGCACAGCTGGACGGGGGAGCACCTAGGGAAGGCCTATGGAGGCTAACCATCCCGGGCTGTTTCCGTTTCTCTCTGCTGCACCACCACAGAGGACACTGCCGGGCGCCCGACACCACGGAGCCTTGCTACGCACTTCATCCCTGTGGGCCGGCTGGCCTGCACCTTCTAGATCTGTGAACGGGAATAAAGCGCCCCTCCTTCAAGGTGCTCCCAGCAGGCACTCCGTCACAAGGAGAAAGTCAACTAACCCAGTCCAACTGTTATTTGGGGGGGCCAAACGGTCTCTGTAATGGGGTTCATCCTGAATCACATGTTTAGCTACATCTCGCCTCTGCCTATTAACTGCCAGAAATCCCCCCCCCCTCTCTCAGCTGTGACAACCCAAAATGTTAATGGACATTACCAAAATTTACCCGGGGGCAAAATTATCCATGGTCAAGAACCAATGATCTATAAGTTTCCATATAGAATTATTATGGGCTGCTTTTTTTTTTTAACCATCCAGCTATTTTTTTTTAAGTAATAAGCTTTTACTAAATACATGTTAATATCTGTTTTTAACTGTGCGCATAAGTGTGTGTAAGCAGGGTTCTCTAAGACCAGAAGAGGGAGTTGGATCCCCTGGAGCAGGAGCTATAGGCAGCTGTGAACCACCTGACGCGTGTTGGGAATTAAACTCCTCTGAAGGAGTTCTTAACCCCTGGGCCATCTCTCCAGGTCCAAATGTGTATTTTTAAAAGTAAATTAATTTAAAACTAAATATTTTAAATAAAGTTTAAATTTAAAATTAAATTAAAAATCAGGAAAAAAAATCTGGCCTGAACTCTTAAAAGTCAATTTCTTGAATGAACATGGCCTGCAGTTGTAGAATAGCTTTGAAATTCAGCTTTGTGGCTGTGCATTATCAGGCTGCACATACAGATCCTCCCATTACTGTGCACATACTCCAAGGAGCTCTCTACTTTGAAGACCAAACTGGAAATATGACATTTGATTTGTGATCTGCCTGGATATTTTATCTTACAAAGCATTTAAGAAAGGGTCATTTGCTTCTAAGAGATACTAGAGAACAATAAAACTTACTTTTATCATTTAGCTAGAGGAGTAAGTGAGATAGTTTCTGTTTATGGCCAGTTTTTATGTCTATGAGTGCTTACCTACACGCACGCACGCACACACGCACGCACGCACGCACCACATGCATGCCAGGTGCTCATGGAGGCCAGAACAAGTCCCCTGGAATTGGAATTACAGGGGTTCGTAGGCTGCCATGTAGGTGTTAGGAACCGAACCTGGGTCTTCTAAAAGAGCGGTAAGTGCCCTTAACTTGGGAACCATCTCTCCAGCCCTATGGCTAGTTCTGTAGTGACTACTGCGTGTAAGAAGAGAGTGCCTGGTGGCTATTAACCACCCGCAGTCACACGCTCTGGAAGAACATCCGTTTCCTGTTTGCTCATCTGCACTTTCCAACCTTGCTCCAGTAGAGAAATAAGCACTGGGGGAAGGGTGAGGGCACATCTCCACAGAGCTGGCCCCCACGAGTTTTACAGCATGCATAGAAAAGAGCAGGACAGACCTGACCTCATCAATCGGGCAAACCTAGATCTTAATCCAGACTCCACAGGATACCAGCTGTGTGACCACAAGCACATTTCCTAATCCGAGGCCAATTCTTCATTTGTAAAATCCATAATATTGGCCTCCTAAAATACTGGATAGATTTAATGGTATAATGAATATAAAACATTCAGTGTCAAGGTTTTTTTTTTGGATAGGATGTTCGCCAGCAGCTATGAATTTCCAGGTAGGGAGAAGCAATGGCTACGACTGAGCCCTGCAATAAAAATCATCCCACAGAGAGTTCTTCATTTCACATCTTCAGAGCCAGCTAAATTACAGGAAGTTTATCCTGGGAAAGGGGAAGTGTATTGCTGGTTGTACATGGTATAGTGACAGTGTATTAGGCCATTACTCCTTGGAAATTCTGGAAAAAGAGCAAGGGATTGTGTGCGTGTGTGTTCAAATGTGTGCTGGCTAACCAAAGGATGCAGAGGTAGATTAGTTTTTGACTTGAGAAGAATATTTGAAGGACCAAACGTGTCATACTGTGATACAGTAAATGTTACAATCTCCTACATTATGATTGACATGGCCAGTGAGTACAACCTATATGGCTCCATCTACGACAGGCATAAAGATGTTTACATCATTGAATTTAACAGTTCCACGTCTGGAGCAATACTCTGGCCAAAGTATAATACACTTCTGAACCAAAGCATCCAGCCAAGTATTACCATGGAAAGTGAGGATGGAAGAAATGGGAAGTCTACCCCCAGCAAGGTGCTTGTAAACTGTAGTGCAATGGAACGCTGTCAGTAAGAGCCATTTGCTACACATCCCTTCAAATCACAAACACCCCCAAACCATCCACAGCCACTGCATACCTTTAGAGCAACTACTGGAGTAATATAGGGACCCAAACCAACAAGTAAGCCAGCGCCAGCCGGCACCTGCCTACCCTAGTCCTTGGTAACATATTGCCAGTTGCATAGTCTGTATTTGAGATTCTTGGAACCAGAGTGTTTCTGTATTTGAAATTCTTGGAACCGGAGTGTTTCTGTATTTGAAATTCTTGGGACCAGAGTGTTTCAGATTCTAGAGGTTTTACATTTTTGGACACCTGCACAGACTTACCAGCAAATGTTCCTAACGTGAAAGTCTGAAACTTTAAAACCTCTGGAGTATTATGTTGACAGCTGCTGATAAAGCTTCCCTCCCCCGCATTCTGGTTTATGACTTCATGTTAGAGACGACATGTGAGAGCCCGTGTGTACACTTGTCATCCCTCAAACCCCTGCTAAATTCTGCCCATCGGAGCTGAAAATCTGTGAGGAGTCCAAGTTAACACAGTAGAAAGAACAGAAACACTATGACATTCCAGTTGAATGCTAAGTGATGCTATCCCATAAGACAGCACACTCGGCAGGATGACGTCACCAACTAGTTGCCTGCTCTAGCTACCCTGATGCTTTTGCACCCAACTGTTGCTATTTCGACTTCTGCTCCCAAGCTCTGCCCTCTACCATCGTTATTTTCTGTAATGTTCACACTCCCTTGAGTGAGAAGGTTAAGCAAAGGCAAGATAGTAGTGGTACTTGGGGAAGTGACATGACTTTTCTTACCCTAGAGACTAACAGCACAGTCCTTGGAAGCATGACTTGGATGCCTGTTCTCTGGGGTGAGGAGGAACAAGCATCATACTATAAATCAGCGATTGGAAGGGCCTTGCTCCCGGAGTTCATAAGGGAGCCAGGGTGACCCCCCCCCCTCTTCTAAAACCCTGATGGAAATGTCATATTCACCCTGGTCATACCCCAGAGAAAATGAAGTATCATTCAGTTAATCAACACTCTTACCATCGGAATACTTACTGGGAGAACACAGTTTCACACGCCACGGCGATAAAGTGAAAACAAACGACCTAATTTGTTTGGATAGATAATCTTTCCAAACACAAAGACTGAGGGGAGGGGGTAAATAACAAAGTGATCTTCAAAGCTTGAAAGATCTGACTGCCATATATAAACACTGAAAAATAATCTCAGAAAGGAAAAATAATACTCCTCTGCCGTTCACCCCTTCGACGAGCTGCTCCCCGATGATCTGCTGTTCTCACCCGGATTCCCGAGTTCTTGGACTGTATTACTCCTTAACCACACCCTCCCATGCGACTGTGTTAATAAACACACCCCTGATCACGGCTAACACACCCACTCATATTCTGTAATGGCTCAGCACTGTCAAGGGACTGGGATCCCTGTCACTCACATTTTGAGTCACTGCAACTCATTTCACGGGTTTTCTCTTGCTTCTGACCATGCTGTTCTCTCTGCCCAGGATTATTCCCCCTCGCATCCTGTCTCATCTGTCAGCTTCTTCAAGAGAACAAACACCGTCCTTCCTGCTCCTTAGAAAATGCAGGTGCTGGTCTAGAAAGCCTGAACTCTCATCCCCGCGTGGTGAGCAGCTGCTGCTTCCGCTCGGGTCGGGGAAGACGATTTGTCTCCAGGACAGGTCTGTATTAGCCTGGAGAAGCTCTATGTCTGTCCTGGGAACCCAGTGAGACTTACTTGCCAAAGAAGCAAAGAAATTCCTTAGTAAATCACAGAGTGAGGTCCTGTCTCAAACACCAACCAATAAGCAAGCAAGCAAGCAAGCAAGCAAATAAATCCTTTCTTTCCTCAGTGGTATGAAGTACTGACCACAGCTTTTTGAACATCTTCTACAAGGGTTATAGACAAACTGGGCACATCTTTTCTTTTCCTCTAAACATAATGAGCAAACAATGAGAATACTATTCCCCAACACTATCAAGAGAATATATATATATATATTTTAAGTCTCTACAACTTGTGGTAATGTCAACTTGGATTTGCTAAATTGCAAGTGCCGAAAAATACTCAACTGAAACCTGAACGGTGGAGCCAACTGCTGGATTCTTTGTTCCCTGTTTCCTAACTCACCAGCTCCTCACCAGCTGTATGACTGTGGGGAAGTGCTATCACCTTTCGGAACAGTCCATGTGCTATAGGGTACTGTAAGGCATATGGCAAGTTCGAGACAATCTCACTATTGTTAGGAAACGTGACTCATTAAATAATTTAAGGAGATTTATAAAGCCGATGTCTTATGTGGGTCTGATGGAGGAGCTCACAGTGTCATCTAGGACCCAGTTTCTTCCTGATATCCTGAAATCAGTTCCATCTGAACCGGCATCTCTTAGAGGGGCTACATCAGCCAGCATGTGGTAGGTGGCAAACAAGAATACTTAACTAACATCATGGGTCACAACGCCCCATCAAAAGGCAGGAACAAGTTCACCTCTAGATCTGGAGGGAGAATCAACTTCCCCGCAAGCAAATGGCCTTTTCAAACCAAAACTGAGTACCGTGGGGAAGCTGAGGTGGTGAGGCAGACAGGCCATCGGCAGGGAGGGCAAACGGAGTGCTGAAATTCATGAAGTTTAAACCACAGAAACATTATTTCCACAGTCATCTGCATTCAAAAGTCACACCAGGTTTAGCAACGAGGCACAAAAATTCCTTTCAACCAAGATGACCTTCCAGCCTGACACTGCCCACAGAAAGCGCTGCTCTCAGAAAATACTAGACTGAGACACGTCTGCTTCTAATTTCTACAATGAAATCTTTGATTCCTTCATTCATGGGACTTGCACTCAATTCCATCTGCCACAGGAATTACAGTTTTGTAGATGATGATTTTGTTGTGAAATTCTCATTATTTGTGATATATATATATATATATATATGGAATTTTAACATGAACTTTTTGGATGTTTCTCCTGAAATACTTTTGTCCAAAAAGAACATAAAATTGTAACTCCTTTAGGAAAGACTGAATGAAACATTTGAGAAGTTGCTAACTTTCTTGGAATACTGCATATTTTCCATATCATTAAGTAGCTCCTCATAACAATATACATACAAGTTGGAAACAGACATCTACTACCAAGAGTAACATACTCAGCATTAAAACCACTCATAGGGAAAATGAATGAACTACAGCTACAGATGAACAAATATAAATTTCAAAAATGATGAACAAAAAAAATCAAGTTAATAGAAAGCTATATGATTCTATCTCTAGGATTAGCAAGTTCAAAAATAGGCAAAATTAACAAATGATTCATTTAGGAAGACAGGACGCACATGGCCAAATGACCAAGGGAAGCAAAGGAATGAGTCATCTCAAAATTGTATGATAATCACATATAAACACTTTACTCTATGTGTGACTTTCCAATTGTAGAAAATAAAACCAATCCGGGGGTATTGATGAGAAAAATACCACATACTAGCGATCGAGTTTTTAAAAAGATATACAAGGGCGGGAATATATGTGATTCTGCTATGACTGCCTGTCCCACTGAGGACTGTATGCAGTTTATCACATTCTAAGTTACTATCAAATATTTCACCTAGCACATAATGACCATCATGACTTTGAAACTGAAAACCAGCCTCAAGGGCACTTGGTGCTGCTAATGAACACTTAGACAATTTCGTGACATGTGTGCTCACGTCTTGGGTTTCCAGGTATACTAAATGGAAACACTGTTAATAAAGTGCAATCGCTGAAATCCTCACCACTGCCTCTTAGAGACTAGTTGAACTGGGGAACTTGACAGGTAAGATAGCTGGCACTTGACCAAAGGACCCTGTTGGTGTGGGTTGGGCTTCTCCTTACAAGATTTTCCTTCCCTAGTTTAAAACAGTAATGGACATGAGATAATTCAAATCTCTTCAGAAGGCATAATAGCTACATATTTAATAGAAAGTTAAGAAACATTTGGAAGTTTTTAACTACCTCAAACATACTCAAGTACTAATACAATGTCTTTTCTACCCTCACTGCCACAGAATTATACCGGGAAACACTTATGATGCTAGAGAAAGACTCTGAGGTACCAGAAATTCAATATCAAATATATATATATATATATATATATATATATATATATATATATATATATATATATATATATATAAAATGAGACTGAGGTATACTGTTACACAGACACACCCAAACATGTGGCAGTTCACAAGATGTCATCATGTACATGCACACATACACACGTGGCCTGTACACATGTAGTCTGGGGACAGACATCCTTTTCAGTAAAAGATCAAAAGCATAATCTACAGGCTTCAAAGGAACATTTTCTAACAGAGCTTTATATTGCTATGAAGTCTTGTTTTACACCCCCTTGGGGATTTTGCTTTGAATACATGAGTTGGAGACAAAAATGTCATATACAGACAGAACTGTGATTTATGGCTTAAAGAGCACTTAAGAAAAACGATAAAAGTGTTTGCTCCGTGCATGACCTATTTTTCACAGCTTCACAAAATAGTCACTGTAGCTACTCGCACACAGGGAGTCTCTATCAGACACATTAAAAATATGTCTGCCCCAGCCCAGCTTTGGCCAACAGTCCCTACAGTGTCATTAAGTCCACGAGCTGGTCTGCTCTGAGGAAATCGAGGTGGTTTGTGTCACTCTTGGAGTGGCTGATGGGAGACGGTGGGAAGCCACAGCTGCGGCCCTTATGTTGTCCCTGGGGAATCTTCAGCCTGTAGCTGTCTCTTTTACCCAACAGCCAGTATTTAATTCCTTCAGCCTTCTCACTTCTGGAAGGTAACTGCCATGACAATGCCAAGTCCACCAGCTGGAATGTCATTTTCCAAAGGTGCTCACCTGTGGGGTAATGTTCTGCTTCCCCCTATGCCAACTCACGTCTTATTTCTCCAGCTCTTTTCACTGGGGTTTTGAAACAAGATACAAATCAAGGGCAACTCCTTGATTATCCATTTCTTCTAAGGCGGATGGAAAGAAAGCCCTGGCCTGAACCTCTGTGCCCTACAGTGTGTGAGGCTGCCAAAGTACAGAAGTGAGTCACGAACAGCCTAGTCAAGTTCCCTCGGCCTGACCCACCTGCTCACTGAATTCTGGTTGTGTGATGTGCATCTCCCTCTACACTGCACATTCCTTCTTACAGTAATCACCCACTGAGCTGTGAGGGACTTAGTCTGGCTTTTAAAGGGTGTGGAGGAAGGAAATCAGAATCACACCTTACCCTACACTAACATGGTTAATCTTCCATGAAAAAAAAAAAAAAATAGAACCATCCCTCAATCTTGAAGGTTACAGTTTTAAAAAGTCCCAAGCCAAACAAAACCAGAAACTACCCCACCTCTGCTCAGTACTTTTTTCATAAGACTGTGATCACACCGGAAAGACAACTATTCCTGAGATGAGCCAGGGACTTTCAGCCCAGGCAGACTGGATGGGCGGCTTATCTGTGACCGGCTGTCACTCTCGGCACAGTGCCACCCCATGAACTCCCTCAATCCTAACCAGGACAGGACCATCTACTGCTGGTGGTCTCAACCATTCCAGCTGTGCATTTAAAAGTACTCATCTTGCCAGAATAGTGGCAAGTGCCGGCTTTAATCTCAGAACTTGGGAGGCAAAGGCAGGCAGATGTTTGTGAGTTTGAAGGCAACCTGGTCTACACAATGAGTTCCAGGACAGCCAGATCTACATAGTGAAACCCTGCCTCAAAATAAAGTAAAAATAAAAATGTACTCTTGATCCAGTGAGATGGCTTATGCACACACCTGACTACCCGAGTTCAATCCGGTGCAAGGACAGAAGCCACTCCTGAAACCCACCCCGACTCTGACCACCATACAAGCACCATGGATATCCCCCCCCCCCAAATAATTAAAAATACCTGAGTGTCTAGACTGGGGATATGGCTCACAGGCAGAACTCCTGGTTAGGGTTATGTTGGGTCCTGGGTTCAAACTCCAGCACCTAGGGATGGGGAATGAGTTAAGAAAGCATGTCACCCCTAATGTTGGGCTTCCTACTATGGAGAGCTGGGTGAGGATTCTTTCTCACATATAAAATCTGCAAAATCTTATCTGCTGTCGATACAGGTCACAGTAATCAGATGATCCTAAAACTTCCCCTGACAAGTCTTTCTTTCAAAAGCCATCTTCCAATTGAACGCAATCTACTTAGAGTTTGGAAATGATTCCTCTGGGGGTAAAGGATGGTAGTCCCAAGCTGCCACGCATGGTCGCCAGAGGATACCTGCGCTCCAGGTTATCAACACTATTGATAAGACCTTCATTTCAGTCTTACCTCGGCAACACTCAGGATGAGCCACAAACAAACTTCCTTAGCAGAGGAGTGCTCGCGGGAACCATGCTGCAGAACCAGCACAAGCACAGAAATTATGCACGAAACCCCCCGGAGTGTTTTGCTCTCCATATTTTCACAAGTATTTCTTCTAGTTTGAGGAGCTTTAAAGATTTAAAAACAAGACAAAACCACCGTAAAATCTAGGAGTTTCTAGTTCTTGCTGATTTCCATCTCCCTGAGACGCGGCGATTGAGATCAGAGCTGGAGCGGGAGAGGCTGCTGGGACCTGGGCAGCACAGAACACTGAAGGGGATGTCGAGGTGCAAAGTGAGGGCCAAAGATCTATAGGGTGGGGGGAACATGCCAGAAATCACCGGCCGAGTACTGATTGGTGCCTGTGTGGGAAAAAAGTCCCACAAAGCCAAACACAGAATCCTCAGAGAGCAATGGGCCAATAATCCCCAGAGTTCTTCACTCACTGGTCTGGGCATGGCTCTCGGCCCCATCAGCCAGGGAGAGCACCTCCCTAGCATGCATGGTAACAGATGGCTTACTCCGGAGGCCCTCCCCACCGCAAGTCTCTGAAATAGCTATAGTGTGGAAGCAACTCTCCAAATACCTTAGAAGCTTCAAATCTTTCCAGGACCAAATGGGAGCTAGCACACTAGAATAGAGTCCAAACTCAAAACCGGGCAACTGGTACAGATGTATGAACCTTTTAAGTTGATAGACCCAACAATCTAGATGAAATGTTCAGATGTTTCAAAAGACACCATCTACCGAAGCTCACTGGAGAAATAGGCTACCTAAATACACCATCTGCCACACAGATCAAAGTTCTAGGAAAATTTGACAAAGGAAATGCCAAGTGCAGATGCTGTCCCTCCAACTACTATCATGTTTAAAGAAGAAAAGAAGAAAAAAGCCAATTCTATACAAAATTTCTAGGAAATTAAGGAGAATTATTTCCCAATTATTTTTATGAGGCCAGCATTTCCAAAACCTAATCATTACAAGAAAAACAAACAAAATGACCAACATTTCTCATGGACATGCTTAACAAAACTTGGTGTATTGAATCCTGCAAAATATAAAGGACAAAGATGAAGCTGGACACAGTGGTATATACCTTTAATCCCAGTAATTTGGAGACAGAGGCAGGTAGATCTCTGAGTTTGAGGCTGGCCTGGTTAACAGAGCAAGTTCCAGGACAGTTGGGCTAGTCAGAGAAACCCTATCTCCAAAAACCAAAACCAAACAAAAAACTCCAACCAGGAGGAAATACAGTAAGTTTAAGTCTATAGCATAGATAATAGTATTATGCCAATGTCAAGTTCCTGGTTTTGAAAATATATATAGTTATGAGATTTTTCCAAGTAGAGGGGTTATCAAAGGGTACAATGAACTATACTATTTTTGGACTTTCTTGTGGCTCTCAAATCATTTCAAAATAAAGTTTTAAAACCTTGCAATGTGCTTTTTCTCTACAAAAATAAATAAGCAGATATAAAATTGGCTAAAATGACTTTGAAGACAACAAAGTAAGTCCTACAATCTCATTCATGGAATTCTTAGGAAAGCTAGAGCAAGCAAGGCAGGGACAGGGGCCTAAGGACAGGGGCCTAAGGACAGATGCAGGTCAACGGAACCAAACAAAAGCAGAACTCTTCAACAGGATAGAATAAAGAGTTCAGCGGGAGGCAGAGCCAGGCGGATCTCTGTGAGTTCGAGGCCAGCCTGGGCTACCAAGTGAGCTCCAGGAAAGGCACAAAGCTACACAGAGAAACCCTGTCTCAAAAAACCAAAAAAAAAAAAAAAAAAAAAAAAAAAAAAAAAGAATAAAGAGTTCAGGAAGAAAGCCTATATAAAGTCATCCAGCTTTTGACAAAAGCCATCAAATGATTCAATGAGAAATACATTTTTATCAAGGTACTGAAACTATTAGGCCTAACTACATGGGGAAAAACTACCATAGGCCTTACACAAAAAAATCTTCCACAGAACTCTTCCCCTTGAAAGTCACCTTAGAGATGAAGAAATCCTCAAACTGGAAAAAAAGTAAACATCTGCTTCAAAACAAACCCAGAAAACATAAATAACACAAATAGCTCTTATAACTAAACAAAGCTGACAACTTTTTTAAAAATATGACCAATAAATCTGAATGGTCACTTCAGCAAAGACTAATTGGGAAGGACAAATAAGCACTTGAAATGACGCTCAACATCATTAGTCATTAGGAAACACAAATAAAAGCCACAGTAAGTTACCTACATCCTCATAAACCTGACAGTAGCAAGACTCGGCAAGAATCTGAAGCAAGAGGAACTCTTGGTCACTGCTCATGGGACCTTGAGATGGCACAAGGCACTTTAGAAAAACAATTAGGCAGTTTCTCTATTAAGGTTACATATTTAGATACCATGCAACTAAGTCAGGAAATAAACGTGGGTATCACAGTAACTTTATCACGGCTCTAAAACGGAACAACCCAAATCTCCTTCATCAGTAGGGCAATGAATGAGCCAACCGACAACTGGATGCTACCCAGGAAGGCAAAAGGAGCCACCGGCTTGGGCAACCAACGGTGAATTCAAAGCATTAAGCACTTTTTCTTTTTCTCCCCCCACCCCTTGGTTTTTCAAGACAGGGTTTCTCTGTGTTGCCCCGACTGTCCTGGAATTTGCTCTGTAGACCAGGCTAGCCTCAAATTCAGAGATCCTCGTGCCTCTGCCTCCCGAGCGCTGGGATTAAAGGAGTGCACCACCCCCCTCTGGCTTTGTCTTTAAAAAAGATCACTCATGAACGTTCACCAAAATCTCTAACAAAAGTTTATATTCCCCCCCGACACACACATACTAAATGACAGAAGAAACCATGTACAAAAGGAAGGTGAAAGTAGGCATGGGGTGTAACTACAAAGGGACCACAGGAAACATTTGGTCCCCATAGAAATAGTCTATATTTCAGTTTTTTTGTTGGTTATGCGAGTAAATACATTTGCCAAAACTCAATTATCTACTTATAACTTGTGAACTTTATTTCTCATGCATGTTATTTGTCACAGGGAGGTAAAATGTTTGAAAATGAATCTATATATCCACTAGTGCTTACATGTTAAGTAGCAGTTGTTACTTCAAACCTCCTGTTATATGTGAAATGAATATAATGTAAAATCGGCTCAATTGGTAAAGCCGAGGCTTTATCTTAAACCCCGAGGTTAAACTCAATCTTAAAACTGAAATGTAGGAAGTCATGGTAATTTGGTAAAATAAAAAGAAGAATTCCGAACAGCAAAAGATAATTTCTTGAGCCAGGCGGTGGTGGCGCACGCCTTTAATCCCAGCACTTGGGAGGCAGAGCCAGGCGGATCTCTGTGAGTTTGAGGCCAGCCTGGTCTCCAAAGCGAGTTCCAGGAAAAGCGCAAACACAGAGAAACCCTGTCTCGAAAAACCAAAGATAATTTCTTGTCAAACAAAACCAGGAAGGCAGTTGTATGTAGCATCCCCCTTGCTATATACTGTGTTAAGTGTACTTTCAAAGACAAAGGTCTTTCTGGTCGACCTGTGTTAGCCTCTTGCTCTGCTCATCTCTGGCACACAAACCAGTGTTGACACAAGTCATCCATGTTTTCATTTTCAAAGTGACCTGTGAGCAAATGTCCCACTCTAGAAGGTATGTGGTAGAAAACGCTTCCACAAAACCCTAAACTATCTCGTGAGCTCCAGAGCCTTCTGCACACCCCAGTTTTTAAACTATGAAGTTGTAAAGAGTAGATGAAGCTCCTGAACTTAATGTCTAATCTTTAAATACATAGTGTGCAATCATTTCAAAACACTTTTCATTTTAGATTCCTTTTAAGCCAGTTCGATAAAGTAACAAGATAACAGCTGCATTCAACAAAGGATCCACAGTGTAAAATTTTACACACATCTTTGCTTTTTGTGGTTAAAGGTCAATGATTTGGAATTCTGTGTCAAGTTGAAAATGTTTGAAAAGATAGGCTTTAGCCTGAAATGAAACTTCTCTCTGTCAAAATAAACATGAGCTAAAGAAAATAAGTTGCTAGTATTTGGCAGAAACTAAAATTGACTTCTTAAGGTATCAAGAGTACTTAGCAGATTGAGGCAGGATTGTGGCAAGTTAGAGGCTAGCCTCATCTAAGTAGAGTAGTGGTTTCAGGCTAGCCCAGGCTATGTGGTAAGAATCTATCTCAATAAATAAATATATAAATTTTAAAGGGGTTAAAAAAGGGGGACGACGACGACAAAAAATGTTGTGCTACATACTTCAAAACTATAGACGTCTTCAGACTCAGTTCTCAGATTCCTTAGTGTCACCCATGCTAGGGTGGCTTTGGTGATGCATTTGAGTCATTTCTGCTCTTGTAAGTAACCCCTCACTCATTCCTGTAAGTGACCTCATAAAACTCACTGGTTTACCAAGCTGGACTTTGGCGGTATCATTACTTTGGTCTGTCATGGGCTCCGAACCTGGGGTGAACAGGTCTGTGTGTAGCATCTCCCCAGAAAGTTCTCTCTCACAATATCCCCAAACTCGGGCATTTCAAAAGATAGATCTCACATTGAGAAATCACAGATAATTTATATTGTTATCCTCTATCAGTAGTCACAAAAACTCAGTCTCTACTTACGGCCTTTTGAATATTTAAGGAAAGAAATTTGTACTTTTTCAATGCAAGTATTAAGAGCTGAATATGTATCCCTGTTACAGGATGACAGAGTTCACTCATATGCCAGACTTCGGACAGAATACATTCCCTGTAGTTGCTTTTGAACTTCTGGGTCAGCAGGTCACAAGTGATCTGCTAAAGGTGTAAGCCCAAATGCCAGCTGAATGACCTCATACTGCTCAGAAGGAATACGGCGGCGACACTGCCGGACACAGGTCAAGAATCAGCGGTGCTCCGGGGGGCAGGAGAGGGGTGCTCCGGGGGCAGGGAAGGGGTGCTCCGGATGGTAGGGGAGGGGTGCTCCGGGGGGCAGGAGAGGGGTGCTCCGGGGCAGGGAAGGGGTGCTCCGGATGGTAGGGGAGGGGTGCTCCGGGGGCAGGGAAGGGGTGCTCCGGGGGCAGGAGAGGGGTGCTCCGGGGGGGGGCAGGGAAGGGGTGCTCCGGGGGGCAGGGGAGGGGTGCTCGGGGGGGGGGCAGGGGAGGGGTGCTGGGGGGGCAGGGGAGGGGTGCTCCGGGGGCAGGGGAGGGGTGCTCCGGGGGCAGGGAAGGGGTGCTCCGGGGGCAGGGAAGGGGTGCTCCGGGGGCAGGGGAGGGGTGCTCCGGGGGCAGGAAAGGGGTGCTCCGGGGGTGGGGCAGGGAAGGGGTGCTCCGGGGGCAGGGGAGGAGTCGAGATGGGGAGAGCAGGAGCCTGTCTGCTGTCAAGCTGCCTGCTGCCTACCTGTTAAGCCACAGCAGACCTCCCAACAGTAGAGCATCCCTGTACGAGACACACGAGTCACCATGCAAAGTCTCACCAGGACTCAGTGCCCCACAAAAGGCAGTTTGGCTGACCCCAAGGCTGCTCCATCCCCCAAGCCCGCAAACTAAATTTCACGTCCTTTCCAATCTCTTAGGCAATTTAAAATACTACTTCAAAGTCTATTTAACAGAAAACCGATTCTGGAACAAGAAGTCTTAGTTGAGATCTCTGTCTCTACCATTCTGGCTCCCATGCCCCTGACAATGTACTTCCCGGGAAGCTGGCCCACTTACAGGACAGCCAGGCTGTTAGTAAGGGGATTTTATGCTCTATCTTGGGTCACTTCCATTAGCTTTCTGGACTAGGTTTGACTCTGTGACTTCATGAAAATTTCTCTTTTAATGTTTCTCTGGGCACCTGTAAAAGCAAATAATTTAGTGAGTTACAAATCAACCAAATGTCTGTTTTCAGCTATTTAAAATGACT
This sequence comes from Peromyscus leucopus, assembly GCF_004664715.2. NCBI lineage: Eukaryota > Metazoa > Chordata > Mammalia > Rodentia > Cricetidae > Peromyscus > Peromyscus leucopus. Next base: position 38,475,558 of record NC_051075.1, on the reverse strand, counting down.
GCAGGCTCAGAAAATAAACTCTGGAGAATAGAAAGGCTGTATTTTCAATGGACTTAATTAGAATTTACTGCAAATTCTAGACACTAGACATTTCTGGAAAAAAATGCTCCTTAATTTGATTAAAAAAAAACAAACAAACAGAAAATCTCAGGTTTACTTGAAGTAACACTCCCTAAAATCTGTCCATTTTAAAAAATCTCCTTCTGTGAGTGACTTGAATTCCTTAACAAATATTTCAAACTCGCACCCTGAAACTGACTTTACTATGAAAAAACAAATGAACTCTAACACTGTGTTTGGATAGGTTTGGTTAAGCACCGAATTCTCTTTTCTCTGGAGAAACCAGGAGCCATTATTTCTGGTAGTGGTGATGGGGTCCACACAAACACAGAGACTGGTGTGCTCCTCCGGTACGCCGCACACCACTGGCTTTACACTGGTGTGCTCCTCCTGTGTGCCGCACACCACTGACTTTACACTGGTGTTCATTTTTGTGGTATTTTTCAGTTATGAGCTTGGAACCATTAAATAAAAGGTGCTCCCACTTCTTATGGGGGAGGGTGTTCATTTATTTTTATTGTTTTTCCTTCTGAGAGCAATGAGAAAAGACCTTACTGTTAATATCTTTGAAATAGTTAATAGTTTCATTATAAAATAATAAAATAAAAAATACAAATAAAATATTTTCCAAATTAGCTATGTCTTCCATTTTAAGCCTAATGTTCCCTTTGTCTTTTGTTTGCTTTTGAGAACAGATTCAACCACCAAACAATTTCTAGAGTCCTAAAGTGTTATTTTCTTTAGCATCACTGCAATGACCAGAGCCAAAGAAAACTCCTTGGAAAACTCTCTGTCCTTTTCTGAGCAGTCTCATCCCCTACCCCCTCATTTTTAGTTACATCTTCATTCATTTTCCCCCCAAAAGCTGCATTTTTATATTCCGATTATTTTAAAATCTTCTGTTAGGGAATAGAAGGAAAGGCGAAGGAATTCAGAGCCTGGTCACTATTATATCCTCTACTTTTGCCCCCTCCCAGACACTAAAGCTTCCCACTAAGATCTTGTTGTGGACTTTTTTTGCGGGGGTGGGGGGTAGGGTTGAGACAGGGTTTCTCTGTGTAGCCCTGGCTGTCCTGGAACTTGCTCCATAGACCAGGCCGGCCTCGAACTAAACAGAGATCCTCCGCCTGCCTCTGCCTCCGGAGCATTAAAGGCATGTGCACCACCACCGCCCGGGGTTGTTTATATACTTATTGCAGTAACTTTCATTATGTATTCTAGTATTTAAAATCTACCTTTCATGACCAGTCATGGTGTTGCACCCCTGTAGCTCCAGCACTCAGAGAGGCAGATGATTTGTGAGTTCAAAGTTAGCCTGGCCTACACAGTGAGTTCCAGGCCAGTCAGGGATACACAGTGAGACCCTGTCTTTAAAAACAAGAACAAACTTGGGAGGCAGAGGCAGGAGGATCTCTGTTTGAGGCCAGCCTGGTCTACAGAGCGAGTTCCAAGACAGCCAGGGCTACACAGAGAAACCCTGTCTCGAAAAGCCAAAAAAAAAAGTAATCTGGCTTCTAGTTAGAATATAAGACTTTTTAGGAGTGGATACCATAATGTACACATTGTTCGTCAAATGAATGAAAAGATTTGGACTTCTGAAAGTGCTCATTGTTAAGATGAAGCATACACCTCCCCCAAACTGGTAAGCAGTAATAACTCATTAATCTGGAAACACTATGCAATACGACAGAGCGTCGAAGGTAACCGGAAGTATCGGTGAATGAATACTCAAGCAGATTATGCAAAGGATATGACAAAAAGCTGGGAATAATACACCTAAAAGTACAATTTGAGGGAGATTTTACATAAGACTGCTATTTTCTAGTTCTATACCACCACTGGTAATTATAGAGTACTATGCACTAGAAACTAACCTGAAATAACTAATCCAGTAAATCTAAAATAAACTTTCTTGGTGCTAGTAAATTATATGGGCTTTGCTTTCAAGAAACGAGCGAACTGGGCTGAGCTGGGTAATGCGTGCAAAGCTGACTGTACCAGGTGCCAGGTTTTAGCCGTGAGGGGCAACAGCACAGAGTTTCTGGAAAGAGATCCCAGAAGAGGAAGTGTGGTGTTGGTGTGTCATACAGGCTGATGGGAAAGGCCATTTAACTAGACCTAAGACGCTGTGGAATGACACTGGGAAAAAATAACCAGCTACAGCACACACCCAGCAAACGCACAGCCTACTGGATGAGGCAGGCTCCCGTGAGACAAAGAGGTCCAACTCCAGGGACCTGGACACGGCTCTCTGCTGGGCTCTGTGTGGCTGCAGAGTACACGCCCACACAAAGAAGGTCGCCACCAGGGGTTCTGACTTTTCAAGGGAAAGTCTAAAATACATTTTTTAAAGTGTCAAATTTCCCAAGTTTTAAATGTTGGCAAATAAACGTGTTAAAAGCTAAATTACGTCTGCCGCCAATCTTGCTGGTGGGCCTTGGGCACACAACTTTGGTTTGGCATGAAAAATGCCATGCTAAGAAATCTGGATAGCATCCTACAGTCCCTGACAGAAGAGGCTTAACGATTTCAAAATCTGCTTCGAGGTCGGCACACCGCAGCATTCACCATGGAAAATACCGCACTGCAGAATGCTTTCACACTGGCCTGGTGTGTTTTTCTACAACATGTCCATTATAACCATTTAACCAACAGTAGAGTGAGCTGCAAGCTTCAGCTGAAAAGACATGCAAGAAGATAATACAAATGTGGTGACAGAGCAGTACTTAAGAATGTGGACATCAGATGCCTACACCACAGTCCGCTGTAAACAGGTTATAATCAGTGGTGCTCCACTATTCAAAAAACGTGTGCCATAACCCACCGCCAATGAAGGCTTGGCCCTTTTCAGCATTTCTGCACAATCAGGGGCTTTCTAAAGAATCTTTTATTCACAACAATAGTCAGATATGCGTAACAAAGTCTTAATTCTCCCAATCACTTATAAGCTTTTACCGCTCTAAGACGATCCTTGCACATTCAATGCTTAAGTGTTCAGGTTTTAATACGCTTAGAGAAAGAGAATTAGTATCAGAGAATTGTTTATTCATTCTGATGACAGTATTACATAAAATTAGCATTATAATCCAAAGGTAATTCCAGGAAGGGAAAATTCTTGGTGCCCAGTTATAATATAAAACACGGAATTACAAAAATTGCTTCATCACAAGCTGAGATATAATGATCATGATGAAAACCATTAACAAAGGATAGAACAAACATTAAAGAGAATTTTATTATTTGTCATGACTCTTGAGAACCCTAATCTTCATCCACTCTGTGAACGAGGACTTCCAGAGTAGACCCTATGCATAGTCTGGACACCCCAAACCTACGGCTACTTCAGAAAACGCCACCTCAAAGCACACATCTCTTTTCCTATAAAAGAATTTATATATTGAATTCAAGAACAGACCATTGGATGGATAAAATAAAGACTCACGCAAAGTGCTTTCAGGATACAGTTTTTAGCCAAAGACATTCAACTGGCAACTTCAAAACTGCATCAGAATAGTTTTCTTACTTCAAAATAAGTAGACTACACACAATCTGAACACCAGAGTCTTAGCAACAATAACTCGGGGGGAGGCCTTAAAGGTGCCCAACTCCTGTCAGAGCTGGAAGCCCTCATGACTCCCAACAATCCCATTTCTGAACTGCTGTCCCATATTAAAACAGACACACAACCAATATTAAATGTTTAAGTGTCAGAACTACACACAGTTATCTTTCATGAACTTTTCATTCTCCTGCGATCCTCTCCAACTGGGTTTTTGTGCCTACCCTGCTAAGGCCACAGCTTTTGCCTTGGTCTAGAGTGATTTCAGGAGTCCAAAGAATGACTCTCCAACCTTACCCCGCTTGACCTCCAAGCAACAAGTGACACCACTCACTCTCTCCTCTTGGAGACATTTACTTGACTTCAGGGACATGCCCTGCAATCCTTCTGGTAGCTCATTCTAAATTCAAGTCTGTTGATAAAGCATCCTGGAATCAAGCTTGCCCATCACCACAGTCAGAAAAACAATTCTGCCCATGGTGTGGACAATGGTGTCAGTAACAATATCAAATACTCAAGGAAAGGCCCACTCCGTTGGAAATGTGTGAGTTCCTTGGCGTAAGATCCTCCCTTGGACTGTGGGTGTCTTCTCTATTAACTATGAAAACTTATTTGCCCCCATGGCTTTGCTCAGTGCCCCCCCCCTCTCTCTCTCCTCTCTCTCTCTCTCTCTCTCTCTCTCTCTCTCTCTCTCTCTCTCTCTCTCTCTCTCTCTCTTTCTCTCTCTCTCTCTCCCACACACACACACATAAGTTATCTCATGCACATTCTGTTGGCAGAATCCAAACTCTGGACCCTTTCCCTGGACTCCAGATTCCACAGCCAACCTCGTTCCTCCTCAGCTTCTCCACTTGGAAGTCAGTCAAAACAGCTTCTGGGAATCCTGCCCATCTCAGTCACCATCACTGGGACAATGAAGCAAAACGCTTTGGCGTTGCCCTGATAGCCTGGTCTTTGGGCTGAGATGGTCAGAAGATGCTGTCTTACAGACTTCTTCCCACCTCCTCGCTGGCCCCTGTCAGGCGGGATTACTGACAACGGCTGCTAACTGACACCTCCGTTTCCACCGTGGACCACTCCTGCATTTCCCCCCACAACAGCCAGTAATTCCATCAAGACACACATCAGAGCACCGTGCTCCCTGCCCCCCAAAATCCTCATGGCTCCCCACTTCACTCAGTAAAAACCAAAGTCCTTCTAATGGCCCAGGCTGGCCCTTCCTGACCAGTCACCAAAGTGCTCTGATTTCCGTCACTCTTCTTGCTCACTAGCCTCAGACACACTCTACCTGAGCCTTCACCAGCCCTCTGCTGGAATGTTCTTTTCAGAACATCTGCACGGCTCCTTCAAGTTACCTTCTCAATGCGGCCTATCTAAATTGCACTGCAGATAATTTTTTTTCAACTGTGATGTAAAATTGATATACAGTAAGTTAAACGATGTTTCAAGCTTTGACTTTTGATACTTCCTGGGCTGGCCACAGGCAGAACAGCTTCCTCTCCTGATGCTGGAGCAGTGCAGTGGATCCCGAGACACAGCTCACACTCCCCAGCACTGCGCAGCTAAGCTCTGCTGTTCATTAAGTAAGGTATATTCAAGCACACTTTCATCTCCCAGCATCCTCAGCTTACCATGAACATATCAGACACAGGCCCAAGAGCAGTCTGTACCCCAAGCTCCCTGGACTAGCATTTCTTCTGACCTCCTTTTGTTTCATACTTATGACCTTCTACACACATAAAATGTATTTACTTCTCGGTCGTCTCTTAATCGACTACAAGAGCCATGGAGACTATGCTCACTATCATGCCTCTGGGGCCGATAATGCAACCTGGCCCATGCCAGCTGTGTATTATGTTAAATGAACAACGGAAAGTATGTTAAATGAACAACGGAATTGAAACATAGAGTCACTTCAATGTCTTAGTTTTCCTCTAATACTTGAAGCTTTTTCCAGAAGCCCAGGAAAAGTTCCCGAAGATGGAGCGCAGCCTGGCTTCCTACCTAGCACAGGCTCAGCACCCAAAGCTGGGGGCTAGATCTGGGACACTTGGCCATCACCACTTGTTACCTAATAACTGAGGCTCCACTTAACACCTACCTACAAACATCTAACCCTTCCCCATACACGTATTTCATTGGCCAGGCAGACCATGAGACCTTCGGCAGGAACTGCAGGAACTACTTAGCACAGCTCTGAACACTCCATAAAGACACGGAACCTATTTTCTGCTGGGCCTAGTGTACACTTTTCAAGTGTTTGGTTTACTCCAGTCTGGGATTTCCAGAGTGCAGACGAGGCAGGAACAGGTCATGTGAGGTAGCATCCCCTCTTCCAGGAACGGATCAGAGTGATACAGCAAGACTCATCCGGGCCCATAGCTGAGCTAGTAATTATGCTGTTTAGATGTAAATGTATCTTCCCAATGTGCTGAAGCTAAGTTCCTTTTTGTTTAAATGCTCCCTCTGAAACTTTCAGACTATTAATTTCCTCTGAATGAATGGTTTTAAATCTTAAAACTCTGGGCCCAATAGCAGAAAGTCATTAAGGGTTTGACTCACAGTCTATAAACTGGGCCGATGGGGAGGGGCTGAGGGATAAACCACTGCCTCATCCCAGTTAACAGGGGCTCTCTTTGAAAGGGCTCATGGGAAATTCTGCAGGGTCTATGAGCAGAAAGCAGGGTCCTCCTCTGCCACTCTTAAGTTTGAAAGTACTTTACCCAATATATTAATGACATAGAGGAATATTTTTAATATGCAGATTTACTTTTTGGTATATGTAAAAAGAAAGAAAATAAAAAACAATTAGAAGAGAACTCGGGGAAACTTCCTCCCATGAATGATCAATCAGTGGAAAAGACCAGCTGTTCTTCCTGTAGCAACAAACTGCCCAATATCTGAACAGCAACCGGTTTTGTTGCCTGCTTTTCCTGCGAGGAAAATCCAATGAACTAGTTGTCAACAAAGGCGACCTCTGAGAAGCCCATTCATCTTTCTATACATAGTTCCCTCTTCGGGGACAATGGCTGACACCTGACTGCTTGCTCTATGTCAGACACCAGGCCAGCTGATCTGCACGTCCCATTCCATCTTGCGATCACGGGAACTGTATGGGGGCAATCCATACCTTCACCCATCCGTTTATAGGAGGGCAGGACATGCAAAGCCCAAGTCACTGTTCCAGGTACCCAAGGAGAACAGCAGAGGCTGAGTACCACCGAGTGACTTCAAAGCTACCTGGTGGAATCTGGGTCAGCATGCTAGAGACACTGCTCATGACGATGGCCACGGTGTGGCGTTCACCCAATGCCTATCAGCAGATGAATGGGTGGAGAAAAATTTGATATTGTGTGTGTGTGTGTGTGTGTGTGAGTTTTATCCAATCATAAACTGTATCATTTGTAGAAAAATAGAAGGAATTTGGACATCACCAAATTAAGTGAAATAAACCAAACTCAGAAAGACGCATACATTTTCTCTAATATGTGGCTTCTAGATCTCATACACATTCATGAAATCATTCCTATGCGAGTGTATGTGTGTGTGACATGAAAACAGAGGCAAGGATAGCTGGATAAAGGAAGGACGGGGAGGGGAAGGGGTAAATACAGCCAAATCACACGGTACACTTGAATGGGAACATCTTATGAAACCTATCTCTGTGTACAATGAATATATGCCAACTTAAAAGGACAAACGAAAGTCCGCATCTTACCACCTCACGTTCCCGCTTCTCCTCTAGACAGCCCTCAAACTGTAACGGTCATTCCTCTTGTCATTTCACCGAGCAACATGTCAGGGTTGAAGATCTTTGGTCAGCATCTCTGAACATTTTTCCAAGATTATACATGACAAATTTTTTTCTGTTGAAGGTAGTGCCTCATTCCAACAGGGCTGATGATGGCATACTCTTTCCTTAAGATGTCTATAATTCTACCATCCACTACCACCTTTTTAATGAGCCTGAGCTGAAATGGTAAGCCTCGTCTGGAACCAGGAAAATGTCCTCTATTCTCCAGGGAGACATGTGTGTGTGTGTGTGTGTGTGTGTGTGTGTGTGTGTGTGAGAGAGAGAGAGAGAGAGAGAGAGAGAGAGACAGACAGACAGACAGACAGACAGACAGACAGAGACAGAGACAGAGGAAGCATCTGCATCATCCTCTGCAGGCTCCTGGTGTTATCCACTGGGTCTCTCAGTGAGATCACAATCCCAGGCTTCTGCGTAAGTGCTTCCTGGGACAGGTCACAGCACTCAGCGTCAGAGCGTCACTGCTGTTCTTGGTGAAGACTGGCTGTTTGTGAGGATGCTTACTTGCTGGGGGAGAAGATGCAGGGGCAGGAGGGCGGGGATTGCAGAGAGGGATCCAAACCATTTTAGAGACAGGATCTTCTGAAGTTAGAGTCCATCTTAGATCACTTGGGACCAATAAGACAACAGATCAACAGGGTCTGAGATACCCACTCAGCTGTTTGCAGCCCAATATACCTCTGGCCAGCCTATACAGGAGGAAGAGGAGATGGGGAAGGGGGAGAGACAAATCCCAATAGCTCAGTGTGGAGGGTACAGGGGTGGGGGCGGGGGGCAACGGACACAGCCAGATGGACAGAAATCCCGCCTTACTACAGATCCATTCCGACAGGTTGGAGGGTATGGGTGTGCGTGTGTATGTGTGTGTATGTGTGTGTGTGTGTGTGTGTGTGTGTGTGTGTGTGTGTGTGTATGGACACAGCTGGACGGAAAGAGATCCTGCCTTACTACAGATCCATTCCGACAGGATGGCTATCTGAGCAGAGCCACACAGCACCGTGGGGGTGAATTAGAAAATGACATCCACCCTCGAAAACCTGAGCCTCCAGGCAGACTAGCATGAGAAGCCCTGGGTTCCAGCCCTGGGTTCTCCCCTGCAGGGCGAAACCTGCACCGCTCTGGACAGCAGCCCCATCTGTCCTGGCTGCTGGCCGGACTCCACTGGGTCCCGAGATGCTCCCACCGTGGCATGGTCATTAGGTGAGACGTGGTGTGAGTCATTCTACCTCCAAAAGTGATGGGCTAGCCAATACGTCACCTCAGGCCCCTTTTGCCACCTCAAGGCTCAGCTGAAGTCGGGCACTGTTGAACTGACACACTTCAAACTGTGTCCCATAAAGCTTGAGTTCCCTGTTGTATCTTCAGTGTTTTTGTTGATACCGCTTTGTTAAAAATCATTTCACATCCTATTTCTGAAGTTATTTTTGTTGCTTTTAATCTTAAGATTATGCTCTTGGCCAGGGGGTGGTGGCGCATGCCTTTAATCCCAGCACTCAGGGAGGCAGAGCCAGGCAGATCTCTGTGAGTTCAAGGCCAGCCTGGGCTACCAAGTGAGTTCCAGGAAAGGCGCAAAGCTACACAGAGAAACCCTGTCTCAAAAAAACCAAAAAAAAAAAAAAAAAAAAAAAGATTACACTCTCAATTCTGAAGTACTTTTTTTTTTTTTTTTTTTTTTTGAGTCATCAAAATAGTCAACTGTCTGTTAACAGAATGGAGAAATTGGATGTATTAATTAGTGGAAATAAAAGAAAAAGAATCACCACTATCTACATCAATTTCTATGTATTATGTGATGCTGTCGGGCTAACCACCCAATCCCCAAAAGGAAAATAGCCAAGAAAACCAAGCAACTTACATTTGGCTGCATTTAGATGAAATCTAAGAACAGATTAAACTAATCTATTACATAAGAAGTCAGAATGATGGTCCTCCTTAGACCATATTGCTCTGTGGTAGATGACTCTGAGTTGTGCATTCCTCTGGTTATATATATAAGTGAACAACAGATTCAAAGAGATAAAGCAACAAGGACTAAAAGGTGTGAAAGGAAGCCAGCCAGCCAGCCACTCAAACGGTACAGCACATGCTGTTTCCTGTGGAGAGAATATTAATTACATTTCATTCAATGTGACCAGAGAGCCAGCTCGAGTTAGCTTCACTAGGGGAAGACTCTCTCTCTCTCACATGAGACTGTGGCTGTATGCTAATATAAAACACTGCTTTATATAAAGCATAAAAAACGTTGGAAAACATCTGAAGGTACTCCAGGGTAATCCGCTCAGGATACTGCGTATCT